>NW_026692912.1:0-685833 GCF_021218885.2 Marmota monax | reverse complement strand
TTGCACTAATTGGTTTATGAAAAGATTAGAACAATATTGTATGTAATAAGCATTTGATAAGTGTTAGTTATTATTATTAGTGGTGAATCTTCCACATTTCGTGAACTTTTCTTAAGAAATGGTAAACACACAAAAACATACCACAAGACACTACACTATAGGTTCCCAGTCATTTATTTGAAACCCTTAGGGAAAACATGTTTCATAATTCAGAATGTTTAGCTGTATATTATATAGCAATACTAGTGATGTCTGGAGCAAACCTCACTCACCAAACACATTATAATTTTTGCACTAACCCATTATGAATATTCACTAAGTGGAATAAATAAATATTCTAGAAAGTTTCATTTGCGTTCAGGTCAGTTTTTCCTGTCTACTAATGTTGGTGTAAACTTCCCAGACACTTTCAGTTTCAAAGTATTTTGGATCCTGGAATTGCATATAAAGGATGGTGAGTGTCTACTATAATACATCAACTTTACAAACATTAGTTTGTCTTTAAAAAGAATGAGATAGATCTATACATACTGAAAGGGAAAAATAAGGCATGATACTAAGTAATGAACCATATATGTAATGATTCTTGACAGTCTACCAAATAATACCTATTACATGATCTGTTTACATTTATGAAGAGATTTATAAACATTTTCACACATGCATATGTATTGAAAGAAGACTAGAAAGATACCTGCCAAAGTGTGATGAGTGGTCACTTCTGGAGACAGAAATGGGGAGAGCCAAAGGAGAGCTTCCACCTTTTCTTTCCTCTGTATGCTTTGGAATTTGAGTCTTCTATATTTGGGTAATCAAAATGGAGAAACTGCTTGGAAAAGTAAGTCAAAGCAAAACTGTGGAGAACCTGAGAAGCTTATATTTAAGTTAATGAACTTGAGAAGCCATGGATGTATCTGAGCCAAGGATTGACCACAGGCTCAGGAGAAAAGTAGGTTGGTATAGTGTGGTTTGGATTTACATATGAAAAGGAGAGATACCTAGGGTCAGTCTGAACAAATTCTCCTCTTGAGTTCCAGCCTGGGGTTCAGAATAGTGCCCTCTAGATTCCTGTCCCAGGGTTTGTAGCTCATGAAGTACCCAACAAATGTTCTGTAACCATAGAAATGAGCCTACAGGGCTTTTTAGCCTCTCCCAGACCCTGTAATATTTCTGTGTAACAGAAAGCAAGAGAGGAGAAGATTTTGTTAAGGAACTGGCCAACGGGGTCAAGTGAGGATTCCACTTTTCCCTCTGTCCAATCTATTCTCCAAACAGCAGCAAGGGAGTTCTTTTAAAAACACAAATCTGGTCGTGTTGCAACTTTAGTACCTTTCCTATGATCTTTGTAAGACAAATGGGTGAAAGAAAGCCCTCAGTTCCTTTTTGATTGCAAGTCTAGGGCTCTCTGGGGTCATATTTTCTTTTTGTTCCCCTGCTGGAAGAGGCTGGCTTGAGAGGGAGATGCTGACAAAGCAGAGAGCAGCGAAGATGCACAACAGAGGGGCAGGAAAGAGATGACGGAAAAGAGGGCTGATAGCATTTAAATCCCTAAATCCAGTTTCACTTTGAAGCCTGGTTGGCCACAGCTCTTTTTGAACTTGGTTATGTTTTTGCCCATGCTAGTTTAAGCTGGATTTCTTTCACTGGGAACGGAAAGAATCCTGAATAATACCCTCTTCTTCAGTGTTGGAGTCCCTAGGCCATGTGACATTTTGTCTTTGCTGGCAGCACACTGGAATCACTGGACTGGGGAGGTAGATGTCATTTTATGGAATTTAGAATTTCTAGTCTCGGTTTTACACATAGAATGCTACCTAGCTGAAGGGGAAGGAATGGGAGGTGACTCAAGGTGTTATCAAACTCAATGTATGTCTTAAGTGTCACTGTGGTAGTCATGAGAGCTGCTTGCCATTACTCCTGTCACCTTTCTCCTTGACACTGGACATAGTCATATGACTTGCTTTGACAAACAGAATGCTAGTGGAAGTGAAACAAGCTTCTTCTGGACAGAACCTTTGAGATCTAGTGTGCAATTTGCATGTTCCATTCTTGTTGCCCTGGAGATGGCGGAAGCACCTGTTGAGATGAAGCTTCTGTCACTTTCATGACAATAGGCTCAGAGACCCACCGCCAACCCACTTTGGTGATGTGGGTGAGAAATAAATATTTGTTAAGTCACTAAAATTGGGGAGTTGCTTGTTATCACCACGAAGTCTGTCCTATCCTGATTTATACAACCACCAAAATTAAAAAAAAATGTATTTTAAGTTCTGGAAGGCTTCAATTTTTGTACTTGTGAATCTATAATGATGGGGAGTATGGAAATAAAGATGTGTAGAAATAAACTGATGTGTAGAAGAATCATTCTCCCAACTACTTTAGATTTTATAGACCTTGCATTACTTAATTAGTATTTATTACTCCTTTCAAGTCCATTTTAAAACCTTCAATAATATCTTATTTTGGTTCATTTTTTCAAAGCCTATTATTGTTGATGACCTCTGATCCTTATGAAACTTTTTTCAAGTACAATTAAATTTGGACACATTCAAAACACAGGACACTAGATTTTCATTAAGAGAAATCTCCCAGTTCTCAAAACTACATTTTTATTTGCGGTGGTTTGCTGTATTTTTCTTCAATCTCTATGCCAGCCTCATTCTTAAGAAACTGCTTATCTGGATTTTTAGGCCATAATTTTACTTGCAGAGCAAATGGGCTTTAGGTATATTTACTACACTATTTGTTGGAGGTGAACTACACAAATAAGATTTCCCATGAATCCAGGTGCAGTGGCACATACACCTGTAATCTCAGTTACCTGGGAAGCTGAGGCAGAAGGTTTGCAAGTTTGAGGCCAGTCTGGTCAAGGCCCTGTCTCAAAATAAAAAAATACAATAAAAATTGCTGGGGATGTAGCTCAGAGGTAGAGCTTCTGGGTTCAATCCCCAGTTATACACACACACACACACACACACATTTACAATGGAGTTGGGGGCAATTGTGTTCACCCAGATGAGAGGCAAATATCTGCAATAATATCCTGATGTACAGGGCATCCATAACTTTTATATCCTACATGTGTGTATGTAAAAATCACTTCATAGAGTCACCTTAGAATAAGTACGATTTCCCTGTTTCTAGTAGTTGGACTGTCTAGGTAATTCAAGTTGGGATTCTTCAATTTCCTCAAATTTGACATACAGATTTTGGTATTCATCTTATTTATTACTGGGAGAGAATTTTCTGGTACTGGGGATGAAACCCAGGGCTTCATGTGTACTAAACACATGTTCTACCATTGATTTACAAGATATATTTAAGTATATCTTGATGCCAGGATGTTGGAAGCATGATTCACCTGAGCACTTTTGAAATGCTTGTGAGCAGGTGTTAACAATTTGTCACAAGACAAAAGGATCCTATAAGAAGATGAAGCAAACAAACAAGATCCTGGAAAACTAATGGCTCTAGCTGGGAGGTGCTGGGAGCCATTAGCCAAGTAGGTATGACAATTTCCTTGCCAGCGTACCCCATGTTGCTGACATGTTGCAGTGACATTGAATGTAGGTGACCTTGCTCAAGGACCAAGGCAGATTAGGGCGTTCCCAGTTTAGGTTCCAGGTTTAAGGTTTAAGATTATTCCTGCTGGGAATAGGGCGTATCCTGCTGCCTGAGTTCCCCTTGAGTTCTCACGGGATTCAGACAGTATTCTTTGGGAGATAGAAGCCCAGTGGAGGTGGATTTGGGAAGAGAACGTGGATTTCCCCAGAACGTGATTGTAGACGGCTGGTGTGAGTTCGGGAATAAAGAGTTGCTGTTTGAATCTACAAGCTGTGTGGTGGCTCGTGATTGTGTGCCCAGCCAGACTGCGGCATTTGTGCCCAGCCAGACTGCGGCATTTGGCGGCTCGTATGGGGAACGTCTAAAGCTTGGAGGTAAGTGAAATTGCTCGCCCCTGAGGAAGAGCGAAAGAATGGGTGACCAATTCAAAAAACAATGTGTTATTGTTTTGATTTATCTTGTTTTTGTTTCAAGCTGCCTATCCCTAGAAATTTCTCAGGCAAACTGGAAAAAATGGTTGACTAAAGGTTTGAAGTTTGTCGGCCCTGAGGAAGAGAAAATTGATACAACGATTTTTTATTCCATTTTTGTTTCATTCAGTTTCGGTTTTGTTTTGTGTTATCTTATTGGGTTGCGTTATCTTTATAGTAGATTAGAAATTAGTAAAAAACAAACCGAAAAGATGTTAAGTAAATTGTTAGAGGTTCAGACCATGGAGAAAGACATTTTAGATCAAGCAAAAGAGAAGGTCTCTCGAGCTAGTCAGACAGAGGAAGAAAATTTAAAGGAAAAGGGGTTGTTAGGAAAAAGGCCACAACAGGAGGCTGTTACTAACTCTGTTTTATCACAAGAGGGCATAATTCAACCAACAGCCCCACCGATGGAGACAGCTGAGTGGCCCTCAAACCCCGTAGTTGATAAATTGGATCCTGAGACAGGACCTCAAAGATTAGCATGCCCTGTACTTGAACAGGCAGGAGGGCAGCGAATTCACCGTGCTTTAGATTTTAAAACAGTGAAGCAGTTAAAGGAGGCTGTAACAACCTATGGCCCCCAAGCTCCCTTCACGGTAAGCATGGTCGAGTCCATTACTAACTTGGACATGACGCCAGCAGATTGGGCTAGCATGTGTAAATCTGTACTAAATGGAGGACAATATTTGTTATGGAAGGTTGCCAATGAGGAATTTTGCGCGGAGACAGCTAGGCGAAATGCAGCAGCTGGTTACCCTCAAAGAAATCTAGATATGTTGTTAGGAAAAGGACCTTATGAGGGTCAACGGCAACAAATTGAATATGATCCTGCTATATATGCACAAATTGCTGCAGACGCAGTTAGGGCATGGAAGACTTTACAAGGACATGGAGATTTACAAGGTCAGCTATCTAAGGTAATACAGAGAGCTAATGAACCTTACGCTGATTTTGTAGATAGGCTAATTCAAACGGCTGCCAAAATTTTTGGGGATACAGAACAAGCAATGCCATTAATAAAACAACTGGCTTATGACCAAGCAAATCGTTGCTGCAGAGAGGTTATTAGACCATGGAGACATGAAGATTTAAACACATATATTAAATTATGTAGAGATATTAATGAACAAGGGCAAGTCTTGGCAGCTGCAGTACAACAGGCTTTAGATGCCAGGCCAAAAACATGCTATGATTGTGAACAAACAGGACATTTTAAAAGGAATTGCCCCATAGGAGGAGGGTTTAACAAAAGTAGGTATCAAAGGAATAGAATACCGGGTATTTGCCCACGATGCCGTAGAGGGAGACATTGGGCTAATGAATGCCGTTCTCAAACCACCATAGAAGGTACTCCCTTATCAAAAAATGGACAAAGACCAGGTATTTATCCAAGATATCGTGGAGAAAGGCATCAGGCTCCATTGCCAAAAAACGGACAGGGGGGCCCAATGCCCCGGGGCCCACAACCACAAATATACGGGGCAGTGGAGGAACCCAGCAACACCATCAGGCTAGTGCCCAGGACACATTGTCCATTAAATCCCTCATCAGACAAACCCGAGGGAGCGCAGGGTTGGACATCTGCGCCTCTGCCAGAGCAGTATTAACTCCAGAGATGGGAGTTCAAATCATTCCCACAGGAGTAAAAGGACCTCTTCCCCAAGGAACAGTAGGCTTATTATTGGGACGTAGTTCATCTACATTAAAAGGACTTATGATAAGTCCTGGGGTAATTGATCCCGATTATGTAGGTGAAATAAAAATTATAGCTAGTTCTCCAAGAGGTATATCAGTAATTTCACCTGGAGATAGAATAGCACAGTTGTTAATAATACCCAGCCTACATAATAAATTTCCTAGTCATAGTGTAGAAAGAGGTTCCAGGGGATTAGGCTCCACAGGTGTAGATTGGGCTATGTTGTCTTTAAATTTAGATTCTCGCCCAATGCTAAAACTAAATATTCAAGGTCATGAGTTTAATGGGCTACTGGACACAGGAGCTGACCTTAGCATCATATCTCGTCAAGAATGGCCAAAACATTGGCCATTACAACAAGCCACTCAAACGCTTCGAGGCCTAGGAGTGGCGACTAATCCCCATAGAAGTTCTATGATATTAGATTGGAAGGATCCTGAAGGATGTGAAGGAACTATACAGCCATATGTATTGGATCATCTTCCTATAAATTTATGGGGACGAGATGTCCTAGATCAATTAGGTTTGACGTTAACAAATAACATCAATCCTAATGCGCCCACTACTAGGGCTAGACAAGGCTTTAGGAAAGAAAAAAGATTAGGAAAACAAGGGCAAGGTATAGCAGCACCAGTACAAATAGATCAAGGAACAGACAGACATGGGTTGGATTTTCAGAAAGGGCCACTGAGACAATCAAAATTACTTGGAAACCAGAAAGACCAGTGTGGGTTCCTCAGTGGCCCCTGACTAAAGAAAAGACACAAGTAGCCCATGATCTGGTCAAACAACAGTTAGCGGAAGGACATATACAACCTTCCATATCTCCCCATAATACTCCCATTTTTGTCATCAAAAAGAAGTCTGGTAAATGGAGATTATTGCAAGATTTACGAGCCATTAATAATGAGATGGTTATTATGGGACCTGCTCAATCAGGGATTCCTCAATTGTCTGCTTTGCCAAAAACTTGGCATGTTTTAGCTATAGATATTAAAGATTGTTTTTTTTCAATTCCAATTCATCCCGAGGATAGTCCACGTTTTGCATTTACTATCCCTGCATTAAATCATGAAGGTCCTGATCAGAGATATGAATGGAAAGTACTCCCTCAAGGGATGGCTAACAGTCCAACTATGTGTCAAATATATGTTAACAAAGCAATCTAGCCACTTAGAAATCAAAATCCTGAACTACAAATATTTCACTATATGGATGATGTATTATTGGCACATAAAGATAAAAACATATTGCTGGAATGTTATGCCACACTTACAAACTTATTAAAAAATTATAATCTAGAGATAGCAATAGATAAAGTACAATTAAATTTTCCAATTAATTATTTAGGAGTTCTACTATCCTCAACCATGGTCCGTCCACCAAAAATTCAAATACGAGTAGATCAACTCAAATCACTTAACGACTTTCAAAAGTTATTGGGAGACATAAATTGGATAAGGCCTTATCTAGGTATACCAACAGGAGAGTTGGGACCTTTATTTGATATTCTAAAAGGTCCATCAGATCCAAATTCACCCTGCATGTTAACTCCTAAAGCAAGAAAGGCATTAAAAATTATTGAAACATATATGGAAAACATACATTTGGATAGAATTGATATAAGTTTGCCTTTATTATTTATTGTACTACCAACAAAAAATATTCCTACAGGAGTATTTTGGCAAGAAGGTCCATTATTGTGGATACATTTATCTTATTCTCCTAACACTATTCTTACTAGGTATCCTGAGGCTGTAGGACAATTAATACTCAAAGGAATAAAAGCAGCGAAGGGAGTGTTTGGAGTTTCTCCCAATAAAATTATTACTCCATATACTATGGATCAAATTGATGAGTTAGCTAATGAGTTAAATACTTGGGCAATAATCATGTGTAAATCTAATGTTTCATTTGATAATCATTTACCATCTAATCCTTTGTTGTCTTTTTGGTCTAAGCATCCTGTAGTTTTTCCTAAAATGACAAGAAAAACACCTATCATGAATGCTCCAAATATATTCACTGATGGGTCAAATAATGGTACAGCAGCAGTAGTTACCCCTGATCAAACTTTTACATTTTTAGTACCCAAACAATCAGCTCAAAAGGTAGAGCTTAATGCAGTTTTACAAGCTTTTTTGATGTTTAAAGATTCTGTATTTAATTTATTTTCTGATAGTCAATATGTAGTTAATGCTATAGTATCTCTTGAAGATGCTGGTAGGATTTCCCCTTCTTCTACTGTTTTCTCTTTGTTTTCCAGTATACAAAGTCTAATCTGGGACAGAAAAGATCCATTCTTTATAGGACATATTAGGGCACATACAGGATTGCCTGGAGCCCTTAGTTTAGGCAATGATTTAGCAGATAAAACTACACATGACATACATATTTTCTCTACATTTGAAGAAGCTACAAATTTTCATAAAAGGTTTCATGTTAATGCTAATACTTTACAAAAGCGTTTTAAAATAACTAAAGAACAAGCCAGACATATAATAAAACAATGTCAAAATTGTGTGACATTTTTACCACAAGTTAATCTTGGAGTCAATCCTAGAGGACTGATACCTAACCATATTTGGCAGATGGATGTCACACACTTGCCAGAATTTGGAAAATTAAAATATTTACACGTTACAGTTGATACTTCTTCTGGATTTTTGATGGGCTCCCTTCATGCCGGAGAAAAAACTAAAGATGTTATAGCTCATTGCTTACAAAATTTTGCCACTGTGGGCATTCCTAAACAGTTAAAAACCAATAATGGTCCTGGCTATACCTCTACCTCTTTTAAACAATTTTGCTCATCATTTGGTATTACTCATATAACAGGAATCCCATACAATCCACAGGGACAAGGCATAGTTGAAAGAGCTCATCAAACTATTAAAACATACTTATTAAAGCAAAAAGAGGGAATTGGAAGGGGGTATATATCCCCCAAAGATAAACTTAAAATAACGCTTTTTACTCTAAACTTTTTAAATTTGGATTCATCAGGACTTAGTGCTGCGGAAAGGCATATGTATCCAAAAAATGTACATAAGCCTAAAGTACTTTGGAAAGATATTCTAACAGGACAATGGAAAGGTCCTGACCCAGTGATTGTCTGGAGTCGGGGGTCTGTTTGTGTTTTTCCACAGGGAGAACAGCAGCCCATTTGGATTCCAGAGAGATTAACTAAAACAGTTTCTACAGATCGAAAAGAAGATGATTTGACTCAAATCCATAACAGCTGATATCCAGAACTCCAGCTTGGCCATTCTTACATCTGCGACAGTGATTAACCAGGATGCTTTTTTCAATAGCTATTTTATTATTGCATTTTTCCACATCATAAGGTTCTATTTTTATTTTTTGAGCTCATACAAACCTAGGTTAATGTTTTTCTGATCAGTTTTATTTTTTGACTGTGGAGTTTTTAAACATTGCAATGGAGATTTCACCCAGGTAAAGCTACAAGGCCTTTACTATTTTCTTATGTGTTGTACGTTTGTGTACACTCTTGTGTTTTGTGTTGTATGTCTGTATGTGCGTATGTCCATATTTCTTATATGAGGAGCCCTCATGAAAAAATGGATCCGAATTATTATTATTTTTTTATTCACGTGATTTAAATGGTTTAATTTAAATTATGTAAACAGCTGTTAAGGATTGTTTTTAAAGGTGGTTAACAGATCTGTTTGTTTACTAGTTTAAATTAGGTAAAAGGCTGTTAAGGATTGTTTTTAAAGTAGGTTAACAGATCTGTTTGTTTACTTTCACCTTTCCTTTTCATTATATTTAATAATTCTTTTCAGGATAATGTCTCTTTAGCATCATTGCCAGAATTCCTATCTCCATCCCAGTGCCGGTGAAGAACTCAACAAGTAATGCTCAATCAAAGAGTCAACTTACTTTGGGAGGAAACGGATTTTGGGAGGAAATGGACATATTGATAGATTCCTCTGCTTTGAACTGCTTGCAGAACTTGCCTGGACTATGTAACTATCGTTTGGTGCAGCGAATTGTGGTAATGCTGGCATATCTTTGCTGATGGTGTCACTAGTGATGCAATTTTTATTTCCTTGCCAGCGCACCCCATGTTAATTGTGGTAGTGCTGACATATCTTTGCTGATGGTGTCACCAGTGATGCATTTTTCCCAAGGAGCCGTCAATTGGCTTGGTGTCGTGGCATTTCTGTATCCTCCTCCCTTCTGCTAGTGATGGTCTAAAATTTGGGGGCCAATGGCTTATGCTGGACCGGTAGTCAGTGACGGGTATGATCCAATTGCAGTGGTATCAACCTAAGACAGGAGGCTGACGCCTAAAGGTCAGTTTTCCGATGACGGGTAAGAACCATATGTTAAATTGGACAACCTACCAGGCACGGTCCATAAGCCACATTAACCTCACTCCCCCACTGGCACCAAGGCCAAATTTGGGGGCCAACAGAGGTGAGGCAAAGAACCTCACCCCCCCACTGGTGCATAGACCTATCCACAAGTATGGCTGTATGCTGGACCGGTAGTCAGTGACGGGTATGATTCAATTGCAGTGGTATCAACCTAAGACAGGAGGCTGACGCCTAAAGGTCAGTTTTCCGATGACGGGTAAGAACCATATGTTGAATTGGACAACCTACCAGGCACGGTCCTTAAGCCACATTGCTTGTTGTTTAATTAATCAGAAGGGGGGAGATGCTGGGAGCCATTAGCCAAGTAGGTATGACAATTTCCTTGCCAGCGTACCCCATGTTGCTGACATGTTGCAGTGACATTGAATGTAGGTGACCTTGCTCAAGGACCAAGGCAGATTAGGGCGTTCCCAGTTTAGGTTCCAGGTTTAAGGTTTAAGATTATTCCTGCTGGGAATAGGGCGTATCCTGCTGCCTGAGTTCCCCTTGAGTTCTCACGGGATTCAGACAGTATTCTTTGGGAGATAGAAGCCCAGTGGAGGTGGATTTGGGAAGAGAACGTGGATTTCCCCAGAACGTGATTGTAGACGGCTGGTGTGAGTTCGGGAATAAAGAGTTGCTGTTTGAATCTACAAGCTGTGTGGTGGCTCGTGATTGTGTGCCCAGCCAGACTGCGGCATTTGTGCCCAGCCAGACTGCGGCATTTGGCGGCTCGTATGGGGAACGTCTAAAGCTTGGAGGTAAGTGAAATTGCTCGCCCCTGAGGAAGAGCGAAAGAATGGGTGACCAATTCAAAAAACAATGTGTTATTGTTTTGATTTATCTTGTTTTTGTTTCAAGCTGCCTATCCCTAGAAATTTCTCAGGCAAACTGGAAAAAATGGTTGACTAAAGGTTTGAAGTTTGTCGGCCCTGAGGAAGAGAAAATTGATACAACGATTTTTTATTCCATTTTTGTTTCATTCAGTTTCGGTTTTGTTTTGTGTTATCTTATTGGGTTGCGTTATCTTTATAGTAGATTAGAAATTAGTAAAAAACAAACCGAAAAGATGTTAAGTAAATTGTTAGAGGTTCAGACCATGGAGAAAGACATTTTAGATCAAGCAAAAGAGAAGGTCTCTCGAGCTAGTCAGACAGAGGAAGAAAATTTAAAGGAAAAGGGGTTGTTAGGAAAAAGGCCACAACAGGAGGCTGTTACTAACTCTGTTTTATCACAAGAGGGCATAATTCAACCAACAGCCCCACCGATGGAGACAGCTGAGTGGCCCTCAAACCCCGTAGTTGATAAATTGGATCCTGAGACAGGACCTCAAAGATTAGCATGCCCTGTACTTGAACAGGCAGGAGGGCAGCGAATTCACCGTGCTTTAGATTTTAAAACAGTGAAGCAGTTAAAGGAGGCTGTAACAACCTATGGCCCCCAAGCTCCCTTCACGGTAAGCATGGTCGAGTCCATTACTAACTTGGACATGACGCCAGCAGATTGGGCTAGCATGTGTAAATCTGTACTAAATGGAGGACAATATTTGTTATGGAAGGTTGCCAATGAGGAATTTTGCGCGGAGACAGCTAGGCGAAATGCAGCAGCTGGTTACCCTCAAAGAAATCTAGATATGTTGTTAGGAAAAGGACCTTATGAGGGTCAACGGCAACAAATTGAATATGATCCTGCTATATATGCACAAATTGCTGCAGACGCAGTTAGGGCATGGAAGACTTTACAAGGACATGGAGATTTACAAGGTCAGCTATCTAAGGTAATACAGAGAGCTAATGAACCTTACGCTGACTTTGTAGATAGGCTAATTCAAACGGCTGCCAAAATTTTTGGGGATACAGAACAAGCAATGCCATTAATAAAACAACTGGCTTATGACCAAGCAAATCGTTGCTGCAGAGAGGTTATTAGACCATGGAGACATGAAGATTTAAACACATATATTAAATTATGTAGAGATATTAATGAACAAGGGCAAGTCTTGGCAGCTGCAGTACAACAGGCTTTAGATGCCAGGCCAAAAACATGCTATGATTGTGAACAAACAGGACATTTTAAAAGGAATTGCCCCATAGGAGGAGGGTTTAACAAAAGTAGGTATCAAAGGAATAGAATACCGGGTATTTGCCCACGATGCCGTAGAGGGAGACATTGGGCTAATGAATGCCGTTCTCAAACCACCATAGAAGGTACTCCCTTATCAAAAAATGGACAAAGACCAGGTATTTATCCAAGATATCGTGGAGAAAGGCATCAGGCTCCATTGCCAAAAAACGGACAGGGGGGCCCAATGCCCCGGGGCCCACAACCACAAATATACGGGGCAGTGGAGGAACCCAGCAACACCATCAGGCTAGTGCCCAGGACACATTGTCCATTAAATCCCTCATCAGACAAACCCGAGGGAGCGCAGGGTTGGACATCTGCGCCTCTGCCAGAGCAGTATTAACTCCAGAGATGGGAGTTCAAATCATTCCCACAGGAGTAAAAGGACCTCTTCCCCAAGGAACAGTAGGCTTATTATTGGGACGTAGTTCATCTACATTAAAAGGACTTATGATAAGTCCTGGGGTAATTGATCCCGATTATGTAGGTGAAATAAAAATTATAGCTAGTTCTCCAAGAGGTATATCAGTAATTTCACCTGGAGATAGAATAGCACAGTTGTTAATAATACCCAGCCTACATAATAAATTTCCTAGTCATAGTGTAGAAAGAGGTTCCAGGGGATTAGGCTCCACAGGTGTAGATTGGGCTATGTTGTCTTTAAATTTAGATTCTCGCCCAATGCTAAAACTAAATATTCAAGGTCATGAGTTTAATGGGCTACTGGACACAGGAGCTGACCTTAGCATCATATCTCGTCAAGAATGGCCAAAACATTGGCCATTACAACAAGCCACTCAAACGCTTCGAGGCCTAGGAGTGGCGACTAATCCCCATAGAAGTTCTATGATATTAGATTGGAAGGATCCTGAAGGATGTGAAGGAACTATACAGCCATATGTATTGGATCATCTTCCTATAAATTTATGGGGACGAGATGTCCTAGATCAATTAGGTTTGACGTTAACAAATAACATCAATCCTAATGCGCCCACTACTAGGGCTAGACAAGGCTTTAGGAAAGAAAAAAGATTAGGAAAACAAGGGCAAGGTATAGCAGCACCAGTACAAATAGATCAAGGAACAGACAGACATGGGTTGGATTTTCAGAAAGGGCCACTGAGACAATCAAAATTACTTGGAAACCAGAAAGACCAGTGTGGGTTCCTCAGTGGCCCCTGACTAAAGAAAAGACACAAGTAGCCCATGATCTGGTCAAACAACAGTTAGCGGAAGGACATATACAACCTTCCATATCTCCCCATAATACTCCCATTTTTGTCATCAAAAAGAAGTCTGGTAAATGGAGATTATTGCAAGATTTACGAGCCATTAATAATGAGATGGTTATTATGGGACCTGCTCAATCAGGGATTCCTCAATTGTCTGCTTTGCCAAAAACTTGGCATGTTTTAGCTATAGATATTAAAGATTGTTTTTTTTTCAATTCCAATTCATCCCGAGGATAGTCCACGTTTTGCATTTACTATCCCTGCATTAAATCATGAAGGTCCTGATCAGAGATATGAATGGAAAGTACTCCCTCAAGGGATGGCTAACAGTCCAACTATGTGTCAAATATATGTTAACAAAGCAATCTAGCCACTTAGAAATCAAAATCCTGAACTACAAATATTTCACTATATGGATGATGTATTATTGGCACATAAAGATAAAAACATATTGCTGGAATGTTATGCCACACTTACAAACTTATTAAAAAATTATAATCTAGAGATAGCAATAGATAAAGTACAATTAAATTTTCCAATTAATTATTTAGGAGTTCTACTATCCTCAACCATGGTCCGTCCACCAAAAATTCAAATACGAGTAGATCAACTCAAATCACTTAACGACTTTCAAAAGTTATTGGGAGACATAAATTGGATAAGGCCTTATCTAGGTATACCAACAGGAGAGTTGGGACCTTTATTTGATATTCTAAAAGGTCCATCAGATCCAAATTCACCCTGCATGTTAACTCCTAAAGCAAGAAAGGCATTAAAAATTATTGAAACATATATGGAAAACATACATTTGGATAGAATTGATATAAGTTTGCCTTTATTATTTATTGTACTACCAACAAAAAATATTCCTACAGGAGTATTTTGGCAAGAAGGTCCATTATTGTGGATACATTTATCTTATTCTCCTAACACTATTCTTACTAGGTATCCTGAGGCTGTAGGACAATTAATACTCAAAGGAATAAAAGCAGCGAAGGGAGTGTTTGGAGTTTCTCCCAATAAAATTATTACTCCATATACTATGGATCAAATTGATGAGTTAGCTAATGAGTTAAATACTTGGGCAATAATCATGTGTAAATCTAATGTTTCATTTGATAATCATTTACCATCTAATCCTTTGTTGTCTTTTTGGTCTAAGCATCCTGTAGTTTTTCCTAAAATGACAAGAAAAACACCTATCATGAATGCTCCAAATATATTCACTGATGGGTCAAATAATGGTACAGCAGCAGTAGTTACCCCTGATCAAACTTTTACATTTTTAGTACCCAAACAATCAGCTCAAAAGGTAGAGCTTAATGCAGTTTTACAAGCTTTTTTGATGTTTAAAGATTCTGTATTTAATTTATTTTCTGATAGTCAATATGTAGTTAATGCTATAGTATCTCTTGAAGATGCTGGTAGGATTTCCCCTTCTTCTACTGTTTTCTCTTTGTTTTCCAGTATACAAAGTCTAATCTGGGACAGAAAAGATCCATTCTTTATAGGACATATTAGGGCACATACAGGATTGCCTGGAGCCCTTAGTTTAGGCAATGATTTAGCAGATAAAACTACACATGACATACATATTTTCTCTACATTTGAAGAAGCTACAAATTTTCATAAAAGGTTTCATGTTAATGCTAATACTTTACAAAAGCGTTTTAAAATAACTAAAGAACAAGCCAGACATATAATAAAACAATGTCAAAATTGTGTGACATTTTTACCACAAGTTAATCTTGGAGTCAATCCTAGAGGACTGATACCTAACCATATTTGGCAGATGGATGTCACACACTTGCCAGAATTTGGAAAATTAAAATATTTACACGTTACAGTTGATACTTCTTCTGGATTTTTGATGGGCTCCCTTCATGCCGGAGAAAAAACTAAAGATGTTATAGCTCATTGCTTACAAAATTTTGCCACTGTGGGCATTCCTAAACAGTTAAAAACCAATAATGGTCCTGGCTATACCTCTACCTCTTTTAAACAATTTTGCTCATCATTTGGTATTACTCATATAACAGGAATCCCATACAATCCACAGGGACAAGGCATAGTTGAAAGAGCTCATCAAACTATTAAAACATACTTATTAAAGCAAAAAGAGGGAATTGGAAGGGGGTATATATCCCCCAAAGATAAACTTAAAATAACGCTTTTTACTCTAAACTTTTTAAATTTGGATTCATCAGGACTTAGTGCTGCGGAAAGGCATATGTATCCAAAAAATGTACATAAGCCTAAAGTACTTTGGAAAGATATTCTAACAGGACAATGGAAAGGTCCTGACCCAGTGATTGTCTGGAGTCGGGGGTCTGTTTGTGTTTTTCCACAGGGAGAACAGCAGCCCATTTGGATTCCAGAGAGATTAACTAAAACAGTTTCTACAGATCGAAAAGAAGATGATTTGACTCAAATCCATAACAGCTGATATCCAGAACTCCAGCTTGGCCATTCTTACATCTGCGACAGTGATTAACCAGGATGCTTTTTTCAATAGCTATTTTATTATTGCATTTTTCCACATCATAAGGTTCTATTTTTATTTTTTGAGCTCATACAAACCTAGGTTAATGTTTTTCTGATCAGTTTTATTTTTTGACTGTGGAGTTTTTAAACATTGCAATGGAGATTTCACCCAGGTAAAGCTACAAGGCCTTTACTATTTTCTTATGTGTTGTACGTTTGTGTACACTCTTGTGTTTTGTGTTGTATGTCTGTATGTGCGTATGTCCATATTTCTTATATGAGGAGCCCTCATGAAAAAATGGATCCGAATTATTATTATTTTTTTATTCACGTGATTTAAATGGTTTAATTTAAATTATGTAAACAGCTGTTAAGGATTGTTTTTAAAGGTGGTTAACAGATCTGTTTGTTTACTAGTTTAAATTAGGTAAAAGGCTGTTAAGGATTGTTTTTAAAGTAGGTTAACAGATCTGTTTGTTTACTTTCACCTTTCCTTTTCATTATATTTAATAATTCTTTTCAGGATAATGTCTCTTTAGCATCATTGCCAGAATTCCTATCTCCATCCCAGTGCCGGTGAAGAACTCAACAAGTAATGCTCAATCAAAGAGTCAACTTACTTTGGGAGGAAACGGATTTTGGGAGGAAATGGACATATTGATAGATTCCTCTGCTTTGAACTGCTTGCAGAACTTGCCTGGACTATGTAACTATCGTTTGGTGCAGCGAATTGTGGTAATGCTGGCATATCTTTGCTGATGGTGTCACTAGTGATGCAATTTTTATTTCCTTGCCAGCGCACCCCATGTTAATTGTGGTAGTGCTGACATATCTTTGCTGATGGTGTCACCAGTGATGCATTTTTCCCAAGGAGCCGTCAATTGGCTTGGTGTCGTGGCATTTCTGTATCCTCCTCCCTTCTGCTAGTGATGGTCTAAAATTTGGGGGCCAATGGCTTATGCTGGACCGGTAGTCAGTGACGGGTATGATCCAATTGCAGTGGTATCAACCTAAGACAGGAGGCTGACGCCTAAAGGTCAGTTTTCCGATGACGGGTAAGAACCATATGTTAAATTGGACAACCTACCAGGCACGGTCCATAAGCCACATTAACCTCACTCCCCCACTGGCACCAAGGCCAAATTTGGGGGCCAACAGAGGTGAGGCAAAGAACCTCACCCCCCCACTGGTGCATAGACCTATCCACAAGTATGGCTGTATGCTGGACCGGTAGTCAGTGACGGGTATGATTCAATTGCAGTGGTATCAACCTAAGACAGGAGGCTGACGCCTAAAGGTCAGTTTTCCGATGACGGGTAAGAACCATATGTTGAATTGGACAACCTACCAGGCACGGTCCTTAAGCCACATTGCTTGTTGTTTAATTAATCAGAAGGGGGGAGATGCTGGGAGCCATTAGCCAAGTAGGTATGACAATTTCCTTGCCAGCGTACCCCATGTTGCTGACATGTTGCAGTGACATTGAATGTAGGTGACCTTGCTCAAGGACCAAGGCAGATTAGGGCGTTCCCAGTTTAGGTTCCAGGTTTAAGGTTTAAGATTATTCCTGCTGGGAATAGGGCGTATCCTGCTGCCTGAGTTCCCCTTGAGTTCTCACGGGATTCAGACAGTATTCTTTGGGAGATAGAAGCCCAGTGGAGGTGGATTTGGGAAGAGAACGTGGATTTCCCCAGAACGTGATTGTAGACGGCTGGTGTGAGTTCGGGAATAAAGAGTTGCTGTTTGAATCTACAAGCTGTGTGGTGGCTTGTGATTGTGTGCCCAGCCAGACTGCGGCATTTGTGCCCAGCCAGACTGCGGCATTTGGCGGCTCGTATGGGGAACGTCTAAAGCTTGGAGGTAAGTGAAATTGCTCGCCCCTGAGGAAGAGCGAAAGAATGGGTGACCAATTCAAAAAACAATGTGTTATTGTTTTGATTTATCTTGTTTTTGTTTCAAGCTGCCTATCCCTAGAAATTTCTCAGGCAAACTGGAAAAAATGGTTGACTAAAGGTTTGAAGTTTGTCGGCCCTGAGGAAGAGAAAATTGATACAACGATTTTTTATTCCATTTTTGTTTCATTCAGTTTCGGTTTTGTTTTGTGTTATCTTATTGGGTTGCGTTATCTTTATAGTAGATTAGAAATTAGTAAAAAACAAACCGAAAAGATGTTAAGTAAATTGTTAGAGGTTCAGACCATGGAGAAAGACATTTTAGATCAAGCAAAAGAGAAGGTCTCTCGAGCTAGTCAGACAGAGGAAGAAAATTTAAAGGAAAAGGGGTTGTTAGGAAAAAGGCCACAACAGGAGGCTGTTACTAACTCTGTTTTATCACAAGAGGGCATAATTCAACCAACAGCCCCACCGATGGAGACAGCTGAGTGGCCCTCAAACCCCGTAGTTGATAAATTGGATCCTGAGACAGGACCTCAAAGATTAGCATGCCCTGTACTTGAACAGGCAGGAGGGCAGCGAATTCACCGTGCTTTAGATTTTAAAACAGTGAAGCAGTTAAAGGAGGCTGTAACAACCTATGGCCCCCAAGCTCCCTTCACGGTAAGCATGGTCGAGTCCATTACTAACTTGGACATGACGCCAGCAGATTGGGCTAGCATGTGTAAATCTGTACTAAATGGAGGACAATATTTGTTATGGAAGGTTGCCAATGAGGAATTTTGCGCGGAGACAGCTAGGCGAAATGCAGCAGCTGGTTACCCTCAAAGAAATCTAGATATGTTGTTAGGAAAAGGACCTTATGAGGGTCAACGGCAACAAATTGAATATGATCCTGCTATATATGCACAAATTGCTGCAGACGCAGTTAGGGCATGGAAGACTTTACAAGGACATGGAGATTTACAAGGTCAGCTATCTAAGGTAATACAGAGAGCTAATGAACCTTACGCTGACTTTGTAGATAGGCTAATTCAAACGGCTGCCAAAATTTTTGGGGATACAGAACAAGCAATGCCATTAATAAAACAACTGGCTTATGACCAAGCAAATCGTTGCTGCAGAGAGGTTATTAGACCATGGAGACATGAAGATTTAAACACATATATTAAATTATGTAGAGATATTAATGAACAAGGGCAAGTCTTGGCAGCTGCAGTACAACAGGCTTTAGATGCCAGGCCAAAAACATGCTATGATTGTGAACAAACAGGACATTTTAAAAGGAATTGCCCCATAGGAGGAGGGTTTAACAAAAGTAGGTATCAAAGGAATAGAATACCGGGTATTTGCCCACGATGCCGTAGAGGGAGACATTGGGCTAATGAATGCCGTTCTCAAACCACCATAGAAGGTACTCCCTTATCAAAAAATGGACAAAGACCAGGTATTTATCCAAGATATCGTGGAGAAAGGCATCAGGCTCCATTGCCAAAAAACGGACAGGGGGGCCCAATGCCCCGGGGCCCACAACCACAAATATACGGGGCAGTGGAGGAACCCAGCAACACCATCAGGCTAGTGCCCAGGACACATTGTCCATTAAATCCCTCATCAGACAAACCCGAGGGAGCGCAGGGTTGGACATCTGCGCCTCTGCCAGAGCAGTATTAACTCCAGAGATGGGAGTTCAAATCATTCCCACAGGAGTAAAAGGACCTCTTCCCCAAGGAACAGTAGGCTTATTATTGGGACGTAGTTCATCTACATTAAAAGGACTTATGATAAGTCCTGGGGTAATTGATCCCGATTATGTAGGTGAAATAAAAATTATAGCTAGTTCTCCAAGAGGTATATCAGTAATTTCACCTGGAGATAGAATAGCACAGTTGTTAATAATACCCAGCCTACATAATAAATTTCCTAGTCATAGTGTAGAAAGAGGTTCCAGGGGATTAGGCTCCACAGGTGTAGATTGGGCTATGTTGTCTTTAAATTTAGATTCTCGCCCAATGCTAAAACTAAATATTCAAGGTCATGAGTTTAATGGGCTACTGGACACAGGAGCTGACCTTAGCATCATATCTCGTCAAGAATGGCCAAAACATTGGCCATTACAACAAGCCACTCAAACGCTTCGAGGCCTAGGAGTGGCGACTAATCCCCATAGAAGTTCTATGATATTAGATTGGAAGGATCCTGAAGGATGTGAAGGAACTATACAGCCATATGTATTGGATCATCTTCCTATAAATTTATGGGGACGAGATGTCCTAGATCAATTAGGTTTGACGTTAACAAATAACATCAATCCTAATGCGCCCACTACTAGGGCTAGACAAGGCTTTAGGAAAGAAAAAAGATTAGGAAAACAAGGGCAAGGTATAGCAGCACCAGTACAAATAGATCAAGGAACAGACAGACATGGGTTGGATTTTCAGAAAGGGCCACTGAGACAATCAAAATTACTTGGAAACCAGAAAGACCAGTGTGGGTTCCTCAGTGGCCCCTGACTAAAGAAAAGACACAAGTAGCCCATGATCTGGTCAAACAACAGTTAGCGGAAGGACATATACAACCTTCCATATCTCCCCATAATACTCCCATTTTTGTCATCAAAAAGAAGTCTGGTAAATGGAGATTATTGCAAGATTTACGAGCCATTAATAATGAGATGGTTATTATGGGACCTGCTCAATCAGGGATTCCTCAATTGTCTGCTTTGCCAAAAACTTGGCATGTTTTAGCTATAGATATTAAAGATTGTTTTTTTTTCAATTCCAATTCATCCCGAGGATAGTCCACGTTTTGCATTTACTATCCCTGCATTAAATCATGAAGGTCCTGATCAGAGATATGAATGGAAAGTACTCCCTCAAGGGATGGCTAACAGTCCAACTATGTGTCAAATATATGTTAACAAAGCAATCTAGCCACTTAGAAATCAAAATCCTGAACTACAAATATTTCACTATATGGATGATGTATTATTGGCACATAAAGATAAAAACATATTGCTGGAATGTTATGCCACACTTACAAACTTATTAAAAAATTATAATCTAGAGATAGCAATAGATAAAGTACAATTAAATTTTCCAATTAATTATTTAGGAGTTCTACTATCCTCAACCATGGTCCGTCCACCAAAAATTCAAATACGAGTAGATCAACTCAAATCACTTAACGACTTTCAAAAGTTATTGGGAGACATAAATTGGATAAGGCCTTATCTAGGTATACCAACAGGAGAGTTGGGACCTTTATTTGATATTCTAAAAGGTCCATCAGATCCAAATTCACCCTGCATGTTAACTCCTAAAGCAAGAAAGGCATTAAAAATTATTGAAACATATATGGAAAACATACATTTGGATAGAATTGATATAAGTTTGCCTTTATTATTTATTGTACTACCAACAAAAAATATTCCTACAGGAGTATTTTGGCAAGAAGGTCCATTATTGTGGATACATTTATCTTATTCTCCTAACACTATTCTTACTAGGTATCCTGAGGCTGTAGGACAATTAATACTCAAAGGAATAAAAGCAGCGAAGGGAGTGTTTGGAGTTTCTCCCAATAAAATTATTACTCCATATACTATGGATCAAATTGATGAGTTAGCTAATGAGTTAAATACTTGGGCAATAATCATGTGTAAATCTAATGTTTCATTTGATAATCATTTACCATCTAATCCTTTGTTGTCTTTTTGGTCTAAGCATCCTGTAGTTTTTCCTAAAATGACAAGAAAAACACCTATCATGAATGCTCCAAATATATTCACTGATGGGTCAAATAATGGTACAGCAGCAGTAGTTACCCCTGATCAAACTTTTACATTTTTAGTACCCAAACAATCAGCTCAAAAGGTAGAGCTTAATGCAGTTTTACAAGCTTTTTTGATGTTTAAAGATTCTGTATTTAATTTATTTTCTGATAGTCAATATGTAGTTAATGCTATAGTATCTCTTGAAGATGCTGGTAGGATTTCCCCTTCTTCTACTGTTTTCTCTTTGTTTTCCAGTATACAAAGTCTAATCTGGGACAGAAAAGATCCATTCTTTATAGGACATATTAGGGCACATACAGGATTGCCTGGAGCCCTTAGTTTAGGCAATGATTTAGCAGATAAAACTACACATGACATACATATTTTCTCTACATTTGAAGAAGCTACAAATTTTCATAAAAGGTTTCATGTTAATGCTAATACTTTACAAAAGCGTTTTAAAATAACTAAAGAACAAGCCAGACATATAATAAAACAATGTCAAAATTGTGTGACATTTTTACCACAAGTTAATCTTGGAGTCAATCCTAGAGGACTGATACCTAACCATATTTGGCAGATGGATGTCACACACTTGCCAGAATTTGGAAAATTAAAATATTTACACGTTACAGTTGATACTTCTTCTGGATTTTTGATGGGCTCCCTTCATGCCGGAGAAAAAACTAAAGATGTTATAGCTCATTGCTTACAAAATTTTTCCACTGTGGGCATTCCTAAACAGTTAAAAACCAATAATGGTCCTGGCTATACCTCTACCTCTTTTAAACAATTTTGCTCATCATTTGGTATTACTCATATAACAGGAATCCCATACAATCCACAGGGACAAGGCATAGTTGAAAGAGCTCATCAAACTATTAAAACATACTTATTAAAGCAAAAAGAGGGAATTGGAAGGGGGTATATATCCCCCAAAGATAAACTTAAAATAACGCTTTTTACTCTAAACTTTTTAAATTTGGATTCATCAGGACTTAGTGCTGCGGAAAGGCATATGTATCCAAAAAATGTACATAAGCCTAAAGTACTTTGGAAAGATATTCTAACAGGACAATGGAAAGGTCCTGACCCAGTGATTGTCTGGAGTCGGGGGTCTGTTTGTGTTTTTCCACAGGGAGAACAGCAGCCCATTTGGATTCCAGAGAGATTAACTAAAACAGTTTCTACAGATCGAAAAGAAGATGATTTGACTCAAATCCATAACAGCTGATATCCAGAACTCCAGCTTGGCCATTCTTACATCTGCGACAGTGATTAACCAGGATGCTTTTTTCAATAGCTATTTTATTATTGCATTTTTCCACATCATAAGGTTCTATTTTTATTTTTTGAGCTCATACAAACCTAGGTTAATGTTTTTCTGATCAGTTTTATTTTTTGACTGTGGAGTTTTTAAACATTGCAATGGAGATTTCACCCAGGTAAAGCTACAAGGCCTTTACTATTTTCTTATGTGTTGTACGTTTGTGTACACTCTTGTGTTTTGTGTTGTATGTCTGTATGTGCGTATGTCCATATTTCTTATATGAGGAGCCCTCATGAAAAAATGGATCCGAATTATTATTATTTTTTTATTCACGTGATTTAAATGGTTTAATTTAAATTATGTAAACAGCTGTTAAGGATTGTTTTTAAAGGTGGTTAACAGATCTGTTTGTTTACTAGTTTAAATTAGGTAAAAGGCTGTTAAGGATTGTTTTTAAAGTAGGTTAACAGATCTGTTTGTTTACTTTCACCTTTCCTTTTCATTATATTTAATAATTCTTTTCAGGATAATGTCTCTTTAGCATCATTGCCAGAATTCCTATCTCCATCCCAGTGCCGGTGAAGAACTCAACAAGTAATGCTCAATCAAAGAGTCAACTTACTTTGGGAGGAAACGGATTTTGGGAGGAAATGGACATATTGATAGATTCCTCTGCTTTGAACTGCTTGCAGAACTTGCCTGGACTATGTAACTATCGTTTGGTGCAGCGAATTGTGGTAATGCTGGCATATCTTTGCTGATGGTGTCACTAGTGATGCAATTTTTATTTCCTTGCCAGCGCACCCCATGTTAATTGTGGTAGTGCTGACATATCTTTGCTGATGGTGTCACCAGTGATGCATTTTTCCCAAGGAGCCGTCAATTGGCTTGGTGTCGTGGCATTTCTGTATCCTCCTCCCTTCTGCTAGTGATGGTCTAAAATTTGGGGGCCAATGGCTTATGCTGGACCGGTAGTCAGTGACGGGTATGATCCAATTGCAGTGGTATCAACCTAAGACAGGAGGCTGACGCCTAAAGGTCAGTTTTCCGATGACGGGTAAGAACCATATGTTAAATTGGACAACCTACCAGGCACGGTCCATAAGCCACATTAACCTCACTCCCCCACTGGCACCAAGGCCAAATTTGGGGGCCAACAGAGGTGAGGCAAAGAACCTCACCCCCCCACTGGTGCATAGACCTATCCACAAGTATGGCTGTATGCTGGACCGGTAGTCAGTGACGGGTATGATTCAATTGCAGTGGTATCAACCTAAGACAGGAGGCTGACGCCTAAAGGTCAGTTTTCCGATGACGGGTAAGAACCATATGTTGAATTGGACAACCTACCAGGCACGGTCCTTAAGCCACATTGCTTGTTGTTTAATTAATCAGAAGGGGGGAGATGCTGGGAGCCATTAGCCAAGTAGGTATGACAATTTCCTTGCCAGCGTACCCCATGTTGCTGACATGTTGCAGTGACATTGAATGTAGGTGACCTTGCTCAAGGACCAAGGCAGATTAGGGCGTTCCCAGTTTAGGTTCCAGGTTTAAGGTTTAAGATTATTCCTGCTGGGAATAGGGCGTATCCTGCTGCCTGAGTTCCCCTTGAGTTCTCACGGGATTCAGACAGTATTCTTTGGGAGATAGAAGCCCAGTGGAGGTGGATTTGGGAAGAGAACGTGGATTTCCCCAGAACGTGATTGTAGACGGCTGGTGTGAGTTCGGGAATAAAGAGTTGCTGTTTGAATCTACAAGCTGTGTGGTGGCTCGTGATTGTGTGCCCAGCCAGACTGCGGCATTTGTGCCCAGCCATACTGCGGCAGGGAGGTGAAGCTCAAATTTGTCTTTAATTCAGTATGTGTGTATACATCTCAAATTGACTTGAGTGCCCAGCTGGAGAGGTTATGTTGTCAATCACAATACTGAAGGCTAAAAAGTTGATAAGTTTTTTTAATTTTTTTTTTTATTTTGAGACAATGTCTTTCCCACACTAGTCTTCAATTCCTGGACTCAAATGATACTCCTGCTTCAGCCTCTGAAGTAGCTGAGACTACAAGCATGAGCCATTGTTGAGAAAAGTTGATAAAATTCTTATGATTCTATAAGCCAGGCTTTCTTTGGGTTCATTCTCCAAGGAACTCAGAGAGGTCACAGCTAGTTAGGGTAAGGATATCCCAGAAGTGGTCACACTATTGATCATTGTGCAGAATGATCTTGTACAGAAATTGGGCAAGAATGAGAGGACCATAGCCTTTATTGACCTTCTATTGGCCTGCGACTCTATGTAGCATGAGCTCAATATAGATACTACATTATCGATGTTCTTACAAAACTTGCATTTTAATAGGCTTCAAGTATTCAGGATTGATAGAAATAGTCTTGTGTCCTAATGATCTGAAACTGTAGATAAAAATAGATGGCTGTTCCAGGAGGGCAACTATCCTCCTGAGAGCTGAGGAAGTGGTTTTAATGTCAAGGTCCAAGAATGGCCTCAGTAATTGGTTCTGAGTAATTAACCATTGTCAGTGCTTTTAATGAAAAGTACTCCAAAGCTAATGTTATGGTAGTCAGACATTTCCCCAAATTCAACTGATTTTAATAAATAACAAAACAAAACCAAATTAACAATCCCAATAAAACAGAATGCAAATCCATGTGCCAAGTACAGCCATTCAGTTTTCTGGGGATGAATTCATCCTGTCAAACCCAGTGGAAAGCTTTGTGATTCACTGATATATTATTGACTGTTTTTAATAACCATGGAGGTTACTGCTAACATCTGCTTTGGATATTTTCTAGTTCAGAATAATATCAACCGGGCTTTGTGGTGCACAGCTTTGTGTGGAGGGATCCAGGCCACTTCCTGAATAAAAAATAAGCTTTGCGGGTGGGTTCATCTCTATGTGGATCGTCGTTAGGTGCCTCAATTTTAAAATAGGGCAACACCATTACTAGGTGTGCAAGTATGTTCTGATGCAGTGATGTGCTACCCATTTTCCCACATATATCTGTGTTTAGTGTTGTTGAACTGGTAGCTTGAAATTGGTCATTGAGGGAGTATTTATACCAGTGATTCTCAGTGAGGGACATTTTTGCTCCCAAGGGAACATATTTTGTGATCGGAGCTGGGGTGTGGCTGCTGACATCTAGTGGGAAGAAGCCAGGGATGCTACTTAATATCCTCCAATGCAAAGGACAGTGACCTCTCCCAACCCCTCAACAGCAAAATAATGTCAAGGTTGAGAAATCCTGACAGACTTTAGAAGTTGGCAGACATTATAAGCCTGGCCGGCCTGCTGCCCTCCCTTTTATTGAGTGCCGGTTTATTAGCCACTAACCCCCAGAGTGAATTTTTAACACCTCAGCACTATATAATTTCTAATTCTTATTAGGAGTCAGCTGGGAGAATTGATGTTCTTGAAAGACTGAGAGCAATATTCTATCCTGAGAGATTCAGATAGATTATGGGTTGGCAAACTTTTTCTGTAAGGGGTAGGAGAGTAAATATTTTGGTCTCTGTTGCAACTACTAATCTCTGCTGTTAATGTGTGTGGACATCCACAGACAATACTTGCTGGAATGGGCATGTCTTCAGTCCAATAAAACTTTATTTCCAAAGTGGGGTGATAAATTTGCAGACTTGGACCCATCCCAGACGCTGTCTCGGATGGACAAGGCTTTATTCTGATGCCATCATACACCTACTTAAGTTCAAAAAGCTCCTTTCCAAGCTTTTGCTGATACTCTGGCCAGTATCGAAAGATCCTCCAGATGCCATTCTCTCGGATTTGTATTCTTTGATCTCATCCATGAAGTTTCTGCACAGGATCCAGTTCTTTTTAAAATGCTACTGCTGAAACACCACAGTTCCTTTACAAATGGGCTGAAACTGTGAACTGAATGACAAAGGAGAACCCAAAAAGCCTGTGACGAAGCATGATGATTCTGTGGTTATTGCACAGAAACCTCAGGTCCCCAGAGGTCAGACCGACCACCTCCCAATTCCAGCCCTGGCTCTGTCCCATCAACCGACCTCATTGCAAGGCCCTGTAGTCCCCTGCCTCCCTCCAGGAAGTCAACACAGGCACTGTGTCACTGCCCCGGCATGGATTGGAAAACATCCACTTCTTCTATTTATATTGGGGAGTAAGTAGGAGTTTGTGCCCCTAATCTGTGAGATCTCAAAGACATGTGAATAAAATGGATTCCACTGGATAAGAAGGGTATCACCGTATTTGCTCTTTGTTCTTCCAGTGGAACTTCAGAATTGACATGTTCACCGTGAGCCATGCCCTTTTAACCTTGCGGTTTGTTTCTCCTGGAAGCCTTTAGCAAGGAGAAATGGTAGCGTGTGGGCTATGTGCCGTGCAGGTGGGAGATGGGGGACCTTGCTCCATGAGTCCAACCACAGATTGATCAGCTTCTGTGGCTTTTGACCCTTATGTGCAACAGCCATATAATTGTAGCAGCAACTGAAGGCTGTGTCCCCAGTGCTTGCAGGATCAGGCTTATTGCAGAGTGGTCAGGCAAGAACTTTGGTATCCGGATGGTGGAGGACAGTCCTCTCTGCTGCTGCAACCTGGCTAAACAAGTATGTTAATCTCCCTTTGTCACTAGGTGGCAGAATATAATTAAGATGTCAGCATTTCTTTCATAACATTGGAAGTCATTTCTAGATCCTTCTTAATGACCTCTTTCATTACTTTGCAATATTTGCTAATGCCATTTGGGGCTGAGGCAAGGAAATAAAAATTTTCTTCTGCAAACACTTCCTATATTTATCCAGGATTTTACTTTTTTATTTAACTGGCCTGCCTCTTAGAAGGAAACATCCTTAATACACAGCACATTTTCTTCCTAATGACCACTGTTTGGACAACCCAATCTTCTTATTTTTACATATGATTTTGTTACTCTTTGGAGGACAGAAATAAATAGCCTCCTGTCATCTGTAAAATTTCAGATAATCTTATTATAATACATAATGTGATAATTCATTTCATAAAATAAAAATCCATGAATTCATATGGATGATAAACAGCTTTATTGATCTTCTTAATTATGAAGAAAATAGGTACTCATTTGAAACATTCTGAAAATACAGAAATGTATAAAGAAGAAAAAATAGACAGAAATCCCATTATCCAGACAGATCAATTAAAAGGAGGTATACTCTTATCAAGTTGATGATGCAAAATTCTTAAAACCCACATAGATAAATATATGCCCCATAAAATATAATCCTTGGCTACTTGAAGCCTTAGGTCAGTGCTTATGATGCAGGCTTTTTTAATTAATATTTTATTATAGCAAAATTCAAGCATATGCAAAAAAAGTGGAGAGAACTTCATATCAAACCTGATACCCACATCTAGTTTTAAAAACTATCAATACACGACCAATCTTATTTCATCAATGTATGCCATCCCTTCTCCAGGCTGGTCTAGGTTATTTTGAAACAAATCCAATATTTTTCCACTTCACTTATAGCTATTCCAGTGTGAATCTCTAAGAACTACTGTGCAGTTTTCATGATCAACATAATAAAATAGTAGAACATCTTGAAATTGCTGATTTCTGTGCATCATAGTGAGGATATATGCACGATTTCCCACAGAAGCACAGCATTGTGTGTATGAGTGTTTGTGTGTGTGTGGTGGATGGTCTGACCAGATTTCCTGCCTATAGAATCTGAAATTTATTCAGTTGGGCAAAGTGTGTCCCTGACCAAGTGTGGGTTTCCCTTCTGTCCTCAGATGATTGTATACAAAAAGTTTCCATGAACAGAAAGTAACAGACCAACCATGTGGATGGCAGAGGCAAGCCAAGAATCTCCTTCAATGCCCATCTTTCCCACAACCTCTACTCCATTTTCAGTCATCAGAGAGGTGCAGAGTACACAGTTGAGCCTTCTGTGCCGGGAGCCCTCTCTTTTGGGGTCTTAGTTTCATGCTCCATTTCTCACCCTTCCAGAGCCAGGGTCAGTGCTCATTTCCTTAGCTGGGTGCTGGCCTTTCTCATTTCCCCCTGATTAGCACTGGCCACGAACCCCTTCCATCCTTTCCTTAGCTGGGTTGGAAGTGCTGCTGTATTGTTCTCACTTCTGACTTCCTCCTCAGACTCCCACTGTTATATGAAGGTCCCAATCAATTTCCCTTTCTAGAATGCAAATACCACAGAGTGGGCTGGTGGGCCCAACTGCTTCTTCTCTTTCCCCACTCTGCTTCCCCATGTCCTGGATGCATTGTCAGGGGCTGGGTGTACAAGAATGAAAGAGACAGAACTCTGCCTTTGACGAGCTCAGAGGGTGCCTGGGATCCTAGGTGAGTTGGGGAGGAGAACATAAATGAGGGTGGTACAACATATGGGCCAGAAAAGTGCAAGCATAGGCAATATGGGAACACTGAAGAGGGATGATGGGCTTATTGTGTGAGGGGTAGGCAGAAAAGGTTTGCCCAGGAAGGGCATTTGCTTTCTGTGTCTGTATTTATTTTAATTTTGAATCAGGTTATACATACATTCAATTTTATAAATTATACATAATTCATAAAATATATATTTTCTCCAATCCCTATGCTCTCCAAAGATAGCTGCTATTAGTTTCTTGTGTGTTCTTACAGAATTTGCATGCATACCTGTGTAAACATAAATAACTTTTTTCTTCCTAAAGGTAGCATATTATACTTACTGGTGTGTACTCTGTTTTTTTTTTTTTCTTTAAACCTAATATTATCATTTACTGATTGATAAAATAGACTATGGAATCAGAATGTCTGCATTCAAATCCCAGATCTGTAATGTAGTGTAAGTAATGTAGTGTGCACTTGGCAAGTTATTTAACCTCTCTGTGCCTTAGTTGCTATATCTGTATGTGATGCTTTCAAAATCTTGTGACTTTATCATGTAATAAACTTCATCAGGCACTTCATGCACAAAATTATGCAACTTTATCACATACTAAAATTTCTTTTGGACATTCTATTCTGTTCTATTGGTCTGTCTGTCCAGGCGCCTATACTATACTGTTTTAAATTTTAAAGTTTTTATATTATGCTTACTGGGTGATAGGACTGGTCCCTTGATGAGGACTTAAAGGATGATGGCACTTGCTATGTGTCCTCACATGGTGGAATGGCCATCAACCTTCCTGTGGGTTCTTTAATAAGGACATTAATCCATCTGGGAGGTGGCCTAATCACTTCTCAAAACCCCACTCTTAAAACCATCACATTGAAGATTGAGTTTGAATGTAATGAATTTTGGGGTGATACAAACATTCAAATCATAGCACAACACTACAAGGAAGATATTATCCTGTCTTTAGAAACATGGATCCTGAGCCTTGGAGAGATTAAGTCATTTTCCCAAGGCCATATAGCAAATTTTAGGGTCCAGATTCAAATCAAGGTTCGTTTGTGTTATTCTCTGTAGTTCCTGGTCCTTTTATTTATTTTTAATTTTATTTTTAGTTATAGATGACATAATACCTTTATTTTATTGATCTACTTGTTAATGTGGTATTGAGGATTGAACCCAGTGCCACACACATGCTAGGCAAGTACTGTACTGCTGAGTTACCACACCAGCCCCTCCTGGTCCTTTTAAAATCCATGTGAACCATGGATGAGATTCTTCACTGGGGACATTATAAAGATAGAAAAAAAAATAGCTGAAAAAGAAACCAAGTACATACTAGGGAATAGTTACATGGAATTATACACACAGATATACACACAAACACACCTACATAGACTGGACTGTGTAGAAGCCATGTGATTTGGGTGTTAACTTATTGGTTCACCAAATGCTGTGCTAGGGGCTGAAGAAACAATGACAAATGGGATCTGGTCCCCAACCCTAAATGACATCAATGCTTTGCTCCAGTTCTGTAAAAATGTCCCCAGTCACTCTTTATTTTATGAGTGTCTTTGATTACAAAATGGTGTTGTAGCGACCTTTTTTGGGAAGAGAAACTCTGGGGCTGCATGCTACTTTGTCCTATGAAGGTCCTTCATTTAATAATTTTCCCCTCTATCTTGCCTTCTGAAATCCCTCTTGCTGTCAGAACTGTGGTTAAAAATGGTCGTTGTGTGGAGCTTTCCTCTTTAATCTTCCCAAGGACTATACCCAACTGAGTTCTCTCCTCTCTGGGGTATATTTTAGGTAATTTCATTCATTCTATTTGTTGGCTGAAAGCCATACTTGCTGATGAAATATTTCCTCTAAAAAGTTAATTCTCAGAGGGCCATTACCTCATGGGAAATGTATTTGGATTGCTGAACAGATTCTTCTCTGTTCACTTGTGGTTACCTCTCTGGCCACAGAGAGTTGGTAGGTGGTACCATTTGGGCTTGGTGTAGTCATGGAGGGATCATGGCATTGGAAGTCACGAGGTCTGGGTACAAGTTCTGCTCAAATGCTTAGTTGCTATGTCACCTTAAGCCAACCACTTAGATTCTGAATGTCAGCTGACTCAACTACAAAATGAAGATTATGATAATTTTGTCTTCTCTACTTTATGGAGTTGTTGGAAGGCCCAACTTGGATGATGTATGGAAAATACTTTTGCAAAATATCACTATTAGATCTCTGAATTTTCAGTTTTCCCCACTGGTTTCCCTACTGCTTTTGCCTTGACCAGGTGTAGTGTATGAAATTTGGTCTTTTCCTGCAACATGAAGATGTGCTTTTTATAAAAAACTCAGAGACCAAACACCTGATTCCAAACCCACTTGATTTCGTTGGTTTAATTCCTCTCATTTTCCCCTTCACCACTCTTCTTATTCACCATATAGGACTTAAGCATAATATGAGCCCTAATTCATAAAGCACACTTTTATGTTACTCTCTCTTAACATGTTTGTGAAGACAAGGGAGAAAGAAAAGAGGGCTTCATTTACCCCGCAAAACTTAAAGAAATTTCACTGAATACAGGCTCCTGCTCTTTGAGATGCTAGAAGAAATGAGAGCGTAAGAGTATTCTAGAGCATTAGAATTGAATTATTATTTGACAAAATGCCGAGAGTCTGTTTTATACTTTACTGAAGACGAGGTATTTTAAAGTGGGATCTCACTGCGTAGGGTGCAGTTTCCTGGCATCTCCCTTGCTCTGCCCTACTCACTGACTTTTCTCTTCTCTTTCCTTTCCTTTCTGGAACACTGTCACATTCCTTCCCTGGTGGCCTGCAGGATGTCTAATCCCAGACTCTCTTCTAAGAAGAACTTGCTGCCCATTACCAGGCAGTGAGTCAGCCCACACCCACCGTCAGCTCCTTCAGGGTCTGTCCCATCTCACCTCGGGGTGACTGGGCAGGGTGGGGGTGGAGAGGCTGCACTGTTTCCTCCTGATGTGAGATACTCTGATGGGTGCCACGTTCTTGGTTGTTCCCAGCAGGGCTAGTGGAGGCTTCTTTGGGACAGTATAACCGGTCACATTCTTCTTCTGCCTAATCTTGCTTCCTCTTTTTTTCTTTTATAGATACTAATCTCTAATAAATACATTTTAAAAAAGCATTTAAAAATAACAGCTTTATTGAGATTTGTACATCATAAAATTTATATGCCATACAACTTTCTCTGTTAAAGAGCAACTTAGTGATGTTAATGTTTACAAAGTTGTGTCATTGTCACCACTAATTCCAAAACATTTTCGTGACTCTTAGAAACTCCATACCCATTAGCAGTCATACCCCATTCCCTCCTCTCTTAGCCCTTGAAAGCCATTAATCTGCTTTCTATCCCTATAGATTTGTCTATTCTGGATGTTTCTTATGAATGAAATCATATAATATGTGGCCTGCTTCTTTCACTTAGCATAATGGTTTCAAGGTTTATCCATATTGTAGCATATATCAATACTGAAAGGAAAGTGACCACAACACTCGGAGCAACCAAGAGATCTTTATTGCAGCAGTGCAAAAGAGGAGAAGATATATATATATATATATATATGTAGTTGCTAAGGGTGTCATCTTCTGCCTTCAGGTAGATGGGGCAGGGGTCGGATGTGGGTTTCTGTTGCACCATTCCGGTGGGGGTCAAGTGTTCAGCTTGAGTGGGGTTGAGTGTTCAGACTTGATGCAAACAGGTGATAAAGGATGAGACAGAGGGGAGTTTGAGTGCGTGGGTTATCCTGCAGCTAACATTCATTCAGCCTGCCCTGCAGACAACTTAGTTCAGCCTGTCCTGCACCTAACAAGTACTTCATTCCTTTTTATGAATGAATAATATTCCAAAATGTGATATATATTCAGATTCTAATTTTGTTTATCCAGCTACCGGTTGATAGACTCTTGGGTTAATAATAAACATCTTGGGGCTGGGGGTATAGCTCTTGGTAGATTGCTACCCAAAGTATGGCAAGGCCCTGAGTTTGATCCCCAGCACTGCAAAATAAAAATAGCGACAACAAATGCCTCGAACCCATTTCTGGAGACATGACCTGCAAACTACCCGCACTTGGAACCCTTATGGCCTTAACTTACGGCAGCAATGGAGGTTCTCAAAAAATTTCCCAGTAACATGTTTCTGCCCAAAGAGAAATTCTAGCAACAGATGCCAAGGTAACACAAAGCTCTCCATGTTATTACAATAAACACTGTAGACCAAAATGCTGGCTGCTTAGTTTTGTGGTAGGCTTATTCAGGTAGGAAATTTAGTGTGGTTGAAATCTGGTGAAAAAAGAAGAGAGAAGGGCCAGGTGAGAGGTGAGACCAGAGGGAACTGAAAAGGTCACATTGGAGATGACATTTATGTCATGCTGGGATCTTTGAATTCTTGCCTAGAGCAGGGAAGACTCATGGAGGGCCGGCGAGGTGAAATCAGGGGTACCCTCATTTCAGTTTTGGATTACAAATAGTGGGCAGCTCTTCTATTTTAGAAGACATTTGGAGTTGGGCAGAGTCCAGGAAGAAGGGGAGTTGCTGAAGGTGAAGGAATGAATCATGTTAGGGATGGGGGATATGCAAGTGAGCCTCAGAGAAGGAGGAAAGGAAGCCCGGAGAGGCAGGGTAGCCTGCTGGAGAGTGTGCTCTTTGGAGTGTGACATACTGCGTTTTGATTCCTTAGCAAGTCTGTGGCATCAGGCAAGTTACCTAAGTTCCCTGATTGGCTGTTTCCTCATCTTTAAAAGAAGGTTAATGATTCCTGCCTCACAGCACTGTAGGAGTGAAATGAAGTGAGGTAGCATATACAAAGCAGCCAGCTCTTCTTATCTCATTTTCCTTGTTTAAACATCCCCCTGGTGGGATTGAGAGGCAGGGCCCAGAGTGGAGGTGCAGGGATGGGTCATCAGGCAAAGGAATGGGAAGGTCAGGGAACTTGGGACCAGTGAGCAGGATGGGAAGGGAGAGGGACCAGAACCCAGGGGACTGCAGGGCTGGGCAAGACAGATGCATGTCTATCTGGATAGAATTTCTCTGGAACTGTTAATTAATTAATTAATTAATTAATTAATTAATTTTGAAGTTTCAGAACGATTTTCCTTCCACTCACTCAGGTCTTTCCAGCACTCAAATGGTGGCTCCTGGGTCTATTTGGCTGGTGGAGCCTGACACACCTCTACTTCACTTTAGACCTCGTACAGTGCGGGCCAGGTAGAGTGAAGCCCAGGGCTGCATCTGGCAGGTGCCGCAGCCTGCTACTAAACAGTCTGTCACCAGCTGCCTCCTTCCCTATTCATTTTCTTTTTGTTTTAAATATCGCCTTTACTGACACATCTTGATGTTTTTTAAAAATGATTTTGCTCATTTTCAGTTCCAAGTGATAGATGGTTGAGATCCGTGACCTCTGCGGCTCCTTGCCGCCCTGTGATGCTGGGCCTGAAAGTCAGCTGAGTTTGGCAGCTGTTTCTGAGTCAGCCTGGACGTTTGCCATCTCAGACGTTCATCCCATCCATCTGAGTCTGCCACTTCTCAGCCGTGTGGAGATGCTGCCAGCCTCTCAGAACTTGAAAACAGGGCAAGGGACCATGCATCTGACCTGTTGGGCTGCTTGTCTTCTGTGTGGAGACACAGCCAGCCTCCAAAACAGGAAAAGGGTACAAACACTGTGTGGGATCACTCATGGCACCTCCACACTGAAGAGCACAGAGATAACTGAGGCATGTGAGGAGGAGGCCAAGGATACAGTGAAGTGCCTTCTTTCTTTGATGTTTGACCAGAATTTGTGGGTGTTTTTGATTGTCCTATGTTCATTTATTTAGCAAACATTTGCCCAAAGTTTTCCATTACCCTGAAATTTATGAAATAGCTTTTTTACCTCCTCTTTTTTTGTGGACTAAAGATGAAAAAAGAGTAGCAATTTCACAAACTCCATCCAATATACGACAGGCATCATGCCAGGAGCAGGAGATGCAGAGATGAAACATAGTTTCTGGTTTGAAGGAGCTTATAGAGTCCAGGAGGAGGTGGACACCAGTAATAGTAATACTGGTTCTATTACAGATGTGCACAGATGACTGCATCCCAAGAGCAAGGGACCAAAGCAAAGGCTCTCTGGAAAGACGTTAGTACAAGGAATAAGAGGGTTTTGTTTTCGGGTGAGATTCTCAAAGTGGCTGATCTGTGCTAGGGGTACACAGTGTGGTGGCTTTCTACTATTTCCATCTAATTTAAGGTCTAATCCTTTTTTCTGCATCGCTCCTCGGGGCTCTGTTTCTCCGATGGATCCCTGACTGGTACACATGGTTGGTCGCAGGTCACCCTGTGTTTGATTGAGTACCATTCCATGTTTGACCACGTTAAGTAGCAAACAATAATGAATTTGCAAATGCCAGTGTCTACAGAGGTGGCTCTGGGAAGCTTTCGAGGGGCAAGTTCTAGTATTGCTTTTCCTGGAGGTATCACCCCATTTTTTTATTCTCCCCTCTTTTCACGAGCCAGCCGCATCTGAACCAAATCCCAGGACACTCTGGAAAGCCAGGGGTCCTGAAGGGTTTGGAGGATGCACATCTGAGAAACATTAGTGACAAATAGGACTTGGGACTGGGGAAATGATCCTCTCCCCATTTGTCCTTCCCCTCCATTAGCACCTGATGACTCCTCAGAGCTCTATTGGGCTATAAAGGACATTGGTGCCGGTCATACTGCTCTCATAGTGTTGCTGTGAGGATTGCATGACACAATGTGTATCACCTTAGCATATTTCCCAGTACGCTGTGAGCACTCAATAAGCTTCCATTTTTTAAATTGTAAAATACATACAACATGGAAATTGCCACTTTAACCAATAAGGCTACAGTTCGTGGTATTAAGTACACATTCACATTGTTGTGTTACCATCATCACCATCCCTCCCCTTCTAGAACTTTCATCTTTCCAAACTGAAACTCTGTACCTATTAAATAGGATCTCCTCATTTTCTCCTTTTCCCACCACAAGCCTCTGAAAACCACCATTCTTTCTGTCTCTATGAGTTTATATACTCAAGGAACCTCATAAATGGAATCATACGGTATTTACTCTTTTGTTCTAGCTTATTTTACTTACCATATCTTTTATTTTACTTTTTTTCTCCTGGGGATGGAATCTGAGGCACCAGGGCTTCATGCTGGCCAGATAAGGCCTGCCACAGAGCTAGATCCCTACCCCTTAGCATAACGTCTTTAATAAGGCTCATTCATGTTGTGGCATGTGTTAGGATTTCATTCCTTTTTGAAGCTGAATAATATTTCATTGTGTGTCTGTGCCCCGTTTTCATTATCCTTTTCTTCATCCATGGACACTTGAATTGCTCAGTCTTATGACTAACATGAATAATACTGCTATGAAAGTGTGGAAATATCTGACTGAGCCTCAGCTTTCAATTCCTTTGGGTGTATACACAGAAGTGGAGGTGCTGGGTCATATGGCCATTCTATCTTTAATTTTTTGAGCAACTAGCTTTCATTATTATTATTATTATTACTACTATTAATATTGTTATTTCAAAGGGGACAGAGGGACTAGACAAAGAGGGATGTACTAAAGTTTCTTGTGGTTTGAGGAAGCCATTCCCAATGGTGTGGGTACCCTGACCCCAGTTTTTACTTGGCACTGTGCCACTCTTTCTTCTTCCTGCAGTGGAGGGAAGGGTGGGTGAAGAAGATTACTTACATGACTGGGAGGGAGCAGCCCCAGATGTGTCAGAGGGGGTGATAGGCACTTGAGGTTCAGCATTGAAGCTGAAGTTCTGCTCTGTTTTCCTACCCCAATGAGCAGTGTTAGGAGAAGTGCTGGTGGAGTGAAGAGACTGGCCTATGGAATGGGAAATGTCATGGAGGACCTGGAGCCCCGAGAGCCACTGTAACATGAGGTTGACCCAATTGACCATCTTGGAGTCGGAAGACCTGGGCTGCTCAGGACCTGGGAAACCTCTGGAAACTCACTCCCATGGAAATTCAGAGTCCAAAGTTTTAAACCTCTTTCCATAATGGGGTGGGGGGACAATAGGGTATGTGAAGTTTCTGGAAGATTTTAAATACAACCATCTATAACTAGGTTCCTTCTTTACCAATTGTCAGTCACCTTCTTGGATCTTTGATCTCTGCCTGACATCTCTCTCCCTGGGAGGTGCCTGGTTCTGAACTTAACATCCCTCAATTAAGGACTTAGAACTGGGTGACATGCTCAGAATCAGTCCTAATAACTGGGCTTCTACATTGTCTCTGCATTTCCTTTGCTATGAATCCAACTCTTTTTTTTTTTAATCTAACATACTCCTTTTCTCAATATCACATAGCCCAGAGGCATCTTTTCTAGCCCTCCTTCCCAGAGATTATTAGATGGTGGTGGTGGATTCTTCTTCATAGAAGACCTTAAATTTAGACATTTGGTGTTATTTCCAATTGCGGTTATACACAAAGAGACAGAGGCTAAGAAGATGGCATTCATTATCCAACTATAAACTCGAGTTCCATTGCACAAGTTCTTATTATTCTAGCAACAATACACTATAAATTAATTTAAAAATAGATCTTAAAAAATATATTGTTAATAATTGTGGCATGCTGAATTTTATTTTGATGTTGAAAGATTTGATTTGTTTAATGTAAATGTTTATCCTAACTTTGGTGGCCACCTGGCTTGGCTCAGCCTGCAGAACTCATCTATCCCTTGGTCACTGTGCTTTATTTCCAGGTTTAAGGTAGAAATCTTGGACTGGGCCTCAGTGCACAGACCAGAACTCCACTACCTTGCACAATTGGGCCAGACTTAATTCTAGAACTAGAACAGTCACTCTGGAAAGTTCTTTTGGTTTGTCAATGGTTCCTTTCCTGGATTCTGAGTATTGATCCTAGGTTGGAGTGTCCATACCTGACCATTGGCCACCTGGTGAGAACTGTGTTGAGCAAATTGTCCACTTCTTGAATTTTGTTCAAGACTGCTGTTTTCAGACAGATTCTGGACTTCCTGGCGGTCCCTCTGGAGTAAGCCCTGGCATATTTGAGCTAATTTCCTTAGTCTCTTCTCAATGGTGATGTGCATATATTTCATCAAGCCCGATGCTTTAATTATTTATCGCTGCACAATAATTATCCCTAAGCTAATCAGCTTAAAACAACAAGCATTTATTATTATATACATTTTCTGTGGGTCAAGCATGTGGGAGAGGTTTAGCTGAGTGATCCTGGCTAAGATCTCTCCTGAGGTTGCTGTTGAGCTATTGGTTTGGATTGTAGTCATGTCAAGGCTGGATGTGGTCCGGAGAATTTATTTCTCAGTTCACTCACCTGGTTTTTTGGAGACCTCAGTTTCTCACTGGCTGTTGGCTGGAGTTTCTCTGGATTTCTCATTATGTGGGCTTCTCCACAGAGCAGCTTACAACACGGTGGCTGGCTTCGCTGAAAGTGAGTGATCTGAGAGAGACCAGGTTGGAATCCACAGTCTTTTATGACCTAATCTCAGAAGTGCTATATTATCAGTTTTGTCAAGTGCTATTGGTCCCACAGGCCAACTCTGGAACAATGTGGGAGTGGACTACACAAGGGTATGAATACCAGCAGAAGGGGATGATTGGTGTTCAACTTGGAGGCTGGCTGTCGCCCCCAGAGTCCCCCCACTCAAAAAGCCATGTCTCTAAACTTCTGCTATGATAAAGGCAATGATTTAATTGGGGACTTGCTTTCTAGGGAGCTCCTAGTAGGACCTACATAGGTATTGTTCTAAAAACTTTGCGTGCATAATTCAGTGAAACTTAACTCACGAGGTTAGCCCAAGCGTTATTCTTTTTTGTGATTTAAGAAACGGAAACAAAGTAGCTAGCAATCGTTACTCCATATTATGTGTCAGAATAAAAGAGACGTTACTCAAGACTTGTCATTTTTCTTCATTTTGTTAACTTTTCATTTGGAAATGGAGGGCTTGGGTTTGCATGCCTTTAATGGTCAGCTAGGGAGTCAGTTCCCTAAGGAACTCAGGGCTCTGACCTTCAAAGGACCCTGGAGAGAAGACCCTAAACCTGAACGCAGCTCCTGGGCCTGTTGTGACCTTCTCTGCTGGCACTTTAGGAATCCAGCAGCTGCCCATCTGGGTCAGGGGAAGGGATGGGCTCTAGTTTTCAGAACATAAAACTATTTGTAGCTCACTGAACCTTGGGACAGCAGGGAAGATACCGAGCCATAGTCCAGTGGGATGGTCCAGGACTTCCACCATCTTTCCCACCTGTCTTCCCAAGTTATTTTCCATCTCTCACACCCAGAAACAACAAATGACTCAGGGTTAATGAACACATTGTTATTTTCTTCGCCTTTCTGCCCTTGTTTTCCAATTCCCTGTGCTTCCTCCCACCCCTCTCCGCCTACTGACTCCCACTGACTTCAGGATCCAGCTGTCATTTACTCAGTGAGATATCTTTCTCTAGGTCCTGGCACCTCAATGCGCTTGGAGCCCTTGTGCTGAGACTCACTTTGAGGCCCTGTTAAACTGCAGACTTGGATTCAGTGGTCTGAGATGGGGCCTGAGTTCTTACATTTCTAACAACCTCCTGGGCGATATGGATCCTCTTGATCTGTGGACCATACTTTGAGTAGAAAACTCTAGATCCCATCTTTCCTTTGCTCCTTGTTGGAAAGTTAAGTCTGTAAAAGGGTCATGAGATGTCTGGTACTGACTCCAGCTGATTTGATACTTGGCAGTGGTTAGATTCTTTTGGTAGATATGAAGATGGCCAGCTTTCCAGTTTGCCTGATGTTATCGAGCTTCCAGGGACATGGGACCTTCAGTGCTAAAACTGGAAAAGTCCTGGGGACCCTACCTCTGGTGTATGTCTCCTTGCTTACAACCTTTGTATCAAGTGATGTCCTGACAAAATTCTGCTGAAGTTATGAATGAGCCAGCAGGTTCTTGAGGACAACAGGACAGTCCTCCATCTGGTTCTTGAGGCTTTGGGGAAGACCCCCTTCTCTGTCTTAGGCATAAATAACCAAGCATGATAAGTTCTCTCTAAAGTGAACACAGGTGATTATGAACACAGGACCAACCAACCTTGAAGGAAATTCAGATGACAGCCTCTAAGGATAGAGACACAGGACCAAGGGAACACTAGACCTTGGGCACTGCACCAAAAATATTAGACTGCTTATTGAATGTATATACTGCATGCAGACACAAACAAGGGGCTTGGTTCTGAGACAGAGCAGGGAGGGAAAGCCCTGATTCCTTTCCTGCTTAACACAAGCTGCTTTCAAAAATTGTTTCCACCATTGACCAGATTCAGGAATGATATCCCCCTAAGCTTTCCAGTGCCTTCCACATGTACAATATGCCTGAACTTGACTGATACATGTTGAGGAGAGTCTCCATCATCTTTTGTGAATGGGGCACATCAAGACTCAATGTGCTTGAGCAGGTCACCACATTAAGTGCAAATCCTAGTGCCCAAAGCAAGAAGTGACAAGATGTGTGCAAAAGTCCTGGGGCCATGTGCAACAGCTACTGTGCATCTGTACCAGATTGCTTTTTTGTCTTTTTATGCTTTACTCCTCACATCCTTGGAGAACCAGTCTGGGGATCACTCACCCATGCAGTGTTTCCCTTATGCTTGAGCATAAACCCTAGCAGAGCCCTGTTAGATGGTATTGCTTGCTTGCATTTTTTGGATTTTATCTCAAGCTGAGCAAAAGCACCCAGGGGTGAGCTGGTAACACGAAGAGTGATATAACTGAAAGACTGGTAACACTTCTGCATCCAGGGAGGAGCCCCAAGGGTTTTAAATCAGAGTGCTTATCTCAGGAGTGTTGGGTTCAGCCAGGGAATCAGACTCTGTGCCTTTCTCAGACTTAATTAGATTCAGGATTTGTTGGTCTTTGTGATATTTTGCTTGGAGGATAGGTAGAAGTTCATCTCCATAAGTGACCACAACTCAAAGATATTTCATTCCCAGTTGCAAAGTATCCCAGATGAAATAAATACTCTTTATCTTCCCCTTGTTCTTGTTCAACACCAAGAAGAAAAAAGAGGCCTGGAACTGATTTTCTTTGGACTCTGAGAAGCTCACAAAACAACAAGACTTCTCCTAGGGGTCAGAGAAGCCAAATCATGAGGGGCTCTGGGGCTGTGCTGAAACAGTGGAAGGTTTGTCTTTTTTTTTCCCCTTAGGAAGAGGAAGGGTCTCTGATTGAACCTCAGCCTTAAAAAAAAAATTCTATTTATTTTTCTGAGAAATCAACAAAACAAAACAGCCACCACCCCCTCCAAAGAAGGCTTTCCTTGCTTCTAGGTCTTTCAGAAGAAGTCTGGGAGGGAACTAGATGCTGGGCTGCTAGGATATGAAGACTTTTCACAGCAAGTCTGGCATTAGTAGAGCTCCAGGCTTCCCTGTGGATTTGTGAGCCAACCTCTGACACCCATTCAGCCAAACAACTTCACCTTTCACCTACTTTCTTTGTTTTCCAGCTGTTGGGTGTGTGCTTTGTGTGCACAAGGGAGAAACCCTTGATGATTTTGTTTGCTTACACCATTTCTTCCTCTATGTTGAGGAAGAACCGAGGGGTTCCGTGAGGCCCTGGAAGTCAAGGGAGCAGGGACGTGAGTATGTCCCGTTGGAAAGGACCCTGAGGAAATGTAGAGATTATGGCTTAGTGTCAGATGACAGCTCTGGCCTCATCCAAAAAAAAAAAAAAAATAGTCCTTTTATTTCATGGATGAAAAAGCAGAGATCTAGAGGGGATATGGCTTGCTCCAGGCTGGCAAATGAGTGATTGAATCTGAAATGGGAATTTTTTTTTAATTAAATGCTCTCAATTAAAATTTAGGTTCTCAGGGTTGAAAGAGATCTTAACAATTATGCATCCAACCTCAAGCAGATGCTTGGATTCTAGTCTCCATGCCCTCTTAAAGTGGCCACGTGGCCACTGCTGAACTCACTGGGGGACAGGAGATCACGACTGTCCTATGGAATGGGGCTTTGTTCCATAAATTCCAGGGGTGTAGGACATTTGGACCAGGATCGTGTTTTCAGCTCTTTGTTTTGGAATATATTTATTTCAATTAGAATTATACAATTCTAAAATTAATGAATTTTCATTGAAAAGGCATTTCTCGGAGCAAATTTCACTTAGGTTTGATCAATTAATTCTAGAACATCTAGAAATCTTCAATATCTACAAAGAATGCGACCTTTCCTAAACCTAACCCCCTTATTTGGGGCTGAATATCTTGTTAACTCTAATTCTCTCACAGAACAAATGTAGGAAAATGTTTATTCGAGCTACGGGTTAGAATTCTAAAAAAGGTAAGCGTATAGGCTGGGGTTGTGGCTCAGTGGTAGGGCACTCGCCTGTCGTATGAGGCACTGAGTTCAATTCTCAGCACCACATATAAATAATTAATGAATTAAATAAACGTTTATCGGCAACTAAAAAATTTTTCAAGAAAAGGTAAATGTAATTTTAATTTTTATGAATCAAATAATATTTTAATTATAACAGGATGAATTCATTAGCTCAAAAGCAACCAATGGAAAACAGATTGCTAAATCTGAGAGAAAGAATTTTATAAGACAAATAATTTTTGGTCTATTATAAATCATTATAGGATGATGTAAACAAACATCTTAATGCTTATTTTGTGCGTGAATTTTGGGGGCAAATCTTTATTTCTTTTTTTTTTTTTTTACATTTGCTTGTCTGTATTTTCAAAAATTTGCATCGAACACATTCAACTTTTAAAATAACACTCCTAAAGATAAAAAGCACTCCTAAACCAAAAATGAGACCTTTAAGAAAGCGAAGAATAGTTTTGGCAGTGGGAATATGGGAATAAGCATTATCTTTTCTCATATCTTTGGTGTAAATCAGGGATATCTTCTCTTTCTTGTCTTCTGTGAAAAAGACATAGTTAAAATATCATTTTCCGCATGACATTTCTTTGAACAAAAACTTACCGTAATGCATTCATGCATATTAAGACTAACCTCCTCTACTTGATTATTAAGACCCTATGTAATCTGACTTTATTTTCCTCTCAGATTTACCTAATGCTGGTCCCTTTCTGAGAACACTGTATTCTAGCCTGGCTTAGTTCTTGTTTGTAGTGCTCTTGTCCCCTAAGCTCTTTTCTGTTTCAATGCCTTTGTCTCTCTCTATATTTTTTCCAGGTTGAAATATCTTTCTGTTGCTCCAAATTGAGGCAATTTGTTTTCCATACTCATTCGCCCCCCCCCCCCCTTTCTGGCCTCTTATGAACATTCTGGTCTATACCATCCCATTTTAACATTAAGTGATTCACTGTGCTTGTGTGGGTTTGGCCCTCGATACTGAATGATCAAGGCAAACTTAGGTTGCGGGCTGGAGGGTTTGAATACCTCTCATGCTGAAAGAGAAGAAATAGCCAGGAATGAAGCAGTGGGCTCAAGTCCAGGGAGATGGACCAAGACGGCCTGGGTTGGAGGGACGGGGCAAATGAGAACTAGATAGAATCTAAAGCAGGCAGGGTGCAGTGAGGTGTGGGCAAACACGGGAGGTGTGGCTGTTGGACTTGTGTGTTCCCCTGGGCTAGGGGCTGACGGTCATTGCACACTGGAACCCCAACTGTGAGAGCAAAGCAAGGACATTCCCAAGAACTCTTACTTTTTCCCATGCCACTGTACAGTCAGTGTCACTAGACGTACAGGAGGATTCAGATGCTGTTTATAACCAAGGAAAAGAAACTCAAGCTGGAAGCAGAGCAGGAAAAATACATCGATTTCCCTGCTTATGGAATCCAGGGAACAATGGACTGCCAAATTGCAGGTGACATGATTGCAAGTTGGCCTCAGGAACAACTGGATCCCCAGACTTGTATGCTGTCAAGGCTCTTTTTCACCTCACTGATCTCTGCTTGATATCTTCATTTGCATCTTCTCCCACTGTAGACAGTCTTCCTTCATGTGGCTGTATATGCAGCTACTCAAAGTTCCTGAAGCTTGCATCGTCCAACTTCTACCACCAAAGAGACTGAACCTCTAATTCCAGAAGAGAGAAACCCAAGCAAGAGCCCTGATTGGCCCATGTTGGTTAAGTGCTGGATCAAGCACGGCAGGAATGACAAGGCCACAAAAACACCCAGTCACATGAATGGGGTTGGGGTGAGTAATTCTTAGGTGGAGGGAATTCTGGGTCAACAGTCCCATGATTGTCCAATATGGTGGCCCAGCAGCAACTGTGCCCACGGTAATGCTCATCACAGGCACATCAATCTATACGTTAAAAACCAGAAAAGAACTGTAGCCTAGTGTACCGCCCTCCCTGTTGTCAGACAAAGAGTCTTTTTTTTTAATGAGAGTGGTTCCTGAGGACTTGACAATTGTTGGAATAGCCTGTGACTCTGAACACTGTCATTTTTTTTCGGCTACATTAACCCTAGGACCTCCAGCTCCGTTCAGACATCCAACAATCTTGACATTTCTCTGCTCTGCCGAGAACTGCTGATGACTTGCACTGTTACCATGGCCTTAGTGACTACAGAGTGGCTTCATTTCCCAGAGGGAGAAAGGTGAAGTCACCAGTGCCAGCACAGGTTCCCAGCAACCTAATGCTGTGCTTGGAATGTTTATGGGGAGAAATTTAAGAAAAGGAGTCTGACACTATTTTAGAGGAAGGCCCTGAGCTCATCCTGGGAAGGTCAGTTGGCTGGGGAGGAGGGCAGGAGGAGCTTGAGCATCAAGTGCCCAGCGCCGCCCAGGTCTTCCCCAGCACTAGGGGGCGCTAATGACAGTAATTTGCAAGATCATAAAGTAGAGGGAGAGTTGGCTTTTAGGACATAAGAGGAAGCAAAAAAACTGTGAGGTACCGATGGTGGTGTGACAAAGACCTGAAAAATGTGTCTTGATCCCTTGCTCCATTTCTGTTTGCACCACCTTCTGCCAGGTGATCTGCCAGGTGACCTGAACTTCCTAAGGGCATCCCTCTCTTTCTACCAGCTGCTTGGCCTTTCGTCAGGATGTGTGCTTTGGCATCTCTCTTCTGCACATTGATGTTTGTTGGCTCCTTGAATTGTCCTTTGAGCCTTTTCTGTTACCTAAACCAGAAGGTAGTTCATCCAGGTGACGCCAAGCAGCCCAAGCTCCACATCCCTCCCTTGCACCTGACTCCAAACTTATAGGTAGGCTGCCTTCGGAGTGGAGCTGTTTTCTCCATGAACCCTAATGGTCTCTACAGATCCTAATCTAGACCATATTGGTATTGCCTGTTTAATCCCCTCTAGACAGAGTGTAGTCCATTTATTTCCTAACCTGAAGCATCAAGCAGAGAACTTGGCATAGAGAAGGCTCAGACACATTTATCAGGGGGTTGGGGGACATTCTCTGTTGACTGACTGGGGCCCAAGTCCTGCTTTCCTCTGCTCACCCCTTGGGTTCGGATACAACTGGATCTCCACGTTCTTTTCTGTCCTTCTTTTCCATCTGCCTTCCTTTCTTCGCCTACCAGATGAGTAGTGGTTAAGGGTATGGATCCTAAAATCAGCCTATCTGGTTTAAAGTCCTGACTTCTCTACTCACTAGCTGTGTGATTATTGGTAAATTATTTTACTGTTCTGTGTCTCACTTCCTCATCTGTCAAATGGGAATAACAATAGGACCAGTTTCCTTAGATGTGTGGGTGCAGTGCTGGCATTCTAGAGAACTTTGATGAGGTTCTTGTTCTCCATCTTCACTATTTACTCCAGCAAGTGTCCTCTGACTTTGTTGCCTCTTGCATTCCTGGGCTAACCCCTGACCTGCCCTCTCCTTGCACTCAGTGTTTAGTCCTCAGTGTCATCCTCTGGCACTCAGCCGAAGAATTGCAAATAACACATTTCTAACTAGTAACTCAACTGTAGCCCAGAAACTCCCAGCCTCATGATCTGTAAGAATCACCTTGCCTGCTTCTGGTTCTTTCCTCAGGCCCAGTCTTAACCCAAACCTTTCCCTTTTAATAGTCAGTCAGGGTGGCTGTAAAGGAGCAAGGTTCATCTGCTTTGCTAGACCAAGCAAATGTTTTCTGTAAAGACCCAGAGAGTAAATATTTTAGGATTTGCCAGCTACACAGGGACTTCTCCTTCTCCTCCTTCTCCTTCTTCTGGGACACTCAACCACTGAGCCACATCCCCAGCCCTATTTTGTATTTTATTTAGAGACAGGCTCTCACTGAGTTGCTTATCACCTTGCCATTGCTGAGGCTGGCTTTGAACTCGCAATTCTCCTGTGTCAGCCTCCTGAGCTGCTAGGGTCACAGGCATGTGCCACGGTACCCGGCTCTGTCATCCCTTCTTGCTTCTTCTTTCCCTCTTTCTTCTTTATTCATCTTTACAAGCCTTTAAATTTGTAAAAACCATCCTTAACTTGAGGGTTGAACTAAAAGAGGTCAGGTGCTACGTTTGGTACTCAGGCCATAATTTGTGGAAACCTGTATTAGGTCAAAATTCCAGGAAGGCAGGAATGAGTCTTTCGTCACCTGTGTTCTAGCTGCTAGGCTGGCCAGGATAGATCTTCTCTTAGTACTTGTTGAATGAGTGAATGGATAAAAGGATTCAATCAGTCTCTGGATTACCAATTTAAAAGACAGAATCCCTATGTAGATTCTGTAGTGAAGAGAAGACTCCTAGTGAAGGATTCCATAAATCTTGTTCTGCTTTATCTGTGTTACTCAAGGGCACAGGATCTTTCCATGGGGTATACTTCACTATACTGAGGGCCTACCTCTAATTCCAGCCCGTTGTTTTAGCCAAGAACAGGATCTCCCCGCAGTCCCAGTTTTATAATTAACTCTGTCAGGGATGTGTTGTTAAATGTTTAACAACCAGTTGCCCAACAAACAAGCCAATGATCCCTGATTTATAGCATTTTCCTGTTTCTATGCAGTAAATATGTTTGCCATGGCCAATTTCAAGCTACAAACACAAAGCCACCACACTTGGGGTAGGGAGGAGACCTCTAAACCACACCCTCTACCCTGCTCACTCCTGCAGCCTCAGGGACCACACACCTCTTGGAGAAGCTTGAAAGAAATCTTGGTTCCCACTATTCCTGCCTCAGGACTAGGCTTTCTCAGTGTTGTGGTGCATGGGTACCATTATCTTGTTCTCTCAGACTTCCTGAATTTCAGCCTTTCCTGGCTTTGATCCCCAACCCCTGACTCTCATCTCACCCCTGGACTCCCTGGACCTTGCAGAACACAGATGGCCGTAAGCTTCCTGACCCACCCTGGCTTCCTGGCTGTCAGATATCTGACATGCTTCTGAGCACAGAAAAGAATAGACACTCTGCCTCCTGCAGAGTCTTCTGTTTTCTAGGCTGTGACCTGCTTGGCCACCCCCTTCTAGTTCTCACAGCACACTTCTCTTGGCTGTCAAGAGTTAACCCCTATCCTACTGACTGGGAACTTAGTTCCCAGCTCAGTTCCCCCTTTTCTGTCCTCTACTCCTATCTGATTAGAACCATCTGTCTGCTTAACCCAATACGTAATCTTTACGTTCATTAATTTTTCACAAAAAAATAATTACTGAGTACTTTTGTGTACCAGGTTGTCCAGGTACTGGGAACACATCAATGAACAAAACACATAAGGATTCCCTGCCCTTGGGGAAACTTAGTATGTGAAGATATGTACGCTAAACAATAGGCATAGTAAATAAACAATATGCCATTCAGGAAGGTCATAAGCAGGATGAAAAAGAGTTTGTAGGGACAGAAGGTTGACCCTGCAGATAGGAGGCAAATGGTCAGAGTGTCCTTATTGAGAATGTGTCCTGGGAACAGTCTTGAAAAGGGTTGATGAGTCCAGTAATTTGGTTCAAAGCATCAACATCTCCAGCCAGCATCTGCTCAATATTCATACCTGGTCACACAGGTATGCAGCTTGACTTCTCCCAGAGAACTTCTAAGACTTTGTTCTTCCTACAGAGGGGCTGCTTCTAGTAAGAAGCAGACAGTGCTGTGGCTCTGAGCTTGGTGTAGGAAACACAAGTTTAATCTTGTTTCTGTGGCCAGTTGGGGTGGCTACAGAGCCTGTATTTTTCCCCAGATAGACAGTGGTTTTCTTGAGGGCAGAGACTGAGTCTGTCTTGTTCCCCACAGTAGACTAATGTTTGCATCTTGCGTAATAATGAGTGGCACATGACAGGTACTCATAAATACAGCACTTGGTAAATGGATGAGTTCAAAGTTATGTCTTTGGTTAGCTTATTAGCCCCATTGTCCTGGAAACATTACTTAACATTACTGAATTATGTGTCCTCGAATTTAAAAATACACCATTATGGAATGATTTCTTGCTTCCTTAATAACTTGGTCCCATCAACTAAGCCCACACGGTGTCTGCTGTAACCTCTCATAGTGTAGGTATGTGTGTATATGTATGTGTGTGTGTGTGTGTGTGTGTGCGCGCGCTTGCACACACACTGTGCAGATGGCAGGTGGGGTGGGGGCTGGAGGAACCTGGGGTAGAGGAGTGGGCTCGGGTATCAGGACTGAAAGGGTCTCTGGAGCACCAAGTCCAGAGCAGAGGTAGCTGTATTAACAGCGAGGGCTGGGAAATGGCATTGCAGCATCCAAATAATAATGCAGAGCAAGGGATAAATGGAACATTAGCTGAGATCAAGAGAATAGTTCATGGTTCACAAGCCAGTGCCTGACATTTCTCAGCTGAGACTCTTCTCTCTGGATGATGAACAAGATGTTTCTTTTCTCTGTTGAATGCTGAGCCAAGCTGAGATGTTTTCTTGAATTCTCTGGCCACCCTAGATGTCAGCTCTTGTCTAAATCTGCTGATGTAGCCTGAGCTTAGGAGGAGCAGCAACTGCCCAGAATTCCCTGGCTTTCTCAGCAGTCCTCAGTGTCTACTAAGCTGACTCTCTTGCCTCTTTGATTGCCTTCCATCTGGTCTCCTAGGTTTGCCTCTCATGAAGTCAGCAGTCTGGATGGGGAACCCCTGCGGTCTCTATGTGCATGGCAAGGGGTACACTTGCTAACTCCCTGGGAATACATCCATCACTTTCGTCAGCCACAGCAAGTGTAGACAGTCATTGAACACTGTTACACAGAAGGCAGCATCCTGACTAAATGGTCCCAAGAGGTAGAAGTCTTCTCTTTCCACCAGGTTCCTGGCTGGAAGCAGATGTTTTATGGAAGTCAGTCAGCATCCAGAGAGTCAGCAACATTTGTTTGGACTCATTGCACGTCTGTCTCTGTGATAGGAAGACAGCATTTCAATGTAGAAAAGCTAATGATCTTCGTCAGAATCTCTGATTATTTCCTGAGTATTGACTCCTAGAAGTGGGTTTATTTTTCCAAGGGGTAAGAACTCTGAAGGCTTTTGACTGACACATATTGCCATATTGCTTTCCAAAAAAGTTGTGCTGATACACATGTACACTCACTGCTGTTGATTTTGCCCGCTTTGTCAAACCATTGCCATTACTAGATAGTATTAAAAGTTTTTATAAATACAGGAGAGAGGCAAAAATGACATTTCTTTGATTAAATGTTTATTTTTTATTTATGGGAAGGTTGATGATTTAAAAATATTTGTTGGTTTGCCACAGGGAGAATATATGGTGTCTTCTCCAAAGTGGGTCTGAAGGAATATTAATTAACTAGCTTGCTATTTGGGGGGATGGATTTTGTTATTTATTTTTAAATTTTAGTACAGTGAAATTTGTATTCATTGTATAGTGTTGTGCTTTTTGACATAAACATAGAATTGTGTAACCACTGATAAAATCAGAATATAAAAGGTCCCTCAAATTCCCTCTTTGTAGTCAACCCTCTACCAACATTTGGTCCCTGGTAACCACTGATGTAGTCTATGTCCTTATATTTTTGTATTTTCTAGAATGATATGTATTTTAATGGAAAAAGAAATTAAATAAAATTTATCAGTATTTTTCTTAAGTGTATTGTGCTTTTATTGTTGTACTAAAAACTCTTTTCCTAATCCAAGATCATGAATTTTCTCCCCCCTTCCTCCCTCCCTTCCTCCACCCCACCCCCCCACTCTTTTTCTCTTTCTTTCTTGGTACCAGGGATTGAACCCAGGGGCATTTAACCACTGAACCACATCCACAGCCCTATTTTTTATTTTATTCAGAGAAAGAGCCTTGCTAAGTTGCTTAGGGCCTCCTAAGCTGTTGAAACTGGCTTTGAACTTGCAATCCTCCTGTCTCAGACTCCTGAGCTGCTGGAATTACAGGCTTGTATCTCTGAACCTGGATCTCCTGTTTTTTTCTAAAATTTTTCTAATTTTACTCTTTACTCTTAGGTCTTTAATCCATTTTATTAAATTTTGTACAAGGTGTGAGTTGTAGGTCAAAATTCACATTTTTGTATGTGGGCATCCAATGTTCCAGAAACCTTTGCCAAAAAGTCTATCCTTATTCTATTTAATTGCCTTCACACCTATGTCAAATAATCAATTGATCATATGTGTGCAGGTCTGTTTCTGGTCTCCTTATTCTGTTTCATTGACCTATTTATCTGTCTTATACCCAATATTACATTTTCTTGAGTAAGTCCCTATATTTGCCTAATCCAGAATGAGCTGTAAATGGTGTCATACGGTATATAAAATTTGAGTCTAGCCTCTTTCACTTAGAGTAATGAATGCTTTGGAAAGAATAATGAATACTTTGAAGATTTATCTAAGTCATTGTGTACTTCAATATTTTGTTCAGTTTTATTGCTTACTACTATTTCATTGTATGGATGTACCAGAGTTTGTTTAACCACTCATTTCCTGTTCCTTATAAAAGTTGGTTTGGTTATTCTGTTCCTTTGCCTTTTTAAAAATCAGTTTGTAAATATCTATAAAAGTCACTCTACTGATTGGGATGTTTAGATTGTCATAAATCTACAGATAAATTTGGGGAGAAGTGGTGTGCTAACAATATGGAGTCTTCCAATCCATGAACATGGTATGTCCTTCCATTTATTTTATTATTTAAAAATTTCTTTTATCTATATTTTGTAGTTTTAGTTAATACCCAAGTGTTTAATGCTTTGGAATTGTCAATGGCACTGTTTTTCTTTTTCAAACTTCAATTTCACATTGTTCATAGCTAGTATAAAGAAATACAGTTAATTATTTGTCTATTGACCTGATTCTGACTTTTCCTTCTTGGAAGCCACCTGCTATGTTGACATGTCCAGGATAGGCAGGTGGAGAGACCATGTGGAGAGAGGCCCTGGAAGATGAAAGTCCATGTGGCAGACAACTGATGTGTCCCAGCTGGTAGTATGTACCAACTGCCAGACATATGAGAAAAGCCATCTTCATGTTCTAGCTCAGTGGAGCTCCTAGCTGAATGCAGCCACAGAAACAAATCCAGTTGATATCAAATGGAGCTGAATAACTGCCCAAATTGAGCTCAGCCAACTAAAAATTGTGTAAAATAATGCATCTTTGTTGTTTTAAACAATTGAATTATTGTTTGTCATAGAACAATAGACAGTTGATATAAGGCTTAGCAACCATTGACTTTCCCATTCCAGGGCTCTATGGCCATGAGAACTGGGCTTTGATATTTCTTCCTGTGTCTCCTTGTTGTTAGTCAGACTCAGGCCTGTATCCCTAGAGGTAGCAACTCTCTGCCAAGTCACAGTTCTTTCTCTTCTGCATCTCCTCCACAGTGGTGTAGCCCCAAGGAGAGGCCTGTTCTAGCATCCTTGTGCTGACCCCCTTGCTGTGGACTGTCTGCCTGGCTCCCTGGGTCCAAGCACAATGCTCTGTGTCTGCCAGGATTGAAAGCCCCAGGAATGGTCATTTCTAGTGAATTTGTCCTACCTCCTGATGAAAGATTTTCTCCTCTGTGGGGCCCATTTCACACTGCTAAAGTGGGATCAGTATCTCTCAGGCTTGAAACTCCAATTTTAGTTTCAAGAACTGATAGCTGTTTAAACCTGACCTAGAACTTGTAGAATGGCTTAATTTTATTACCTGTTTAGAATAATGCCTTGGAACCCTGGAGCAAAGACTAATTTGCTAAAAAAAAAAAAAAAGTCAGGGCAAAAACTTCCTAACATGCTGTTACTAGTAATGCAATCAGGGACATGTTTCTAAGCTTCTGTAAACTTTATTTTCTTCACTTGTAAAATGAAGTATAATAACGAAGGATAGTAATACTTGAATAGGTAACACATGTCCATTGCTGGGCATCCTGACACATAAACATCTGCTTCATAGGGGTAATTATAATTAATATTGAAAGTCAGAGATACAAGGGGCCCTTAGAGATTATTTACCCCAATATCCCCATTTTTCAGTGGGGAAAGTGAAGCCCAGAAAGACTGAGTGACTCACTTACGATTGCACAGCTCATTAGTAGCTGAATCAGGACTGAAGCATTAGTTTCCTAATATCTAATCATATACGTCTGTGCCACAATTCTTTGATTTAGGAGGCCCTGGCAAATAATAATAATAATAATAATAATAATAATAATAATAATAATGAAAAGGAAGAAGTTACCAATTACTAAATGTGTACTTTATAGGTACTCTACATATATTATGTCATTTTATCCCCATAATAACCCTGTGCATTATCTCCACTTAATAGATGAAGACACTGAGACTCAGAGAAATTAAAACCGTGCCTAAAGCCCCCACAGGCAGTATAAAGGGGCTCCCAAGCCAGCCCTGCTCCTCTACCATCTCATGCCCTTCCTGGGTCAGGTTGGGGAGCCTGAGAACCATAAGGAAGAAGCGTTTCTGTAGGGCCTGGCACCGTCCCCGCTGCATTTCTTCTTAGTCCTTGGAGGCAAGAGCTGGTGTGCATGCAAGAACCTTTTATTCCTTCCTCCACACAATTCTTTCAACTGAAACCCAGTGGCCAAAGCTTAACTGTGATTCTGCAAAACTGGCGGCAAGAGGCCTGGCTGGGGCTTGGGCCGCTCACCCCAAACGTGATGTGCACTGAGAGAGGGGCTGACATTGTTTAGCTCCCTGCTCAGCAGTGCCCAGCCGAACCTCCCGATCTGAATTGAGCCCTTAATCGTTTTCCTGGCATTTGCTCAGACAGGATTTTATTTTTCTAGTAATAAAAGCTCCTACATTGTAGGGGGAAAAAAAAATCTGCCTTCTTTTCCAGCTTTTGTAAGTGCTTCGCCACCTGTCCTTTCCCCCCTGTGTTTGTGGTTGGGGCAGAGCCAGGTTGTTTTGTGCCTGCTGTCAAGTTCTGGGGGCTCCGAGTGGGCAGAGAAATGTACTCATTGGCCATGCCTCTCTGCTCACGGCTGGCAGCTTCCCATCCCATGGACTGAGAGGTCTAATCCCACAAGCTTGACTTCTGGGTCTGCAGGTGGCACCAGGAAGATGATCTTGGAGAAACAGAAAGGAAGGGAGTCACCGAGGGAGGGCCTCCTACCTAAGCAGTTCTCCCTGGCTCACACTTGGCTACCTGAATCTTCTGCTTAAGAATTGTCAGTGGCTCCTCAGTATGTGCTGAATGAAGCACACGCTTTCCAAATGGTGTTCATCTCAGCCTCTTTTCTTTCTGTTGGTGGGAAGAAAGAAAATATAGATACACAAAGTATAAAATAGAAATACATCAGAATCTTCATCACTATATCTAATACATGCACACACACAAATATCCATCTATACATATATAATATTTATTAGATATACATCTATATTAGATACCTGGCTAGGCATTTGTGTGTGCATGTGTATAGAAATCTAATATACATATATTAGATTTCAGGCCTAGTGGTGTCTTACCTTTCTAGACTTATAATTTGATGACTCCTGCAGTGCGCTACACTTTCTCCACACAGAATTTGCCTTGGATACAGATATCAAGCACTTTCACATTGCTGAGACTTCGGATCTGCTGTTGTTCTTTCTCCCCGAAATATACTTTACACTCTGCCTGGCACACACTGAGCTCTAACAAAATTAGCTATTCCTCTTCCCTTCTGGTCTGGCCTAGGAAACTCCTACTTACTATTTAAAACTGTGCTGAAATAACTCCACATCTTGGAAAAGCCACACTCCCCAAACCCACACCAGCCCACTCACCAATCAGCTGCTCACTATCCATTTTGGGATCTAGGGGTCAACTACCCTCCTATCCCGTCCATCTTAAGTCTGAGCTTCTCCGTGGCAGTCAGGGGCCAGGTCTTGTTGACTCAGAATCATGGTTGCCACCCAGTATGGGATGGGGAAATAGGCATCAGATTCTGTCAGAGGCAGGATTTGCTGGATGAAGCTGAACTGAGGCTTACTGCAGGGGCCTGGGCCACTGCTGAACGGGTCAGAGTCGCCTGCAAGCTGGCATCTGTGTGAAAGTTCCAAACTGCTAAGGAGACCCCTGTTGTTTGCTGGGCTCCGCCTTGTCTGGCATGCACCGACCTTCAACCTCAGAGAGCATTATGGAGCCAGAGAGCTGTCTTGGCAGACCGTGGGTGAATTATTTGCTCTCTCCTTGTTGAGGGAATGCAGGCGTCTGTGTGGTAATACTGGACATGTCTGAAGCTCCTCTCAAGACACTTGGGTGAAAATTCTTGATTTAATGGTGGTGGGATGCAGGGAAAGAGAGAAAAAAAAATTCCAATGTTCCCACCTCAGGCCAGACTTCCTATCCTTTTTTAGAGGAGAGGGGGCATTCTGCTGTCTCTGGACCACCTTTGCCCCATTTCCACTTAAAAGGGATGTTTTGCAATTTCTTGTTGTACAGTTGCTGTTCCTCTCTCCGCCTTTCCCACCTCACCCTGCAGTTCCCATGTTATAATCTTACACATCCTTCCCCTTGCCCTTCCCTTTTCTCCCAGACTTGGAAAACACCGGAGATGAAATCCAAAAGAAGTTGTTTACTGGACACAGCCGCTGATTCTGAACAACATTTGCAGAGAGCACAGGCAGATGCTTTCTGATACCTTGGCAAAAACTACTGGGTGGTCTTCATCAGAGGGGCTTCTGGTTTTGCTGGGTAACACATCTTTTTCCACAGTCCCCTAGGAAAAAAAAAATGAAGCAATTGAAATGACTAGAAACAGCAGCTGTGGTACCTGGACTCATGTGGCATCTAACACTCATCCTGACTTAATTGTGACTTGAGTTTCTCAGGGCTCACCCACCTGTGAGTATCACTCTTGGGATCAGATGTGAGGAAATTTCCTATTTTTGCTGACTCTTGTCAACCCCAGGCACATTTCACGGCCACTCACAGATTTTCCTCTCATTCTCCTTCTCTCCTCCTATGCTGACAATGTCTGTAGGTCCCCAGGCAGTTTGAGGGTGAGGGGTAGCAGATGCCTTTATGGTATCTAGATCAAAACACTTTTCCCTATAAAGAAACTGGGTGATTAAATAGCATCTTTGCTCTGAAGTTTGCCCTATGCTGGAAAGAGCACCCCGTTCACCCCTTTCTGCATCTTGGTTTGTCAATAGGTCCTAAGGTGGCAGTGGTAATGTCCCCTTGGTAAAGAAGCTCCTCCAGCTCTTACATGTAGCTCCTTTTTTTTGAATTCTGACTCCTAGAGGTGGGGCTGAGCTGGGCATGGATATCTGAAGCCTCCCACTGGCTGCCTATGGGTCTTTTTCTCTTGTTATATAAGCAAAACCACTTCCCCATCCTCCCTGATGCCCCAAGTGCCAGTTCATCAAACCCACCCAGGAATGGCTGAAATCCAGTTGAGGCTCAAGTTAGGGCACCACTGAAATAATAAATGTATTTTCAGTTCTCTAAAGTTTACAAAACCCATTCATGTGGATTACTTTACTTAATCTTTGCAACACCTCTTTGAAGCAAGCATGTCTTTGTTCTCATTGTCTGGGAACTGAAGTTCCTGGAGGTTAGGAAATGCAGAGATGGCTAATTGTTCAGTAAGAACAGAGCTAGAGATTTCCAGTCCTGGAAATAAGAATACTAGGTGCTCCCCTCTCCTATAAGACTTAGATAGTTGAGGGAAACATGGATAAAATAACAATGGCTGTGATTTCACACTTGGAGTTAGAGGCAGCTGGTAGCACTGAGAGGTGTCGGAATCTCTGACGGAACAATGGCTAGAGTTTCCTCCTTCAGGCAAAAATAGCCACGGTCTCTTCTCAAGAGGCTTACAGACTCCTGTTATTTTTGCTGTTCTTCGTTTGTCCATCACACTCCACAGCATTTGACCAGGACTTCTCCCACTATTACTTGTGAGTCTCTTATCATGCTTGCTTTATAGTAAGATACTTGGAGGCAGAGACCATGTCTTTGGCATCTTCGCATGTCTTAAAGTGGAGTGAATATGATAGGTGCTCAATTAATGTTGGTGTAATTAAGACAACCTTCTTAATGCCACCCCTTTAGACTTCCAAGTGGGTAATTCAGTGGTAGCCATTTCTTTCCCATGAGTACATCCATCAGAGGGTGGGCATCATGCCATCAAGCAGAATAAACTTAAACCTGTTGGCCTCTTGCCTCAATTTCCATGCCTTTATGTTGCCCAGTTGCCCCACTTTGGTCTGAGGATATACCTCACTCTCAGCTGTCTCCTTGACTTTCTGATGTTTCTGAGCTCAAACCAATTCAGGCAAGAAGTAGATTGACCACCTCAGTGCCTCTGCTGGGACTTAATGGCCAGTCATCCACTTGAACTTGGGTTTGATGATCTATCAACACAGTCTGATACTCACATTTCCTCAAGTGACATCTGTCTTTTCTCTTGACCATTGTTGGTCTAACCCACAAATCTGGCTTCTATTTGATCTCTGGCTTTCAATCACCCCTAAAGGCATAGTCTCCTTTTAGGACTAGACACAGACCATGAACTCAGCTTGAGATCAGGCCCTGACATTATGCAGCTGTCACCAAGCCTTCTCCCTGGGACAGGAACCTGGATCTTTATACCAGGCCATTGTGGCCCCTGGACAATTTGTCTACAAATAACCTCCTGCCTGCCTGCCTGATGGCCTGCCTGCCTGGGTGGGGAGGGCAGACAGGACACTTGGATTCCTCTCCACTGCGTTCCACACATTTGATTGGTCCAGTTCCTTCAATCACCCCTGGGCTTTCTGTGTCCTTTGGCCATTTTGCCTCACCCATCTGGCTACCATTCTGATATTTGCCTTCGCAGCTGAGCTCATTCCTTTTGCTAAAGGCTTGGCGGTGTACATACAAGGCCAGGATTTGTTTTGTCGTCTCTGTCTGCTCTGCGTGGCTGGGAGATGCCTGTAGTGTTGTGTGCATGCCAAAGCTAGAAATCCATTTGGTTTCATCTTAACATGCTCTTTAAGAGGTTTGGTGTGAAAGTTTGACACTAATTGGATAAAAAAGGACTGATGGATGGGAGAATTTTTATTGATTTATTCTGTCCCTCCCATGACTAGTTTTTCTTCCCATATTTAATTGTATTATGAATATTGCCTTCTTAATACCTTAAAATCCATTTGTGTCTCTCTAGTACTTTTGTTTAGGCCACCATTACTTCTTACCTGGGTCATTACCATAGTCCTTTCTTTGGGGCTGTTGTGATGGCTCCTCTGACCTTAAGGGTCCGCAGAAAGAGAGAGAGAGAGAGAGCACGCACGCTGACCCCTTTTATTGAGGAGAAGCTATTCAAATGAGGCAAGGGGTCAGGTTTCGGGGGATGAGTCTATCTTCATGATGTCCACTGTCAGCAGGTTGACTGACACCTGGGTAGGCCACACCCAAGGGCACAGTAAGAGGAGGGGACACACACAAGGCACTTCCATGGAAGATTCTATCCTAATCAGGGCAAGAGGTTATATTACAAAGGAACAGGTGAGCATAGCTTCACCCATGGGGCTGTAGCAAGACACACCCATTTCTGTGACTGAGCGCCTCAGCACCCAGCTGGGGAGTGTAACTCAGTCACCGGTAAGCTTGGCCTCCCACAGTCCTTCATTTGCTCTCTAAACCCCACTTTCTCCAAACCATACTTCAAAAGGCCACTTGAATGATCTGATCACAGCACCCCTCCATCAGATGTCTTTCAGTAATGTCCCATTGCCTAGCGATGTCATTCACAACCTCCTTGACACTGTGGCCCATATCTGAAGGAGGATATTCAAGTTCAGAACAAATTACTGGCACACCACACTATGCACATTTTCTGCATGATGGTTGAAACATCCCCTCCTTTTCTTCACCATTGTAAAACAAGTGAAGGGAAATGATGGGAAATGTAGGTGCATCATAGAATCTGATCTAACTTACATAAGAAACAGACTACTGGCAAAAGTGCTTTACTGCTGTAGTGACAAATGACCTCAGAGGGATAGGATACTCTTTGGGGATCACACTGAAGGACAAAGTCCCAACCTTAGTATGTGTACAGAGGACGTCATGACCAACCACTGTGTATATGTCCATCCTTATTTCCTGTGACCACTATCACCACTCAGCACTACAAGGGTCCCAGAGAGAAGCATGATTTCTTTGACACCTGGAATTGGACAAAGACTGTCCTTCAGCTGGGATCCTCTTTCCCATTCTATCATCTAGGTTTTGGTTTGGATGTCACTTGTTCCAGGTAGCATTTCTCTGATGTTCCAGTCAAAGTGCCTCTTCAAATTCCCATGTTACTTAGTTTTCTTTTGCGAAACTGTACTGAAAGTATTTGTCTTCCACAGACCATCATCTCTTTGAAGACAAAGACTGTGTTATCTTGTTTGTTCCTGTATCTCCAGAGCCTATGAGTGTATCAAGCACAGAGAAGGTTCCCAGTAAATTAATGAAACAATGAATGAATGAATAATTGATATTCAGTGTTGTTTTGGGTTGAATTGTCCCCCAACCCCCAAAGATGGGTTGATGTCTTAATCCCTGGTACCTGTGAATGTGACCTTTTTTTGGAAATAGGGTCTTTATAGATGTAAGGAGGTTAAAATGAAGTTGGGCTGGATTAGGGTGGGTCCCAAATCCAATGACTAGTGCTCTTGTAAGATGAGGGAAATTTGGATACAGACATACAAAGAGAAGAATTCCATGTGAAGACATGGAGATACAGGAGAGAGACAGAGAGAGAGAGAGAGAGAGAGAGAGAGAGAGAGGCGAGAGAGAGAGATGGGGGGGGGGGAGGAGATGAATGTGAACATACCCCTGATGAGATCCTGATTTCAGACTTATAGTTTCCAGAACTGTGAAGGAATAATTTTCTGTTGCTTCTTTGTTATGTCAGCCCTAGGAAATGGATACAGGTGTCTGTCTATCTATCTATCTATCTATCTATCTATCTATCTATCTATCATCTATCTATCTCAGGTATATTGTGGCACAAGGGCCCAAGTTCCTTTTGAGAGGTGGGAAAATGCATCTTGACCGTCACCATTTGTGGGTTCAATATAATTGTTAGAAAGTATTTTGTTACAGCTTTCTTAAAATAACAGTAGATTTCTTAAAATAACAGCATCTTTTTTTTTTAATAGCACATTGGCTGAAGTAAAATAACATTCCCATCTAGAAAACAGGTGAGGGTGCAAGGGGAGGTATAGAGGAACACTGTTATAACTTGACAATGGGTCAAGGTAAGGACACCACACTTCAGGGAACAAGGAAGCACTGAGCTTGACCAGTATCACTACTGGGCTTGACGTTATTGCTTAGGGAGGCCAAGAGGCTGGATAGCTCAAACTCACCTCCACTCCATGAGCTGGATGGCTCAACACCTCCAAAACCACCTCAGTCCTGTGAGGTATCTGCAGGAGTTTTCTAATAGACATCTCAAGTCGTCCACAGAACTGAACTTCGGATCATCACCGCCGTCTCCTCTCTCCCCTTTCCTCTTTCCAACCTGCTTCACTCAAAGCCATCTTCACTTCTGTGTGTGCCAGCTCTCTCCTTGCAGTTGTTCAAGCCCATACCTTAAGCCACTCTGTGGTTCTTCTGTTTCTTTTACACCTGAGATCCTATCTGTCAGACATTCTGTGAGCTCCGTGTTCAAAACACACTGAGAAGCTGACCATTCCCCACCATCTGCGTGGTTATTTCCCTGATTATCACTATCCTTATCTTTTACTAAAGGTGTGGAAACAGCCTCCTGATAGGTCTCTCTGTGTTTACCATTGACGCCTCTTCTCTTTCCTCCTTCCACTTTATTCTCAGTACAGTCTTCTGCTATGGCCATGAGTCCCAACGTCTGCTATGGCTCCCCAATTTACTCAGAATAAAGGCAAAACCCTGGTTATGGCCTTCAACAGCTTCCCGCTCTAAGTTACTCACCAGATCTCATCTTTCTTTGTTTACTCCATTCTAACCATGCTGGCCTTGCTATTCCTCAAACATGTAGGATGACTGTGCTTCAGGGCCTTTGCACCGTTCTTCCTTCTTCCCTCTTCTAGATTTCTTCCCCCAGGAATCTGACATTCCTGAGCTTAACCAACTCTCTCTTAATGCTTATGATCTGTTCTTAAGTGTTACCTTCTCAATGAGGCCAACCAGGGCCATCATTTTAAATTCTTACTTCCTACCTTACTGTTTCTTCTGATTCTTCTCATTTTATTCTACTTCATTTGTTATAGTAATTCTCACCTTTTAACATATTATAATGATTTACTTAATGTGTCTACTATTTATTAGAAAACTTTCAGCCCAGTGTCCTTCCTGAATTAGATTGTTAACAAAGATTTATTGTTGTTTTTGTCAACAATATTTTTAATGTAGATTTGTTTTGCAAGAGGTAGAACTATCTTAAATGCCACCTTTAAAAATATTACTGAAGTGAGATTCATTTAACAGAAAATTAACCATTTTAAAGTGAAACATTTAGTACATTTATGGTGTTGTATAGCATCTGTTGGTCATTTATTTACACATTGTGTAGATGCTTCCAAAATACATCTACATCAGTTGTATCATTTAGATATAGTTTTCAGTGATTTCCTTTGCCCCTTAAGTTTAAAGACATACACACACACACAGAGAGAGAGAGAGAGAGAGAGAGAGAGAGAGAGAGAGCGCACAGTGACAGAATACATTGTCTAACCTCTGAGTACTTTGCAGAAATGAAATTTCAAACAAGCCAGCCTAGACATGAAGTTAAAAATAAATCCCTCTATGTTTGTAAACCTTAAAAAAAATTTCAATGGTTTTGCTAATTGTTTCAAGATGTTGGATGTCTTAAAGTATGCTGTAAAAATCCTACATGATGACAAAACAAAACTCATTAGCGAGTGCTTCCCTGTTGGGATTTCACTTTATAAAATATGAAATGTAGAAGTTCATGGTAAGGCAATCTTACAACTGCGAATTTAAACCCAGTATAATTTTAAAAGGGGAAAGATTGGTGTAATATTGATACACTCCTGTTTTGCTGAGCTAGATCTGAGAATAATACATCTCACCAGGCTCATTCTCTTTTTGTTCCTTTAGAGTGCTATAAAGTTAATTCAAGAAAACTCCTAAAAGGATATAGAAGAAGCTGTTAACAATTCTTTGTTTTTGTTTTTGCTTTATACGCAGAGGGCTTCTGCGGATGGTACGAGGAAGACTTATTTTATAATTACAAAATATTCCTCTGTGTGCTGTTCAAATTTTTGTTCTAGGCATGTTTTATAGCCTAAAACAACAATAACAACCCCCCTTAAACTTTTGTTTAATTATCTCTGAGTCCCCCACCATAATGGTGTGTATTACCAGGGCTCCTTAGTGATGGGAACTCAGTGTAAACAGGTGTCTACAGACAAGGGGCAGCATGAGGTGGGGGTGGCTCACTAGATCACAAAGACAAGAGATGGGTGGCTTACTAAGCAGGGAAGGAGCAGTTCACAGAACTGGAGGGAGAACCAGGGCCTCAGGGGCCAGAACTCCAGGACACACTTTCTCTGGCTCTCATTATCATCTCTGTTCATATTTACTCCCTTTTTCATGTTGGTGTTCTTCTCTCCTATTTCTCCATAGGGACCTGGCTGTGGGCTGTACTAGCTGAGGAAACCCAGGGAGAAGGAAAAAAAAAATCTTTTCCCCCCAAGTCTCTATTTCAGTCCTGATGAAGGATCCTGAAGTAGCTGGAACCACTGCTATTGCCAGGAGAAATGGTCAGATGTGGATCATCTGCCCCGTATGTGGTCAGGGTAATGGAATTTCTTAATAGAAGAGATTTGTGAAAGCTTCCTGGAAGGAAATATAAATTACCATACCTACTAGAGCCTGCCCCTTGACTGCCTAGTCTAACAAAATTCCCCCATAAATAGTATCCCAAGAAAGTTCCAGGCTAAAAGAGCCCAGCCATCATACAGAGACCTAAAATATATGGACCCCTTCCCAAAGCAAAACCATTTGAAATCTTTACCAAATGAGGGTAAAATTGGGGGAAGCAGGGTCTTTCTCCTTCTTAAACTATTTTGAGTGTGGCTTCTCTTTGTTCACTAACTCTTGTCTAATTAAGGAATATAATATTCACAGTGAAAAACTTCAATTTCAAAGAGAAAAAAGGAAACACAGCAAAACATACAGTTGGAATTTTTCTATCATAAACATTACCTCCTGCTAAACAGGGATTGCAAAGAATCACTTCTTTGGTGAAAGATTGATTAAATTTCGTAGACTCAGAGTTCAGCAGCCTCGGGTTCTCCCCACTTGAAAGAATCTTGTCAAAGTGATGTCCTTGTGAGTGGCCTAGGGGTCAAGCTCTTAGGCCCTCTGCTTTCTTTCAGGTACCCTCATTCCAAAACCTAGACCCCCAGTCCTTTTCAACAGAGGCCTTCTTACCAGGGGCACTTAACACACGATCTGCAGGCAGAAAGGGCTTTGCAATGACAGAGTTGTAATTTTTTGGTTTAATGTTTAATTTGTACTAGAATGGAAACCCAGACTGTCTTATTACTATTTTAAGTTGGAAAGATCATTTAACTCATTTTAGTGGCTCGTATCCAGAATAGAATCTATGCTGTATTTTGAATATGTCCTCTTTAAAATTCAGGTTTTAAAACTCAATGGCCAATGTGGGATCTTCAAGAGACGATTAGGTTATGAGAGTATCTCCCTCCATGAATAGGATTATGAACCTTGTACAAGAAGCTTCACATAGTTTTTGGTTCACTTGTCCTTCTGCCTTTCTCCATGTAAGGACACAGGGTTCCTTCCCTTCAGAGGATGCATCAATAAGACCTAATCTTGGAAGTGAAAAGAAGCCTTCACCACACAATTGAACCCACTAACCTTTATCTCAGACTCTTTAGCCTTCAGAATGGTGAGAAAGTAATTTTCTGTTGTTTATAAATTATCCAGTCTTGGGCATTTTATTACAGCAATACAAAATGCACAAGAGTATCTCTCTCTCTCTCTCTCTCTCTCTCCCTCTCTCTCTCTCCATTTGTCTACCTACAAACCTATCAATCAATTAGTTATCTATTTAATCTCCCTTCCTGTACAGGAGGTGGAAATTTAGGCCATAGTATTTTAAATACTATTATTTTCAAAAGCTCGCTCATGCTCTTGAGTAAAGGGTGACATTTGATCTTGGTTGTTTGCCTTTCTTAACACTGCTTTGATTTTTTAATATCCATCAAAATTTTTTTTCTGAAGTTTCTGGGCCCATCCATTGAACACTGCCGCAGTCTGGCTGGGCACAATCAGGAGCCACTTGTCAAAAGAAACTAACTTTATTTTTAGAACCACACACGACAAACAAAATAGCCTCTCAGGAAAAACCCTCAGAGCCTCAACTGCCACCACCGGCTTTCCCCAAGCCTCTCTCTCCCCCCCAAGCTTCTCTCCACCTCCCACAATCCTCCTGCTCTTGAGGCCGATTGGCTGGGTCACGTGGGCGGAGCCAAAAAAGTCCCCCAATGAGCAGCTCTGTGGTCTGAAAGGGCAGGGAAACAGTCCAATGAGCAACACCGCAGAGGAGCCAATCAGCTAGATGTTGCTGGGGCCGAGGAGCCAATCAGCTAGATGTTGCTGGGGCCGCTGTGAGCCAATCATCAGCCAGCAGCTGGAAGTTTGCTGGCAGCTGGAAGTTTGCTGGGGCCCCTTTGGCTGTGGCTCTCAACATCTCCCCCTCTCTGTTTAAACAACAAGCATGTGGCTTAGGGACCGTGCCTGTTAGGCAGTCCAATTCAACATATGGTCCTTACCCGTCATCGGATGAACTGACCTCTAGGCGTCAGCCTCCTGTCTTAGGTTGGTACCACTGCAATTGGATCATACCCGTCACTGACTACCGGTCCAGCATACAGCCATACTTGTGGATAGGCCTTTGCACCAGTGGGGGGGTGAGGTTCTTTGCCTCACCTCTGTTGGCCCCCAAATTTTAGACCATCACTAGTAGAGGAGGATGTAAAATGCCATGACATTAAGCCAATTGAGGGCTCCTTTGAAAAATTGTACCACCGGTGACATCATCAGCAAAAATACTCCAACACTACCACAAGTCACTGCACCAACAGATAGTTCACAATGCATACAGGTGAGCTCACAGTGTGTCCAGGCAAGTTCTGCAAGCAGTTCAGTGATGGCTATTGTAGAAGCTGTAGATTGGTTTTATCTTTGACTTCACCAGCACTGGGATGAAGATAGGAATTCTGGCAATAATGGCTAAAGAAAAAATTATGTAACATTACAGAAGGCACTAAAAGAAAACAATTTTCTTAACAATTTACATTGTCTTCACCGGCACTGGGATGAAGATAGGAATTCTGGCAATAATGGCTAAAGAAAAAATTATGTAACATTACAGAAGGCACTAAAAGAAAACAATTTTCTTAACAATTTACATTGTCTTTAAGAGAATTATTAAATATAATGAAAAGGAAAGGTGAAAGTAAACAAACAGATCTGTTAACCTTCTTTTTTGTTTACATATTAAAACAATCCTCAACAGTTGTTTACCCAATTTAAATTAAACCATATAAATCACGTGAAAAAAAAAATATTTGGATCCATTTTATCATGAGCGCTCATCATATATGATATATGGACATACGTACATTCAAACATATAACACAAAACACAAGTGTGCACACATAATATAATACATACAACACATAACATTATAGTAAAGGCCTTATAACTTTTTACAGGTGAAATCTCCATTGCAATGTTTAAAAACTCTATAGTCAAAAAATAGAACTGATCAGCAAAACATTAACCTAGGTCTGTAGAGCTCAAAAAACAAAATAGAACTTCATGATATGGCAAAGGGCAATAATAAAATAGATATTGAAAAAAGCATCCTGGTTCTGTTGCAGATGTAAGAACAGCCAAACTGGAGTTTTGGATATCAGTTGTTATGGATTTGAGCCAAATCATCTTCTTTTTGGTCTGTAGAAATCGCTTTAGTTAATCTTTCTGGAATCCAAATCGGCTGCTGTTCTCCCTGTGGAAACACATAAACAGACCCCCGACTCCAGACAATCACTGGGTCAGGACCTTGGTTAATCTCTCTGGAATCCAAATCGGCTGCTGTTCTCCCTGTGGAAACACACAAACAGACCCCCGACTCCAGACAATTACTGGGTCAGGACCTTTCCATTGTCCTGTTAGAATATCCTTCCAAAGTACCTTGGGCTTATGTACATTTTTTGGACACATATGCCTTTCCGCAGCACTAAGTCCTGATGAATCCAAATTTAAAAAGTTTAGAGTAAAAAGGGTTATTTTAAGTTTATCTTTGGGGAATATATACCCCTTCCCAATTCCTTCTTTTTGCTTTAATAAGTACATTTTAATAGTTTGATGAGCTCTTTCAACTATGCCTTGTCCCTGTGGATTGTATGGGATTCCTGTTATATGAGTAATGCCAAATGTTGAGCAAAATTGTTTAAAAGAGGTAGAAGTATAACCAGGGGCATTATCTGTTTTTAACTGTTTTGGAACACCCACAGTGGCAAAATTTTGTAAGCAATGAGCTATAACATCTTTAGTTTTTTCTCCGGCATGAAGGGAGCCCATCAAAAATCCAGAAGAAGTATCAACTGTAACATGCAAATATTTTAATTTTCCAAATTCTGGCAAGTGTGTGACGTCCATCTGCCAAATATGGTTAGGTATCAATCCTCTAGGATTGACTCCAAGATTAACTTGTGGTAAAAAGGTCACACAATTTTGACATTGTTTTATTATTTGTCTAGCTTGTTCCTTAGTTATTTTAAAACGCTTTTGTAAAGTATTAGCATTGACATGGAACTTTTTATGAAAATTTATAGCTTCTTCTAGTGTAGAGAAAATATGTATGTCATGTGTAGTTTTATCTGCTAAATCATTGCCCAAACTAAGGGCTCCAGGCAATCCTGTATGTGCCCTGATATGTCCTATAAAGAATGGATCTTTTCTGTCCCAGATTAGACTTTGTATAGTGGAAAGCAAAGAGAAAACAGTAGAAGAAGGGGAAATCCTACCAGCATCTTCAAGAGATACTATAGCATTAACTACATACTGACTATCAGAAAATAAATTAAATACAGAATCTTTAAACATCACAAAAGCTTGTAAAACTGCATTAAGCTCTACCTTTTGAGCTGATTGTTTGGGTACTAAAAATGTAAAAGTTTGATCAGGGGTAACGACTGCTGCTGTACCATTATTTGACCCATCAGTGAATATATTTGGAGCATTCATGATAGGTGTTTTTCTTGTCATTTTTGGAAAAATTACAGGATGCAATGACCAAAAAGACAATAAAGGATTAGATGGTAAGTGGTTATCAAATGAAACATTAGATTTGCACATGATTATTGCCCAAGTATTTAACTCATTAGCTAACTCATCAATTTGATTCATAGTATATGGAGTAATAATTTTATTGGGAGAAATTCCAAACACTCCCTTTGCTGCTTTTATTCCTTTGAGTATTAATTGTCCTACAGCCTCAGGATACCTAGTAAGAATAGTGTTAGGAGAATAAGATAAATGTATCCATAATAATGGACCTTCTTGCCAAAATACTCCTGTAGGAATATTTTTTGTTGGTAGTACAATAAATAATAAAGGCAAACTTATATCAATTCTATCCAAATGCATATTTTCCATATATGTTTCAATGATTTTTAATGCCTTTCTTGCTTCAGGCGTTAACATTCGGGGTGAATTTGGATCCGATGGACCTTTTAGGATATCAAATAAAGGTCCCAACTCTCCTGTTGGTATACCTAAATAAGGCCTTATCCAATTTATGTCTCCTAATAACTTTTGAAAGTCATTAAGTGATTTGAGTTGATCTACTCGTATTTGAATTTTTGGTGGATGGACCATGGTTGAGGATAATAGAACTCCTAAATAATTAATTGGAAATTTTAATTGTACTTTATCTATTGCTATCTCTAGATTATAATTTTTTAATAAGTTTGTAAGTGTGGCATAACATTCTAGCAATGTGTTTTTATCTTTGTGTGCTAATAATACATCATCCATATAGTGAAATATTTGTAGTTCAGGATTTTGATTTCTAAGTGGCTGGATTACTTTGTTAACATAAATTTGACACATAGTTGGGCTGTTAGCCATCCCTTGAGGGAGTACTTTCCATTCATATCTCTGATCAGGACCTTCATGATTCAGTGCAGGGATAGTAAATGCAAAACGTGGACTATCCTCAGGATGAATTGGAATTGAAAAAAAACAATCTTTAATATCTATAACTAAAACATACCAGGTTTTTGGCAAAGCAGACAACTGAGGAATCCCTGATTGAGCAGGTCCCATAATAACCATCTCATTATTAATGGCTCTTAAATCTTGCAATAATCTCCATTTACCAGATTTCTTTTTGATGACAAAAATGGGAGTATTATGGGGAGATACAGAAGGTTGTATATGTCCTTCTGCTAATTGTTGTTTGACCAGGTCATGGGCTGCTTGTATCTTTTCTTTAGTCAGGGGCCACTGAGGAACCCATACTGGTCTTTCTGATTTCCAAGTAATTTTTATTGTCTCAGTGGCCCTTTCTGAAAATCCAACCCATGTCTGTCTCTCCCTTGATCTATTTGTATTGGTGCTGCTATACCTTGTTCTTGTTTTTCTAATCTTTTTCCTTTCCTAAAACCTTGTCTAGTCATAATAGTGGGTGCATTTTGGTTGATGTTATTTGTTAATGTCAAACCTAATTGATCTAGGACATCTCGTCCCCATAAATTTACGGGAAGATGATCCAATACATATGGCTGTATAGTTCCTTCACATCCTTCAGGATCCTTCCAATCTAATACCATTGCACTTCTATGGGGATTAGTTGCCACTCCTAGGCCTCGAAGCGTTTGAGTGGCTTGTTGTAATGGCCAATGTTTTGGCCATTCTTGACGAGAGATGATGCTAAGGTCTGCACCTGTATCCAGTAGCCCATTAAATTCATGTCCTTGAATATTTAGTTTTAGCATGGGGCGAGAATCTAAATTTAAAGAAAGCATAGCCCAATCTACACCTGTGGAGCCTAATCCCTTGGAACCTCTTTCTACAGTACGACTGGAAAATTTATCATGTAGGCTGGGTATTATTAGTAACTGTGCTATTCTATCTCCTGGTGAAATTACTGATATACCCTTTGGAGAACTGGCTATAATTTTTATTTCACCTTCATAATCGGGATCAATTACCCCAGGACTTATCATAAGTCCTTTTAGAGTAGAAGAGCTGCGTCCCAATAATAAGCCTACTGTTCCTTTGGGAAGAGGTCCTTTCACCCCTGTGGGAATGATTTGAACTCCCATCTCTGGAGTTAGTACTGCTCTGGCGGAGGCGCAGATGTCCAACCCTGCGCTCCCTCTGGTTTGTCTGATGAGGGATCTGATGGACAATGTGTCCTGGGCACTACCCTGATGGGGTTGCTGGGTTCCTCCAGTGCTCCGTATATTTGTGGTTTTGGGCCCCGGAGCATTGGGCCCCCCTGTCCGTTTTTTGGCAATGGAGCCCGATGCCTTTCTCCACGATATTGTGGATAAACACCTGGTCCTTGTTCGTTTTTTGATAATGGAGTACCCTCTATGGTGGTTTGAGAACGGCATTCATTAGCCCAATGTCTCCCTCTACGGCATCGTGGGCAAATACCTGGTATTCTACTCCTTTGATACCTAGTTTTGTTAAACCCTCCTCCAATGGGGCAATTCCTTTTAAAATGTCCTGTTTGTTCACAATTGTAGCATGTTCTTGGCCTGGCATCTAAAGCCTGTTTTACTGCAGCTGCCACAATTTGCCCTTGTTCATTAATGTCTCTGGCATCTAAAGCCTGTTTGACTGCAGCTGCCACGACTTGCTCTTGTTCATTAATGTCTCTACATAATTTAATATATGTGTTTAAATCTTCATGTTTCCATGGTCTAATGATATCTCTGCACCAACGATTCGCTTGCTCATAAGCCAGGTGTTTTAGTAATGGCATTGCTTGTTCTGTATTCCCAAAAACTCTGGTAGCTGTTTGAATAAGCCTATCTACAAATTCAGCATAAGGTTCATTAGCTCCTTGTATTACCTTAGATAATTGACCTTGTAAACCTCCATGTCCTTGTAAAGTCTTCCATGCCTTAATTGCATCTGCAGCAATTTGTGCGTATACGCCAGGATCATATGCAATTTGTTGCTGCTGATCCTCATAAGGTCCCTTTCCTAACAACATATCTAGATTTCTCTGAGGATAACCAGCTGCTGCATTTCGCCTAGCCGTCTCCTTGCAAAATTCCTCATGGGCAACCTTCCATAACAGGTATTGTCCTCCATTTAGCACAGCTTTACACATATTAGCCCAATCTGCTGGCGTCATGTTCAAGTTGTTAATGGATTCGACCAAGCTTACAGTGAAGGGTGCTTGAGGACCATAGGTTGTTACAGCCTCTTTTAGCTGCTTCACTGTTTTGAAATTTAAAACTTGGTAAAATCGCTGCCCTCCTGCCTCAAATACAGGGCATGTTAATATTTGAGACCTTGTCTCAGGATCCCAACTATCAACTGCGGGGGTTGGGGGCCTCCCAGCATATGGAGGTGGCGCTGTTGGTTGGACACTTACGCCCTCTGGTGATAGAAAGGTGTTAGTAGCAGTCTCCTGTAGAGGTGGTGCTGTTGGTTGGACACTTACACCCTCTGGTGATAGAAAGGTGTTAGTAGCAGTCTCCTGTTGTAACTTTCCCCCTGATGGCTTTTTCTGTTTTACACTTTCTTTCTCTGTCTGACTAGCTTGAGAGGCCTTCTCTTTTACTTGAATCTTTTCCTCTGTCTGACTAACTTGAGAGACCTTCTCTTTTACTTGAATCATTATGTCTTCTCCTTCCTCTACCGTTGTCTGAACTGAAGGCTTTGGACTAAGCAAACAAGATACGAATGTCCACAATGGCAATGTGCCAACTGGCAGAGTCCCTGGGCTTTTCTTTTCTATTCTTTTTAAATCTTCCAGCTGCCAGCAGAACACTTTGAGGATGAAGAGAAGGAATGAAAGGAACCTAGTAATAAAGTAAGAAGGGCCATTGAAGTGGCTTCAAGGTTGGGGCTACCACCTGAAAACCTAGACAAAGTGAATTGACAGAACCTCTGTTAGGAGCCTTGTCTTTGTGCCCTGGAGTCATATTGGGCCTGAAACCTTGTTTGATGACTATGCAGTTTTCATAGTATTGAAAACCTTACATTCCCTCTTCCTAGGGCATCTGAAGAGCTAGTGTTCATCTTCATGGAACCTTGCTCATTATATATCCATTGTCCTCAGCAGTTTCCTTTCCAGCAGAAATAATGCCTACCATATACCATAAGACTGCTTCTGCCAGTGGTTAAGTACCTGTGAGTGTTTCTACCAGAATTGTTTTCATAAAGGCAATCCCTAGGCTGTCAAAGAAATAATGGGCATGAATTTCTGTACCTGTACTTAAATGAGCTTACTAAGCCCTCCAGGCTGCCAAACTGGGATATGAATGAATGGATGTGTCCCCAGATGTTCTCTTTATTGCCAATCTGTTTCAAGCCAGGCAATCTGGAACTGAGTTTTGTTTCTACTCTTTGGTTAAGGTTGCACAGAGTTGGAGACTCGAAGTAAAAGTTTAAACACCTGGTTCTCTACTCCAGCTTCCCCTCTAAGGTGAGGGTAGTATAGGGAGGGAGGAGAGCATCACAGTTCTGCTGTAGCCATCATTCCTGATTTTCTCTGAGTGTTCCTTGTTTGCAACTCCTCTTTCTGGGCTCAAAGTGTTCTCCATTTGAACTGTTTAGTTGCTAGAAAGGAAAGTCCCTTGAATTAGCGCAAGTAAGATGGCATGTTTATTTGTATTGCTATAACAACCAATATCCTGTACAATGAGACAATGCTGTAGACATTGAGATAGAAGACATGAAGTACATTTGAGCCTAAGAGAGAATGTAAAAGAGAAAATAAAGAAATAAGGCTGTTATTTTTATAAGAGCTTTTCTTCTTTTATCTTGGTTTCTATTTGGATTTTTCTTTTCTCTGCAGAGGCTACATTTGCCCTGATTGATGGTGCCTTTGACCCTGTAGTTTCCCCTTGGTTCCTTATCTCAAAATGGGGGAGAGATAGTTACTCAAAAGGAAATTGGAATACTATTAGCACAAGAGAATAAGCTCTGGGAAGTAAAAAATATTTTTTTTCTTCCATGATAATGACCAATCTATCTGAACTAATTCAAGTTGGATGGATGGTTTGCCATGTCTGAAGCAGGTTAGAGTTGACATTGTGGGAAGGTTCCCACAGGGTTGGATGAAAGTACAGATGTGTCTAACTTGTCTCAGTTTATGATATATGCTAGATTATTTTTTTCAACAATGAAATACCTGAAAAAGAATTCTTTCTGTTTCCTTCAACTAACTTCAAATAAGGAAAATACATCTGGGAAGGGCTAGAGTAATTATAAATGTATTAATGATTTCCTAAATAAAATAAGGGGTAAGGCAAGAGGAACTGAAGCACAGTGAAATTTAATGACTACATCATTCATAGGCAGCTATTGAAAGAAAAAGTTCAAAGCTATAGGGAGTTAAAATTCCCAGAATATAGATATGGTGAAATTTGTGAAAAAAGTCTTTAATTTTTAATATTCTAATGATTTATGGCAAGGATTGGAAGACATTCTCTATAAAGAGGATGTTTTAGTCAGCTTTTTTTTTGCTGCTGTGACCAAAGACCTGACGAGAATACTTTCAGAGGAGGAAAAGTTTATTTGGATCTCATGGTTACAGAGGTCTCGGTCCATCAATGGTCAACTCCATTACTGGGTGCCTGAAATGAGGCAGAACATTATGGCAGAAGGGTGCAGCAGAGGAAAGCAGCTCAGGACATGAGAATCAGGAAACAGACTGCTCCACTCAACAGGGACAAAACACACTCCAAAGACATGCACCCCACCACCCCATAACCCACTACTTCCTCCAGCCATACCCTGCCTGCCTACAGTTACCACCCAGTTAATCCATTCAAATGAATTAATGCACTAATTAGATTAAAGCTCTCAGAACCCAGTTGTTTCACCTGTAAATTTTCTTGTCTTTTCTCACACATGAGCTTTTGGGGGAATACCTCATATCTAAACCGTAACAGAGAAAGAGAGTTAATATTTTAGACTTTGCAGGTCACGTGGTCTCTATCACAACTGTTCCACTCTTCTGTTGTTAGGTGAAAACAACCACAGGAAATATGGAAATAAATGTGTCAGTGTTCAAAACAAAAACAAAAACAAACCCCCAAAACTTCGGCCCTTGAATCAAATTCATTCTACTCCTGTTTTTATTAGAGGTATAATAGATTTAATTCAAGTGCCATAGTTTGCTGACCCTTTTATTAATGAGATAAGGGTCACCATAAACACAGAGGTTTACTGTTTATATTTTATCAAAGAATTTTAAAAGATTGTTGAAGTCAAGGACAAATTTGCAATTTATTGATCCTTCATATGATGACAAGTAGTTGTCAGTAGTATGCCACCTTGAAGATAAAAAAAACAAAACAAAACACACACACACAGATTAAATAGCTTATTTCTTTAAAGTGAAAGTGACAATGGTGAGAAACCAACTGCTTTTTAAAAGAAACCCAGAGGGCATTCTAAAAAAAAATGGCTCTGGGAGAATGTGTCCATTATTACAGTGCTTAGTTGTAGAAATTATATATGTTTGTTACCATTATACTTAATAATTGTGAAAAAAGAATTTTCTAATATATTTAATAATCTCCCAAAGAATACTAGTGGGTTTTGATTTTATTGGTTAAAAAATATAAGTATACATTCCCTTCTAATTTGTAGTGGTAACATTTTTAGCAACAAAAATCATGGAAATGCTAGGCACGGTGGCTCACGCCTGTAATCCCAGCAGTTAGGGAGGCTGAGGCAGGAGGATGGTGTTCAAAGCCAGCCTCAGCAAAAGCAAGGCCCTAAGCAACTCAGTGAGACCCTGTCTCTAAATAAAATACAAAATAGGGCTGGGGATGTGGCTCAGTGTTCCCCTGAGTTCAATCTCCAGTATGTACCCCACACCCACCCCACAAAGATGGAAATTTATTAGCCAAACTTCAACCAAAAACTCTAAACCGAGGACAGAGTTTTTAAAAAGGGGTATTATGATTTAGCAGAGCAACCAAGTAAGCAACTTCTTCCACTGGGTTCCTTTTGAAGCCTCTGGGTGAGGTTCTTTTTCTAGTCAACCATTAAGTGTTGCTGTGAACTAAATTTAGACGGCAGACCTTCAAATTGCTGTGTCACTAATCTTTAAACCAAGATTCTAAAAAGAATGATAAAACATATTTAAACATATTGTTCAAAGGCTTTTTTGTTGTTCAAGAAATTAATAGAACAAGGATAATTTAAAGGTTTTACTTATTTCTACTTTCTTGCTATGTAAATGTTTCCTTGTGTGAATTTTAACATGTAAAATAGCACATGTATATTATATAAATAGATATGTATAGATTGGAGTATGTATACTGAATCTAAAAAAAAATCATGGTGATATATTATCCCCAAACTCTGGAGAGCATCATTTAGGGTAGAGAGGCAATGTGCACAGCAGAACATCGGTGGGTTCAGGAGCCACACAGATCAGCTGTGATTAATAATGGCAACTGCCACTTGATGTTGCTCCTAAAGCTAAGAGATGTCACATGAGATGTGTTGCAAAAATTCTCTCATTTTATCCTGTCCAAAATCATATGTGGGAAGGATGGCACCGCTGTGTTTCCATTTTCTCCCCACCTGGCACATTTCCCCAGATGCTTTGGGGCAGAGTAGATCTTCTGCTTGTCGGAATCCCTCTACCACTCTAAAATTGCTACTTGAAAACTGGGCTTTAGTCTCCCAGGCTCCAAAAAAGTAGTAAGGTGATTTCTGTGTCATTCATTGAACAAAAAAGAAAATAATCCATAAAATCACCTCTTCGTATATACTGTAGTCATCAACTTTCAATTCAGCAGGGATGTTAGCAGGTAAGGATGGAAATGTCAGGTTCAGAAAACCTCAAACTACAGTTAAAACAAATATTAGAGTCAACTCTCCATGATTTGGAGAGGATTAACTGTAATTGTAGGGTGGACTAGAGTTGGAAGGGTTCATTTTTCAGTGAGGCTGGGGTTTGGGTGAGGCCAGAATAAGATCATACATCCAGGGAAGCTCAGAGACAGTGAGTGGTTCCTTCTCATCCTATCCCTTGTTGGAGCAGAGCATGGTGATCTGAGCTCCTTCCTTCTTTACTGCAAGCTGGGAGGGAGGCCTGCCTTTCTCAGACCTCAGCTGCACTTTCACTGCCACTGATGCACCCTAAATAACCCTGAACATGGCTACTTTCCAGGGGAGAAAACCAAGGCTCAGAAAGATCTGTTTGCTGACAGAAAGCTAGTGTTAGAATGTGATTGGAGATTTAGCTGATTTAGCTGATTCCAAAATGTCTGTGTCTTGCAAGGTTTGCTACCACTTTATTTGTGGGGTTTGGTCCTCAGCTACTGTGCCAGAGATATTTTTGGATGGAGGTTCTTCCTTCTTTAAAAAAAAATATTATATCAGCAGATGCCAATTCTGCTTATTCCAAATGACACCCATTTGCTTCTTCTTTTCTGCAACTTTGCTGAAAGTCATATAGATGTTGAAAATTATTTATTCCAATGTTCTCTTTTTTTTCAATGAATAAAACTAATATCCAGAAAGATAAAGTAATTTATACTAATTTTCCATGGTAATTAGTGATAGTTATAAACCTGCTCTATCTGAACTGAACTCCTCACATATTGGGTAAATAGGTCCCAAAATATAAAAGTGTGTGATTCAGCTTGAGATTTCAATGTCCATAATTGAAAGCAAGAGTTATAATTTTCTTTGGGAAAAAAAAATGACTGAAGCATGGTTTTCCACCAAAGTTGTTGAAACTTAAATCCTGTCGGGGGCAGTAGTTATAGTGTGCTAAATCCTGGATTTATTTGTGCTCACCTTTGCTTTGACTTGAAAAGATGAGCCATGTGATTCCCAAGAGTTTGGAAGCTTTTCTGGTGCTTTCAATAAAGCAGCACAGAAAGTGTCTATTTTAGGATTTTTCTGGTTGTGAGGCAGTGAGTAACAATCACTGAACTCATTCCCATATCTGTGTGAGACTGAATTTCTAAAAGCTCTGATTAGTTCTTTTTTTTTAGCTTGCACCTGAACCTCTAGTTACTACCAGGCCTTCAATCCGCTCTTTCTTCTTATAAGTAATGACTAAATTTATTAAATATCAGCTAAAAGCAACAATTTTTTTTTTGCTTTAATTCATTCAAACAGTAAAAACATATTAAGTATTGAGTGTCAACTGTGTGCCAGGCCCTATGCTTAGCCTTATCCTTGAGAAAGTCATGGTCTAGTAGAGCACGTGGCCATTAAGATATATGGCATTTGGGGCTGGGGCTGAGCTCAGTGGTAGAGCACTTGCCTAGCATGTGTGAGGCCCTGGGTTAGATCCTCAGCACCACATAAAAATAAATAAATAAATAGATATGGCATTTCACATGATAAATGATGGCTGTTGTCATAGAAATGTGGGGTTACTGGGAATTTCTACTTATCCAGGAGAGTGGGGAACACACTGGAACAAGTGACATTTTATCTGGGTATTAAAGGAAGAACAGGAATTCGTTAGGTGGGGAGGATAGGAAAGTTATTCCATAGGAAAGAGAAACACAAAGAGTTAAAGAGGAATGGATCCCTAGTGAGTGGTAAATTCTTGGTGGCTGGTAATGTAAATGTGAATGACTGGCATTTCAACCTGTTTTGTCTATGAAGACTGATTTCAAGCTTTTAAAAATCTATTTTTAAAGGTAATTTTTAGAGCTAAATTGTAATTATTGTTTGGCTCTGTGGCTTTAATTTATTAGGCATTTATCATGTGCTATTAACTGTATTAGGTGCTTTAAATATTTAATCCTCATGACAATTCTATGACAAAGCTACCAAGGAGTAAATTGAACTTGAGAGTTTAATGTTTGGTCAAGTTCATGAAGCTAGTAAGAGGCCAAGCAAGATTTTTGCTCTTCAAACATACTTAACACGCACTAGATTCATTTTTAAAAACCGAAATTATAGTCTCCAGTATAAAGAATAAAACAGATCTTTAAGAATGATTTATTAAAAGAAATTTAAAGTATTACATAGGAGAATTTGAAAGCAGCTAATCTAATTCAAGGCTTTGAGGTGTAACTCAGGGAAGTCTCCTAGAGAGATTAGGTGTCATGCCCATGATAGCAGCTGATAGTTGACTGCCCTCTGCTTCTTCAGACATTGCTCTGGCCCCTTAACACTGGATGCCAATTATGCACCTGGAGATATAAAAGTGAATAGTAAATAGTACTGGAGGAAGAGCTCAATAACTTGTCCAGGTTCGCTGAGCTTATAAGGAGTGCAGCGCTCTTGAGTCCATGTTCTTTATTTTGTTCTTTAGAGAAGCAGAGGTGGGAGTAAGATGGGTAGTCTCACTGTAATCCTGCCATGATTTTCTCAAGACCTAGTAAAGAAATTTGTTAAACATTTTTGGAGTCTCAGTGTTCCCCTCTGTTGTCATATTTGCTGAACACGTCAACATTTATAAAGTATGTTAGTAAGTTTGGCTTTGGTGGCTCTGCAGAACAGTCTTGAGAGGAATAGGCAGGGTGGGTTTTTCTTTTTCCTTTAACTTTAGTAAGTTATTAACTTGAAGTTGACATAATATAAGGTATTACCTTTAACTTCTCACTTAAAAGAATATTAAGCCATTATTTTTTAATTTATAAAATGAGGAAAATACAATAAAGGCGAAAAACAAACTATTTTCCTTGCGAATAACTATATATCAGGAATTATTTGATTTTCATAGCTCATATTCCATTTTTCCCTCTGATATTACCCCACTTATGAGTAACAATTCTTTTCTATGTTCCTCCTTGAATTTTACAAAAAGCCTAAATTATATGTTCTTCAATGAAAGTGAATAGAAATCTATCTTTGCTGGTTTACCAGGTAACATCAAAATAACCGATTAAGAATTAATAGTCTTGGCTATCTACTATTTAGTGTTCATTTTTATTTTTGCATTTTGATTTTACTCTTTAATTTTCTTCACTTTTCTGTATCTTTGCATTCTTGATGCCTAACCAATAATATCTGTTTTTTAAAAAATTTTTTATTTTAATTTGTTATACATGACAGCAGAATGCACTACAATTCATATTACACATATAGAGAACGATTTTTCATATCTCTGGTTGTGCACAAAGTACATTCACACCATTTGTGTCTTCATACATGTACTTAGGGTAATGATGTCCATCTCATTCCACCGTCTTTCCTACCCCCATGCCCCCTCTCTTCCCTCCCACTCCTTGGCTCTATGTAGAGTGGCAGATAGGTTTTGCTGGGCTTATTTACAGATGAGGAACTGGGTTCCAAAAGGCTAAGGAGCTGTTGAGCTTTATGTAGCTCTTTGCAGATATGGGATGAAAATCCATTAAAATGTTAGTAATCACTGTCCCCTAGATACCTATAACATAGAGGCAAAAATCATGACTGCAAATGAAAGGTATAATGTGACATGTTCCCTGGGAAGTACAGGGCAGGATAATTGGAGGTTTAGAAGAGAAGTAAATCATGTTCCATTGGCTTTCCGTTAGAGAGGCTAGGAACTAGCTTATAAATATGGGAAAGATATGGGCAGTGGTAATAGTGAGGTGTTCCGGAGAAGCATGACTAGAGACCTGGTGTTTGAGCTTCCATTTCATTCTCGGCTTCTTACAGCTTGTCATTCATCATTATATTTGAAGGCTCAGCTTGTCCAGGCCAGTCTGAACAAGAGAGAGGAAGCATGGTTTTTCTCTTTCAGATCTGAAGGTGTCCATGATCTTCCTGGGAGCCTATGATACCCCTGAAGCCATGACTCCTTCACTTTGGTTTTTGCTTCCCTGCTTATCTGACTGCCCCATATCTGGAGACTGCCTGCTCCCCAGTCTGATACCTGTTACCTTGCTGTTCCAAGAATACACACATGGATGACATTTCCTGTCATCCCTACTGAACCCCACCCATTGTGCGCTCTCTTGACCCTATGCTGTTAACTGCTCTGGTAGCTCTGAGATGCAGCCCACCTTCCAGCCCTGTTCTCTCAAAATGCCTCAAGACCTATTCAAAGTTAAAATTGTTGAAATCAATTTGGTTGCACCTGATTGACAGGGAAGGACATCAACACTCACAGGATGAAATCTCCATCAGGAGAGAAAGAGATGGATTTGGGGGCTGATTGTGGTAAGTAATGAGGCTCTGAGTCTATGTGACAGATATTTTTCATTTGCCCTTTGACAACCCTGACCTCAACCCCAGGAGATTTATCTGTCTGAAAAAAATATAAGACCTCAGCAGGCTTTCTTGCTTCTCACTTCTCCTTGATTTTGGCAAATGAAAAGCTCCAGCAGGAAATAAGAGGAAGGACATGGGAAGGAGGTCTGGACATTTATTTCTCTTGCTCATTCCTGCGGTGTTACCTAGGATTGAATATGTTGCTAGTCTGCAGGGCATAGTTCCTTTTAAGATAGTATTATCTGTTCGACTGTCTCTGTAAGTTTTCCGTAGCTGTCCTTTCTCTCATGGTTGTAAGCATAAAGGTAGTAACATTCACTTAGTAGGCTCAAGTTACTTCACTATCCTTTACCCATTCCTTATAAAAAGTTCTTTATTAAGATCTCAAATTATTCTAATCTGAAAGCACCATCTCTTTCCTATTGTGATCCTTATTGATACATCTCTTTGACAGTGGACTCTAGAATCTGTCCTAACCCAGCCATCTTTGTGCCAGGCTTATGGCCCGGAAAAGTGTTTGAAGGACTGGTTTGAGGGAATTGTAACAGTGGAAGCCCAAGTTGGTGCTGGCTATTAAATAGAAACAGAACTGAAGCTATTAATCAGGGGCTTGATTTTCTTCCATAGGGAATAATTCTGTATCTTGGACTTCATAGAGTAATTGGAATTCTAACACAAAGTCTAGATTCCTCTCAAATTCATTTTCCAGATGGAAGTTGCATCATTTATTCTAACCTAACTGTGCAAGTCATACAGTATCACTTTGGCCACATTTATTCGTCTAAAGTTAGTCTAGGTGTGCCTAAATTTAAGGAGAGGGAGTGAATATCTAGAACCAAGGATTGTTGGGAGACCATGTTTAGAGACTAACAACCATCCTGAGCTTAGGGTGATTATTTTGGCATCAGTAGAGGCAGCAACAAGGATTGGAGGCATCTCTTTGGAATATAGAGTTTCTAGTGTAGATAAAACAATAGTCTTGAGAACAAACAAGTGATTCTTCCTTTCATCCACATTTCTGCAGGTTGAAGTCCTTTTGGAAAATCAGAAAAGGGACTGACCTGGGAGACATGTAAATCTGGGGTCTTAAGTGTTACACCTTGGAATACATGGCAATTAAGGAGGCAAAAGTATCCCAGTTTCATATAAATGAATAAAACAAGGTTCACAATGTTTCAGTTAGTAGTAGATTCAAACCTAGGCCTGACTTCTACCAAAACCTTTTATCTCTAAGCCAGGGGCACATTACTCAACATGTCTACAGTTCAGAGAAGACTAATAAATGTGTCAAACTAAACACAACTGGCAAGAAGCATTTTATATTGCAACTAAGCAGAACACCTACCTTAAAAACTACCTTTGAACATGCATGGGGTTAAAACAAAACCCAGACTGAAGGCGGTATTGTAGATGGTGTGAATGGTGCCTGTGGATGGTACAGATGGGGTTCTGCCTTTTCGTCTTATCAGTGGGGCTAGAATTTGCAAAGACTGGGGTTTTCACCACTTTCTTTTATTTAATTTTTAAAATTTTATTTATTCTAATTAGTTACATATGACAGCAGAATGAAATTCAATTCATATTACACAAATGAGCATAATTTTTCATGTTTCTGGTTGAACACAAAGTAGAGTCATACCACTCGTGTTTTCATACACGTACTTAGGGTAATGATGTCTGTCTCATTCTGCCATCTTTCCTACCCCCATACCCCACCTTCTCCTCCCTCCCCTTTGCCCTATCTAAAATTCGTCTATTCCTCCCATACTCCCCACCATTCCATTATCAATCAGCATCCTTATAACGGATGGTTGGATCTAGGTTGGATCCACATTTTAGCTATTGTGAATTGTGATGCAATAAACATTGATGTGGCTGTTTCACCACTTTCTTATGGAATGGAACCCAAAGAGATAAGCACTGTGCTCCAACCCCTTCCCACACTCTCCCTAAAGGCTGCCAATTGACAACCTCTGTACTGGATTCTACTATCACCTCTGCCAGTATATTGCTTCATTTAATCTTCACATTGCCCTATAAAGCAAATATTATTATATCCATTTCACTGATAAGGAACTGATTACAGAGAGAGTATGCTGTTTATGCAAGCACCTGCTTTGCCTACCTGAAAAAGGTGATTGTTAGATATAACAAAAAATGAATATTAAAATGCGTGTCAAATATACATGGCATTTGTAAAGAGCTAAATGCAAAGCACATTATTGTGTAATTTTAATTTGTTTAACAAAAATATATCAAAAGGTTTCTATAGGTTATGCACTCTCTCCATGCAGTAATAGGCAATGAATGAACCAGATGACAAATCCTTTCCTGTACAGAGCTGACATTCTATTGAAATATCCAGACAATAAACTAAATAAATATGTAAATTATATAATATTTATAAAGTGATAAATGCTAAAGAGAGACAGGAAAAGGGAGATTGGGAGCTATGAAGGGCAGGTGCATTTATTAATAAAGTGGTCAGGGAGGGCTTCTGCACAGGAGAGGTCTCCATCCTTCCATGAAAAGTGCAGCCCACCAGACAAATCTGGCAGAGGTCTGTCTTTTCAAGGCCACCAACTAGGAACATATTCCCCCATTTGTAAAGGATTTTCAAATAATAAAGAAGTATGACAGAGACCATATGTAGCCTGCAAAATTTAAAATATTTACTATCTGACCTTTTTTCAGAGAAAGTTTGCATGGCCCACCATGTATGCCATTGATTTGACAACCAGCTCTACACAGGTGTAATCTGACAGCATCTGGCCTCAGATGTACTAAACATCCCTTGCTTTCTTCCCCCTGCCTGCCTCCATGGAAGTCCACTTGACACTCACACATGTGCAGCATAGAGATGTGAATTCCTTAACAGCCTAGAGGGCAACCCTTGACAGTGAAGAATGGGAGTGATGGATGAAAGCCTCCCTGCCTCCCTCTATGCCCTTGCAGATAATTCTGGGTTGCTGTCTATATGCCTCTTCAAAAGGTCCTGGTAGGTTTAAACTCTGTTTCTTTCCCTGTAGTTCTTTACTGTTGCTGAGAGCTCTTATTGCAGGCTCTGCTTTGGAGAGGGAGCCCAGGCTGAGACAGGAGTGACTCCAGAAAGCTGACTCTCAGGCTGGATTCCAGAACTGGTTCACTTGCCAATCATCCTTAGCTGGTAGTAGGTATGGTGGTGGTAATCCTGGCATTCTGGGGCCTCACAATTTGCTGAAACTTTCACTAGTAGTAGATTAGTGGTAGATTAGGAGGAGGTACATGCAGAAGGTAAAACATTGGATTATTAGCTAGCTGAGACTCTGAATGGCATGGGGGTAATAGGACTGTTTTTTCTTATTATAAGGATTGTGGAGTTGGATTTGCCTTTTTAAAGAAACTCTGAAGAAAGCAAATGATAGACTTTGGTCAGCTAACAATCAAGTTGAAATACATTACGAAAGTCAAAGGGGCATTAGGGAAAACCTCAACTCCTGTAGCCTCAGATCAGACTGTAGTGAAAATCAGACCCAGGATTCAAGAGTGGCAGAGCTACAGAAAAGATAGAATGTAAAGCTAGCTTCCCTATGTTCACGCATAGTGAACATAGTGAACTCCTCACGGATAGGAGTTCTGATAGGAAGGGAGTAAGAAGCAACACCTTGGAGGGAATATATGGGGTATTGGACTAAGAATCTTGCATTTCCAGCTTCCTATCAACACTGAAGGTAACAGAAGCAGCCTCTTTACCCTTTTTAGAAGAAAGCAATCTCCCTTTGATTGGAGCCTGGCAAAATTTTTTCCATAGACAAGTCCCGTGCATGATGATACCTGCACTTCTTAAGATCTGCTCTTTCTGGTGGTCATTGTCCTTATCCCTCAAACTAGGGACAAGCTGCACCCAGTACCAAATGGAAAAATAATCCTTTCTTCATGAGGAAATAATGTGATTACAAAAGAACTGCAGGAGCTGGTTAACTAGAGCCAGCATGACCTCTATGGAAAGGGTCTTGGGGAATATTGCATCAGGAGGAAGTAGAATATAAGGGTAGCTGGAGAATTTGTTGATGTGGGAGCACTATCTCATGACTTGGTGATTAATATCCTACCAGGGACAACTGGAGCTGACTTCATTACCCTGCTGGAGTGGCTTCTAAATGAAGACAGCACATAATAAATGACGTGGGGAAGCTCAAACTTCCTTGGCAAAGAACTAAGAAAAGTGCCAGAAGTTCTAAGAAGGTGGGTGTGTTAGAAGGGAGTTATTATGTGGGACTACCAGCAGATTATGTTCTCCCTCAGGGCCCAGAGATACCTGTATCACCTAAGGCATTGCAAGTGGATCATTGGCACTGTCAAAAGGCTGAGTGATGAGGGTCCTCCATGGCCTGAGGTTAGAGGGAGATGCTGCCACAGATAGGGATCCCTGTAATCAGTTGGTCTGATGGGACTCCTTGAAGTTAGAGGCACTTAAGCCTTAGAGGCAAAGATAGATAAACAATGCTTATGGTATTGTTTCACTTCCATAATGAGAAAAGAGAAAAATCAAGAGCTGTTGAGCAAGATCAACTACAATTGTCAAAAGGAAAATTATCTCTCAACCCATTTTCCAGGTTTAAGCCAGAACTTATTTAATAAGGAGAAATCCTACCATGCCATTTTAATCACATTTGATAAATATTCTACCTATGCATCCCCAAAAGGACCAAGTGACCATTTATGAGTTGAAAATATCCAGACCTTTTGTGATGCTGGGGATTGAACCTAGGGCTTCACACGTGCTAGGCAAGTGCTCTACCACTGAGTTACACTCCCAGCCTGCAGACCTTTGGAGAACATTTTGATAGGTGGGGTTGGGGCTGACTCTGCTACCAGGAGGTGGGATTTGCCTATAAGAACAACTTGTAGAGGGTCTGAGTATAGAGGCCTGAAAGAGATGAAACAGGCTGATATGTAGGGGAGAGCATTCTAGGCTGAGGACCTGTACATTGCAGAGGGCTGAGGTGAGAATGTCTGGTGTGTTTTAGCCACAATCAGGAGGCAGACATGGCTGGAGCAGAGTAGGCCTGTTCCTGAGAAGTAGGAGGTGAAGTCAGAGTAGTGAGGGAGGGAGAGATAAAAGGAGTCTTGGGGGTTATGGTAAGAAATTTGTTTTGTCTTGTGTGCAAAATGAAAAGCCAGAGCTGAAAAGTAACTGGACTGACCAATCTTTATAAAAGATCACTCTTATATTAAAAATAGGCTCATGGAAGATGATGACTTTGGCCTTTATGATAGCAGTAAACTGAACCAACTGAATTTGGCTAACGGATGAGATATGAATTGTTAGAGAAAGAGAGTCTGAACATATTTTGTGGCCTAAGCAGCTGGAAAGATTAAGTTGCTACTATTTGGGCTAGGAAATACTAGGAGAGGAACAGGTTTAGAGAATTAATAAGTGTAAAGTCACTATTTTATCATATATTCATTCTTTCAATTCATCAAGTATTAAATGAGTAACTACCAGGCATTGTGTTTGGCTCTGGGAATTATATGGTGATTAGGAACTTGGTCCTCCTAGGCATACATAGTTTAGTAAATACGTGTTTTACAGTTAAGTATGATAAATGCTATTGTGATTAGAGGAAGGAACCCTGAGATCAAAATGAAGAAGAACAAGAAGAGAAGAAAATAAAAAGTTCCATGATTTAAGATGCTATAGTGCACCTGCCTGTCTATTAGCTCCTTTGTTTCATTTAGTTTCAGTGAGTCTTCTCTAGACTTCTGTGAGGTAAGTATTATAAGAGTAGTGACTCTGTCTTAATTTTGTAGGAAGCATGGCTTGGTTTTGTAATATGAAGAAAATATCTAGGCTTATGCCAAAAACCTAGTACATATCCCTGTGACACAGGTAAGATAAAGACTTGAAAGTCCTTTTTTTTCCCCCCTCTCCTTAAATTCAAACCTTAGAATGTCACTACGCTCTGATCAGCTACTTGGCAGGAAATCAAAGGAATGAGTGCAAGGTGGCTTTGCTTCTTTTTGTATGGGGGAAGGATCCTCTTGCCCCAGCAAATGAGGGGCAGATGGAATCATCAGTCTACATGAGCTTGGAAACCAGAGTCCCCACCATGAACAAGAAGACTCAGTCACTGTGTGCAATTCAGATTGGCATTTAGTCTTTCTTGGAAAAATGAGGAAGGGAAGTGGGCAGAACAGCAGAAAATTTCCTCTTCTCCCAAAGGTAGGATTAGCTCCCTTTTATAGATGAGAGATTCCACAATTCATCCCCGCTCAGCTCAGCAGTGGATCCTAATCCAGGTCTGACTTTTCCTGCTCTGTGGAATTAATGCCAGTGTCCTTTGAAAAGAGAACCTGTCATCAAATGGAGAGAAAAAGTATGTGGCAGCTTAGAGGCTGTTTTTAGAGGGCACAGGCATTCCCAGGGGAGCAGAGAGTGTCAGGACAAATGAAATTTATGGCTCATGTGGCTCAGATGTTGGGCTTGCCAGATTTCAGCTCTTTCTGAGAAGCATTTCAGACAGGAAAACAAACTTAGATGGGTGAAGGGTTACCCAGACTTCTGATCCCTCTAAAATGTCTTCATGTGATTCTTCCTCAGTTTCAATCCACCATCTTTTTAAAACACTAGTATTATAAAACTACTAAAATAATTTTATTTTGTTATAAAAATGAGGCCATCTATAACATCATAAAACATAAAATTTTGTTCAGAAGAATATAAAAACTACTCATGGTACCATGATTTAAAGATATCACTGTGATTTTATTGGTATATTGCCTTCCAGATTAAAAAAAATATATGTCTATGTTTGCAAATGTGACATGTTGTTCCATTTCTCCTTTGTCTAGTACATTCCAAGTTTCAGGTAATAGAGGATGGTCTTGGGCAATGCTAATCCAGAAAGAGACCCACAATGCGAACACTTTTTCATTTTGTCTTCCTCACCTGCAGAGTCCCTGTTGAGTGTCTTGCACGTCTAGAATGAGACTTTGAGCCTGTTGAAAAGTTGGAGAACAATTGAATAGAGAATCTGATGCCAACTCTGGAATCTCCAAGACTACGGAGTCTGTTTGGTTTGAAATATGGGATTTGGAACCAACAGTAAAGTTTTGCCCATTCTTCTGGTCTTTGTGTATGTTCTCAATGCACTAAAGCAGGGCTCAGCAAGCCTTTCCTGTAAAGGGTCATATAGTCAATATATCAGGCTTTGAACGAACCATAACAACCACTCCACCTGTCAATGTTGCACAAAGCAAACACAGGTAATGCACAAATGAACAGGCATGGCTACATTCCAGTAAAGCAAATTTTATTTTTATGAAAGAGATGGGAAGCAGGAATAGGCTGAAGAGCCATAGTTTGCTAATGGAATTTACCTGATAATGGAAGAATATTTGGGAAGAAATTGTAGTATATTTCCCCCCCTTGCTGAAGGCAGAGTACCCCTCCCCCCTCGAAACATGCACACATACATGCACACTCACACACACATGCACAATTACACATCTGAAGTGACACCATAGATTTACTTTTTAAAACATTGGTAAAATATGCATGACAAAATTTATCATTTTTAGCCATTTTAAGTGTATAGTTCAATAGTGTTGAGTATGTTCATGTTGTGCAACTATCACCACCATCCATCTCTAGAACTTGATTCATCTTAAAAACCTGAAGTTCTAGGTTCACAAAACAATAACTACCCCAGCGCCTAGCAACCACCATTCTCCTCTCTGTCTGTGAACTTGACTACCATAGATACCTCATATAAATGAAATCATATAAGTGGAATCATACAATATTTGCCCTTTCTTTTACCTTTATTTTTATTTATTTATTTTTATGTGGTGCTGAGGATTGAACTCAGTGCCTCACAAGTGTGAGAGGCAAGCACTCTACCATTGAGCTACAATTCCCAACCCAATATTTACCCCTGTTGATAGGCTTATTTCAATTAGCATAATGTCTTAAAGGTTCATTTATTTATAGCATGTGTCATACCATAGATTCAATTTTATAATTTCTTAGAACATAGCAATATTTCATCTGTATCTATGTCTTAAAAAAACTTCTGGCAAATACAATTTTTTAAAGCCTGCTTTATATTCCATTGACTTTGACTGACTGAAGAGGGATTCATTAGAGACCAAAACAACCTCTAATTGGGAGGAGAGCTTGTTGCTTTTCTAATAACAAAAGATTAGACTAGGGACCAATACACTAGCAAAAACTACCCAGTTATGAATGAGCTGGGCTCCTGCTGCCCAAGAAAGATGCTCCCTGTAAGGGTGGGCCCAAAAGAGGCAATAAAATCCACTTGGGAAAGACTAATTGCAGAGCAAGCAAAATAAGAGAAGGTTACATTGTGACCTACAGGGCCAGGAGAGCTCTCAGTGAACTTCACAATAAGTAATCTGGCTCTGTTGTGTGCATTCTCTCTCTCTCTCTCTCTCTCTCTCTCTCTCTCTCTCTCTTTAACCCTGATGAATTTGACAGGCAGAACGAACACATCCATCAGACAGATGATTCATATTTATAAACATTCTCCTTTGCTGGACATTTCGGTTATTCCCAATGTTTTGCTATTAGAAGCAATGCTCCAATAAGCATCTTTGTACATAGTATTTCTCTACATAGTCAGCTTAAATTTATTTTATCTTCACCAGTAAATTTATCATGGCTATGAAATTTTTTATCCTTTGGCGGCTAAGAAGCTTGAGGATCTAAGATGACTTAGCTGCTAAAAACGTTAATTAACTGGTCTTAAGGAGAACTGGTAAGGGCTGACAAGAAACAAAATCTCTGGTCCTTCTTTTCAGAGTAATCCCTTCTTAGGGATCAAGCTTGGAGACGGATGGCAGAAAATCAGGCAAGACAATAGGGCAAAAATAACCAGAATGAAGGGCCCTGGGCATAAATCCAGGCTGGTGAACTGACCCAGTTCATTGTGGACAGCATTGAGGGTGAGAGAGTAGAATAGAGCCTCTTGATGAGTGGTTACACAAACTGTAGGGCTTTCTCCTCATTTAATGGATCCATAGTCTGTTGGACCTGCAAGAACCTAGAAAAACACAGTACCTACACAGTAGTATCCCATCCTCTGAGCCTGGATGTAGTAGATGCATTTACCCATATCCAGTTCTCCCTTACTTCCTGATATTATGGAAAGCTATGATTCCTAAACCGTAGGCAGGGCTATATGACTAGTTCTGAATAACAGAACACAAACAGGAATGCCATTGAGCTACTTATGGGATGAATGGCTAACAATCTAAACCTGACCCTTCCACTCTTCCCCTTGTCTCTGTATCCCTGAGGATTACATGTTAATGACATTATAAGCCGGAACCTCCTCCAGCCTGGGGTGGCCAACTCTTAATTGAGCTGAATTCTTGCAGGAACATTGTGAAGACTGAAGAGGACAAGAAAAGACTCTGGGTTTGCATTTCTGTTTTAGTCTCTTCCTGTATAACTTCCTGCTGAGAGCCATAGCCAAGTAGGAATGACGCATGGCATGGCATTTTTGGTTGAAAGGTGACCCCAGCAAGCCATTGAGATGATAATGATTATGTTAAGATCTGCATTCATTTGGAGATTAGACCCCTGCTGTCTGCCTAGGCCTACTACTTTGGAGCTCTAGCGGGACTCCAGGAGAGTTCCCATTGGTTGGGGAAGTGCGGTAGGAGGGAATTCTGGAGGAGGGATTTCCTGTTGGAGGAGTGTATCCCAGGAGATGCCGCGTGGCGTGGTTCGGCATTTTTTCCCGGGAGCGTGTGTGGAGTGTGCTGGTGGAGTTCAGAAATAAAGTTTGTTCCTGCTTCAGTGGCTCGTGATTTGTGCCCAGCCAGACTGCGGCAACTTCCCTCTAGCTGCATGCATCATGAAGCTTTGCACACTTGTGCCCTTTCACCACTCCTGGGATTATTAGTCCTCACGCAATGCTCTATAAGCCCTCTTAGTACAAAGTTGTGGTAAGAGATTTAATCAACAGAGGAAGTATAGCCTCAGCCTTAAACACAGCCTGGCTCAAAATCTCATAAAATCCCACTCCTTTGGAGGCATTAGAACAGTGGAGAGGTTGTCAGTGGTGTGCTGGTAAATGTTTAACAACGGGCTCTTCAGGGCAGGGAGGAGATTTTGTAAGGTTTCCCATTTCTGTGGTGGAAATGAGTTAAAATGTGACACCACTGAACATGGTCTTGAGAAGAGATGTGCAGTAGCACATCATGATACAGTATTGCCACCACACACATAAAATAGAGATGAACAACTTCATAAGCATAGATGGTAGTCATATATAGTAAAATAAGAAGTGGTGATTTCTGAGTGCTTGTCATTGATTTTAATATGATTTACTTAATTTATTTTTAATAATGTCAACGTTTAACAGTTTGCAATAGTTCTGTTCATTTACCTATTGTTTCTCATGAGTAGGAACATGGCAACTCCAGCACACTACTCCTCCCGAGTCCTTCTCAGTGTGTGCCTGTTTCTTGACAAGGTCCAGCTTATGCCATGACTACCTGGGCATCAAATGTAAAGACAGCTCCCCACTGAGGCCTCCCCATGGCTACTTTTTTGGGCTTTCTGTCACATAGCTTCTCCATCTTCTATGGCAAGTAGGGTTTTGTAAGCTTTCTGGACAAATATCCTTCTCTGGATCAGAGCTACCAGGTTAGGCACGTGCTTTCATTCCTCGGTGAAAATCTAGGTCCCACATCTCCAATTCTCCATCCTTCATGTGCATGCATGCTCACTTTACTGTGAGCTGCCTCCGTGCTCCAGGCTGTCGAATTTTAACTGTGAGCTGGCTAACTCCTCTCGCCAGATCTTTATGCGCTGACAATATTCTTTCATTCAGTCTTGGAACAACCCTTCTAGATGAGTCTTGCTATTTCAGAGGAGGAAACTGTGGCTCAGAGAGGGGAAGTGATTTGCCTGCAGCTCAGAAGTCACCTCTTCAGGGACACGCTGCCTTTGATATGCAATGCGCAGGCAAACACCTCCACCCCTCAGCTGGCTGCTGTTAGTTGTAGACTGGGTTTATTCAATTTAGGGAGGATCTGGAGCTCTTTTCTGCAAGGACTTCATCACAGGATCTCAGCAGAGGAACACTCAAATAGAAGAGCAGAGATGGAGTTGAGGTCAACTGTGAGCCCCTAAGCATCTCTGACCCCATCTCTTTCCTGTAGAAGGTGGAGATAGAGTTGAAGTCAAGTCTCCTCCCTGTAATCCCATCTCATTCCCTTGCTCCTGTCTGTGCCTGCTGGAGCCTGGTTTCTATCTCCTGAAGGTGAAATCCATTAGGAGGCAAGCTTGGCTCAGGGTAGGGGCTGAAAACAGTCATGTGCAGAGCAGCCCAGGCATATTACAACTGAAAAGCAGATGTGTCCCTGGAAAATTCCTTGAAGGGAAGCCAGTTTTAGCTTTGTAGCGAATGCTGAGAGACAGGAGGAGAGATGAGAAGAAGATAAGCATTGTAGGATTATGGAGATCTATCTCACAGAAGATCTGGAATCAAGTATAAGTCCTTGGGCACCCATTAAACCTCTGAGCTGTTTTCTCTTCTGAAGAATGGGGGAGACAGGGAATCATAATGATAGCAGCCATCCATGTGTTAGGTCCTCACTCAGCATGTACTCAACATTATCCATGAGGTAATTCTTATAAAAGACTGAGCCCAGTGCCAGAAACATGGTCAATATGTAATAAATGCCAGTTGCTACTATTTTTTTAATCCTCCCAATAATCCTATAATTAATAAAAACAACAGAAGCAGTAATAGTTGCTAGCATTTACTGAACACTCTCTGTGTAGCCAGCCATTGTTCTAAGTGCTTCTAAGTAAATTAACATATTTAATTTCCCTACCTATTTCATGAGGTTGGTTCTAATTTTAACCTCATTTGATGAGTGAGAAAATTGAAAGACCATTAAATTAAAATACTTTGTCCAAGGACACACAGCTAGAAAGTGACATAGATGCTCTTAATCTTCCTATTTTACAAAGAAAATAACTGAGGCACAGAAAGGCTAAGCAGTGTGCCCAGGGTCCGAGTGGGCAGAGCTGGTTCTCTTGGCTTATGAGACAGACGAAATGACATAATGGATGGGAAACAGCTTTGTGAACTATTGTCCCTGTACTTTAGCTGGGGAGGGGTGGTGAATAAGCTTTGCATGCTCTATTTTTTTGCTAGTCTAGATGCACCATCTGGCCTGAGACCCAGAGGCCTTTAGGAAGTCCTGCCTGGACCTAGCTTGTCATCTGGGTGGGTGTTAGAAGCCAGCTTTGTGTGTAGGTCCTGAGTTTACCATGCCCTTGGGACAGCCCAGGAGCCATGGCTTGTCTGACTTCAGAGCTGTTGCCAGCTGGGAGGCTTCAGGAGGGAGCCAGCTGGCAGCTGGCCACCGTCATGTGCAGCTGGGTTACTAGCGGTCACCATCCAGCCTTCCTCCAGCCGCATCACCATCTCCAGTGCTGAGCCTCAGCTAGCCCCAGGACAGCATGCAGCCAGGCAGCCAGGCAGGGGCAAAGGGACCCAAGGCTCCTGGTGGAGTGGAGATAATCAGGGCATGAGGGATCATTTATTCCCCCTCCTCCTCAATGATTCTGACATACACCACTCCCACAGGGATTTTTAGGTGTGATATTCCAGGAATTCCTGGGAACATGCTCTCTTCCCAGGAATCCACTTGCCAGGATGGAGTAGGGGAGAACTGTTGGGTCTTTTGGAGGGTCCTAGGACCCTTGGTGCATCTAGGGGAGGTCACTGTCACATGCCTGTAGAACTATCTTGCCTCCACACTGGGAGTTTTTCTGGTGTGGGCAGCTCAAGATCTCTCCTCTCCTAAGGTAGCACTAGGCAGGGTCAGGAAAGGTGTCAGGATTGTCACCTTTTCTAAGGGAAGGCCCTGCTCAGTTGTTGGAATGGAAATTGGGTGTGGTGTGTTGTTTAGGGGGAAACAGAACAGGTGGTTATCCCAGTCTGAGAAGGAATCAAGAGTCCTGGACTGGACTTCCTGCTGGTGTGGCAGGAAGGACCTGGGCTTCTTATCCAGATGGACATGACATTGCATCCTTGCTCTCTCACAGACTGGCTGAATCAGATGTTGCTCATCTTGTGGGGAACTGTCCTCTGAGCCTCTTTGTCCATAAAGGGAGAGCAGAGTTTCTCACCATGGGAAAGGGGGTGGGGTGGGAGTGTGTGTGTGTGGGGGGTCAAAGCTAGGCTTCAGCTTGGCTTCTGTCAGTAGCGACCAAACCCTTTTTCTTCCCAATTAGTCTTAAGGCAAATATCTGTACAAGAGCCACCTTCTTATGAAGACTGCATAGCCCAGTATGACATGAAATTATTCCGATTAAAATTTCTTTGACCCTAAACATGTTATGAAATATTAACCTTGACATTTATTGTGATTACTACATTCCATTTTGGGGCCTATTTTCACTACAAAGGGACCCTGAGTCAATTCAAATGGACTGTAACATCCCTAAATACCATGTCTGTGACCCCTGCAACTTCCCTGAGAGAAGCTGAGGGCAGGTGGAGAATCTCAGTTCATTCAACCACAAATATTTGTTCCCTTCACTCCTCTCACAGGATTTTACATGCTGAGAGTCATTTCCGTGGGCATTATGGGAAATCCTCAAAACACATGTCTGAAGTATTCTCCCCTGTCACTAAGTTGTAGGTAGAGAATCCGAGAGAGAATGATGGAACTGTCTGGGGTCACACAACCATTAAATGCCTCAGAGTTCCTCTCAGTACCTTCTGTGTCCTTTTTTCTCTGCTCAGCTGCCTCTGTGTCTGGCTGGAGCCCCAGTTGTTCCAGTCTCCCATCTCTGTGGGGAGGCCACAAACCACCAGCCATCAGCCAGGAGAGGAAGTGCTCAACAGACGCCCAGCTGCAGCTGGCACAGAGTGGGGCGGAGGATGGGGGAGTCCCTCCTGCAGCTGACAAGGATGTGGGAGGAGCACATGCCCTGCAGGATGGGGAGTCCATCGAGTCAATGATGGGCAACACAGGAGGATTAGTGGGAACCCACCTACCGGTTTTACCAGACCTGCCTGTCTGTGGTTCTTCCTATGTTCCACCTCCCAGCAGAAGGCCACACCAGCCACCAGCTGCCCAGCTGGAAACTTCTGCAGTCTTTAACCTGGAATCCTCACCACAATCCCTGTCTCCTCTCATCTCAATGTCACCCCCACCCCTTGCACAAATCACTCAGCTGGTTGTGCCCTGTTTATCTCCTGCACAGCTCCCTGGTCAGTGCCCTCCTCTCCATTTCCAAGGCCAGCACTCTGGACTTGTGATTCCTTTTCCAGGTCCCTGGGCACTCTGCTTCCAGGCTGTCCTCCCTCTTCCAATATATCCATCTCTAAGGGAGTCTTTGCAGGCATATTTTTAGAAAAGGGAAAAAAAATAAGTGCAATTCTATTTGCAATACTTTCAAAATCTTTTGTTGGCTCCACAATGCTTTCTGAATGCAATTAAAACTCTGTAGCTGATGCATTACATTTTTCTCGGGCTGGCCCCTGCTTGCTCTCGGGTTTCACCTTTCCATATGCATGTTTTGCTCTATCAGATGCTAAATTGATCAAGATCCATGGTTGCACCATCTCCTTTCTTGCCCTGCTAACTCCTGTTTCCCCTTCAGATGTTACCTTCTTTGCAAAGCTTTGCTCTGGACACCTCCTCAGGGATCCCCTACAGTATAACTGATATTGTATTTGCCTGTCCCCATATACGAATAAATGGAAAAGCTGATCATGCAGCTGGTACCACTAGTTTGTTCCTTTCATAGAAATGCCTTGAGATTCTGTCTGGGTGGAATGTGAGCCCACAGAGCATTAATCAAGGCAGTAAAATATGCCGGGCAAAATACTCGGTCCAGATAAGAAGAAGAGGAAGAGAGAGAGGGGCAGAGGGAAGGGAGAGAAGCCCTGAATATGGAACAAAGGACCCTGTAGGGTGAAGGGCAGTGAAGAATCCCCTGGGGAGGATTGGGCAAAAATCCATTTAAATAGACAAGGCCACATGTTTAACATCAAGTTTGTTTGTTCCTTCTTAACGGAGGCAAACAACTTCCACCTTCTCTCCCCCAAATTTCTCAATATTCAGTGAAGTCTGAAATATTTACAAATCTTTGGTTTAGTGGACTTATTTATTGGAGCCCATGAGGGGGGTAGTTTTTGAAGAAGTCTTATTGGGTACCTGGGTCCACTTGGAGACAACAGGTATGCGGAAATAAGATGTAGATCTAGGAGTGACTCTAGGAGTGTTGTAAGCCCCCAGAGGGGTATGGAAGGGAAGTCTTTGAACTGCCACAGAACAATTAAGTGGGGAGTTTGAGATCATCATAACTGGAGGGGCATCAATACCCACTGATGCCTAAACTAACGAGAAATTGAGGCAAACCTTGAAGTGCTGCTCTGGATGCAATAAGATACATTTTTCTGTCTTAATAATTTAGCTGCTAGAGCAGCCGTCTGCAGGAGTGGGAGGGACACTTTTCCCTGAAGCTCATGGTTCACATGCTCCCAAACATAATTCAAGTATCTGTTCAAATATCCCTACCAGGCTTTCTTCAGCTGAACTATTACAATCCTCGTCCTTCTTCTTTGGTTCCTGCTAGTCCTGGGAATTCTATTCCTGGATTTTAATGCATGTAAAGTTATGTTGAGTTCAATGAAGTTAGAGGAAGTTTCAATCTTGAATGCCAACTCTTTGTTCATTCACTGATTCAATAAATATTGACCGAGGGCCTTCTATGTACCACGCTGCTACATATGCACTTGGGATGTATCCTTGAACAAATCAGGCAGACATAACTGCTCCCAATGATCCTGTATTTGTAGAGTGTAGCTAATGAAGGTCCTGAGCATTAGGTAGCATTTATGCAAGCACAATTTTAATTCTAATCATTCTAACTCCACCTGCCTTTGGGGATACGCTCTCTCTAAACTCAAAACACTCTACAGGGCTTCTTAGGTAAGTTGCTTCCAGGTAATGGGTGCATATCCACCTGCTAACAAAGTGAAGTCAACACACTAGTTTCCCTGAAAGGTTAAGGTCATGGATTTTGTATTTGCATAAAAGGAGTTAGTGTGAAAAACCAGAATAGTCTATGAAGGGAAGTTAGATAAAATCCAAGTTTCTATCTGTTTTGCTATAACTCCTTCAGATTCATGCTCCTAAGATACTCATGGTCTGGAGAAGGAACAACTGGGGAATCAAAAGCCTAATGATGCACAGAGGAAGAAATGACAAACCTTCCATGGAGGAATTTGGTAAAAGATGCCTAGAGGAGATGTCACTCAGTCTGGTCATCAATGAGAAAAGGATTTCTCCAGAGACAGAGCAGGTAGTCTAGGAAAAAGAATAAAAGAAAAGCCAGGTAAGCCCAAAATATCATAATGGATTCTGGTAAGTTCCTCTTGATTGGGATGTTTGCCCTCAACACCAGATGTATAATAAAGAATGTGGTGGAGATGAAACTGGAAAGGTGACAGGGTCATGTAATGGAGGGATTTGCACACTATTCTGTTATCAAACTCCTGAGTAGGGAAGTGACATGATCAGACTTGTGTTTCACAGCCATCATCCTTGAATGATATCAGAACTCAAAGTTCAGTGAGAAGACAAGGTAGGTGACCATTTCAGCAGTCCAGGTGAGAAATGATAAGGGCCTAAACCAGGGCAAGGGCCTAAACCAGGGCAGAGGGGATGGAGGGAATCAGACAGCAGAGAAGCTTGAAGAGTAGAATTGGCAGGCAAGAGAAGACCAGGTAGCATTGAGGGTTTTTGCTTGAGTAACTAGGCAAACAGTGGGGCTCTAAAATTGTACTTCCTTCCTTTTCGCTCTTTCCTGACATCAAGATGATGATTAAATTAATTTAATTCTTTAAAAGTCTAGACATCCTTAATATACACACTTAACCCAGTTTGGAGAATTCTCTTTTAGTCCCATGCAACCAAAGAGAAAGACCTGAAACTTGTCTTTCCATCTTCCCTTGCAGCTGGGACCCAGACACAGGACTCTATTATCAAGAGACCATTAATCAGACACTAGAATTTTTTTAAGGTTAGCGGCACCAAGAAAGGGTGTCCTAAAATCCATCTGGTAAAGGTGGTTGGAGGGGCATTTTTCCTAGTGGTATCAGAGGCAGAGGTGTTAGAGATGACCCCCACCCCACCGTGAGGTTAGCTGGTATCTTTGCCTAGCCATGGAATAGTGATGTCACCCTGTGGCAGCTCCGTGGTGTGACTGGGGGTTCTTCCTAAAGGCATAGTATTTCGTCCTCTCAGGCCTTCTATGGGTTTCTAAATAGACTTTAATTAATCTCTTTTCCACTTACAGTAGGTCAAGTCATTTTGTTTGCCATTAAATTTCTGACTGATAGACCACTCCTCTCTGGTAGTTCCCATTTTAAATAGGTAACTAGTTACCTCAAAAGGGCACATAATGGCCGCACAGTAATTACAAATATATAGTAACCTTTATGTTGTACAGGCACTCTCCTAAGTGATTCACACTTCACTCATTTCTTGTACAACTCATCCCAATTGTATCAATGAAGAAATGGAAGTTGAAGTATCCCAGCCAGCAAGCGTGGGAGTAGCTGCTTGAAGCTGATAGTCTGACTCCAAACCTGATACTCAAAATAACTACCCTACACTGCCTTGGTGTTAGAGAAGCTTGTGGTTTGTACAGCCTTATAGGTCATCCAGCCCAGTTTACATTCTGAATTTGATTTCCTCTATCCCCAGCGCATGGAGTAAGACATACATGACTTTCGTTAAGGGCGTCTGAGTGGCAAACCACTCCCCCATGCTAGGCGAATGCGCCGCAAACCACTTACCTTGAAGGCACAGCCCTGGGCGTGAGGCTGCATGTTGCAGTCCCTGTGCTTGCTGCATGGCTGGCTCCTCCACTGCTGCTGCAAGGACAGTTGGCCAGAAATTTTGTATTGGTGGCTGCCTGTAATCTGCTTAGCTACTGCCTGAATTTATATACATGGTAACTGCGCAATAAAATCAGACCTGCTTCCTGCTTGGTCTGGGGAGGTCTTGATTGGCGACTCCGCAGCCACACTCTCCTCTCCCTGTTCTATGGACCTCCTCGCTGGACAAGAGAGAGCCCACGCACACACTTCCAACAAGTGGAGAATGATTAGCAGTTACATGGTGAAGTGGAGTAGCTTCTGAAATAATGGCTTATTTATTTATTTACTTTTTAATCTATTTGTTTATGGTGTCTGTTAGATGAACACTATGCCATTAAGCTACATCCCCAGCCCTTTTTATTTTTTATTATTTTTTTTAAAAGATAGTCTCTTTGCTAAGTTGCTGAGGCTGACTTCAAACTTTCAATCCTCTTTTTTAAGCCCTCCGAATAGCTGGGATTATAAGCATGTGCTGCCACACCCAGCTGAACTATAAAGATTAAATGGTACAAGAAGATATTCTTTCTGGCAGCCAGGCTGTACTACATTCTCTGGGATGCAAGCAATAAAAACCTCAATTAGCACTGTTTTGAATCTTATAAGTATTTTTTTATTCATCCAAAGGAATTTGTTTATTTATTTCTCTGGTTGTATACAAAATATATTCACACCATTCTTGTCTTCATACATATACTTAGGGTAATGAAATTCATCTCATTCCACCATTTTTTTTTTTTGTATTTGTTTTGTCATTTATCAAGAAAGCAGGAGGCAGGCAGTTAATTCCAAGTCTGGTTAAGTAACTCCATGTTATCATAGACCCAGGCTTTTCTATCTTTTGAATCTGCATGCACAGTTTGTTGAGTTTTTAGCTTTGGGCTAAGAAGATGGTGGCCCTTGATAGCCTTGGGCATTGTGACCTTTCAAAACTGCTTTCTCATATCATTCAAGTGGCAAGTTCGGTAGGACAGCAAAAGGGAGCCTCCTTTTCAGTAGAGGCTTTCACTATTTTAGGTTTCACTGGCCATGGCTATTTTATGGACTCACCTATAATGGTCACAGGACTCACCCTGTCTAGCTTAGATGGTCTGTTACCTGGAGAAGAGTTAAATCATGTCTTCTCTGAGCACTTTGCTGTTTATCTAAAGCCTGAAAAGAAGGCTCTGTATCAAGGAAGGGGGTGTGTGAATGTTAACTGTGGGATATGTGACAGACAAGGTCCTGCCTTAAAGCTGGGAAGAGAGAAGGCTGGACTGTTATACCATCAGGCTGATTCTGGTCTGGTAGGATTCAATGATTTTCCTAAGGGATTATTTTTAATTAGTACTGAGTGTTTGCATAATCTTTGGACCTGACCATTAATTTCTGTGTATTTCTGGCAAGTCATGTAACTTTTCCAGGCCTTGGCTTCCATATCTCTAGAATGAGATGGCCATCAAAGATGATTTTGAGGTTTGTCCTCACATTCCACCATTCCACTCATTAAAAAAAATTTTTTTTTGGCTGTAGTTGGACACAATACCTTTATTTTTATTTTATTTTATTTTTTTTAATTTTTATGTGGTGCTGTGGATTGAACTCAGCGCCTTGCACGTGCTAGGCGAGCGCTCTACTGGTGAGCTACAACCTCAGCCCCTCCACTCACTTTTCTCTCTCTTGTAACACTTTCACATTCAGAACTATATTTTTTTCTGTCAAAGACCTTCTAGAGATGGCTACTTTTACCAAATGACTTAGCTATATTCCCTAACACACAAAGCCATGCTTTTCAAGGTGGGACTCCCACATTCAGGGGGCTTATAAGTGATGAGTCATTCGATACCTGAAACCACAAAAAAAGCATATGGGTCTTCTAGGGCCAAGAGTTTTTTCCAAAGATCTGGGAGGGCAACCTTTGAAAATCCTGCCCTCTGTTACATAATGTGGGCATGTTGGGGAACACAGTGCAAAATTCCCAGACTTGGGCAAAAGCCATTTTCAGTTGGGGGATATAGGAAACTGTGTGTAGCAACAACTAATTCATATTTTCTGAATTGGACAAGTTAGATTATCTGCATATTTCTTGGTTCTGTTATCCAGATTAGGGTTTCTCAGACTCAGCAATACTAACATTTTCTACCAGGTCATTCCTTATTGTAGGGGCTACCTTGGGCATTAGAGGATATTTAGCAACATCCTGGACCTCTACTCATTAGATGCCAATAGCTACCTCCTGGTGTGACAACCAAAAATATCTTCAGACATTGCTAAACATTTACTGGAGAGAGTATGGTAAATCCATTGCCCGACCTGATTGAGAGTCAATGATGTACATGGATTAATATTTGAAATCCTACACTGACCCTTACTTATGAGGAACAGTTCTGTGATACTGGACAAAGTATGAAATATCTCTAAACTTCACCTTCCTACATTGTCAAATGGAGTCAGCTCCTCAGACTTTTATCTGCATTAAATGAGGTATTATGAGTCTAGTAGAATGCCTGTTCCATCCATTTTAATTCTTCTTCTCTTCAGTTTTCTGCAGCTGTAGAACTTTCTGGTTGGAAAGATCCATAACAATTATCTCATCAGAATTCTTCACTTTATAAATTAAGAGATTGAAGGTCATAGAGCTCATTTGTCTTCTCAACTCTAAATCTATCTTGGACTTAAGTAATGCAAAAGAGATGTATCGAAGTGGAATTTTACAGAAATGAATGAGTTCAAGGGCTTTCTTCTGTCAAGGTTGATTTGCAAGACTCTTGCTCCTGCAGATTTCCTCCTGATGTATTATCTCTGAGAGGATTCCTGAAGCAAATAAATTGCCCCATGTGACTCAGACCAAGTTCAAGTGTGTGGATTCAGTTGTCTCTTTGGATGCACTTGCCCTGTGTACTTTAGATGTTGGGGAATGGCAAATATTGAAACAAAATATATGGAATGTGAGAATTTATTGTCTTAGTAAGTCAACATATGAAAAAAAAATTTACACTCACCAAGAACACAAAACAACTGTTCAAGAGATAGGATGAAAGAAAGAATCAGAAAGATAACTCCAATTTTGCAGCTTTTTCTCTGTCAAGGTTAAGGATATACTGACTAAAAGGACTCGAACAAACTGATAAATGGCATGAAAGATCATGAGACGGAAGAAATGGGGCAAGAGCTGTCCTAAAATGGTTCATGTCTCTTGGCCTGAGCAATTCAGTGTTCAAGTTATCAGGAGATCTGCTGGTGAGATCAGAGAACCACAATTGATTATCTGACAGATTCATGGAAAATACAAATCATATCAGAAGACCAAGAAAGGGCAAATGCCTGGATTTTCAGGAAATACAATTAATTTAATTTTCCCCTCCTTCCTCCATCAACTATAGATTGGTGAGCTTGGCACCAGTCCTAGGCAAAACTCCATAAAAGATTATTCTACTAATGGCTTATGAGAGCTTACAAATTAAGCATCAATCCCTCTAAGCCAGTAGCATTTCAGTAAAACAGGTCATGCCAGAGTAATCTAATTTCCTTTTTTGATTAAGGCCATTAGACTGGCTGAGCAGATACGGGAAGAAAGCACAGTATATTCAGATGACAGCAAGACACGTCTCTTTTGACATCATTGAAGGCAAATGTGGAAAGACAGGCTGGATGCAGGAATCGAGCACTGGCTTCACAGTTATGCCCTGTGGTTACCAATTAACCAATGACAGTGATAGGGAAGCAGATCCCTGGTGGCTACTACAGGGCTTTGGACCTGAGCCTGAGCTTGTCCACAATTTATTAGCATACTAATCAGGTCAAGCAATGGATTTACCATACTTTCTGTTCTTTGGGGAGCTCCTTGGTCCATAGACTATCGTTCGCAGATAAAGGGATAGATATAGACAGCCATCATTTATACCAAGTGACTCCAAATTCCAGGGTACACCCTATTGGACACATGGCTGCTGGAATGTATTCCAAGGTATTGAAGATCCTTCCAGATCTGGTCCTTGACTACCCCTTTAGTCTCACTTTTGCTACCTGCTTCCCCGTAATCCCAGTGTTTAGCCACCTCAGTTTATATGACTGTGTTCCCGCCATGCTGTCTTCTTCTCCCTGTATTTTGTACTGTTTTCTCTCTCTGACTGGAATGTTCTTTCTTTTCTGCCTACTTGATCTACCTGAAAAGCTTCTCCTCATCATTCAAGACTCAGCTAAAGCTTCCTGTTTTCTGTCAAGACTTTCTTTTCTTTCCGACCCATTCCCTACAACATTCCGAATACATTCTTTTCCATTTGAATTTTGGTGCTAGTACCTACTATCCCACAATATTAATAACCCATTTTCTTGTCTGTCTCCCCTGCCCTGTGCTGTCTACACCCACCACTCTTCCCATATAAATGATTTCAGCTCATTGAGGATAGAGACCAGATCCTACTCAGAGCCTGGCACTTCACAGGGGTACTCAGTAAAAGAATAAATGAATAAAAATGAATGAATGAATGCCTTGTAGAAAACCCCATTATTCTGGCTCTTTGTTGCTAAGTCTCAGCCTGCTGAGAATCACAATTACATTTCCATGTAGCCTGATCCAGCTTCCTAAAGGATTTTTTTTTAATACATTAAACAGCCTTTTCCCTTCTAGTCACCTGCTGTCTCAATAAGGGCTTATGAATGCATTGAAACCGGCAGAACTCCCTCCTGGCACACACAAACCACCCTGCCAAAACCTTACAGAGCTTCCCCGGGGTTTTAGTGCCCTAGTTCACTGGGAAACACATACCAAAAGGCCAATTTTTCAAGGCTTCTCTCCTATATCCTCCAAGAAGACACATCCATGTGATCTGGACAGCAGGAGGCCTTTTCAGAGCTGTTGTCTGTCCTTTTATTGAGAAGGGAATCAAGATTCACTCTTCCTATCCCTTCTCTTCTAATTGTCCAGAAAGTACCACCTTGTTTAAATGCAGCCAGATCAGGAAAGTCGCAAGAATAATTCAGTCTTTAAGGTGCTATAGGAAGAAGCTAATTATCATGGGATCTGAACCTTTAAAAAGGATGCTTTGTGGTCTAATGAAATAATTAAAATTCAAACAGGGGCACCAAATGCAAGTCAGCAGGCATTTAGGTCCGTGCCAATTATTCTGTTCTCAATAGCAAGACCAGGCAGCGTTTGTTGCAGGTTGGCTGCAATGCTGACTGGAAGCTGGGTATCTTGGCCTGCCACCAATGCTCCCAAGTCCACTCTGTTCCCTGTGCAATATGAGCTGTCATTCAGCACCCTCCAAAATGCGGGGGATGATGCCCCACTGGTAACCCTTAATACAGAGGTCCAAGACTGGCCTCACATGCAGATTCTGCCAAACCAGGGTACAAAGGCCTGGGCTTCTGGGGCAGACAGACCAGGATATAAATCATTAGTGTGATCAGGTCTCAAGAAAAATCAGACCTAATTGAACAACTTTAAAGGGGCATCTGAATTTCTTAATAGTGTGTATATAGAGATTTCTGTTTTCATCACAAGGCAAGCACAAAATACTTAGGCACTTATAATCCTTATGTGACATTCTGGCAATCTCTCAAAGTACTTAATGGTTAATGCCTTTTACTAACAATATCATATGTGTCAGTATACCATTCATTTCAGGCTCCATGTCCTTGCAATGCCCTGGCTACAAAACTCTGCAGTTCTTGGATTCCGCAGAAACAAGGGGTAATGGGGGCTTCTATCGTATGGAGGTAAGTAGAAACTTCATGTGCATGTGCAGATTTCTTCAGGATCAATAAGAGGAAGCGGTTATAGACAAACATTCTCAAGGGATCAAGGTTAACCATGCCTTTGCTGTGGTTCAAACTCCCAGCTTTTGAGGAAAAGAGAGCATCAGATCATATCAACTGTTCCCTATCCTGGAAAGACATCTGCAGCACCTGGACAGGAAAGATTGGGCTGAGGGAGAGGAAGGAGATTGTTGAATACCTGCTTTTAACTAACCCTCAGAATAAATGTGAGGTTATCAGGGCTTTATGGGTCCCACTTTCTGAAAAAAGGGTAGAAAAGGGATAAAGCTAGCTCCCCAACCCCTAATCCCCTCTGCAATGGCTGTTTTATGTGTCAACTTGGACAGGCTATCATAACCAGAGATTTGAACTTAGTCAAAGTATCTCTGTGAAAGTTTTTTTTGGAGGTTGCTGTTGGGGGTGGGATGAGAGTTGTTTGTTTTTTAGATAAGACATTTGCATCAGTAGACTTTGAGTGAAGCACATTACCCTTTATGATGTGGGTGGGCTTCGTTCAATCAGTTGAAGGCCATGACAGAAAAATTACTGAGGTGTCTTGAGTAAAAGGGAAATCTGGCTCTTGGCTGCCCTTGAGTTCAAGCTACAACATGGTTTTCCCCCTGGGTCTCTGGCCTGCTTACCTGCTTTGCAGGTTTTGCATTTGTCACTTCCCAAATTTTATATGCCAATTCTTTAAATCAATTTCTCTCCTTCCCCTTCTCCCACCCCTGCATATACACCCATTGTTAGTCCTGTTTCTATGGAGAACCCTAAACCACCACGCCACATAACAGAATAAATTCAGATGGATTAAAGATTTAAACATAAATAAAAGGATCAAAGTGCTGGAAGGAAATACTGGTAAATATTTTGGCAGGGATGGGAGGTAGTGAAGGTATTTTTTTTTTCTCCTTTTCTTTTGGGTACTGGGAATTGAACTCAGGAGCACTCAACCATTGAGCCACATCCCCAGCCCTATTTGTATTTTATTTAGAGACAGAGTCTTCCTGAGTTGCTTAGCTCCTCAATTTTGCTGAGGCTGGCTTTGAATACTCGATCCTCCTGCCTCAGCCTCCAGAGCCACTGGGATTATAGGTGTGCTCCACCACACCCATCTAGTGAAGGCCTTTAATAAGAATATTACCCCAGACAGAAATCACAATGGGAAAGAATGGGCAGATTTGATGACAAGAAGTCTTTGTCTTCTAATTGTCCATAAGGGCCATAAACATATAAAAATCCAAATGATAGTGGAGAAAATTCATGATATATGTTTCAGATTAAAAGTTAATATAGTTAGTACACAAAGAACAGTTACAAAGGAATGAATACACAGGTCATCCTAACAGAAAAATGGGCAAGAACAAGCAAGTGATAAAAAAAGAATGTGATCAATAAACATGTGGAAACATATTAAATATAAAAATGCAAATATGAACAAAGTGTAATTTTTGCAACTCTTGCCTAGGTGATCAAAAACTTAAAGCATACTAATAAGCAATGCTGGCAGTGATGTGGCAAAAGGGGCCACCATTGTGGAGACAAATTTGTACACATCACCTTAGACCTTGGATTTCCATGCCCAAGATTGGACAAATGCATACAGATACATGTGGAAGTGTGCTAAGCCCTGTAGTATTTATAACAGCTTACAATGCAAGACACCTAGGTGTCCACCTATACAATATTAGTTGAAGAGATTATAGTAAATCCACATAACTAAAATAATCAATTAAAATGGACTTGTGAACTCAATTCATCTGGGCAAATATGCATTATTTATTAGCGAGAAAAGGGAAGTTGCAAAAATATTTGCACATTTTGGTCACAATTTTGCAAAACATGATGTATATATTCCAACATTCTTGGATGGAAGAAAGCATGAAAAGAAACACATCAACATGTTAACACTGGTAGGTGGTGGGATTATGAGTGGTTTGATTTTCTTTTGAGTGTGTGGAGGGGTGGAGAAAGGGAAAGGTATGTGCGATTTTCCACTATGACTCTGTTACTGTGTAATGAGAAGAAGGGTTTTTATTCTTACCTTTTAGAGTACAGTATGCATGGGATGGAGGAGGTAGCAAGATTCGGGTGGAGGCAAAAGAATTAAGAACCAAAAATTAAGGGCAATAATTTTAAAAATCATATGAATTCAGAAACCTCATATTTGTTATTTTTGCCATTTTTTTCTGTTTCCCAGACTTGATTAGCAGTAATATTTATGAGAATTATGAGCTTGTTTGGAGGAAGCAAAGGAAATGGCATTTTGTCCTGTAACCTGCCTGAGGCAGCCCTCTTGGGGCAGAGTTGGAAGCAGGCAATCCCTGGGTCCCTGAGAAAGAGCACAGGGCTGGGTCTAATTAGGGTGGAATGGCCTTCCATGGCTGTTAAAAATTTGGGTTGTTCTCATGGCTACCCACACATTCTCCAGTACTCCATTCTCAGGGGCAGTTGTGATCATGGCTGTGATCTATTACACGTGAGGAAGCCTACCTGCCAGGAGCTAGGAATTTGGGACAAGATACCTGAGCATCAGGCCTACCCTAAATATTTGCTGACCCCAGAGGAAGAGGCCCATATACATTATTCCAGATTTTTTTGAAAACCACTGTGAAGTCCAGTCACAAAAATACAACAGCCCCACAAAAATTCACAAGGAAAAAGTTAAAGGATTCTTCTCTGGAGAAACTGTTTCCAGGCAGGCTTGTATATACCTTGGTGTCACAGGAGATTGGGTTCAGAATACCCTGCAGATACCAAAAATCCACAGTTGCTCAAGTCTCTTAAATAAAATGGCATGGAGTTTGCCTATAACTTACATACATCCTACTGTATCCTTTAACTCATCCCTAGATTACTTATAATACTTCCCACATTGTAAAAGCTATGTAGGTCATGTTCAACAGTTTCACTTAGGGAATAAGGACAAGAAAGATAAGTCTGTACGTGTTCAATATGGACAATTTTTTTTTTTTTTGCAAATATTTTCAACCTTCACTTCAATCCAAGCAGAACGCATGGACTCAAAGCCAACGGTACTAACACCCCGAATGAAGAAAGCCAGCTGAACCTGGCAGTCAAACCTGCCATTCAACGAGTCCTACCTGAGCAAACAGTTTCCATCAGACTTTCAGTTCCTCATCATTAGCCATGCATGGACAGTTAGGAATCACTACCTCCAACATTAAAAGAGAGACTAAACTAAACTGGGGGTGGGAGTTGATAAGAGAATAGATGAAGCCATATTTTCCAAGAAGAAAGAAAATATATGCATGCCTTAAATACGATTTCTGCACTTTTTTTTTTAAAGAGGTACAGTAAGAAAACAAAACAGAACTTAGAAAAATTTAAAAAGACATGGTAGGGGCTGGGGTTGTGGCTCAATGGTAGAGTGCTTGCCTAGCATGAGTGAGGAACTGGGTTCGATTCCTGGCATCACATAAAAATAAACCAATAAAATAAAGGTATTGTGTCCTTCTACAACAAGAAAGAAAGAAAGAAAGAAAGAAAGAAAGAAAGAAAGAAAGAAAGAAAGAAAGAAAAAATTTTGAGTTGTTCTCGTGGCTACCCACATGTTCTCCAGGACTCCATTTTCAGAGACAGTTGTGATCATGGCTGTGATCTATTACACAGAAAGGACACACAGCAGGATCAGCAAAGGAGAGTCATGTCAGGCAGAATCAGGAGGAGTCTAGCAAAGGCTTCCTTTGGGTGGAGTGGATGGAAGCAAAATACAAAAGATGCCACAGAAGAAAAATTTCTAGAACTGAAGGGTAAGAGTTTCCAGACTGAAAGATCCATTAGCAACCCAAAACAATAAGGGAGAAAAAGTCCAACAAAGACACCCTACTGTGAAACTTTGCATCATCAGGACTAAAGAGGATTCTAGAAGTGAAGGAGAAGGAAAAGGAGGAGGAGGAGGAGGGGGAGGAGGAAGGAGGAGGAGGAGGGGGAGGAGGAGGAGGGGGGGAGGAGGGGGAGGAGGAGGGAGGAGGAGAAGGAGCTCTGTGTGTAAGTGGTCAGGAACAAGAAATGGCAGTGGATTTCTCCCTAAGAACACTAGGATTTCGTTGTTATCATTCCCATCAATGCACCCCAGACTTCAAATTCCTCTAGTATTGGGCAGCTATTTCCAAGTCCTGAGGATTTTCTGGGGGCCGGGGGCGGGGGGAAGCCATTGGAAAACTCGATTCATAGGTTATCTATATACCCTCTCCAGGAACTTTGGAAACTCCCCAGTTTGCTAAGTCACTAAGGAAAAATCATCTCTACTTGCTTTCTATCTTTCCAAAATTCTGTGATATCCATCATCCTTTCCTTATCTTACCTGTTGCCTTTATTCTTGTGGTTTTTGGAAAGTCTTTTTTATTCCTTGAATGTCATTTCATTTGGGTTCTAGAAGGGAGTGGACATAAATATAAACTTCCATTCTGCCATGTTTATATTAGATCATTTTAATGCAGCTCCCAGTAGAGGCTGGGTCATGGGTTGACTCAGTTTTTTTTTTTTTTTTTTGTCAATATAATTGGATTATTTTGTTTTTAAGAAAAGAACTCAAACATTGACACATTAATAATTTTGAATAAACTGAGACATCTTTCAATTGACCTCTATGCTCAAGTGTATGAGGACACTTCTTTGAGAATTTTGGGGTTAGTCAAGGAACTCAGGAATTTTAGTTAAACTTTTTGTTTTATTTTTCCACATAAACATTTATTTTTAAACATATTTTTATTAATGCATATTGCTTTACACAGAATAATGTGTTTCATTGTAGCATATTTATAGATGCATATAACATACTTTGATCATATTTCAACCCCTTTATTTCTCTCTTTTACTCCACCCACCCCTCCCCCATCTCCTTTCTCTTCTTTAAGAGTCTCTATTCTACTTTATGTCATCTTTTCTTCCAGATTCCACATATAAGAGAAAACATGCAATCTTGTCTTTGTGAGTCTCCTTTGTTTCACTTAACACAATGATCTCTAGTTCCATTTTCTTGCAAATGCCATGATTTAATTCTTCCTTAGGGCTGAATACTGCTCCACTGTGTATATTACACACCACATTTTCTTTATTTATCATCTATTGATAGGCATCTGGACTGATTCCATAATTTGGTTATTGGGAATTGTGCCATAATAAACATGGGCATATAGGTATTTCTGTAGTATGCTGACTTTACTTCCTTCAGGTATACACCAAGGAGGAGAATAGCAGGATCATATGGCAGTTTCATTTTTTAGTGTTTTGAGGAAATTCCATACTGATTTCTATAGTGGTGGAACATTTATTTTTAGCTTGAATTATAGAGGAAGTTTTCTAAATTCTTCACTTGGTCCATAATCTCTTTAGTTTCTGACTCACAATCGATTATGTAAATTGTTCGTAGGATGTGATTGACTTCTTTTGGGCCAACACCATATGGGGTCTAGTGACATTCATTTGGCAAAGGTCCAAAGGCCAAAAAACCTCAGAGTTCTTTTGTGATGGTCCCCAAAAGACTGTGTAAGTTAGGGTATAGGTGGGCATTTTTTTTTCTTTCTTCCTGGGGAACTGTGCTTTCTCTCCTTGGTCGTGGAGTTCCAGTTGTCTCACAGTTTATTATTAAAGAGAAATTCTTCAGCTACATTTCATTTAAGATATCTTCAGCAGTCTAGGCATCAGGAAAATCTTAATAAGTCAGTCACAGCTTACAATTTTATTCACTGAGATTCATTAAGATGCAATGAATTTCTACAAGTCTCATGGCAAAATACAAAATGAAGTATTTCTTTCTTATTGTGGTAAAGTATACGTGACATCAAATTAAAGTGAAGTATTTTTAATAGGAAAAAAGTGCACAACTTTTGTGGAGTCCTACCCCTTTCTGGAGCCTCTATTTTCTCAACTATAAAATGAAGTTTGGGGACTACATAATTCCTGAGGTTTCATATAGAGGTTTTCTAAAAGCATATTTAATGATATATAATTCACATACCATATAATTTGCCCATTTATAGTATACAATTCAGTGGATTTTAATATATTCCATTTTTCAAAGTTGTGGTAAAATATATAACAAAATCTGTCATTTTAACCATTTTTAAGTGTACGATTCCATGGCATTTATTACATTCACAATGTTTTACGACCATTGCCAGAATTTAAAACTTTTTTTTTCTATTATCCCCAAAGAGAAATTCTAGAACTATGAAGTATCCACTTTAACTTTAACACACTAGTAATTATTCTATTTTAGACAAATCCCTTCAAAGACCCTCAGACCCCAAGTGGAAGAAACCTGACGTGTCCTCATTTCCACACACTCTGACATTTTTCTGAGTCCCATCCTGGGCACATCATGGCTCTAAAGAAAGTCTGAGATGAAAGAAGAGAAGAAAAGTGTTGGGGTTTAGTTTGGGTCTTGTGATTATCAGTCATCAGAATTTTCCTATTTCCATTATCAGGGTTCAGTTAACTTTCAAATTAAGCCAAATGTCTTTCAAGAATACAATCAGTTGGTGAACTTTGGAGATTTTGGAGGCTTTAGTCACGTGGTCTTCTCAGAGAGTGGCAGGAAAGCTCTTATGGATGCCCTCTCCTGAGAGCTTCTGCATGTCCCTGGATTTGGCAATAAAGCGCGCGCGCACACGCTCCCTCCTGGATGAAGAACCTTGGTGTCCTGTGTATTTTTAACCTCGCCGTCCCTCGCTGGACTCGGCTCCATTAGCCGACGCGGCATCTGGAGGCTCCCACCGAGATCCGGAAAGTAGGGGTAAGCGGACGGGGCTCACCTTCTAAAGGTAGAAGGGGGAGGATTGGTTTAAAGGTAATTTAAAGAGACAGGGTACGTACCATGGGTAACTCAACAGCTAAGGTTCGTCTGGCCAACGAACTAAAAGAGCTGTTAAATACACAAGGAACAGGAATAAAAACTAAGACTGCAACCGAATTCTTTGAAGTTATAGCCCAGGCTTGTCCTTGGTTTCTGACAGGAGGCTTTCTCAATAACAATGATTGGGATTTAGTTTGGCAACAGCTTCGCAGGGCTGTGTTGTCTGGAGGGGATTTTTTGTTGTGGAAAAGTGAAAATCAAGAGAGGTGTCGCGAGCTAGCCCGAGTCAATCAGGACACCGGCTTCCCACGGCGTAACCTCGAAATGTTAACAGGCTCGGGACAATATGCTGTCATAAATCAGCAAATTAATTATGATCCTGGGGGTCTATGCTCAGATAGCCTCAGCTGCGGTCCATGCCTGGAAAGCCCTGCCCGTTTCTAAGACTGAAGCAAAAATTTCCAAGATCTCTCAAGGGCCCTCTGAACCTTATTCGGACTTTATAGCCCGCCTAATGCAGGCGGCTGGAAAAATATTCCCTAATCTGGAACAGGCTATGCCACTTATTAGACAACTGGCATATGAAAACGCTAACACTTACTGCCAAAATGCTATTAAGTCCTCCCGGGCCAAAAGTATAGATGACATGATTCGAGCATGCAAAGATATAGATGGGCCTCATATTACTGGTCAGGTTTTGGCTTCTGCCCTTAAGACTGGAATGCAAAAATCTGATAACAGGGGAACCCGCTCTAAGGGGTGTTTTAAGTGTGGGAAAGAGGGACATATAAGGAGAAACTGCCCGGAAAGGAGCGAGGGTGCTGGCAGAGGGATGCTTGGAATTTGTCCTCGATGTCATAAAGGAAATCATTGGAGTAGTGAGTGCAGGTCAAAATTTGACATCCAGGGTAACCCAATACCGTCGGGAAACGGGAGCAGGGGCCTGCCCGGGCCCCGGAAGCCAAAGTGTACTGGGCAGTGCAGGGACGAAACAGTGCCCCGGGGAGTGGGCGTCTCCGCCGCCTCCCCCTGACCAACCCCTTTCTATCCGGGAACTCCCCAGGGGAACACCGGGAAGTGCAGGATTGGATCTCAGTTCCACCTCCCGAGCAGTACTGACTCCGCAGATGGGTCCCCAGACCCTGCCAACTGGAGTCTTTGGCCCTTTGCTGGAGGGAATTGTGGGACTGATACTGGGAAGAGGCAGCACTCTGCATAAAGGGCTCAGAATTCTTACAGGTGTGGTTGATGGTGATTACCACGGGGAGTTAAAAATTGTTGCCGAGGCTACCCAAGGGATCGTTATTATTCGTCCCGGAGAATGCATAGCACAATTATTGCTGTTGTTGGCGGTGTCCCTACCCAGCCGCGCCCTACAGGCAGCCCGGGGTAATGGCAGTTTTGGTTCCACCGGCTCCCCTCAAACCTTTTGGGTATCACACTTGGACCACAGTTAACCATTAAAATACAGGATAAAATCTTCAAGGGGATATTAGATTCAGGAGCTGATGTCTCTGTTATCTCTAAGAAACAATGGCCATCTGCTTGGCCTCTCCAAGATCCCTCAGCTGTATTACAGGGGATTGGGCAGATGAGACCAGAAAAAAGTGCCTCCTTTCTAAAATGGAGAGATGAGGAAGGACACAGTGGTTATTTTCAGCCTTATGTAGTGGCTGGACTCCCCACAAACCTTTGGGGAAGGGACCTACTTCAACAAATGGGAGCTATCCTCACCACTCAGACCCTAAAAGGGAGTAATAAATTTGTTAATGACATGATGTTAGATATGGGATGGCTTCCCGGAAAAGGACTGGGGAAAAGACATGAGGGAAGGGCAACGCCTGTGGACCCTACAGAAGAAATTACCAGAAGTGGAGGAGATTGGAGGGGACTAAAAAATTTGTCCTAGGGGCCACTGAAATGCGGCCACGTCCTCTATCTATTACTTGGTTATCAAATGACGCTGTGTGGATAGAACAGTGGCCCCTAACTAAGGATAAATTGCAGGCCGCGACCCTTCTGGTTCAGGAACAGCTTAGGGTGGGGCATATAGTGCCTTCCACTTCCCCCTGGAACACTCCTATTTTTGTCATAAGAAAGGGGTCTAGAAAATGGAGGCTTCTCCAAGACCTACGGGCTATTAATAATACCATGCAGCCCATGGGACCTTTACAGCCAGGACTACCCTTCCCCACGGCTATCCCTAAAGATTGGCATCTTATTATTTTGGACCTAAAAGATTGCTTCTTTTCTATTCCCCTGGCCCCCCAGGATTGTAAACATTTTGCTTTCTCTTTACCTTCAATAAATTTTAGGGAACCCTATCAGCGGTTTGAATGGACTGTCTTACCTCAAGGAATGGCCAATAGCCCTACTATGTGTCAGTACTTTATAGCAAAAATTCTGCAACCCTTTAGGCAACAATTCCCAAACTTTTACCTCGTCCATTATATGGATGATATATTGTTGGCAGGCCCTGATAGGAAAGCACTTTTCCGGTCTTATGAAGTCCTCCAGTCCCTGTTAAAGGGGGCCGGACTGATTATAGCCCCAGAGAAGGTGCAGATTCAGTATCCTTATAACTACCTAGGATATACTATTAACAAGGTAGGGATCACTCCCCAGAGGCCTCAATTTCAGGTGAACCAGCTCAAAACCCTGCACCAATGGCAGACATTTCTGGGGGAAATCCAATGGCTGCGGCCTTCCCTCCATGTCCCTGCTGGTGAACTTAAACCCCTGTATGACCTTTTGAGAGGAGACCCCTCACCCACCTCCCCGCGAAAACCTACTCCAGAAGCCTTGAAGGCGCTTAGATTGATAGAGACAGCCTTACAAGAGATGCAGGTGATGCAGGTGGACTACTCCCAGTCCTTGTTATTCATTGTTCTGCCATCAAAACTCACCCCGACTGGAGTCTTTTGGCAGACTGGTCCTATTTATTGAGTTCACTTACCTGCATCCCCCTCCCGGGTCTTGATACCTTTCCATGATCTGGTAATACAATTAGTTTGGAAAGCAAAATATCTAGGAGATGCCTTGTTTGGGAAAACCTTTGATGTTCTCATATTACCATATAATCAAGACATTCTTTCTAAATTAAGACAGGAACATGATCTCTGGTGTCTTTTCTTCTGTAGTTTCATGGGACAGGTTGACAATCACTACCCTAAAAGCAGGCTCCCTGAAAGTCTAAAGACATGTCCAATAATTTTCCCAAAGATCCTAAAAAAGGATCCTCTCCCGGGGGCACAAACCGTCTTCACTGACGGGGCCAAAAATGGGTTTGCTGTCGTTTCAGATGGGACCCAAGTCATCCGCAAGAAAGTGGCCAATTGTTCGGCCCAAAAAGCAGAGGTTGCAGCCTTAATATTGGCCTTACAGGCCTATAGCTCGGTGCCCCTTAATGTTTTCACAGACAGTCTCTATATCGATTGAGACGGCACCTTATATTGGAAAACAATCCACTATCATGGATCAACTACAAACAGTGCAGCTTCTTATATGGGCTAGGGCAGACCCCCTCTTCATAGGTCACATTAGAAGTCATTCCGGACTTCCAGGTCCTCTGGCGGCGGGCAACGCCATGGCAGACGCTGCCACACATGCCACTAATTTTATATATACAATAACTGAGTATGATAAGGCCCTACAACTTCATAATAAATTTCACCTAAATGCACAAACTTTGCGTTTCCGCTCAGGATGTTCCCGGGATCAAGCTTTAAAAATTGTCTCCCTATGTCCTACTTGTGCACCTTTTATCCATTCCCCTTCTCTGGGAGTCAACCCAAGGGGCCTTCAGCCAAATGACATCTGGCAAACTGATGTAACTCATATTCCTAGTTTTGGAAAGCTGTGTTTTGTGCATGTCAGTATAGACATGTTCTCTGGTTTTATCTCTGCTACTTTACATTCAGGAGAAAAGGCTAAGGATGTGATACAGCACTATGTTAAAACCTTTTCCTTTATGGGAACCCCTCGATGTATAAAAACAGATAATGGCCCAGCTTATATTAGTCAAACCTTCCAAAAATTTTGCTCACAGTGGGATATTATACACAAAACAGGAATCCCATATAACCCCCAAGGACAGGCCATTGTTGAACGGGCCCATCAATCTTAAAACCTATTTGCAAAAAACAAAAGAGGGGGAGATATACAAGCACTGTCAGGGACCACAAGCACTCCTAAGCATAACTCTATTCACTTTAAATTTTTTGCTCACTGACGCCAAAGGCCGTACAGCGGCGCAGCGTCACTTTTCCCCTCCCACCATACAAAAAGCACAGATAAGATGGAAGGATCTGGCTACAGGGAAGTGGCAACCCCCTGCTCCACTCTTGGCTAGAGTGAGAGGAGCTGTATGTGTCTTCCCTCCAGGGACGGAAAAACCCATTTGGATCCCGGAGCGCTGCACCAGACCGGTGAATGAAAATTCAAGACAAAATGAAGTTCCCAAGATGGCTGATCCTGCCGCTGTTGTTCCCACCCCTTCAAATGAGTGCCGAGACACACCTCATGAGCTGGACACCGCTTGTGGCATTCCTTCTGGACAGGTTTGTTGAAGGAGGGCTTGACCCCCCACCTGGGAATATTCATGAATATCTTTTTGGAGCCCCTTGTGAGTGTAAGGGAGGGCCCCGGCACTCGGCCCCCTCTGGTTATACCCAGAGCGTTGATTGTGGGACTAAAGTAGCCTACATGGCGGCTGAACTCAATCAAAACATCGGAGGATTTGAGCAACCAAAATGGGTATGTGTCAATAAGCCCGGACTTAATGTCCCCAGTTCGACTGAGACTCTTGGAAGCTGTTCCGCCACTTGTCATTACACCCCGGCAATGCACATCCCCTGTTATACATCAGCCTCAATTTGTGTTAATAATCAAGGAAAACAGTATTTTGAGGCCATCCTAACTAACACCCGTGGAGAAGGGGGGACTATTTATAATTTTATTCCTTTTCTTGGTGACCAGGGAGGAGAAGGCATCACGACTCGGTTAACGGAGGCAGGATGTGAGGGCGTCATGGGTAAACCCTCCTGCTGGCCCATGCAGGCCCCCATCGGAGTCTCTGATGGAGGGGGACCCACTGATGCTATCAAACACCTTCAGGTGATTAAGCTTTTAAAGCCGGAGATCCCTAAGCCTACATACCACCCCTTGATATTGCCCAAATCCCAGCTTCCTGATTTAGATGCCAATACATTAGATATCCTAGAAACTACCTTTTCTTTACTTAACAGTTCCAATCCTACCCTTGCTGGTGATTGCTGGCTCTGCATGACGGCAGGTGCAGTCATGCCATTGGCAGTCCCCATTAATTATACCATTGATGATGACAACACATGTCAATCTGGGCTACCCTTTAAGGTGCAGCCTCTAGGTGGTTTTATGTCTTGCCTTCTGGGCATGATGCAAAATAATACCTATGATGTTGATGTTGGAGTCTCTTCCTTTGGGAACTGCTCATTAGTAAAGAATTACTCTTCACCTACTCCGCCCATTTGTCCCCCTAATGGTACAGTTTTTATGTGTGGTGGAAATTTAGCTTTTCCCAGGCTCCCAGCAAATTGGACTGGCGGTTGTGTTCTGGCATTACTGCTTCCTGATATCACGATTATTTCAGGAGATGAACCCCTACCCATTCCTAGCCTCACCCTAGTTAGAAGACACAAGAGAGCTGTTCAGGCCTTACCACTCCTTGTTGGCCTTGGAATAACCGCTGCTGTGGGCACAGGCACAGCTGGACTAGGTACGGCTATACATTCTTATCGCCGTCTATCTCAGCAGCTTATAGATGATGTGCAGACCCTATCTGGCACTATTAGGGACCTACAAGACCAAATTGACTCTTTGGCAGAAGTGGTCCTCCAAAATAGGCGAGGCCTAGACTTACTGACTGCCAATCAGGGGGGAATCTGTTTAGCCTTAGGAGAAAGGTGCTGCTTCTATGCCAATAAATCAGGCATAGTTTGCACTAAAATCAAGGAGCTTCAAGAAGACCTAGAGAAAAGGAGAAAAGAATTATTCGAGAACCCTCTTTGGACTGGGATGAATGGGTTCCTGCCCTACCTTCTTCCCCTCCTGAGGCCCTTACTGGGTCTTCTTTTGATTGCAACCTTGGGACCTTGTGTTGCAAATAGGATAACTCAATTCATTAAGGACCAGATTAACATTTTAACCTCCAAGCCAATACAGGTTCACTACCAACGCCTGGAGATGGATGACTCCGCCCACGAGGTGTACTTACGACCCATCCGGAGATGAGATGTAACTGGACAGGAGCCAATACCCGAGCCCTCCTATGTATGCCTGCTTTTGCCCAGGTCCCTAATTACCCTGCCGACTTGGTGCCGTCATCCCAGACCCTTACGTTCAGAAAGCTCCCTGGTCATAGCTATCCCACTGGCAAAGATGATGACTGGGATCTGCAGTTGTGTCCTGCTGGCCATGACATCCTAACTGAAAAGTGTCCGTTTACATAGGACAAGAGCTGATCTTGTAGTACCCAGTGACGGGCAACTTCCACGCTTGCACTGCAACCTAAGCCAGGGGAATGGGGCCTCCCCAGAGACGGGTAAGCAATGCAAGGGCGGTGGACGACCTAAGACAGGGGCTACTTGATTCCCATTGACATGCAAAAAACAAAAAAGGGGGACTTGCTGATAGTAGGCCCTCCCTGGCCCCTGGGGACTCAACCCCCAGTTCTTTGTTATGCATGTCAATGTGGCCAGCTCACAAGGCCATGACGCGGGCTTGCGGTTCCCTATTTATCTGCCTGGAGCATATGTGTCTCTCGGGAACATCTTGACCTGTTCGAGCCTCCTGATAGGGGCCGGTGACATGACGGTAACCCAAGGACGCAGTTATTACTCTTCCCTCCTCACTTTTGAGTAATTTCCCGCAGCTGTTAAAAAGATATATAAGGCATAACCCACTTGAATCAAATTGTGAAATATGATATATCAAGAACTATGTAATGTTTTGAACAGCCAACAATAAAAAATTAAAAAAAAAAAGATATATAAGGGGAACAAATTTGGCAATAAAGCGCGCGCGCACACGCTCCCTCCTGGATGAAGAACCTTGGTGTCCTGTGTATTTTTAACCCCGCCATCCCTCACCGGACTCGGCTCCGTTAGCCGGACGCGGCACCTGGATAGTCATACAGGATTTGTGGATTTTTTGCAGCCCAGGAGCTGACTGATATTTTTACATCTTGGTTCTGAGAAATTCAAAGCTATCCTTACACGTTGGAATATCTTCTTTGAATTTTTGCTGGATTCAAATCTCCATGAGATCATAAAAAAGTGAAACTAGAAAGGTTACATCTGTTTGCATATTGAACACATAAATGACTGTTTTTGAAGTTGCCAGATTTCCTCCCCACTCTTCTTATGTCCTTGTGGACATTGCTCCATTATTATCCTGAACTTGTACCAGCAAGTAGAAGGCTCAAAGAATTGAGTCTTAGCTGTCCTAAAAAAAGAGGAGTTGCCTTCTTAGTAAAATTTCTGTCACTTGCTAGGCAAGCAAAGGCTTGATTATTTATGTATCAGAGATGTGGAGGGAGAAGCATGTTCAATAAGGTTTCTTCAAATTCTGAAATTCTGTGATATTCTGGGCAACACTGTATGATGGCAAAGAACTTGAACTTAACCGTATAGACCTGGATTCAAATTCTGGCTCTTTTACTCAACTAGCTCTGTAGCTTTTAGCAAATTATTTACCCTTTAGAACACTGAGTGTCTTTACTGATAGAATGAACAGAATGGTAGGATTAAATCAATTAATGCATGGAAATGTTTAGAATGGTGTTTGACAGTTTAATCCAAATAGTAAATGTTATGCATTATCACTATTTTTGTAAAAAATAGCAAGAGCCACAATGTTTACAAAATGAATTAAAGAGTTCTGGACTTGTACCCAGCTCTGCTTCTCAATATCTGTATGACTGTAGGCAAGTCACTTAATCTCCCTGGACCTCAGTTTCCTAATCAGAGATGGTTTAGATGATTTTTCTTACTTCAAGATTCTTAAAAGATCTTTTTGTATTCTTTTGAATCAAAAGGCTCTTGTAAGATTATTTTTTGAGATGGCAGTTAATTGGAATACCGGAAGATTGAAAGGCAGCCCAGCCTAACAGGCAAAGATTGAACCAGGTTTTCAGTCTCTAGCTTGAATTTTGAAATATTAATTTTGTGTGGTCTCAATATGCAACCTTGTATCACTGTGACCATGATTTGATAACTCTGTGGCTAGGTTTGTTCAACAAAATTAAGGTATTACTACCCAGGCCTTCATTTTGCCGTCAAGGGAAAGTTGGAGACACAGTGGAATAAATTTATTAAATCAATTTGATTTTTGCTGAAATAAAATGGCTTCTACTAAATGAAAGGTCATATTATTTTTATGAGCTCGAGAATCATATGGAAATCTATAATTGACAAGGTTAAACCATCTCATTTTTTTGTATCAAAATTGAGATCTCTGAGAGTGTTTGAAGTGGTAGACTAATTTCTTATTTATCTGGGAGAGCAAGGTAGTGAGCCACCATTGATCTAATATTTTCATTAGATATTAGTTTTCCTGACTCTGTACAGGAAGTTTTAGAATGCATATTTTGTTTTTTGGGGGCAAATTATGATTTTTTTTTTTTACTCTTGTAGCATTGGGTCTTCCAGTTCTCTTTCTTACATTACCCTGTGAGTTTCTCAATCAACTGGAAAACAGGGAGTGCTAAAGATGCAGAGGAATGGTGGAATTGATGGCTGTAAGTCTTCTCTAAAATCTAGATTTTATAGCAATGGGACCATGAGCAAGTGGAGGAAGTTATAGAGTCCTTGCAGAATTAACTGGGATGCTTTCCATGAAATCCACCATGGCAATTTGAGTCTGATAATATCCAAGGAGGTTAGAGCTGGTGTTTGGATAAGGAGAGGGAGAAGAGCAAAGATAAGTAGTAAAAAGAGAAAGGATTGGAAAATCTATGAAAACAAGCCCAAATTTCTCCCTATACATGGGAGGGCTGACCTCTACACCCCATTCTCCCCAGCATCAACTTCCTCCATTATTTTCAAACCTGATTTCTAGCCCACACCTCTCTCTAGAACCCCAACTTTAGATATCCAGCAGCTACATGGTTGTCCCACACCACTTCCACACGACCCAAACCTAACTGAAATCATTTTCCTCCACCCTAAGCTGCTCTTCCTATTACATTTCATACTTAGTTTAATCAACCATCTGAGTACCCAAGCTGAAAAATCTGCAACCATCCTCAACAAATCCTTCTCCTTCACCCGACACCATTCATTCAGTAAATACTTACTCAATATTTACTGCGTAACACTGTCAGATACTGTGCCATAACATAAGGCATACTGATTAAGACATGACCTGGGGATATAATCAGCTCAACTTGGCAAAAGAAGCATACAGGCAACCGAAATATACTCAGATACAAATCCTTTTTGTTCAGTTTCTTTAAATGATTCTTGAATCCATTTTCCCCTGTCCATTCCTGCTGCCAATTCTGTCATGCAGACCTGTTTTGGGCCTATTTTCTGGTATAGCTCCTCCTTCTCCTATTCTGGAAACACTTGTGCCAACTAGTTATTTTAAAGACGTGATCTGGCTTCAACACATACCTTTTCAGTACCTCCCAGCATTCTCTGTACTAGTCTCTGCCCAATTTGAGTCACTAGAGCTTTTGTGGCCTTGAGGATATTATTTCTCTGCCTAGGATTCTCTTCTTTATGCAGTGAGTTCCTATTTATCCCCAAAGAGGCATTAATGCCCTTTCTTCCATGAGGCCTTTCTAAAATTCTCAGGCAGGAATTGATGCTCCCCAGATAGTGTTTCTATCTCTATTTATATGAACTATCATGATGGGGTTTTGTTTGTTTGTGGGTTTTTTCTTGTTTGTTTTGTAGTGTGATCTCACCGGCATGTGGCCTTATCAAAGGAATGTACTTTACTTCTCATCTAATCTCTAATAGCCAGATTAGTGATTGGACTAGGATAAGAGCTCAGAAGTGTTAGAATGATGAATACCTTGTAATAAAGCATGATTGTGAACCAACCATGGCTCTCAGTATACCAAGCCTTAGAACCAGGAAAGGTTGGCTTCTTGGGCATTGTCCCTGGAATTGCCTTGTAACAGGGGTAGGGTCACCATTACTCTGAGCTTCCATCTATCCTTCCACAATGGAAACCATGGCAGAGCCCAGTTTTGTAACAGTAAAAGGAAACTAAATACCAGATAATAATGCTAGTGCCTGATATTATAAATATCACCTAATATAATCCCATTAATTGTATGAAAGAGATATTCTTATTTTCATTCTATGGTAAACAAGCTCATGAAGTGAAGGAAGTTTCCAAAGATCTTGCAGCAACAAAGGGCTGAGCTGGGTTTTGAACCGAAGTCTGATTCACATGGAAGCTACCACTTTTTACTGATGCAAGTTACATGTCATGATTTGAGTAGTAGTCAATTATTAGCTACCTCAGAGTAATAAGATCATCAAGTCAAGTCCTTGGTAAGAATTGGCAATTATTTGGTGAATTACTATTCTGTAGAGTATGAACCTGGAAATTTTAAGGTTTCCAATTTTGGGAGCATCCAATACATAGTCATTTGAGCTTGTGTTCTAGATTACAAATATGAATTTGGGGTTATAAAGAATTAGGATGGTATAGTAATTCCTTATGTGCAACATTTATATATTCCATTTGGGTTCCTCCACCACCAGATAGAGTAGTGGTGATGATCTCATGCAGTTGAACGAAGTGGGTAGATAAACCATTCTCATTAATTAGGATGTGATGTTTGACAATGAGGGCTGTGAATAGAGAATGAAGGCATGATCTCTCAGGAATCTGCAGAATCTACGGACCAACCCAAATGTCAAGAGGTTACTTAATACCAGAGCCAGGATAGAGAAGCCAGGTTTTAACTTAGAATAATGCTCAATTTACTCTAAGCTACCTTCATGAATATGATGGTAGTTCACCGTCAATCTGGACACATCAGGACAAAAGTGTATTTTAAAAAAAGTAAATTCACTTGTTTATTGTTTCATTAGCCCATTCATAGTCTCTTTCATGTAGTGGGGTCCACTTAATGCTTTATAAACCTTGTTGTTTGACTAATTGCACCTTATTTTAATGCTGATGTGTTTTTTCCCCTCCTCTTCTTCCTCTTTTTCTTCCTAACTGTGGGGGAAGCAAGATTAACATTCTTCCTTTCCTAAGCCAAATTATCTGTCCTTATGTTCACTGTCCACAGGATAAAGAAACTCTGAACCTAGAAACTAGAAAAACAGCTCTCTCAAGGGTATAAGTTGAACATTAATTAGATATACAGATAACGATACTTAGAATAGCCCTTGTATTCCCCCACTTTAAAAGCCATCTATTTCCCTTGGCAGTTAGAATTGCAGCCTTTGAGACATGAGTCTGCTGCATTTTCTCATTTGCCAACAAATCAATAAAAACTTCTTCTCCTTTCTTTTCTCAAAACCTTGTCTTCATTATGGGATCTGCATCAGGACAAGAACCAAGCTTTTGGTATCACATTTTGTGTTGCTATACCAAAATATCCGAAGCTGGGTACTTTATAAAGGAAAGAAATCGATTTAGCTCATAATTCTGTAGATTCAAGAGCCTGGCACTGGCATCTGCTTGGCTCTGGTGAGGGACTCAGAGTGGATGGCATCACAATGATGAGAATGCATGCAGAAGAGATTGAATGGCAAGACAGGAAGAGAGAGAGGGGGAGAGGGAGAGGGAGAGAGGGGAATAGAGGGAGAAAGACAAGAACCAAGCTGAGACAATCAAACTTGCTTTATAACAACCAATTCTAGTAAGAACTAATCCACTTCCTAAGACCAACATCAATCAGTTGCTTCTGAGAAATGGTGCCCCAGTTACCGCAATACCTTCCATAAGACCCACCACTTAAAGGTTCTGTCATCTCAGCACTGCCATGGGTACCAAGCTTCTAGCACATGAGCCTGTGGAAGCCACAGTCAAACCATAGCAACAGTCAAGTTTCTTTTTTCCTTATGTCTTGCTGATTTTTGTCTATAGTTGTCACAAACTAAGTTTTTTTGTTTGTTTGTTTTTTTAAGTACTGGGAATTTAACTCAGAGGCACACAACCACTGAGCCACATCCCCAGCCCTATTTTGTATTTTATTTAAAGACAGGGTCTCACTGAGTTGCTTAAGCACCTCGCTTTTGCTGAGGCTAGCTTTGAACTCTATCCTCCTGCCTCAGCCTCCCAAGAGGCTGGGATTACAGGCATGCACCACTATGCTTGGCTACAAACTAGGTTTTTATACCCTAATCTATGTAGGGATAAAATTCCCTTGTGTGGCTGTATTAGACTTATTTACCTGCTCTTCTATTGATTGACATTTAAAGTTTATTCAATCTTTAGTATTATAAAGAATGTGCATAGTGAATATTTTTAATGGCTAGAAGTTTTTAATTGACAATTGATTCATTGATCAAATACCTATCAAAAATCCATTATGTGCCTGACCTTGTGCTTTTTACATCAGAAGAGCAGCCTCTCCTATCAGCTCATAAAATACAAATGGGAATTCTGCATCAACTGCCCAGTCCTTAATATCCTTCATCATGAGAGCTATAATTTCAGGAGGGCTTGTTTTGTGCCAGCAATTGTGCTAGACATTTTATATGCACTAATCTGTAGATAGGGAACTAGTATTCTCAAAACACAGAGAAAGAAACAGCACTAGAGTATTATGTAACTTTTGCATGGACACATAAAGAATAAATTGTAGAACTGAATTTGTTCATTCATTCAAAAAAATTAAAAAAAAATTGTTTTGCACATACTTAGCACCATCCATTATGCCAGTCACATTGGTAAATAATACAGTGTCAAATAAACCAGGTTTAAATCCCATACTCTATATAACAGACAGAAACAAGTAAGCAAAGGTAGAAATGCATAATTATAAACTGTGACAGTGCTGAAAAGGAAATGACTGGGGGTGAGTTAGAGATGCTCAGGCTGGATGGTCAGAGAGGCTTTTCAAAGAAGTTGGCTTTCTGCTGAATCCATGAAAAGAGAAGGCAGAGTTCTTCCAGGCAGAGCCTATGGCTAGTTCCAAAACTCTGAAAAAAGGGAGGGGGATGGGGCTTGGCATACTTGGGAAACCAAAAGGTTTTCCATGTGGCTGCAGGAAAGGCCAGAGAGGAGGGTGGGGCGATGGCAGCTCTAAGACCCTGAGGGATTTTTCTAGACTATGAAGACATATATACATTTTATTTGCCATGGAATGAGACAGTCTTCAAGGGTTTCAAATGGGAGAAAATGTTCTTATTTATGGCTTAAATAATCACTTTGACCTTTCTGTAAAGAAAAGGTTAAAGAGAGAGGGAAGAGTGGAAATGTTGAGATAGCAAGGCTGACATGCCAATAAATCAGGTTAGGGACAATGAGGACTGGGGTTCAGGTGGTTCTATTGAGGAGGGAGGGAAGTCCAGATCTGTCTCCCTCCCTCTTCCCTCTCTCCCTTCCTTCTCTCTTGCTCTATGTCTTGCTGACTCTCTTTTTCTTTTGATCTACTTGCTTTTTGGTGGTATAAATGATAGGACTGTGACCCTCCACGATCTTTCCTCTTTCTTGTGCTGTAAAATTATACCTCACTGGCTGGAAATGGTGAAATCTTATGGAAGATACTTATTTCTGAAAAACTGAACCTTCTATGTTGGTTTCTGAAAGTTGAATACTCTTTTCTTTCCGAGGACCTGAAGATTTCTTTTGTCCTCGGTGACATCAGCCCACATTTATGATGCACTGCTGAAACATTTCTGCAGATGGGGGTTATGCATATTGTTCTCTCTTAGAGGAACATTGCTCACACGACTCCTGAATTCATACATTTTGCAAATGCAGAGCTCAAGTGAATGTGACTTCTTGCTGCTTGTGGCTTACAAGGCTGCAAGGGATGACTTTCTATGAGGCAAATCTGATAATGGGCTATTATTTTAAGTTACAAAGAGTTGGGTAGCAAAGGAGTGGGGAAGGAGACCAAAATGCTTTGAATGAATTATTGGGTTTGTATGGTCCAATGTGACATTTCTTATTTTTCCTTTGTAAAATATGTTTCTTTTATTATTTTTTGCCTTTTCTCAAAAACAATGAATATTTATTACTGGAAAATAAGACACTATACAAAGAACAAAACTCACCCAGGGATATCCACTATAATGACTTATAATGTATATGACTTGTAATGTAATGTATAATGTATATGATTTATATTGAATATAAAGATAAGTTTTAAACAATTTGTTTTATTCTTATTAACATGAAAAATCAATTGTGCTTAGGGCTGGGAGTGTAGCTCAGTAGTAGAGAGTGTGCCTATCATGTGTGATGTCCTGGATTGTTAAAAGAAAGGAAGAAATCATGCTCATTATAGATAGTTTAGAGAGTATAGAAAAAATTCCCTGTTTTCATTTCACTCCAGTCAGAATGGCAATTATCAAGAAAACATGTAAAAATAAATGTTGGCAAGAATGTGGGAGAAAAGGGACACTCATACATCGCTGGTGGAATTACAAATTGGGGCAACTCCTCTGGAAAGGAGTGTGGAGATTCCTCAGAAAAATTGGAATGGAACCATCATTTGATCCAGTTGTTTCACTCCTTAGCATACACCCAAAGGACTTAAAATCAGCATACTATAGTGACACAGCCATATCACTGTTTATAGCAGCACAATTCACAATAGCTAATATGGAACAAACCTAGGTGCACTTCAACAGATGAAGGGATGGGAATAGAAAAGATAGTAGAATGACTCAGACATAACTTTCCTATGTTCATATATGAATACGTGACCAGTGTAACTCCACATCATGTACAACCACAATAAAGGGAAGTTATATACTCCATGTATGTATAATATGTCAAAATACACTCTATTGCTAAGTATATCTAAAAAGAACAAATAAAAAAAATTTGAAAAAGAAAATATTCCTGTTGTCCTCATCAAAACTGAGGTCCACCATGTAGAGAAAAAAAAAAAAAAAGAAAACGTTCACTGGTGGTATTGTACATTAGACTTCAAAGGACCACCATGTGACCCAGCTATAATGTTCCTTGGTATTTATCCAAAAGAATTAAAGTCAGCATATTACAATGATACATGCATACTCATGTTTATAGCACTCCTGTTCACCATAGACAAGTATAGCATCTGCCTATCTGTTCATCAACAGATGAATGGATACAGAAAATGTGGTGTACATATACACAATGGAGTTTTGTTCAGCCATAAAGAAGAGCAAAATTATGTCATCTGCAAGAAAATGGATGAAACTTGAGAGCATTATATTAAGGGAAATAAGCCATACTCAGAAAGTCAAGAATCATGTCTTTTCTCTCACTTATGGAGACTGGAGAGAAAACAGAAAAAAAAAAAGAAGAGTGGGGAATGTCATGAAAATAGAAGAAACACCAGTAGAAGAGAGGAAAGAGACCAATAGGAAATGAGAGGGCAGGTACTGAGGAATGAACTTGACCAAAGTCTCTTGTGTGTATGTAGGAATATGCCATAAGGAATTCTACTACTATGTGTAATTATTATGCACCAATTAAAATTAATTAAATTTTTTAAAAAGAGCATGTAGAAAATGAGAAAGAAAAAAATAATTCATCATCCCTGGACAGCTGTTGGTAACAATTTAATATGTTTTAAGTCCTTTTCAATGCATATTTTATATATTCAATATTATACCATCTATTTACTTTTCCAATTAGTATTGCTATTAATAATTTTTCCGTTATTACAAGCTCTTCATAATTATTATATTTAATCAGTGCATTACACTGCCATCTGTATTGGCTACTATGAACCTTGAATTACTGATTGTAAAACAATGCATATATAGAATAAAAGCAATACCAATTCACTGATTTGCTGGGGGCATCAAGTGGGTCAGATGAGTTACTATACACAGGACAGTGCTCATCATTTCCTTCCTATGAATGTCATCTGTTTCATTTTTTTATTATCTATGGGTTATTCCTCAATGAAAATGATTGTCGATAAAGCTTGTTCTTGCACAGATTATTTCCATTTCTTTTCGAGTCAATGCCCAGAAGCAGACTTACCAGGTCAGAGGGTAAGTGTAATATTAAGAATTTAACATGATGTTTCTAAGTGTCCCCACGAGACACATTGGAAGTACTGTGATTTAGACTGTTGTGAGTGGCCGCCTTGTCAATGACCGTGAATGGATGAGTAATGTCCCGCTGGATGATCCACGGTGTTAACATTCTGTATTTAGAACAATATTGATTCTGACTGGCAGCACAGGGGAGAGGGACGAGTGCCTTCCTAAGGCAGTCCAGCAGGACCATCAAGGGCTCTCAGGAAACATTCACCCTACCTTACTCTCAGCATTCTAATATTCCTTGCCAGGGCAGCCTGAAACATGCCTTTCCCTCTGAAAAATCCCACCACCCTCTGCCACTCAAATCACTGATATCTAAATGCCCACTTTATAGATTGGAGTGCATTGTTTCTTTCAGATATACTGGCCAGGGAAATTTTTTTGAGAAGCCCTCAGTGGTTTAAGAGATGGCAAATAGTGTTTAGGACTCAGGGTCTGAAGCAAAAGAGGAGATAGCTTTTGTCCGTTTGAGAAAGATTGCTCAGTCCATCCCTGTTGGTGCCCAGAGTAGTCCACAGTTGTGCTCTGGGTACCGCCTTAGATGCTCTGGAAGACTATCTGCTGGATTTAAAGTGTGTGGTGCTAACAGCTATCACAGAGCCACAGTGATCTTTTAGTTCAGCTCTGAGATCCATTTCCAGACCCAGGGTTGTGTCTTTTTCATTCCCTCAACCTGACTCTACCTGGTTGCTTTCTCCTGGTCCAAGTCACTATTCCTCATCTACCTCCTCTTCCTCATTCAGCCTTTCTATTAACAGCACACAGCTCTCTGGTTCCCCTTTCCACATTCTTTGAGTAGGGTTTACTTAGCTCACCCCCAGCAGCCAACCTGGCCAATCATGTCCTTGGCCACTAGGATTGGTTCGGGTGCAGGCATGTGCCCAATGGGAGCTTTGTTTCTAGGGAGGATCAGGAAAGATTCTTCCTCTGAAGTGCAAACTGAGTGGATGATGTAAGCACCAGCTGTTGGAAGCCACTGAGCAGGAACTTAGCTCGCAGAAAATCTGGCCAAATGCACAGGGAAGAAAAGCTGAGAGCTAGAAAGACAGAAAGCACATGGACATTGTTTGAGCTCCTGGGTTTGCCTGTAGACGTTGCAGGCTTCTCTTGAATCTCTCTCAACTCTCTGTTTTTTTTTTTTTTTCACAGCCCAAATCAATGGTTCTCACTAAAAGAATCAAATACAAATCAGCATCATCTTACTTTTGATGAGTGGAGAATATTATTCACTCCTCTAATTCCTTGTGGGCATGGACACATGTAGCTGAAAAATTGTTAAGTGCTCAACATATATTTAGATATGAAATATTAAGTAAATAAGTGAATGAGTCGATGGTGTCCTGTCCTTAATCAATTCAGTTTCAGAGCCAGAATCTTAAAGATTAGATCATTAACCCAGAATAGACAGGGGAGATGAACCCAGGGCATTGAATAAGATGGCCCAACTGTTAAGAATTCTAGGCAGAATCAGATTCAGGTGAATTGAAATGCAAAGTTCCATCTACTGCCAAAAAATGTCTCACAGCTGCCACTACTGTTTGTCAAAATAGCATCTCAGAAACGGGGCCTGAGTCTAGGGAGCATTTCTATTTTCCCTGCCAGCACACATCTCTGTCTCTCTGAGGGCTCCCAGCAGTTTTGTCCAGGGGCTTCTTTATGGGTGGTGCCAACTGACAGGAATGAGACTACAAGGACATTGAAACAGTAGCCACACAAGGTTCAGTTTGCTGCCACCCAAGAGAATCAATCCAAAGGCAGATCGATGGAGGAAGCAACACGCCAACATTGTTGAAAGATGGTTGGTCTCACCCTCAGAGACGGTCTGACCCCTTGCCCTAAGGGAAAATATTTCATATGGTTTTTCAAGGGAAGATATGTGGGTCTCAGACAGGTGGGCGCCTCCGTTGTTTGGAAAAGTAGCCTCTTCTGGACTGTGGGCTGTGTGCATCTTGTCACATTCACACAAATCAGCAAGAGTTGCAGTTCAGTGGACCTAAAAAAAGACATAAATGATCAAAGTTTCTGTGTTGATTAGAGTGGCTGATGGCTGGTTTTAGTTGGGTCAGGGTCACTGATGAGTACCTCTTCATGTGTGACCTTCTTCTGTTACTTGGGACTAGGGAGTCTTTGGTGGGGGAGGGTTTTCACAGGGCGGGGCATTAAGAGGACTTTCAAAACCATAAGGCTATTCAGAGATCACATCAGGCAATGGGCTATGTACATTTAACCTGTTACTTATGCTGACAAAGAGTCCTAAAGCCCAGGAATGTAAATTAACTTACTTAAATTCATACATCTTGTGCAAGAGCCACATTATGACCCAATGTGCCGAGATTACCTGTGAAAGGCTCCTCTCACTAGGTTAGTGATCTCCAGACCTGGATGCACATTCACAACACCCAGCCTTCCTACAGACTCATTAATCTGAATGGGAGGAGGACAGAGTTTCTCAAAAAAGCTCCACATTTGATTTTACTGGGTAGCAAAGTTTGAAACCACTGCAACATCTGTGTTTTGTTTTTAAACTTTCAAGACCCTTGGTGACAAACACCCGAAACATAAGACACAGGTTTCAGTCCAAGTAATGTCCTAAGCTGGGGACACCTGGGTTTTCCAATGCTTTGTGCTTAGACAAACACATGGAAACAATTTATTTCTTATAAGCAATCTTATATTCAATATCTCAAGTGTCCTCCCCCAAATATTATGTTATCCTTCTATTTCCCCCCAAAGAAACAGAGATTCAGAGAAGAAAAATCACTTGTTTGGGGTCATCCAGGTAGTCAACAGCGGCCGGACCTAGCACTCTAACTTCAAATGGTGTGTTCTTCTATATTGTGCTTTCTTTGTTAAAGACGTCATCCTATTTTTAAATAGGTAATCATACACCAGGGACAAAATTCAACAAGTACAGTGGGTGAAAAAGCATATGCTCTGTACCCTACCCTGATTTCCCATCTGCCCATTTAGCTATTTGAGTTGTGTCCTTTCAGAGATTACCATGCATTCTCAAACTCAGAGGTATTTCCCGCCCCTCTCCCAGTGGATGGTAACTTAGTATTCATACACAGCACCTTGATTTTCTTAAAGGAACTCATTTTGGAGATCTTTCCTCCTCAATATGCACAGAGCAGTCTCATTGACTATATGTTACATGGAGTCCACTGTCTGGATGTGCTATACATTATTTGACCACTTTCATTTTGACTGGCATATGTGTTGTTTATGAGCTTTTGGTATTACAAACAATGCTGCAGTAAATATCCTAATACATACATTATTTCAACGTGGTAAGCTAAATTACTAGAAACAAGCTTGTTGGTAAAAGGAAATGTATATTTAAAATTCTGATAGATCTTGTCAAATTGCCCTTCACAGAACTGTTCTGCTTTGCTCTGCCTTCAGCATCTATAAAAGTATTTTTCCACATTCTTGGCTATGATCTGTTACTAGTCTTTTTCATCTTTGCCAATCTGATAGGTGAATAAATAGTAACTCATTGGAATTTTAATTTGTACAGAGGAACTTTTAAACTTGACAAGCTTTAGGGATTTGAGAAACAGGATGGGATTGTGGAACTTGGAGAGTTTGAGCCTTTTCTTGTTTTCCGTTCTTGCAAAGCAGTTAATGTAGTCCCTTTTCATTCAGTATTATTTTAGGATTCCAAATCATTCTAGAATGATTTCTGAAGTTTGGAATCTTGCAACCCTAATAGGTTCTCTGGTGTGGGTTCATTCTAAAAGTAACCATAATTAGTAAGTATCTATCATCTGTCAGTCTCCCTGTAGGTTCTATCACATATGTATTCTCATTCATAGCAAGTACTCCTAACAACCTTATGTGGTAGGTGTTATGACCCTAAGGTTATAGTTGAAGAAACGGAGTTCCAAGGACTTGCCCAAAGTCGCAGATTTAGTAAGAGTCAGGGGCATTTACAGCCTGAACCACTTGATTTAGAGGCTGTCCACTGCCACCCCCACCCCACTCCCACCATGCTACTTCTAGATGGGACATAATCTACATAGCTTAAGAAGTCCCTGAAGTTCATGCAGCTCATTCTATCCACAACCACATTTAAAGAAGAAACAAGAGTTTTCCCGAAGTTATTAAATGTGAAGTCACTTTTAAAATTCAAGTCTTTTATGGAATATTGAAACAGATCTAATTTCTAGCCCAGAAATGCACTTCTCAAAAATCCTTTTCCTCCATCTCCCAGTTCTATTAGACCTCAAAATTGCTCTGGAGTTTTCAAATACACAACTCCCAACCTCTTTTACTGCTGTTTCTTCCTCTTCTTCATCTAAAAAGAAAAAAAAAAAGCAATATGACTTCTACCCTCTTAAATATTTAAATGTACAGTATATTATTGCTAACTCTAAGCACAATGTTGTACTGGAGATCGTTAAAACACTTTCATCTTGCATAATCAAAACTTAAAACATATTGATTAACAACTCCCCAATCACCCCCTCTCCCAGCCCCTGGCATCCACCATTCTACTCTCTGTGTCTGTGAGTATGACTGCTTTAGACATGTAAGTGCAACTACATAGTACTCGTCATTCTGTGTCTGGCTAATTATACTTAGCATATGTCCACAAGGTCCATTTTCTTGTATTTCCTTTTTCTCCCTATATCCCAATTGGAGGTTTCACTGGGAAAAAGAAAGAGGTCAGTACCTTTTTTCTCTGTTATCACAGAGAAGATTGGAATATTTGGGGTTCTAGAATTGCAATAACCTCTATGGTAGTTGTTAGCCGCATGTGGCTCTGGAGTATTTGAAATCAACATGTGCCATAAATATAAAACATATACTGGATTAAATGAAAATAGAATGAAATGAAAATGGAAATATTTCATTAGTGATTTTAATGTTGTTTATGGTCAAATTGACAATATTTTGGATGTATTGGGTTAAGGAATTATGAAAATGAATTTTTTTGCTTTTTAAGATGTGGAACCTGAAAAATTAAAAATTACATATGTGGCTTGCATATTACATTTGACAGAGTCATTCTAGAAGGATTCTCAGTAGCTAAAGGGCAAGATTACAGCAAGGTGCTAGGGTTAGGTAGGGTTTGAGAAGGGTGGGGGACTAGGAAGAGGAAGAACAAATTATGGGTTCTAATGACATTTTTCTAGTTTTTCAATTGTTTTAAGGTTTTCCTATGTTACATGTGCACTGCTAACATAAGCACGTTCATAGGCCTATTTTATTATAGATTATAATTAATATATATAACCTATAATTTATATATTTTATAATTTCATAATTGACACTTTTTGTGGGAACTCTTTTTCCTTTGGCTCTTTATCATTTGAAAGAATGGATTGTTAACAATATAACCTTGATAAAGAGACTTTATGTTTCAGAATCTCCATGTCCCTAACCATTACATAGGTATTAAATTCTTGACCTATATATTTAATGAGGTTTTTGTGAGTGCCAATTGTAATTTAGAAAGTGTTTGAAAAGTGAAATTTGTTATTCTGTATTGTTTGAAAGAGCTAAAGATCCTCCTCAATTCCATCTTGAAGAGAATCTTAATAAAATTTTTATAGATTTTGACTGGCTGATTATGCTGCTTTACTTTCTATTCAACAGAACATTTCTGATAAAGTGGGGGATGGTGAGGGTTGGAAAGGGACTGATTGAAGGTGAAGTTGCACATTTATATTTACAGATTGGTGTTACCTGGAGTATTTGCTTTATATTGCTACAAATAGGTGGCATTCTGACTTGGGCTTTAAACATTTGCACATGAAAATAAGCCTACATTCAAGACCACAGAGTCTGCAATGCTGAAATCCCCAAAGAACATAATTTTATTTTTATTTGGCAGCCAACCTGGACATAAAATGATGTAAAACTATCATCTTTATCTCACTTGCCATGAATACATACACACACACTTCACTGCAGAAACAGTAGTGTGCCTGAGTGTTTTTCCAGACCTTACTGGAGTGTTATGTATAAATAGTAAATACATGACATTTCCTTTTGAAAATCTGAACCTAAACTAATCAGGTCCCAAGAATTCACATAGGGATTATAAAGTTGCAAAGGGGGGTCTTCACTTACTGATTATAGCAGGTTGAAAAGCCTCAGCATGTGACATTATTGAAAATAAGATCTACACAGATATAATTAGTTAAATCAAAATGAGGTTATATTGGATTAGAGTGAGCCCTAAATCTAATGGCTTGATGTACTTGTAAGCAAATACATGCAGAACAAAGGCACATGATGGTGGGGTCAGACATTGGAGTGATGCATATACAAGCCAAGGAATGTCAAGGACTGCCAGCAACTACCAGATTCTAGGGGAGGGTATGGGAGTGCTTCCAGAAGGAAACGACTGTACTAACCCCTTGATTTCAGACTTCTGCGCTTCTGAACTGTGAAAGAACAAATTTCTAGTGTTTGAAGCCACCTGGTTTGTGGTAATTTATTAAAGTCATCTTAGAAAATTAATACCCTGGACCATAACCAATTTAGTTGTAGGAATAACAATAGGAATGTGTTAAAATATCGAATGTTTTATTAATTTATTCAACAGAATATATCTTTTCAGCAAAGGAATGACTGCAGAACTGTAGCTTAATAGTGATATAACATTCTTTTAAAAATAGCATAAATACAATATTCATTGCAACACTGCTTTTAATAGAAGACATAATTAATTATAGGAAAAAGCAAAATCAATTACAATTCATCCGTACTATAGAATAATTACCAGTTAAAATAATTCATGTTTTATGCCACAGGAAATTGCTTGTATTGGGTTGAAAATAGGATCCAGGAGTTGTCAGAACTTATTACATTGAACATGTGAGACTTGTGCACTTTATTGCCTGTATGCCATACATAGGACACATCTAAAAAAAGGGCGACAAACCAACATTCAATTCTAGTTAATATAGTGGCATGATTTAGCAATTCTGAAATTTTCTGTGTATTCTAGGCTTAAGCAAGTGAGTAGATAAAGTAACAATAATGGAAGCCATTTTTTCTGTTGAGAAAGGGAGCTACCAACATGAATAGGTGGAAGTCTAAAGTGAACTTGAAAGGGTTGGATTAGAACTGGAGGTATTAGTTGAATTTGTGCTCTTTTAATATTTGTGTGTATTTAATATATATTATAAGTATGGATAAATGAGTATGGAAAGAGCATAAACATATAGACAGAAGTAATTTTTATAGATAGAGATATTTCCTAGCTTTCTGCTGAGAGGACCTGGAAGCAATGACTAAGTAGTAACCATGAGCACTCCTGTTACACACCCAGGCCTGTTTTTGCCTGTTGCACAGTATGCCATTCACTGAAGCAATGATTTGCTAGTGATAAAGAGTTTATTTACAAGGCAGCCAAACATGAGGAGATGGGAGACCAGATCTCAAATCTGCCTCCCAGCAAGGTGATGTAAGGCATGGGGAAAGGTAATTGGAGTTTAAGTAATCGGTAGTCTGTGAGTGTACAATCAACTTTATATTTTTATAGAATGTATATTCAGAAAATGGTGATGTTGGCATGATCTGAGGGTCATCTACAGCAAAGCTAATGGGAGACTGACCATATATTGCTCAGCTGTATGACCTCCAGAATTAGTGATTTTTAAAGTCAACTTAAAGCAAGTAACTAAAAGCAAGCGAAGCTAGAAGTTTCATTAAGGTTTTCTCTTGGAATCACACCTCGCACCCAGAACTTAGTTTCTGAATCCCATTTTCCAATAAAAAGAAATAAGGCTTACTGGAGAAATAACTGCTTCCTGAGCCAGTTCAGGGAAGTGCAAGATGAGCCTACATCATTTTATACTGGAAAGTAAGGAGTTTCTTAAAGGACAGAGAGGACATATTAAAAGGACAACAAAGGCAACTTGAAGAATTTCCACTGGCCAATATGGAATAATTTGTGCATCAACATAAATAATGATCACAACGATTTATAATCCATTAAATAAAATTAAAATCTATGAGGTCATACTGATATAAATTCAAAAATAGATAAAATAAATAAAAGTAAATTAAAAAATGAGCAGGGAAGAATGTTTTTTTTTTTTGAGTAGGATGCCAACAAACAAATATAGATAGAATGATACAGATGGAAAATCATTAATGGATGTTAAAACAGGTGAAGATCTAATGAGCAACTGAATATTTACATAGTCCCAAAGTATCTCTTCATATATCACTTATTAATTTTAAAGGGAGTCGAAGTGATATTAGATTGTTAGGAGAAAATTGGCAGACTCTACTTTAGCCAAGTGGTCAAATCTAACAAACCAATGTCATTTTTCTCTTGATGAGATCCATTGAGAAGGGTACAGTATGACTTTGGTGGTATTTCTGCCAAAAAGGCGAAACCTGAATCTAATCAAACAAATGCAAATTTATAGACATTGTACAAACTAAATGGCTTTACTCTTCAAAAATGTCAAGGTCAAGAAGCCCAAAAAACAGGCGAGGAACTGTTTCAAATTGAGAGAGATTAAAAAGATGTGAGAATTAAAAAGAATAGTTGAAACTAAGATTTTTAAATCTTAAACCAAGGGGGAAAAATCCATAAAGGAAATTGATGTGATGGCTGATAAAATTCAAATATAGATTATGGACTATGAATTGCATAAATATTAGGTTTTCTGATTTGGGGAGCTGATCTGTAGTTATATAAAGAATGAATACCCTTATTCTTAGGAAACATACACTGATGTCCCCAACTTACTCTCTTGGCTCGTACACAGTAATAGCCTAGACAGATACATAAATAGTTAAAATGATAGATTAGGTTAGGCAAAATGTATTGGGTAAAGGGTATACAAGGATTCTTTGTACTGTCTTGAAACTTATCAATAGAGATTGTATTAAAATAGAAATGGGATACAAATCCCTGTGCCATATGATCATAAGTTTGAAAGAGTAAAACATTAAAAAGATTTACTTACATACACAGGAAAAAATGGAAGGGTTAAGCCTCATTAAAGTTTGTAAGTTATTTTTAAATGTTCTTATTTATATTTAAAGTATGACTTCCTATCACACTTCTAGTAAAACCCAATAACTGTTAGATGTGGTAGTTCATTCCTGCAATCCCAGCTGCTTGGGAGGCCGAGGCAGGAGGATTGCAAGTTTGAGGGCAGCCTGGGAAATTCAGCAAATCCCTGTCTCAAAATAAAAAAAAAAAATGAAAAAGGCTGGAGATGTAGCTCAGTGGTAGAGCGCTTGTCTAACATGTGTGAGGCCCTGGGTGGAATCTCCAATACTGCAAATAAATAAACAAAAATCCCAATACCCAGTGACTTTATTTATTTATTTATTTAAATTAGGTATATATGACAGCAGAATGCATTTTGATTCATTGTACACAATTGCAACACAACTTTACATTTCTATTGTTGTACATGATATAGCATCGCACCATATGTTCAGTCATACATGTACCCAGCGTAAAGATGTCCACTCATTCCACCATCTTTCCTGCTCCCAAGCCCCATCCCCACCCCTTTCTCCATTTGCCCCATCAAAGTTCCTCCATTTTCCCATGTCCCCCCCCCCATTATGGGTCAGCGTTCTCTTATCAGAGAGAACATGCGGCCTTTGGTGTTTGGGGATTGACTTACTTCACTTAGCATGATATTCTCTAACTCCATCCATTTACCTGAAAATGCCATGATTTTATTCTCTTTTAATGCTGAGTAATATTCCATTGTGTATGTATACTATGCAGTTTCTTTACCCATTCATCTATTGAAGGGCATCTAGGTTGCTTCCACAGTTTAGCTATTGTGAATTAAGCTGCTATAAACATTAATGTAATTTTAAATGCCCATTCCCCTCTTCAGAAAGAGGTTTTTATTACTACATTTAAATTAGCCACCCTCCTCTTTCCAGTCATTTCCTATTCCCCCTTTTCTGTGTTAATGGTGTTTTTAGCTGATTTTAATTGGCATTTTGGAAACAATCAAACTTCCAATATCAAGATTGGCATATAATGACATATATGTGTATATACACAGACACACACACACATACACAACATAAAATCTGGTGGATGTGTGTATATATGTGTAAATATATTTATAATGATATATAGTATATGTATAATGGTATATTTATAACATACACATATATACATGCATCTATGTTTTATATATATATATATATATCACTATATTCTGAACTATTAGGCAGTCCACAGCTAGAAAATCTATATAGTGTATTAGTCAGCTTTTCATCATTATAATGAAATATCTGATAATATCATAAAGATACTTATGAAGGAAATAGGTTTATTCAGCAAACAGTTGTGGAGATAAAGTCCAAATGGCATGGTTCAGGCTCCAAAGCATCACCCTTTGGGTGCCTTACCTCACGATGTAGATAGTAATGGTGGCAGTGTAGGTGGGAATAAGCAAGTGATTATATCTTGAACCAGAAGTGGAGAGAAAAGGCAGGGCCAAGGTTACTCCTTTTATAACAACACTTTCCTGAGAATTGAAAGGTTGCACAAGTACTAGACCCCAGGTTCCATACCAACAGGATCACCTTGGGAAACAAGCCTCCAATACATGAAACTTTTCGGGGGACAGAACTAAGTCATATTTAAACCATAGTACTGTGTGTTATCCCCCAAACAGAATTTGGCTACCCTGCTTCCTGGTCTGTGATCAAGCTATTAGAATAAATTCCTTCCTTTCTTCTTTCTTTTCTATGCTGTGGTTTGAACCCAGGTCCTCACACAAGTTAAGCAAGAGCCCCAACAGTGAGCTACATCCCCAGGCTCCAAATTCTCTTTAGCTTTCTTCCCTTTCCTTTTGAGTAGTTGGAGAGAGTCAACAGACCTTGGAATTCAATTCTCATTCTTCTTTGTTTATTAGCTCTCTACAACTTCAGGCGATTTCCAGACTATTGAGCCTCTGAGCTCTAGTTTTCCCCTTGGTAAGTTGGGGGAAATGCTAAGTATCTTACTGTAGTTGTTATGAGAATCAAGTAGGCAATACTTGAAGGGCCCCCAAGCACAGCGCGTGCTTCACTGCGAATGGCCAAATTCAGTTCTCTTGCAAACTCTGATTTATCCTTTTTCTGAGAAGTCTTTACAGGATCTCCAGTCAGAACTAGTTGCTTTATCCTTGGTGCCCTAGTAACTTTTTCTTCTTTTTTTTTTTTCTTAAGAGTATTTGCCAGAGTGAGTTGAGTTTTTTCTTTTTATAAGTTTCTCTTCTCTGGCTGGGATGAGAACTTTTTCCCTGAGTGCAAATATGCCAGTGCCTGGCAGAATCTATCAAGCAGCAGAAATCAACAAATGCTTATAGAAAGTGGGAATTCCAGCCTTTGTGACCCTTCTCTCATGATTTCTTGGTCCTTTAACTAGAAATAATTTTTTCCCTCTGGTGGGAGCTCAGAGTGCTCTGACCGCATTGTGTCTTGAATCATAGTTATTTGTAAGCTTTTTTTTTTTCTCCTTTTCTTTTTAATTTACCCTCCCACTGCCTCACACAGTCTCAGTCATATGATGGCTGGAAATTCATCCTATTCATCTTGGAGGCCCCAGCAGTGTCTGTCCCATGCATTCCCTCATTTGTTTAGGATATAATTCTTCTTGAGCAAGGAGCAAGGGATATGACTCACACATGTAATGTACAATACGGTTTTGACCTTTTTTGTGTAGGCCTGCTCAGCAAACCACTTCCCTATTGCACAATGAGGAGGGTGGGGCTGTTCCCTATGTTAAAACCCAGCCAGGGTTATTAGGAGTCATTCACCTACCTCTAGATAAAAGACACTTTAAAGAAATTAATTCATGACACAACTTCAAATCTGGGCCTTTCTATTTCACTGAGAATGCCAGGATAAAAATCTAAGCCATTAGATATGTGCAAAATATAATATAAACTCTTAGTAGGCTGAGGATTAGTAGAGCTGATGAAAAGATAAAATAAAATTGAGATACAATAATAGCATTGTAGTTCCCATAGATACAGAGTTTAAGTAAAGTTGTCTCACCTTAGCAGCAATTAAATTGGACTACCACACATGACTCTAAGATTAATTGCATAGGTTGGCATTACATTCTATTAAAGTTACATAGTGGCTATAGAGCAGGTGAATAGAGATTTTTCCCCAGCGTCCAATAGCAAATCTGTAAATTTTTCATCCACTCACCAAAGTTTACTGACCTTTTACCATGTGCCAACATTATGCTAGGAATGGCTGATAGAGAGATAAATAAGACTGTCCTTGCCCTTATTTTTTCTTTCTTGCTATTAAATACTCTCCATTGACCATATTTATCCTGGTCATCAAACATGCAGATTGCTACAAGGAATGTAGAGAATGTTTGTAAAGCAGTTCAGATGTTTTGACAGGTATTATGTAAGAACTTTATGTGACTCTTCTCCAGCACAATATTAAGTGTTAAAAATCAACCTTGAAATTGCATTTCTAAGGCCCCTCTTGCTTTCGACTTTAAAATTTCTTAATAGTCAAGTCCAATGAATCTTTTTTAATTATTGGTTTTTAAGATTAAACTTGTTTGCACTGTTTAACAAAGAAATAGTGTTTTGATTACTCTTAGACTATAAATGCACCATTCTGTGTGATTTTTCTATTTTGCTATCCATATTTTCTTCTCAAACTCACAGAACCTTAGAACTAGGAAGGAATTCGGGCACCATCAAATCCAATGCTGGTAAACATTTCCATTCTTTTCATAATCTTTGAAAATCCTCCCTTTTTGTAGATTGGGGTCCTAGAAGACCTTTACTTATCAAATAAATTGTATTTAATTACTAATTACTAACATTTCATCTTCTCAATTTCATTAAAGACACACTACTAATCAATCGGTAAAAGGTAATGAGATTTCCCAGCAGATAGTGTAGCTGTTGATTCTGGAGTCTGATTACCAGAAGTTGAATCCTCCCTCCACCACTAACTAGCTGTATAATCTTGACAAAGTTCTTTAACTCTCTGTGCCTCCGTTTCTTTATATATTAGTGATAACAACAGGACATGCATCATAGAGTTGTGAGGGCTCCTGAATTATCACAGTCCAAACAAAGAAAAAAGTTCCACTTATGGTCCTGTCAATCCTAATGTAGGATAAATGCACATTTTTCACTAGGGTTTCTAAAACTTTAACAATATTTTAGCTCATGAAAACTCATCACTACCTCACAAGACTCCAAAGATGTTCTAAGATTCCAGGAATCGTTGTTTGAGAATAAACTTCTCAAGACAAGGAATTTTGGAAACCTAGAGGCGTGATTTGCCTGAGGACACTCAGCTAGTCAGCGCCAGAACCAGCCCTAGACCCTAGAACCTCCAGGATTTATTACACTAGTTAGAAGTCTGTCCTCAGAGGTCACAAACGCACCAGGATCAGACACAGAATAAAGACGTTAGAAGCACTGGGCACTCTGGCACACCCCTGTAATCCTAACGACTTGAGAGGCTAAGGAGGAGAATCACAAGTTTGAGGTCATCCTAGGCAATTAGCAAGACCCTGTCTCAAAATAAAAAATAAAAGGGGCTGGGATGTATCTCAGTGGTAGAATGCCCCTGGATTCAATCCCCTATGCTGCTAAATAAATAAACACAAAAAGAGAGAGAGAGAGCACTAACTCATTGTCAAGGATTCTGAAAGCACTCAAGAGTTGAAATTCCGTTTCATTTAGAATAACAGCAGACTCTTGACATCTGTAAGGACTATGTCTCCAGAATTTGGAAATTCCAAAGTGTCCAATGTCACTGAGCCAAAATAACTTCCTCCAGAAAAAATGTATCAAAAATAACTGTGAAATTGGAAGTTACCCCCATAAGACCCTTAATAAGTCTCTAATTATTAAGGTCATTTATAAGGCTTTTAAAATGTATTCTGTTACAGATATAAAACTGACCATAACATCATTACTGAAATAAAGCAAACGATGAGCTTACCTGAATGTGCAAAAATAATGATGATGAGAGCTGACAACTGCGTATGACCAGGACTGCACTGGGGTGGAGGCAGGGCTGAGGAGCCAGCAATTTGCTGCAAGAGGAGCCAGTGAGTCCCTCTAAGCTTCTACTGTGAATGCACACTCTGAGCCCCCAGCTAGACTCGCAGGTGCTAAGTGATGTCCTCAGACCAGTCTTGACAGTTTCGTAGTCCTGTCTCAAACAATTACCAAGTACCACATGTCAGAAACCTTCTGCGAAGTTCCTGAGCGGTAGAAATCTGGGAATGATAAACTCCCAAATGCCAACAGTCTATAACTCAGTGCTGATGAGGACTCATTAATACTCATTTATATTGCTGGTGGGACTGTAAATGGATACAAACTATGGGAAAGGCAATGTAATACTATAATAAGTCTTAACACTATTCATTTACTTTGACCAGTAAATCCACATGTAGAAGTCTATTTTAGGGGAAAAAATAGAACCTTACCCAAAGGGATAAAACAACTACCTAGCAGCACTGAACAAAAGCAAAATTTAAAAAAAAACAAACACAATCTTAATTGCCATCAGCAGGAAAGTGATTAAAAATTATTGTATGTTTATACACTAGAAAACTAAACAGCTGTTAGAGATGATATTTTAGAAAAAGTTCATTATTGGGAAGAAATATTTGGGATCTAACATTGAGTAAAAAACTTAGAATACAAATCTATACTTGTACATTATGAACACATTTGTAAAATATTTTGTGTCCTCAAGTAAAAGGAAGACAGAAAGGAAATAGACCAAAATGTAAATAATGGTACATTTAAGAGGTGGAATTTTAAATGATGTTTATTTTTCTGTATGTTATACAGTTTCTAAACTATATAATACAATTAAAAATCCAAAGTTTCTGTATTATAGAATTGTGTACACAATTCTGTGTGTGTGTGTGTGTGTGTTAACATTAATTCTTACACCAATGGAAGAATTTCACAAGCACCGTTTTACACTTCACTTTTATTTCTCTTAGCAATACATCTTGGAAATTGTTCCACACGAACAAGTATACAGCAAGCCCATTATTTTATATTTAAGTTGATTTATTTTTAATTTAATATATAAAAAATTGTACATATCTATGGGTTCCATGTGGTTTTTCAATACATGTATACTAGTATAGTACCTTATTATTCTTAATGACAGTATAGTATTCTTTAATATGAGTGTAATATTGTTTCATTTCATCTATTTAAACTCTTAAAACTCTAAGTTGTTTTCTTTCATCTGTTTAAACCCTTTAAACTCTATTTAAGTTGTTTAAGACATGTAAACTGTTTTCTATCTTTTGCTACCATAAGCAGTGTTACAACAAGCAAACTTGTATGTTTTCTTTACATATAGGCCTAGGTATCTGTGCAATAAATTTGTTGATTTAAAATCACTGGGTCAAAGGCTTATATTACACAACAAAAAATTATATGCATAAAATTTAAAGTTTATCTAATTATAGCAAATGGTCCAGATATACAGTTTTTAAGAAGCCCCAAATATAATAATTCTAAATACCTAGTTTATTTTTATTTAAATATTATTTTGGTTGTTTTGTTTATCCTTATGTGTCTTGCCACTATAATACAAATAATTATAGTTTATTGCAGAGGCGATATCCTCTTGTTCATTGCAAATTTCTTCAAGTCTCTGAAACAGAATCTGCTTCATAAGAGGTAATTCAGTAAGTATTGATTAAATAAATGAATGGATAATGAACGAATGAAATTCAAACATAGGTTTCATTACTAGCCACTCTTAGTAACGATGCATTATTGTCCTAGAAACAGACCCTGAAATGGGGATTTGGGTATATTTATTGAAAAAGTGTTGGCCAAAGAATCCTGTAAGGAATGAGGAAAGCAGGATTGGGCAGGACGAGAGTCAGGCAAAGATGTTGCTTCAGGTCAAGTCCAGTCCTGACCTGACCCAAGGGAGCTTGGGAGCATAAATCACACTGCCAAGTTGGTCCCACCCTAAGGAGAGGTACCAGATATCTAACCTCCTATCAGTCAGATTTTAGTTGCAGGCTGGGTCAGTGGGGAATATGACCTCCTCAGGGAATCAGCTCCCATTCCACAGAGGGCAATTTCTGGAAAAGGGAGCCATTGTGAACCATTAACAGTGAATACTCAAAGCAGCTGAGGGCCAAACAGATGCCTGGTCTACAGGAAATCTGGGCAGGGAACCAATAGTGTTCACTACACCAGCTCAACCATTTCCTAGTTTTATCCATATAAAAAAGCTCATTCATAAATGTACTCATTGTTCTTTCCTAGCTACTGATTTTAAAGTCCTCATTCCTTATCTATTATATATACTTGTGAGGGAAGCAAACAAATTTGTTGTTTCCCCTAACTTGGCACAATATTATGTTTGCTTCTTACCTTTAAAACACAAACTCAACACACAGAAACATAAGTAAAACAAATTTAGCAAAAATAATTAATTTAGTTTAATTATTGGCAATGAACTAAATAATATCCTCATTGTTCTCAAATACATATTTTTCCTGAAGTAGATTTTGTTACTGGATTATGACTGATGTTTGTGGGGTTTTGTGCTCAAATTTCAGTACATATCAGCATTTTTCAAGTCTTACTGGAAGTTTTTGAAAACTCTACTTTTAGTTTTAAAATTCTCCTTTCCTTTGGAGGTAAGCAGTGTATCTACAAGTCCATACCAGAGGTGATCAATAATTAAAAGAGCACGTAAGGAGTGACTAATCCACATCTCTCAGTTTACAGGTATGAAAACAAGCTCAGAGAAGGGAAATGAAATGACTTTGATACACTCATGGCAGTGAATTCAAATGTGAAGAGGGATAAAGAGCAGATAGGGTTGAACTTGGATGTTTCCTTGACACTTCAACAATTTGGATTATTTGGATTATTTAGGAAGTGCCTTAGAGGCTTGGCTTTCCTCAGTGTAATTGTCCTTGGAATTGCCACAAGGCTCAAGGAAGAAATGGGGCTCGTGCTAATTATTTACAGAAACTTTCCAGGGAGACCAGAGTTGTCCTCCGTGGACAGTTTTTTAGGATCCGAGTCCTTCTGCATCTCCACCCTAAAAAGGCTGGAATCTGACAGGCTACCCCTGGGAGCAGGGGAAATCTCAAGGCATGACATCTACACAGAAGGGTAATTACAGTCTTCAGACAGAATGGGGTTATGCTTAATTACAGAGTTGTTTTTTTCCCAAGGGGCCAACACTTGCACAGGTTTCTCTGTGGATAAGGCGGGGGGGGGGGGGCGGGGAGGAAGAAGAAGAAGACATTTTTTGAGTCTAATAGGAGGCTCTGAAGTTTTCTTGGACCTATATATTTAGAAGAAGCTGTGGAGCTAAATGCAAATGAATGGGGTCAGCTTTGTTGGTCTCTGATCTCTGATCTGGCATTGACTCAGAATGGGGAAGGAGGAAGAAGCTGCCATTTCTCTAGAGTTTGTCCCCTTCCTGGCATCTTTACCTCTTTTTTTTTTCCTTGTCCAATCCCATAACATGTTATGAAGAAGGTATGAGAGTCCTTATTTTATAAACAAAGAGAAGATGATGCCCTAAGGCCATGGAGCTGTTTAACAACCCTGTGCAGTAAAGCCTGGCTCCTAACTTTCTTGCAAATGATCAAAAGGCATCTCCTCCTGTTTTCTCTTTCCAGCTCTCTAAAAATCTTAGGGCAAAACAAAGAAAGTATTTTGTGTGGCCAAAGTGGGATTCCATTTGGGTTTGTTTTGTTTTGTTGCACATAGGTATAAGCCCGGGTTTGTTGATTTATTTATTTTTCTTTTCATTCATTCTTTCTTTTTGTTTGTTTGTTTGTTCTAGACAAAATAGGCTTCATCTTTTGCACCCCAGCCAAAGGCATCTCCTTGGGGAATTTCTCATCAGTGAGGCTCCTTTGCTCTTAAATCCTTTGATCATGCTGTTTGTAGACTTTACTATGTTTGTAGATTTTACAAGCATCCACTGTCAGGCCCAATTTTTAGGGCCAGGCATCCAATAAGGCTCAATAAATATTGGCCACTGTGACAGACTTGAGCACAGTAAGACTGAGATGGCAGAGTTCTCACTGAATACAGCTGCTCTGGGATGCTCCTTTCTCCTGCAGCCACTGGAATCAAGTGACACATCCATATCTCAGTACAAAAGAGGAAGATAGACTCAAGGTTCAGGCACGAGACCCAGCAGGCCCTGCTAAGTTCCTCCACTGTCCCTGTGCGGTAAAACTCTATGTCCTGCTATACTTCAGACTAGCTGGAAAACTTCTAGCCCAGAATCCTTCTGAGGTACTGACTGTACAGCAGCCCATTCCACTTTTCCTCGAGAGGACTAGGCTCAGTGCCTAGGTAAGACAACCCCCCCCCCCATATTATCTTGGAATTATAAATTAAATTAAATCAAAAACTACTTATCAACTCCCTCCTCTTTTACATATTCTATATTACTTAATTTTTTTGATATTCTTAAAATTACTCCAGGAAGGAATTTCATACCCATTTTATCCATGGGGAAATGAGGATTGCTTAGGTTAAATAAAGTACAAAAGCAGAAACTCAAATCTAGGACCTCAGACTCCATATCATATGTTTGCCTCATGTGGGAGCAAGAACCATATCTTATTCACCATCCTCCTTTGTACCTCATAAAGAGTGCAAGGTTTTATAGAATGAATGAAGGTCCTTTCCTAAGCTAGCCACACAAATCACACGCAAGAAACCCCACAAGCAGCAATTCAACAGGGAATGGATGTGGACCAGGGTTTTGCTGCCTGATCCACAATATTGTTTGCCAATAACCTGCCAGGATTAGTAAACTTTCCATCAATTGTTCAAAAAGAAAAATTTCAAACTTCAATAGGACTATAAACTCTGTCAGCTTAAGATTGGAAAATGATTTTCCTAACATATTTGCAGCTCATGTAGAAATTCTCCCATCGCTCAGACTTTGATTTATTTTTCTTTCTTTTCTCAAGTATTTGGGAACTATTTTTTGAGCATGTAACATGAGCCAAGCACAATGCTAGGCACTTGATCCAATTCCATTCTCTACCTTCTTTCATTCATTTCTTTACAAACTCACTCAGTCATTTAACCATCTGTAAGGCATGGACTTTCACTTGTTCTACACTTCTATTGAAATCTTCTGGGACAATTAAAGAAGAAAGGGAAAAACCTAGGGATAATTTTCCCAACTAGCTCCAAGAATCTGTCCTACTTTTGTTTCAATACAAAACAATAAAATTAATTGAGTCTCAGCCATGCCTTTTACTGATTGAGTGATGAGAGGAATCACTTAAGCTCCTCTGAGTCTCAGTTTTATTCCCTGCAAAATGGGAATCACACCACTTACTACATAGGACAGTGGAGGATCCCTTGAAAATTCAAGTACTATTGTCTAGCACAGACTCCTGGGTGGTCAAAGTTCTCAGCACATGAGACTTTCAACAGGGCAATGATGTAAGTCCCCAAGAAGCCTTATTTCTGCTAACACCAGCAGGCAGGCAGCTCACAGAGGCATCTAGACAGCACTGAGCAACATATGATCTTCCATGGTGAACTTAGGGAGGCTGCAAGGCAGGGTTACCTTAGGGCAAAGACACTCCAATTGCATTCTCTGTCTTAATCACTGTGAGCAGCAACACAGTTGGGGCACAAGGCAACGACATTCCAATTCCCTGACAGGACACTCAAGGAATGGGATTTCTTGGAAACAGAAGAGTTTGGAGGGGGCTGACCCCCTTTTCTGCAACATTTTGTTTCCCAGACATTTCTCTTTGAGTAGTTGCCTCTGTTTCCAATGCCTTTTCAGAAAAGGAGGAGAGCTGCTTGTTTCCTGATCTTTGTGATTTTGAGGAATAGCTGGGGCACCAAGTGGGTAAACAGAAGTGGGGGGTGGGAGGGAGATTGGGCTCCTGAGCCCTTCCTGAGTGATGTACTTCTTGCTTCACAGGAAACTCTGATGGAGGAGGGGGAATAAAAATCTTCCACCATGCATGAAGGTGGACAAAGTCCCAGATGACCGGGACTGTTATGGACTGAATGCGCTGCTGCAAATCACTATGTTGAAACCCAGTATGATAGTTAGGAGGTGGGGCCTTTTGGATTTAGATGAGGATGGAGTCTTTATGATGAGGACCCTTATGAGACAAGACACTAGAAAGAGATCTCTGTCTTTGCCATATGAGCATACAATGAGAAAACGGCTATTTGCATGTCAGGAAGGGAGCCTTTGCCAGAAAGCAATCAGCTAGTACCTTGAATTTGAACTTCCAGCCTCCAGAACTCTGAGAAATAACCATCAATGGCATTTTGTTATAGCAGGCTGATCAGACTAGCAAAAAGACTCAGAACAGAATTTTCAGGAAAAGCAAGGAATTCTTGCCCTGCATGCCCACCATCCTGTTCTCCAGTTATGTGCACATCACAGTGGATTCATTTCACCGAGTGGATGCTGAGTGTTTGTTGAATGAATGCAAGGGCTCTTAAGCGGGAAAAGCCATGAACAAGCAGTCACTTCACCCATTGCCAGACACAGTTGCAGCTTCCCTCAGGATAGTTTAGGGTTGCAAATGTGTCCATTCAGTTACAAGCTCACCCAATAAACATCAACTTCAACAACTGAAAGCAGGGTAGTCTGTCCCTTCCTTCGATAAACTAACAACCCACTACCTCCTAGAAAAGCTAGTCACCAGATAATTCTAAACTAAAAACCTGCAATCAAAGGAAAACTCCAATAATGAGAACTTCTTGATTTCTTTGTGACCTGGGCCACTCATCTGATGGATGATGTGGCCCAGGTCACAAGATGGATGGTCTTGTGGGCATGCAGGCTAGGAGTGGAAGTGACCTTGAGCTTGAACTTTTTAATCCCTCTTAAATGGGGCAGAAAATCTCAGCTCTGCTAGTCTCTGTGTGAGTCTGGAATAACTTCCTTGAGTCTCACTTTCTCCCTCGACAAAAGGGAAATGACCACAGGGTACCCTACCCACCTTACAGGTTTCAGGGAAGGATGGAGGAGCATAATGCCTATGTGGATGCCTGCAGGTGCACGACATATACTAGTTGTTTAACCTAGGACACCCTGACTCAAACCGCACTCAGGGAACATAGTCCCTTACTGACTGGCTGACCTCAGGCAGTTAAAAGAACTCCCTGAATCTCCTTGTTTTCTTAGTTAAAACTAGAGGTCAAGTTACTTCCTTCAAAAGGTATGAGAATTAAAAGAGCATATGTGATGTGTCCAGTACCACACAAGGAACACGATGATGCGGAGTAAGTGGTCCTCTCCCCTGCACTGTGCCTGGACCTCATTTCCCATTGAGGACTGGGTGACAAGAATTTTCCAAATCTGCTGGAATCCCACACCCCTTGATCACGCACTGCTCCAGGCCACACCCACAGTTAAACGAAGCACAGACTTGCAGAAACTTGGGAGGCCACAACCAGCAACCTAGCCGGCGCACGCGCGCCTCTGCGGACGCCCGGAGCAGCGCCTGCTAGTTACCTTTCACCTAGTTCGACACGACTCGCCGCGCGGGGTAACTGGAGGTCGAATTCTGAACCCCGTGCGCCTGCGCGCGCTGGCTGCCGGCTGCAACTGGGCATCTTGAGCATTTTTTTTTTTTTTTTTTTTTGTGGTTTCGATTCCGTTCTGAAACGAAGAGTGTGGGCTTGCGGACGTGCCCTAATTTCTGGGTTCTGGCTGGGCTGAGCACAATTTCAAATCTGGCCGGGCCACCCAGGCCCCTCAACTGTGATCCAGCCCGACAACGGTTAGCTCCCGTTCCTCCCCACTCCCTGTCTGTCATCTTCACCCTCCCGGGTCTCCCACAGCTGGTCACAGTGCAGCTCTGCCCCTCTCCCCATATCTCCCCCACCAAAAGGAGACCCCGCTCACTCCGGAAAGGAGCACACGCCAGCGAAACAGCCACGTGGCGCAAACTTAACTCTCCTGTTTCTACCAGCAAGGGGCTGGACCTAACCACCAGATTTCAAACAAGAAGGAGCACAGTCTTATTTTTCTCTTCCTAAATGGCTACGTGGAAGACAGCCGAGGCTGCTGCGAGCCTGGGGTTACTCCCGGGCACCGGGCGGGCGGGGCGTGCGCCGCCGCAGGGAAGGACTTCCTCGGTCTCCGAGACCACAGTCGCAGAAACGCTTCTAACAGTCTGCAGAGGTTTTAAGTTCCCAGCCACAACATCCTCAATGATGATTTTCAGGAGTCCCTGTTAGCCCTTCTGCTTCAGGGATCCTTCCTCTCTTGATGTCCCCCCCCCCCCCATTGGGGGAGGGATCATTCAGAACCAGGCTCCTGCAAAATACCTTTTCTTGCAATGGCCTGTCTCCCTCTCCACCTGCTTCAGATCCCTGACGTCCAGCAATAATTCCAAACGAGTGAAGGCAGGATGACTGGATTGATCCGGGCTTCTGCCACAGATTGGGGATTTAGATAAGTTCTTTTCCCACTCCACCAACTGTAAAATGGAGAGGATTAGTCAGGATGATGCCCTGGCCCTTCAGCATTAAAGTTAGGTGAGAACCCCTAAGATTTTCCAGTTCCAAAATGTCAGGTCTCCTTCATTACAGACAGGTTCGCAAGGAATGTCGTTAAGGAGAATTACTATCAAAGTTAAAAGTGGGTTCCATGGGTGGACATTGTGAGGTTTTTGTAGGATTCTTTGAAAGGTTACATAACTGTTTCAAAACATTTACAATTAGGGTTAAGTATGTAGGTCATTTTCCCAAAGGACTTACAGACTCAGGACATACAGCCTTATATTTTTTGACTTTATTGTTGTCCCAGTACAATGTATAATGCAGCCACCTGGTGTGGATTCACTCTTTAATGAATAAAGAAAAATTTGTGACTAGCAAGGGAAGGAGTCCTGTGTTTTCATTTTAAAGATTTTTTAAAAACACATGAACAGATAAATATGTCTCTTGAGGAAAAAAGTGAGAAACCTGAACAGAGAAGCATTTGGGAGCAACCTTAATCTGATAAATACTAAATAAATCTATGCATTTTAGCACGGATTGGTAAGAAGTCCTGCACTTTAAAAAATTCATGAGCACCTTTATGAAGGGAATGGAAATGGGACTTATTTGCATTTCTATCTTGTGTAATCTTCATGATAATGCTGTGAGTTAGGTGAATAAAAAATTATGGTTTCCATTTTATGGAAGAAGAAACTGGCTATGAGCATCTTGCTCCAGGTAACACATTGGGCAGGCTAGAACTGAATCCAGAGTTTCTTAGGCCAGGCCTCTGTTGTAGGAGATCACTTTCCAATAATAGGTTTGGGGTATAGAGTGGCACAGTAGAGAGATCAGATTTATCTGGAGGCGAGGGAGAGAATGGGCATTTGTTATTATTACAGCTAATATTTATTGAACTTTATAATGTTGCTAGTACAGGTAGCATCTTGTATGCATTAATTCATTTAATTGTTCTAACAGCTTTATGAAGTAGACAACAGTGTCTCTTTTAGAGCAACCAAGGCGACTGGGACTTTTAAAAGGCATGAGTTGTCCACATTCTCACTAGAACTGGTGAAGCAAGGATTCACCTTGGGACTGACTCTAGAACTCAGGGAAGAGCTTTGTTTTTTAGGATTTCTGTTGACTGAAGACCGGGGATAAATCAGAAGTGCAATTTGGGTTCAAAGAGCCAAAGGGGCCTTGGGTTGGGTGACTAGAAATCCAGAGTTAAGAATGAAGAGAGCAGGGCCCTTCTCTCTTGTGTGCTGGCCACATCCCACCTGGAAGATTGGACTCAGGTCTGCTTACCACAAATGAAGACATGGACACTTAGATGGCAGCCAGGAGCACAATTGAGCATTGTCCTAGATGAAGGATCTAGGGAGCAGCTGCATTTGCCTTCTCAGATCCCTGCAACTACCTCGGGACACTTTAGGTTCCCAAGATTAAGTATAACAAAATGAGTCAGTGTGCTGTAGTGAAAATTGTGAGGGACTTAAATTCAGACTGATGTGGTCTCTGGCCTTGACTCTTCTCACCCTTTCCCAACTAGATCATCTTGGGTATAGTCCTGAACTTCCTTCAACCTGTTTTCCCAGTTTAAAACGAGAAGAATCAGATCTACCTTGTAGCATTACTATGAGAACTAATTAAAATAAGGTATGTTTAATAATCTTCCTTTTCCTGTTTCCTATCCCTCCCATTCCCTACAAACACCGTGGGAGAACCAGTTTAAGCTTTGGCTAATAATTTAAGAAGTATCATTTCAAATCTTCAGCAAGGTTGTTGTGTGCCTGAAGTGGTGGCCTTTAAGAGTTGAGCTAGGTTTTTAAACAGTTGTGGGCTTCCTAGAACATAAAGGATTCATATGTACTAGAACAAGAGGAGTTTGGAGTCCCAGCCAATCGGAGAATAAAATCTTGAGGAGAGATAGTAGATTCTATAGTCTCAATGTGTACCCCCCTCCCCAATTCATATGTTGAAATCCATGAAACTTATTCCCAGTGCAGTAGTATTAAGAAGTAACACCTTTGAAAAGTGATATGGTTTGGATCTGGAATGTTCCTCCAAAGCTCAGGTGTTGAAGGTTTGGTCCCCAAAGCAGCAAAGTTCAGAAGTGGGGCTTTTAGAAAATGATCTATCACAAGGGCTCTACCTCATCAGTGGATTGAAACCTCTGAAACTGAGCCACAAAAATTGCTTTCTCCTTTAAGTTTTTCTCAGGTAATTGTCACAGCAATGAAAAAGCAGATAGTGATTAATACAGAGGTGATTAGGTCATGTGGATTCTGTCGTAAAAATTAGTGCCCTTATAAGAAGACTTGGGGAAGCTCACTTTCCCCTTCTGCCATGAGACAACTCATAGAAAGCACCATCTAGAGCAAAGAATTCTCACCAGACACCTGCTGGTACCTTGATCTTGGACTTCCCAGCTTCCAGAATTGTCAGAAATATATTCCTATTGTTTATAAGTTAGCTAGCCTAAGGTATTTTGTGGTAGTATTCCAAATGACCAGAGACAGTAAGGAAAAGGAAGTAAGGGGAGAACTAAGGAACCCAGCAGGAGATGGAGACATGGGAAAAGGCCTTGTAAAGAATAGGTATGACTGATATTGAACTTAAATCAATTTAAATCAATATTGGGTTGTTGTAACATAGACCCTCTCTTTACCAAAAAGCCCAGTAAAGGTTGCTACACACATGAAAGTCTTGGCAAGTTTGGTGTGGTTATTGATCTTAAACATCTATAAGACACTCTGGGGAAGGGAAAAATGATCTCTAAACAGAATAATTCTGAAAAATTTGAAGACTGAGCTATCCAGAAATGCAAGACTATCTTTGGAATTCAAAGAACTCTTGGGGGAGGTTATTAGGTTTTTCTAGTCTCCATGGAAAGGGAAGTCTAAACTTCTTCCTATGTCCATCTAAAGAGTTAGGACAGCTCCATCTGACATCCCATCTTCAGATGTCAAGAGGCTGGCATATAGTTTCTATATATGAGGCTTTAAATGTAGATTTAAATTTTAAATGTTGATGATTTTTCAAATTCAATGTATCCAATCATTATGTAGCTTTTTCTGTGTGCTAGAAACCGTTCTAAGTACTTTATATACTTATAAAGCACTTTTAATCCTCCTAACCAGTATGTATATTCATTATTGTTACCCTATTTCAAAGATGTGTACCCTGAGTCCCAAAGAAAGTACCACAACAAACAAGTGGTATAGCCAGGCAAATCTGCATTCTACCTCGCAACAATTGGCATTATTATTCATGCCAAATCCTTTGTGGGAGCTGTGGCCATAGATTGACATTTACTGGAAGAACCCCCAAATGCGGTAAGGTAAAACAGATGCAGGTTTAGATGCTGTTGTAAATGAACTTCTCTAAGCCTCAGTTTTCTCAAGTACAAAATGAGGCAAATGACACCTATGTCACAGAGGTATTTATAATATAAAATGAGATGATGCAGGTGAGCATGCTTTGAAACTATAAATACACTACAGGAATGTCATTTGCATTGCTGAGAAAAAATGGTGTTTGGAACATTGTTCATGATCAGTCCACTCCATTTCCAGCTACATTTTGTAGTGAAAAATCCAACCCCCAAAGAGAAATCAGTGTCCCCTCATCAAAACAACAAAAAAGAAAACTTCAATTTGTTATTAGTTTGCATTAGCTTGCTCGATAGCAGATATTCCATAATTTGTCACACTGAATCTTTCCACTGCTCTATAAGCCAAAAAGAGAAATGAGACGAGCCAGCTGGCCACAGGGGAAAGTGCCTTCTCATCCATTAGCACATCTCCCTCATCCATCACAGGCCTTACCCGCCATTGGATGCATTTCTCATTTGCTCCCCTTTTCCTCCTCTGGCAAGTCTCTCTGTCCTTGGGTCAGATTGCATATCATTTCCCGGATACAGATTACCTTCTCCTGGGCCCCCTCCACCAGCCCAATCAACTCTCTTTAGGTATTGACGAATTTTTCCTCTCATATTTTGGTACCCCTAAGCTCCCAAATAAAGATATTTAAGAGTCGTTCCTGCTCTATAACAAGAAATCAATGTGCTAAAGGAAAATATAGATTTTTTCGGGGTGGAACAAAAAGGTTCTAGGAAGCAGATCATCTGTCACCTTCATAAATGGTGCCAAAGCTTCTCATAAATGAGACAATAAGGGTCCATCAGTTTATGATCTCTTTCACTTCATAAACATTAAAGATAAAGGGCATTGTTTTGTATTCATTTGCTAGATTCAGAGTGACCAAATACATTTATGAGAAAGATAAGATTTTAAAAGTCCATAACTCGGAAACATCAGCCACTAATATAGCATCGTCCAAAGGCATCATTAGCGTGTAAAGACTGTGGGGCTTAAGAGGAGGGATGATTCTTCTTAAATTTAAAGCTGATACAACATCAATAAAGAATGTAAACTAACAAACTCTTTTTTTTGGGGGGAGCAGGTACTGGGGATTGAACTCAGGGGCACTCAACCACTGAGCCACATCCCCAGCCTTATTTTGTATTTTATTTAGAGACAGGGTCTCATTGAGTTGCTTAGCGCCTTGCTTTTGCTGAGGCTGGCTTTGAACTCCTGATCCTCCTGCTTCAGTCTCAGGAGTCACTGGGATTACAGGTGTGTAGCACCATGCCCAGATAAACTAATAAACCCTTGAAGCAGTGAATGTTGGTTATTTGATTCCTGATATTTCTGCTGCTTTGACTTCGACCAACTCCATCCTTTCATTCATAACCACATTTAATGATAGATACAGTTATTGAACATTTATTTTATTCTGAGCATTTATGTAGCATCTTATATACTTGTCCTCATGTAGTCCTCATAATATTATCCAGTGAAGTCCTAACCTTGAAGATGAGGAAGTGGAGGCAAGAGGAATGTTAACCACCTTGTCTGACACCACACTCTAGTAAGTAGCAGGACCAGCAAGTCTACTTGGATGCTCTGAAGTATTGTTTAGAGCTTCTCCCTGTTTATAACACAGTATGTTCACACTTCCCCTCCATATTTGGCTTCTATACTACTTACTCTAATAAATTATTTTTATTGCTTTCTTGAACAAGACCCATAGTTAAAATCATACAACAATATCAGTTACCACTGCAGTATTTATTATGTGTCTTTTGCTGGGCTGGTTTCTCATGGTTAAGTTCAGGTTTGATTGAGCCCTACACCCCCATTCCTTCTTCATTATCATCCTATGACAGGAAATTGGGAAACAAAAATGAAGTAAATAAAATATTGTAGAGACACTCAAAAGTCCTGGAATTCCTAACATGCAAAATTAAAATAATAGCAACATTCTGTTTGCTTCACAGTGTGATTGTGAGGTTTAAATCAGATAATGCATAGAATAGTGATTCAGAAAGGGGTTGTATCACTGGGAGGTATGATTGTGAGCTATGTCAATATTTAACATGTGATCTTGGCAAGCCACCAATTCTGAAGTTTAGTTTCATCACCTGGAGAGGACTCCTAGTTCCTACCACTCAAGGGTATGTGAAGATTAAGGGCCCCTTGGTTCACAATGAAGGGTAGTTGAATCTTTATTTCACTGATACTCTTTTAATTTTGTATTCAAGGCCATGTTCTCTGCAAGTTTTTCAAGTGCCTCTCTTCCTCCTGTTCCTAGTTCTCCTTTACTGTTAGTGTCTTCCACACATCCCACACTCGGCTCTGTGGCCCAATCTGCGTCCATTTCCACAGGGGATCTAAGCTGAAGATTTTTGTTAAAATGCAGTTTCTGATTTAACAGCCATGGGTTTGGGCCATATTTTTCATTTCTAACCAGCTTCCGAGGTGATGCTGTTGCCGGCCCATGGAACTGAGAATCTAGCCTGTGTGTTATTCCAGAAATCATCTGGCCTGCGCTGTGCTGATCCTGTAGTCTTCAAAGCAGTTTCACAGGCCTTTACAACCCTCAAGCCCCCCTGTCCAGTGTGACCGAAACTACTCCCTGCCTCCTGATTCTAGTTTATTCTCCATGGTGATAGAGCCTTTCCTTCCCCCATTTCTAGATAGCCACCCAACCCTCTGGAATAAAAATAAAATGTCCTAATCTCCATTCTGGCTAGCTATGGTCACGTGACTGCATTACGGATATAAGCAGAAGTGATTTGCAATGCTTTCAGGAAGTACCCTTAAGGGAGAGGAGAGAACTTTTATTTCCCTTTCCTTCTTCCTATTGTTCGAATCAAAATATGGTGGCTGATGCTTAACAGTCATTTCAGGCCATGAGACAGGCAAGGCATGCAGAACAACAATGTGGAACAAGCCTGATGGCTTACTCTGTCTTCTGTTGCTATAACTTAACATCCCAGAGTAATTTATAAAGAATAAAGGTTTATTGAACTCCTGGTTCAGATGGCCAGCAAGGCAAGATCAGATCACAGTATCTGGTGAGGTCTTTTCTTGCTGATGGGGACTCTACTGAGTCCCAAGGCAGCACAGCGCATCAGATAGCAAGACAAACTGAGCATCCTAGCTTAGCTCTCTCCTTTTAATGAAGCCACAGTCCCATCATCTTGGGGACCCACCTTTATGGCCTCATTGATTCCAATTACCTCCTAAAGGCCCAGCCTCAAAATATCATAGACAGATCAAACTTCCAGTCTCTTAATACCTCACAATGGAGATTAAGCTTCAACATCAGTTTTGGTGGGGACATTTAAATCATAGCCCTGACTACTTCCAGACTTCTTTCATGTGAGTGGTAAATGCAAGTCTTGATTGTTTAAGCCACTGATATTTGGAGTTCTTCGTTTCTCCTGGTTTAATCCTAATAGATGCTGCTCCCTGACGGATTCCTGTCCATGTCTGTGTTGAGTGGCAGCTGGTCATATGTTCCACCCAGTATTGGAGGGGTATGACAGTGTCCACCTTACCCAGGGCTCCACATTAGTTGTTTCCCCAACTCAGAAGTGTTATCATTTTGTTTTCCACTGAACTTCTTTCTCAGGCCCGACTCTGTGTCAGTGGTCCTGTAGGAATCACTGGTGGCTTTGTTTCAAATATAGATCACAGTCTGTCTGGTCTAGGTCTGAGAGGAGTGCTCAGAATCTGCATTTTAACATGGATTCATCTGACTGATTTTGATGCAGGTGGTCTGTGGACCAAATATTGAGAAACACTGCCCAAAGCTTGCTTTCTTCTCCCCCACCTAATATGTAAATTCACAACATATTTTGATCCTAGAGAAAAATAAAATGAGAGTAGCATAACAAATTCTTTGGTACTTACCCCTAGCTTTGTCAATTTTCACTTATTTTACCTGTTACCAAATATTCCACAGCAAATGAATAAACCAAAATGTATCCGTTCTTCCATTGATGGTTTTCCTGGTTTTGCTCCCGGATTTTAACAACTTGTGAATAATGTCAGAATGAACATATAGTTCCCTGTGCAGACTTGAAGCATTTTAAATACACTTCACATAAAGGAGGTAAACGTGATGTGTGTGCCATCACATCAGGCATGTTATATACATACTTCCATCTGGAAGTCTTATTGCAACCTTGACTATCAACTCAGAGAAGGTATGTTTACCCCCATTTTTCCAGGGAAGTAAATAGAGGCTAAAAAATGTCAAGTGCCAAAGTCAATCAACAGGGAAATGGAAGAACTTGAAGCAAGGATTCTGGGGTCTGAGTGTTTTGCCCTCCCTCAGCCCATGCTGCATCAAGTGGGGTAGACTCCACTAAATCTCCCCAGCATCAGCTCTTCTTCCTCTCACTGTTCTTCTCACCAATTGGCATGTTCTTTCTCTTACCACACCTTCGTGTGTCTCCATAATTCTCATTTTCAAGAACTGGCATAGTAGATACTGTAGTTGTCTATATAATATCCATTCACCCTTTTTTCATTATTACCAGAATTTTAGTTTTGTTTGGCATAGCAATATGTTCAGTTTTAAAAAAAGAAAAAAGATAGAAAGAAACACATTACTCCCCCGTTTCTGTTTCTGGGTTGGGGGACTTGGAGCTTTGCAGGTGAAGCTACATAGAAATCTGCTGGGGAGAGCCTGAAAAGTTTTCTTTTCCTCATACCCTGTGACTTGGCTTTTCTTCTTAATATATTTTCTTTTTTTCTCTCTGAAATAAGGATGGGAAGCTAGAGGTAGAGCCCTCATCTTAAACATGAGACTGAGTGTAACTGTGGAGTCTGTCAAAGCAAAAAGACAGGAGGTATTTGTTTGCTAAGGCTGCCATAACAAATACCACAGAGAGCGTGGCTTAAACAACAGTAATCTATTTTCTCATAGTTCTAAAATCCAAGATGGATGTGTCCGTAGGCTTGATCCCTTCAGAGGCCACCTTGAAGATGACCTCCTGCTTGCTGTGTCCTCCCATGGTCTTTCCTCTTTATGTGCTTTCCCCTGGTGTCTGTCAGGGTCCAAGTTTCCTGTTCTTATAAGGACAGCAGTCAGGGGTTGATCAGGGACCATAATAGCCTCTGAAAACAGAGGGAGAACCTGAGCACTTGGTGGCATCATGGATCCTCCATCCCAACCCAAGGGCCCACGCAGTCCCTGGCTATGTGAGAGGAAGAAGCAGGCATTTGAATATGCCTTTGTAGTTGAGTTTCTGTTCTATGCAGCTAAATTCAGGCCCAAATTGATAGTAAGAATGTCACTTCAGTTACTTCTGCTTGTTTGTATCTTTCTTGGAGTTTTCTATGAACTGGAGATCTCTCTTCCATTAGAACAGAATCTTAGGCTGTGTTGGTCTACACTTAGGTGAGTGTCTTTGGCTGGCTAACTAAAATTTGAGCTTAAATATAATAAAGTCCAGGCAATTTGAGGCCATACCAAGTCCATTTAATGGTGTGATTCTGGTTCTCTGCTATAAGAGAATCTAATTTTTACCTTAATCTGACTTTTAGAAAAACTTCCTGGCTAAATATGAAATCCTGATTAAAACATTTTGCCTTTTATAGACTTCTGTGTACTTAAGTTTTAAATGGTAGCATGAACCCTGACACCAAAAGTAAGATCTCATATAATAATTACTTATTTCTTTGAAAATCGGGATTCATTTATAAGGTTGGAAAGTCAAATGAAACAGAAAGCTTTGCTGAAATGTATGTGGAGAAACCACTCCTCTGAATATTGCACATTAGTTCATTGACATTTCATTTAGATGCTATCAGCATCTTCTTGATAAGTGCACACTGATTTTTACGCTTGGCTTCAGTAATGCTGAGCTGCCTCACAGGAGAGCTTTGCAGAAATACCAATGAATATGATTGTTATGCATTTTTTTCAAATATGAAGTACTACAAAAATGCACAGAACAATAATATGGCACCACCTAGGCTAAAACATGCTGTCCAAGGCAACTCTAGAAGAAGTACTGAAGCATAGCCATCTAGCTATGTTCAGTGTACAGCCAAAGCTAAAAACTGGATCTAGTCTTTTGAGACACCATCAGATAATAAATAATTTTAATTTTTCATTTTAATTTTTCTTGTGTTTAGCATAACGTTATCTCTAATTTAAACAATAATTCACTGGGGAATGGCAGATTCACACTCAATAGTACATCCATATAGGATCAACTATGCTGTTAAAAACAAACAGTTAAAATTAGTCTAGTTCATAAGTGGGCTGTTATTTATGAAAACTTCTTAAAAATTAAGATTTATCTCAAAACAAAACAAAATAAAACAAGAATTAGAGAGCAATTTTTTCTCCAAGGCATCCTTTACCTACCCAGCTCCGCAGTTAATTTATTAATTAGCAAATATTTAGATAACTACTATATGCCAAGCATGGAGAAAGGAGCTAGGGAGATGAGGTGAATATTAAGTTGGACATCATATATGAAAACACTTAGGACCCTCTTGATTTGTATGAAAGAGAACCAATAACACAAGTGCATCAGAGAAATACAGGAGGCAGTTTAGAAAGAGAAGATGGAAATAATGCCATAGTCTGGTCTGATAAGATCTCTGAAATGCAAGGTGAGAATCTGCAGATGTTACAGGAATAACAGTGGACAAACTACTACAGCACCTCAGGAAGGTAAGTGAGGCCAGGAAACAATGGAACTATAATGTTTAGTGGGAAGGAAGACTAGGGATAATGAATCAAAGAAGATGAATGTTCACTATGAATGGTTTGAGAACATTCTTGACCAGTGACCACCGGACCTAATCAATATGACTTTGAACTGCCCACAGTGTTTGGGGGAATATGCCTAGGTATACCTGTTAAACCTGTTAGAGAGAGAAGAAAAACCCTGTAGGAGTAGCCCAGTGAGTCATAAAAAGATAATTGTAAGGGGAGCTGGAAGCAATACTTAAGAGCTTGAGGTGTCCATATACCTATAGGTTGTACCTAGGTCATAAACAACATGCTCTTGAAATTATAACAGGATATTAAATATGATCTTTTAAGTTGTTATTTGGTAAGATGGGAATCAACAGCCAGTTTCTGTAGTATCAGAGAAGAGGATGTCTATGATATTGGATGTGAATTATCTAGTATGTTACCTTATTGCACAGGGTAGTTATTATTTTAAACATAAATAGCTATAATTATTTGTACATTTCTAATCTACCTTCACCTCTACTCCTTTTTTAGTAAACAGACCATAATCTATCCATTTCTGCAAGCCTAGAAACTTGTCATTCTCCTAATTTTTGAAACAAACATCAGCTCTTGTTATTCCACCTCATAAGTGTTTATGGCACCCTTTCACTTCTCTGCCTCTCCCAATATCACCACTTCATTATACTTCGGTCATTTCTGGGTCTATTCCAATCATTTCTTAACAAGTCTTCTCAATTCGACTCCCACCACACTCACATCTAATGCTCTTCATGCATTCAGGACCATTGTTTTAAAATGAAATCCATTGATGTCACTTCCTATGTAAAACCCATTTGCTATTTCCCAGCACTTTGGGTAAAGACAAAGAGAACACCTCAACACAGCCTATCTACAGCATTCATGAGCTCCAGCCTTCACCTGATGCTCCAGCCTTTTTTTCTGTCTTTGTCTGCTATCTTTGGGCTCCTAAAATATGCCGGCCTCCTTCCCACCTCAGGTCTTTGCATGCACTATTTCATCTGCCTAAACATGTTCTCTTGACATCTTTGCCCAGTTAATTCCTACTTATCCTTAGATCTCAGTTTACCTGATGGTTTTCTTTGGCAGTTACTTTCCTGACCATTCTAATCCATTATAATTCTGCTTTCCTTCATCACAGTTTGTAAGTAATTTTTTTTGTTGGTTAATTCGTTCTTTATTGGATCTCTCTACTGTTAGACTATGAACAACATAAGGGTATGAACCAGGTTCATTTTGCTCACTGTTATGGCCCTAAGCCCTATGAAAATGCCAGGCAAATTGTGAAATACTATATATTTGTTAGGTATAAAAAAGATATATGGGGGGGGGGCTGGGGTTGTGGCTCAGTGGTAGAACACTTGCCTAGAGTGTGTAAGGCACTGAGTTCGATTCTCAGCACCGCATATAAACAAATAAATGAATAAAGGTCCATCAATAACTAATAGAAATAAAAAAACATATATAACCTATATCTGATTTATTTATTTATTTTATTGGTGCATATTAATCATACAGAATGGTGTGTTTTATTGTGGCATATTCGTGCATAGATAAAACATAATTTGATCAATTTTGTTTGCCAGAAACTCTCCACCCTCTTTTCTTCCCTCCCCCATCCTCTTCCTCCACCTCACTATATTCCAATCTAATTTCACGAATCTACACACACCCCTATTTGTTGTTGTTGTTGATGTTGGTCCTCAAAATTATGATCTCCTTTTCCACCTGTTTTCCTCAAAATGACATAATTTTCTTCTTTATGGCTAAATTAAACTCCAATGTGTGTGTGTGTGTGTGTGTGTGTGTGTGTTTGTGTGTGTGTACATTTTTTTTGTTGTTGTTTTTATCCATTTATCTGTTGATGGACACCTAGGCCGATTCCTTAACTTGGCTATTGTGGATTGTGTTGCCATCAACATGGGAATACATGTATCTCTTTAGAGTCTATGTTGATCTTACTTATTTTGGATAAACACTAAGAAATGGAATAGCTGGATCATATTTTTAGCTTCTTGAGGAATCTTCATACTGATTTCCATGGTGGCTGCGCTAATTTACATTCCAATCAACAGAGTGTAGGAATTTCTTTTTCTCCACATCTTGCCAGCATTTATTGTTATTTGTATTCTTGATGATTGTCATTCTGACTGGAATGAGATGGAATCTCATCATTGTTTTGATTTGCATTTCCCTGATGGCTAAAGATACTAAACACTTTTTTCAAATAATTGTGCTTATTTATACTTATTTTGAAAAGCATCTGTTCAGTTCATTTTCCCATTTATTGATTGGGTTATTTGGTTTCTTTAATGTTGAGTGTTTTGAGTTCTTTTTATATTATGGCTATTAGTCCTCTGTTGGAAGACTAACTCACAAAGACTTTCTCCCTTTCTCTCCATTATCTCTTCAGTATGTCAATTATTTCCTTTGCTATGCAGAAGCTTTTTAATTCAATACAATTTATTGATAATTTATTTCTTGAGCTATAGGAGTGTTATTCCAGAAGTCTTTTGCTGCACATAAATGTTGAAGTGTTTCCCCTATTTTTTCTTCTAACAGTTGCAAAGTTTCTGGTCTTCTAGTTAGGTTTTTGATCCATTTTGAGTTTACTTTCATGTAGGGTAAGAGATAAAGATCTTGTTGCAATTCCCTATGTATGGATATCCAGTTTTCCCAGCACCATTTGTTAAGGAGGCTATCTTTTCTCCAATGTACTTTACTGGAACTTTTGTTAAGGAACAGATGACTATAGCTGTGTGGGGTTGTCTTTGTGTCTTCTGTTTTAATGCCAATATCATGCTGTTTTAGTTACTTTAGCTCTGTAGTAATTTGAAACCAGGTAATGTGATGCCTCCAGGATTGCTCTTTTTGCTCAGAATTGCTTTGGCTATCTGAGTTTTTTGTTCCTTCTATATGAACTTTTGGATTGTTTTTTCTAGTTCTGTGAATATCCTTGGTATTTTGATAAAGACTTCACTGAATCTGTAGAACCAACCTATATCTGATTTAAAGACTAGATTTACAAAGAAACCTATTATGGTACTAGATGCTGATAGTGAGGGAGGCCATGCATGTCTGGGAATCAGGCTTATAAGAGCTTTCCATATATCCTGCTCAATTTTGCTGTGAATCCAAAGATGCTCTTAAAAATAACGTATGTTTAAATAAAAGAAAATAATTATGGAGAATTTTAAACTTATACAAAATTAGAGGAAATAGTGTAATGAATCTCCATGAACCACCACCTTATAGATTTTAATATAATTTGGGTGTTTGGGATGACCAGTGAAACCATTCCTCTTTAAATTAACTTCATCTTTCATGACTGATATCATCCTAATAAAATGACTTATATTTAATATATCTTATGGAAATGGTAATGATGACTCCTTTTTAAAAGAAGAACAATATGAGCCTACGCAATTTTGTACTTTCCAGTCTCTAAAAGATTCAAGTGTGTTTTCACAGCTATCTGAACTCCAAACAACAGGACATGTGCTGTTGGCCACTTCACCATGTTATTTGGATATCAAAATGCACTGTCCCTTCAAGAGCATTCAGAATCAACACGAAAGACCCTAATTCACTTCAATGACTATCCCATCCTTACACTTCAGCACTTTGGGACAAAAGTAAAGACAGTTGGCCAGGGTAAGCTATAAAAGTAAATAAATAAATAAAAGATTTGAAAACAGAATACTATAGTCAGATCTTTAATGTCCCTCCAAAAGCAAATGTGTTGAAGGCTTGGACCCCAGGCCATGCTGCCACTGGGAGGTGGTGAAATCTTTAGGAGGTGGGACATAGTGGAAGGAAGTTAGGTAATTTGGGAAATGCCCTGGAAGAGGATATTGGGACCTGACCCCTCCTCTTTCTCTCTCTTTTGCTTTCTGCCCACCACGAGGTGAACAGGCTTCCTCTGCCACAGGGCCAAAGAATTAGGGCCAAGAGACCATGGACTGAAAACTTTGAAACTGTGAGCCAAAATAAACCTTTTCCCATATTAAGTTGATTATCTCAGGTATTTTGTTATGGGCATAAAAAGCTAATACACAGAATGACTAAGATTTTTACCCAAAGAAATGCTTACTGTTCCTTGAATATGTTGGGCTTCTTCCAACCCCCAAGGCTTTGTACTCACTGCACCTCTGTCCAGATGAGGTTCCTGTCTAGATCCAGAAAACTCCTATTTATCCTTTGAAATTCAATGCAAGAGATCCTTAACCTCCCCCTAACATAAAAGACCTTGCCTGGTGCATCCTTTGGTAACCCCTGACACACTTGTTTATTCCAACTCCCTGTAAGTTGTATAAAAGAAAAACCATTGATCTGTATAGTGAGGCATTATAATGTAAGTCACAATAAACAAACTTTGGAGTTTGTGAGAACTGGGTTCAGATATGATGCCAGCACTGGGTGGCTGTGGCTTCAGCATCCTTTTGAATCTGAGCCCCTATTGTGGCACACTGTAAGTAAAGATGCTAGTATCTATACCAGCATTGTTGCAAGGGTGATGTGTGAAGCACTTAGAAAAATAAGTATCAAGCACATAGTTGTAGTTAATGCTCAAGGAAGATGTACTGCGTGGAAGAAAAAAATAAACAAAGAAGAAAGGAAAAAGAAAATGGAAGAGAGAAAGAAAATGGAGTAATGTTTACTCAGGCAAAAAACAAGCATGAAAAATCCCCACAGCTGATAAGAGATGGGACCTTCACATTCTGAAGCTGAAAGTATATGTTTACACTTGATCTTTTATGGAGGAAAACACATTTTTCAATTCCTAAAGGGGAATTTGCTGAGCTGCCTTTCTATTTCTCCTCAGGGGCTAATGTGGTTTTCATCTTTCTGCTGTTCTTCGGTATCTTTGGACTCATCCATTTTTTAGTAGATTTCATAGCCTTTATTAATTTGAAAATGACATTTACTGGGCATTGGCTACCTCAGAGCACTACAGCGAACACACGTATGACATAAAACGGTCTTTTCCACTCTGCCTTCCTATCATCTGGGCGTTGGCAGCATTGAGCATGCATGAAGTGAAGTAGTGTGTGGAGAATCAACACATGGAGGGCTGTGGCACAGAAGAGGCTGGACGCCCGAGGAATTTTCAGGAAGCAGGTTTATTGACTGCAGTCGGTCCAGAGGGCTATTGGATAGCCTAAAACATTCTCTGGACAATGAGTCTAGAAATTCTTTGAATTTTATACCCAGTGGGAGGAGGGGCTTGGAGGTTTACAGAAAAATATATTTTTTTTCCTTTGAGTTCCCAGAAAGTGCTTTTTAGGCCAGACACAGGTCTTATAAGTCTTTACCAAGAAAACAGAGATAATATCTTTTTGCACAACAAGCTTCCAGACTCTCTGTGACAGCTTTTGTGTGCAAACCTGGCATTTACAGAAAGGGGAAACTACCAACCACAAGTCCCTCCACAGACATCCCACCTGCTGATACTCTTTTTAAAAATCTTTCTGAGGAGAAGAGAAGCTTAATTATGGCCAGGGTCTTCTGAGTGGGGGTCTCTGGCCTGCTTCAGTAGTTCCTGCATGTGGACACTCATCGTTGAAGCAGAGGCTCTGAGTGATGGAGACTTTCAGCTTTCTCAGAAAAATTCAACTTTGAGCACCCGTGATAAGTCTGGCACTGTGGCAGAGCCTCAGGGGACACCAAGGGAAATAAGGCCCAACACATGTCCTCCAGGCGCTGATGTCAAAAAGGGGAATGAGTCAATAAGTATAAGCTAAAGAAAATGCCACAGGAGAAACACAAGAAAGGTCCTCAGGCTTCCAAAGGAGGGAAAGCATAATGTCAGGTCAGAGATATCACAAAAGGCTTTATTTATTTATTTATTTATTTATCCATTTGTTCATTTAATAAAAATATTTGTTGGATGCCTGCTATATGCCAGACACTACACTAGATATTCAGAATAAGATATACACGAGGCAATATTCCTAATACTGACTTAATAATAAAGTGGGAGGGGGACATGTAAACAAATCATATAATTCATTCACTTCTTCAACATCTATTGGTTATATAGTAGTATCCAAGTTGAAGGGTGAAAAGATAAAAAATGTCTCTGTGGGAAAAGAACCTGTAGTCAAGTTCAAGAAGTAAACCCAAAATTTCAATTCAGTGTCTTAGATGCCATGGTAGCTAGGTCAAAAAATTGCAAAGTCACGAAGACAATGAACTCATTCTGGGGTCAGGAAGGCTTCTTCTCCAGGGCACATGGTAGAGGCAATGTGAGAAAATGAAGTTTCCCAGAAACTCTAAGAGGTGAAAGAAGAGTATTTGAGGCAAGTGGCATGTAGCTGGAAAAATAGAGAGGTGTCAGAGACAGAGGCCACAGGTGGAGGGCTTTTAAGCCCTGGAGCTGAAAGGATGGGAAGGTCAAGGTGCAAAGACCATTCAGAGGAGCAGGTGAACAGCTGAGCACAAGAAGCATGGAGGGAAGGTCAGGGGGAAACGCACAGTGCAGCAAGTGTCCAAGTGTCTTAAATGATGTCGAGGGACTTACTAGGAGAAAGGAAAATAAAAGCACCTGATTTAGAAGAAATGGCATTTCTCAGGGAAATTGTCCCCTTTTTGGATTTTGTAGGGGAAAACAGTGGAGAAAAGGGATTCCAGAGAGGAAAAAGAGCTTGAGCCAAAACAGGCAGCAAACCCGTATACGCATAATCAGGAGGTAGTGGACCCAGTTATTCTTGAGTCTCCAATCTCAGTGAACTCCATGTGTCCAGCCCGGACTTTATGGATTGGACAAATTAAACTAGCAGAGGTGTCCTCTAGTCATCCCTTTCTTCTCTTCAATAGGAGTGTGGAGGTCTTGGGTATTCAGAGGTTTTCTTTTTTTTTTTTTTAATTGGTTTTATTTTTTAAATACATGACAGCAGAATGCATCACAATTCTTATTACCCATATAGAACAATTTTCCATCTCTATTTGTATATAAAGTATGTTCACACCAATTCATGTCTTCAAACATGTACTTTGGATATTGATGCCCATCACATTCCACCATCATTGCTAACCCCCTGCCCCTTCCCCTTCCCTGGAGGTTTTCAAGTTTAGGAACTCCAACTTGTTTAAGGCCTCCAGATCAATAGTGGCTGATATACTAGTGACCACCAGCCCCAGTCCCTCCTTCTAGACTGATCCACACCCAGGACTCTGCCCTATGGTGAGGGCTGAAAGGGGCCAAAAAGGAACACCCCTGTTTTCTCCTTCTGAATTTGGAACCAACTGAGAAAGAAGGCTAAGAGGCAGACCAATGGAGATCAAAACATCTGCTTTACTTATTGATAAGCTGATCTGGACCGCAGGGCCTGACCTGTAGCCAAATGGGTTTTCTGAAAGCCTTTCTCAAGCTAGCAAAGTGCTGGCTTCCTGGTACAAGGCAAAGGTAGCTCAGCTACTCTCAGCACAGGGCCAAAAGAATGCAGGTGGCCTCCTGAAGGACATCGAGAGGAGGCAGAGATGAGATCACCAGGCTGGTCAGTCACCCCACCCCTGCAGTGAGGAGAAGCTCTATACTTTTGTCTTTCAGGTGAGTGGAGATTCTTTTCTCCCCGTGGAACATGAAAAATAGCCTATCTCCCCTACCGTGCACTAACTTACCTCCTTTTCTTTGTAGGATTTTATTTTCTAGCCACTAAATACTTAATAATTTAATTCCATAAGTGGGAAATCTTTAGTTTGCAAGCTTCTTAAGGTTGGAAAGTATCATTGTGTTTGTTTTCTCTTTCTTCTCTCACACAGACTAGGGAGGGGGAAGGGAAAGAAAGAAAAGGGAAGAAAAAGGGACAAAGAGCACAGGGAGGCATTTAATCCAAGTAGCCCTGAAAAATGTAAAAGTTTATGTTAATTATTGGTTCACAAACCATTTTTCATGCTGACAGACTCAGATATGAAAATATAGCCCATGATGTGATGGTGTTTCCTATGTTGCACAGATTTTTAAAAAAATATTGTGTATCATTCATAAAAGTTTTTATGCCCAAAACGCAGCGGTTGATGCTGAAGAAGGCTGAAGAAAAATATATTGGCATTGGCATTATCTTTAGGAAAATCACTAATATAAATAAAAATATAGAGACACATGAATGGAAGTAAGAACAAAAGCAGAAGACACACAAATATAAATGATGTAAACCATTCCATTCTTTTTCTTTTTTCTAAGTTGATACTTAAAAAGTGTACTTATGAACAGAGTTCATGTTATATTTTGATACATGTACACACTGCATAATGTTTAAATCATGTTAAACATATTTACCTGCTCTAATATTTATCCTTTCTTTATGGTGCAAACTTTCAAACTCCATTCTTCTAGGTTTTTGAAATGCACAGTAATTATTATCTATAATCACCCTATTGTGCAATAGCACACCAGAACTACTTGTTCCTATCTAATTTTAACTCAGTGCCTATTGGTATTTCCTAAGTCATTTTCAAAAGCACATGCTAAAATATAATTTTTAAAAATTCACTTTGGTTAACAACAGAATCCATATGTTAATGTATGTTGTCTATCATTAGATAAATTGTTCAACTCTTAAGGAAGATGGGATAGAGGAAAGAATGGACCCACAGCTGGTGGTGACTCTCCATGACTAGCTGCTCAGCTTTTCCCTGGATGGCCCTGAGAGTCTCCCGGATTCATAGTTGGAGTCAGCTGCAGGATCTCACTTTAATCCTGATGGCATGGCTTCTGACCTAGTCTCAAGTCACCATGTATCCTAGTCCCTGGAATGGAACTTTTGCTGCCTGGGATTCAGTACCAGCAAAATAATTCCTTTGCTTGAATTCTGTTTAAAATTGGCTCATTTTGGAGAATGAATCCTCTATAAGAATTTTCACTCTTCAGGCGGAACCCCTGTGTCTGGCCTTCTTTACTGCCTGTCTGAGCTGCTGATGGTTCTGCCCCTGGCAGTAGGATACTCCAGCACTCTCTTGCCTCTTTCTAGACTCCCTTTTGTTTTCCAAACTCATGTACTACTCTGAGCAAGTTTCTGTTTTTGAAGCCTCTGCCTTCCTTCTCTGATTTGGCCTGTTAGACAGATTCCTGGTTCTGACACCAGGAAGCTGGTATCTTCGAACAAGTACACTAGCACTTACACACATCCAAATTAAGACTTGAAAAAGTCACTTAGGAAGGTGGCATTATATGCCTGCTCCAGTGATGCTGCTATTTTTTCAAAAACATTTCTGAAATTCCTGTTGAAATTTCAGAGTCACAGACAAAACAGCACCACAGACACTACCCACCCAGTTGTACCCTCTACTTTGTATGTGGGGACATGAGGCTCTGGGAGCTCTGGAACCCACCAGGACCACATATCCAATTTCAAGCAAAGATGAAAACCTGCCCTCTACTCTACTAACACATGACCTTCCCCCATAACCAGTCTACAAGTCACAGAATAAATCATCTCCTAAGTATCTCCTAAGTATCTAGCAGTGGTTGTTAATCTTTATTTATTTATTTATTTATTTTTAATCTAATAAAAGCAAAAGGTATGATGCTTTAGAAAGTATACATACACTGGAAGCTTCCACGGGATGGAGAACTCCTGCCTTGTGTTAACAACAACAACAATAACAACAACAACACCTTTCCCCAAATTTCTGCAGCGACAATTCTGTTGCCCGATTGTCTTTCTCATCCTCCAGACCTGTATCCAAATGACTTCTGGCTGTTCCCAAATTTCAAATCCTTTGAGGAACAAGATGTTCCAGTGCTGAAGAGGTTCAAAAGAATGCGCTGTAGACTTAAAAGGAATTTCCACAAAGAACATTCCAAAGATGTTTAAAGAAAGCTGGGGTCCCTGCACAGTGCAACTTCTGCAGACGACCTGGAAGAGGGGCATCTGTGTGCCTGGGTCTGGGCTGCTGTTAAATAATGAGCCCTTTTTCCTCTCAGGGGAAGCTCATGTGGAGGCTTTGGTGCTGTAACTTCTATCTCCTCATGCAATGAGGCACAATTCCAACTGCAGCAGAGACTCCCTCTTAGCAGATACTGCTTTTCCATGAAGGTTTCTCAGACCTCTCCAGACTGTAATACGTCCTTCTTCCTTCTTGTTCCCAAGCTTTCTATAAACCTGTATCACCACCTCTGTTTTCATTCCCACCTCTCCCAACAGACATTGGGTACAGACCTGAAGGGCTGAAACAGTATTTCTGCATTTCATTATTTATATGCCTATTTGACATTTATGTTCTCACTCTTGAGACAATGGAGAACAAAACAGTGCTGCAGTGTCTCAGGAAAGCCAGACAAACAAGTAATCACACAGCAAAATGTGACTAACCTATCCTTTGGAAAATGCAGAACACTTTACAATATAATGTGGTATTTTTTCGGAAAGGGCTACCCCTTCAGCTAAGATCCAATGTACATCTATCTTTCCAGGGCCCAGCTCAATGTAAATTTTCTGTGTTGTTAGCTAGAGGGGTCTCTTAGAAGGGCAATTGCTCACTAATTTAAGAGTCGGTAGGGCCAGGGCCAAAAAGCAGGTAGGATGCACCTGGTTACCTCTTTTAGCTCTTTCTGAGACATCTAAAGTGGCAGAAAAAGCAGCAGACCCTAGAACTTCTGTAGGTTTCATTCCTAGGGTTCTGCCACTGACTCCATTTATGGGTTTTCACTTGTCCTTTTCTATGATGCCACCTCCCACAGCAAAGGAAGCTATGACAGTTCTTTGCAAACTGAAGGAATATTTCTGTCCATCTGTCTATCTCTAAACTGTTGTGTAGCTGGTTCTATCTCTATCTGCCTGTCTGTCTATCCATCATTTATCTTTAATCTATTGTCTAGCTGGTCCCAGTACTGCAGAAGGCGGCAGTTTAATCATAAATTTAGGAGAAGTGACACGGGTGCTGACTTTGTATGGCCTATGCCTCAAGCCTTTTGCTGCCTCACATGACCTGGATTTGGCAAAGAGGGGACAGCTTGAATTCCAGGCAGGCTAAAAGGCCTTGGCTGAAAAGCTCCAGCGGATTTCACAACACAGCAGGGAAAAAGACTTCCCACGGAGAGACAGGGAGTGGGGGGTGGGGAAATCGGCAATTCTACAAATTGGGAAGAGATAACAGGTGGGATGATTCAAAAGGCAGGATGGGCAACAAGAAATATCCCTGATTATGTACGTCTACCCTAGTCTCTGCGCCAACAACCAAAGCCCACAGCAGTACTATCACAAACTTTAGCCGCAGACCCTACGTCTATCTGTCCCCTTTCCCTCTGCGCAGGAGGGGCGCGGGCGGAGCAGCCACCCCCACCCCACGCCGACGCATGCGCGCCGTTCACACTGTCCCCACTTTCTAAACTTCTGAGTAGCACCCCTATCCGCGTTAAAGAAGGCTCCTCTCTATTTATGCCGGGGACTGCACGATGATCAATCCACTGCAGCTTCAGAGTGCGCAGGCTACTGGGCCACAGTGAGGGGGCTGGCCAAAGGGAGTCTAGAAGTGCATGGGCGTGGAACTACAACTCCCAGCAGACACCGCGCTGGCCCCGCCTTCCCGCCGACGCGCCCGAGGCCCCGGTGCTTAAAGCGGCGAGACCGGCTGGGCGCCCCGACTGCCAGGCGCTGAGGCGTGCACTGTTTCAATGCGGAAGGTGGCTACGAGGTGGTGTTCTTCTGTGTTTGCCTGTTGTGCTTGAGTTAGCCAACAGCACAATAAAAATAAACGATACTTTAGTGCATTTAGAGGCTTCTCAGGCAGAGCCGCTTATTCCCCCTGCTTTGAATTGTCGATTTTACAAATGAGGACCTGAAAAATCATCTATATGTTAAATTTCTGTAAAATAAATGATTTTTCCCACCATGTCAATGAAAAATTTTTTTTTCTCGTTTGCAGGTGTCAGTGGACGATGTCTAGCATCATTGTATTTTCTTTAAAGACTCAGCACAATTTATAAGAGGGAAACCTTTTAAAGACATCTTAAAGGGAATCATCTTGATAAAATAAAACTTGCTTGTTTGATAAAATTCATGCTTTAATTTTCTAAGTTCTAACTTATGTAATGAAATATCTTTAAAATACAGCATATTTGAAAGCCTTTTTGGGAACTGAAGATTTTAAAATCTATTTTAAATGTAACCTTATCTTTGAATAGGATGTGGCAGAATGGGGTTTAAAATTGCTATTCTTTTGCTTCTTGCTATCCGGAGGCAAAACAATGATAGTTCTTAGGTGGCATATTCTAGAAGGGATAGCTACCTTCTAGAATAGTGCTATTAGTTCTTACAGCTACAGTGGTTCTCTTGAATAGGGTGGTTACTGTGATAAGAACTGTCTTGAGATTTTATTGGCTTGAGGCACTAAAATATTTAAGAACTTTTATATTCTCTTCCCCAGCTCCTAACCCTGATTTATTACAACCATTAATAAACAACCTCTACATACTAGCAGTGAACTCCTTTGGTTTTTTGCAAATGTAAATTTTAAGAGCCTCAAAGGGAATCAATTCAGAACTCGAAGGCAGAATCATTTTAGAGTTGGGTTTTTTCCCTTTGCTTTTGGACTCTGTTTCAGTCTGCTGAGTTTTATGACTATGTGTGCATTCAGTCTTAGTGTGGCATTTGTGGATGATATGAAACTGGCCAACTGTGCCAAAAATTAATAAGATGTAGAATTTTTTATTTGTTCTTTGTGTAGGGCAGACCAGCAATAGGCGTGCTGGAAAATGGAAATAATAGTTGATGTATAGTGATTTTAGAGATGACTAAAACAGCTATTGTGCTGGGAACAAATCCCTCCATACATTCTGAAACCGCAAATGGGGAGAACAGTACTCGTGACATTTGGTAATGTTTAGATTTTTCCAAAAGTGTTCTCCTTATAGTCATAAACAGAACAAGTTTTCTGGATTCCAACTTTTCTATTAAATATTCAATTTATCAAGTCCCAGCCAGCACAAAACAAGAATGCATAAAAGACAATGTCATTGTGTATAAGAAATTTTCATGAGAACTTAAAATCAGCAATACTTTTAAGGGAGAACAGCTAGAAATAAGTACAAGATTCAAAAATCTTTTTTTTTTTTTGGTATCATGAGCAGCAAAGGACAAGCATTTATTTGACAAAAGATACCACTTGCAGAAGTACCAAAAATATTGGTAACCTAGAACAAATCTTTTTTAAAAAGAAGTACAGGGCTGGGGTTGTAGCTCAGTGGTAGAGCACTTACCTTGCATGCGTGAGGCGCTGGGTTAGATCTACAATACTGCTTAAAAATAAATAACTAAAGTGATTGTGTCCATCTACAACTAAAAAAAAAATTTAAAAAGAGAAGATGTACAACATCTTTATAGAGGGAAGTATAAAACCTCACTGAAAATCATTAAGAAGGGGCTGGAGTTGTAGCTCAGTGGTAGAGTGCTTGCCTTGTACCTGTGAGGCACTGGATTCAATTCCCAGCACCCTATATAAATAAGGAAATAAAATAAAGGTCCATCAACAACTAAAAAAAAATTTAAAAAACCATGAAGTAAATATTTAAATAAATGGAATGGATAGAACATCATGTTCAAGGATGAATTATCAGTTCTCCTCAAGTTTATACATTTCATGCAACCAGAATCAAATTATTAATAGTAGTATGTGTGTGTGTTGACAGATTTATTTTTAAATTTATTTGGAGACATAACACTTTAGTAATAAAGTAATAAGTTTTACACTTTAAAACTTTTAGCTTTTTTCCTATATGTGTTTATGAACTTGATACAAGAAATCATTTATTAAACAGATTACAGGGAGTTCAAACTAAAAAGGAAAAGAGTGGTGCATTCAACTGCATTAAAAACAAGTGAACTACCATTTGACACAGCTATCCCACTCCTTAGTCTATACCCAAAGGACTTAAAAACAACATACTACAAGGACACAGCCACATCAATGTTTATAGCAGCACAATTCACAGTAGCTAAACTGTGGAACCAACCTACATGCCCTTCAATAGATGAATGGGTAAAGAAAATGTGGTATATATACACAATGGAATATTACTCAGCAATAAAAGGGAATAAAATCATGGCATTTCAGGTAAATGGCTGGAGAATACAATGTTAAGTGAAATTAGCCAATCCCAAAAAACCAAATGCCAAATGTTTTCTCTGATTTAAGGATGCTGATTCATAATAAGGTTGGGGGTGGGGGGCATGGGAGAATTAGAAGAACTCTAGTTAGGGCAAAGAGGAGGGAGGGAAAGGGAGGGGGCATGGGGGTAGGAAAGATGGTGGAATGAGATGGACTTCATTACCCTAAATACACGTATGAAGACACAAATGGCGTGATTCTACTTTGAGTATAACCAGAGATATGAAACATTGTGCTCTATATGTGTAATATGAATTATAATGCATTTTGCTCTCAAATATAACAAATTAAAATTTAAAAAATAAATTAAAAAACAAGCAAACACTTAAATGAAACTTCTGTACCTTAGAAAGTAGAAAACAGGAGTGAGAAGGCAAGGCACAGACTAGAAAGGCATTGACAACTCAGAGAGACCAAGAATTAGTATCCAGAACATTTAACTACTACAAATCAATAAACCAAAGACAAATGATGCAATGTAATAATACATTATAAATGAACCAATGTGATGTACCAAATCCTAGAAGAGGAAAATTGAATGGCTAAGAGATACAAGGAAAATACTCTACTTCACTAGTAATCAGAGAATACTAATTAAAGCAACAATACTATTTCACATTTATCTAATTAGAAAAATTTAAAGCACAAAAATATTAAGTGTTGTCAAAATGTTGAGCAATAGATACTTCCCCAGTGCTGATGTTGGTGTAAATCAGCTCAGTTTGTCAATACTATGAAAGTCAAGATTATGGAGCAAGTCTACTCTGGGCATATATTCCAGAAAACTCTTGTATATATGCATAAAGGGATATGTCAAAACAGTCATAGGTGATGGTAGGCAGAATAGAAAATCATGAAAATACCCCCTCAAGAGAAGAATGGATAATTGATTCAGTGAAAATGAATGAATAAGAACCACATTATCAGCATGTATAAAACTAAAAAATAATTGGTGTAAGAAGAGAAAGTTATAGTTCATGTGTGCAATGCCAATATTGTATCACTTACATAAATATTTTTTATAGATTTATTTATTGGTACTGGGAATTTACTACTGAACTACATTCCCACCCTTTTTGTTTTTTTTATTTTGAGACAGAGTCTCACTAAGTTGCTTAGGACCTCATAAATTTCTGAGGCTGGCCTTGAACTTGGGATCTTCCTGTCTCTGCCTCCTGAGCTTCTGGGATTACAGGCATGAGTCACCGCACCCAGCTCTATGAAGTTTTAAGCATTCAAATTGATACTAGTTGTTGATTTTAAATACTTTCCTATGTGGCGAATGCATAAAAACATACATAGGTTTAATAAAGGCCAGATCCAGTATTCAAATGTGCTTGTAATATTTTATTTTTTGATTTCTTGAAATTGTTCATTGAACTATTTAGGGAAACGAGGCTACATTTACATTTTTAAATAACTTTCTGAGTTTCTCTTATAATTAATCCAATAAGCCATCGCCCTCTATAGATCCTCCTTGGCACAAAGGACTAAGACACGTAGAAGCTTGCTGACTGCCATCTGCCCGGCTTTCTGTCTCCATAACCCTGAAACCCAGTGGGATGAGTGCAGATAACATGGCTAGCTGGCACTAAGGAGCCTAATCTGGCCAAGGATCTTTACCTAGCAGCAGGTCAGGTACAGGCTGAAAGTGTGGCTTTCTGTGGTGGTTGCAGAGAGAAGATTCACTTTACAAAATAATAATAATTATTATTATTATTAGAGCTTTATAGTTATACACAGTACTTGGGTTTGTCCCAACAAACTCATTAGAAGATACCCTTTTAAGCACTTATACACCTCCTCTCTTGGTTGGCACCTTTCAATCAAAATGAGCAGGCTGTTATATTGGAGTTCCAGATGTCAGTGGGTTGGTAGTTGATACAAATTCTCGAATAAGGGTATTTTTTTTCTCCCTGATGCAATCACTTTTCAGTTTCAGAAAACATGTTTTTATTTTTTTAATTAACTAATTAATTAATTTAAGGATTGGCACAGCAAGAGATTCACCTGCAGAGAATGTATTTTGCTTGATTAAAGGTAACTTGATTGTGAAAAATCTAATTCTGCTGAAAGTTATACTCTGTTTTCTTACTATTTGAGTAGCTTACTGTCACTGTTGTAATTGGCTACAGGACTTGTTGACTTGTTGCCATGTTCAACTTTATACCTTGAATCACAGGTCTTCCTGGATTCTCAGGTGACATGTACGGCTTTGGAATGCTTTTCCATTTATCACAAACAAAGTTTATTGATTAGGCACCCACGTTTGCACAATACTAAGTACCTAATAGAAGGGGTTTAAAAAGACACTATCTTTGGCCAATACGGGCTATAGAACTTGTTGTATGGGCTTTTTAGTCTTCCTCCTTGGCTACACCATCATTGCCCATCCTTTATAATCTCCAGAACTTTGGAACTGTTAGAGCCAGGACCCTTGTCTCCATGTCATGGGTAGTTACTAAATGCTTTGCCTGAAGACGGTAGGAAAAAGTTTCTCTGTTCTAGGGGACAGACTGCTAAGTTTTGCCATTAGCAACTCTCTCTGCTGGTTTAAACATGCAGTTTTCTATGAGGCAAAGCCAGATACAGGCTATTTCAATTGAGTTGCACCACAGAAGGGAAAGTAGTCCATGTTTGGACCACAGTGAAGAGCTCCAGCAATCAAAGTCACCAGGGCAGTTATCACCAGCAGCTAATCACCCCCACCCACATATACACTTGGGTTCATTTTATGGGGCTTATTCCCATAAGAAGGAAAGCCAAAAAACATTCACCAGTGTAAACATGATAAAGCTCAGTATCATACGGCTGGAATAAATAACTCGGTTCAGAAAAACATGTCTTAGTTCATAGAACTAGGATCAACACAATTTAATATGAAAAGTTCCATTTTTATAAAAGAAAAGGAAAAGGGTGATGGTTTTAAAAGTGTGTGTCTGTCTTCAAGCTCATTACTTTAGTTTCTTTATCAATTTACAGACCAGGCTGCCTCTTTCTTGGGCAAGTATGCTTTCCAAGGTGGGGGTTTCCGACTTTGGGCAGGAGAGGAAAAGGATTCCCTTCTCTTGAAGAATTGATTAGGTGGGGCTATCTAATTTCAAAAAACAGAAAATCAGGAACTTGTTATGGAGGGTCCCAAGGACTCCTGTGGCCATAGGTATGAGGCTTGCACAGGAAGCCATGGTTATGGGAGGTGGTGTGGTGTCTGTCACCTCATGGCTCACCACCTTCCCAGAGGACCATGTGAGACTTCAGTATGTTTCTCTATTTTTTGTCGGCATAATGTAAGGCATTGTTAGTCATCAGATGCTGGTTATCTATGTAGAAAAGTTTATTTTGAGTTGGGAATTGAAATGCTTCAGAGCATGGTCATTTCTGATTTGCAAGGACTCTATTCACAGGATAACAGAAAGAACTGTTTCTTTCTTTTACTTCTTTCCTTGTTCCATTTTCCTCTCTTCTCTTTCCCTCCCTCCCTCCTTCCTTTTTTATCCAGCCCACCTATCCTCCATCCATCCATCTATCAATATTCACGGAGTATTTTCCATAGCCAAGCCCTTTAGACCAGTGGCTGTGGTCCAGAAATGCAGACAGGAACCCTATTCAACAGGGCAGGGACGGTGTGACTAGGGTAGAGGAGAGAACTGAGAGAGTATAAGAGGCAGCAAACAATGGGAAGTGAAGGATGGTGGAGAAGGAGGAGCCAAGAGTAACTCCTGATGGGAGAACTTTCCCCTGTTCTTGTGTAGGAAAACTCTGGAACTGGAAGGTTTATCATGGCTCACGGTTTCGGAGGCTTCAGTCCATGTCATTGCTTTGGGCCTGTGGTGAGGCAGCACAGCATGGTGGGCAGCAAAAGAGAGAGAGAAAGAGACCAGGCCCACAATCCCCTTCAAGAACACAATGACTGACAGACCTCTCACTGGACCCCACCACTTAAAGTTTCTACTACCTCCCAATTGTGCCTCTCTGGGGACCAAGCCTTTAACATTTTGGCCTTTGGAGGACATTTCAGATGCACACTATAATATTCTGTCCCAGGTCCCCAAAAGCTCGTGTCCTTCTCACAGTGAAAAGGACATTCAGTCCATCTCCCAGAGTCCCACAGTCTTAACTGCTCCAGCATTGCTTTGAAGTCCAAGTCCAGAGTCTCCTCTGGGATATGAGGCACTTATAGAGCTGTAAGCCTCTGTAAGGGGGGGGGGGAAAGAAGTAATGTCTTTCAAGATACAGTGGTGGAACAGGCCACCTATTCCAAAAGTAGGGGCGAAAGGAAAATATTGAGAGGAGGTCAGACAAAAGCAAAACCAAAACCCAGCAAAGCAAACATTTAATCCTACAGCTCCATGTCCAGATCTGGGATACATTATGGAGCATGTAGGCTTTTAAGGGCTTGGGAAGCCCCACACCAAGGGCTTTTCCAGTTGCAACGCACATGGCCACTCTCTTGGGCAGATTTGATCTGCGGCCTAATGCTTCCCTCAGCAGTTCATTCCATTTTCCCAGCATCTCTGACTTCTTGGGGTTTTCACTGCAGCTTTGGCTCCACTCCTATGGTTCTACATGTCACCTTGCCAGGGACTGCCTGGCTTCTGAGGCCTTCCTTTGAAATCTAGGTGGAAGCCTCCCTGATCCTGTAACTCTTGTTAGCACCTCTCCTCCTGATAGCACCACTAGCTGGGAACCAAGCCTTTTAACACATAGGCCTTTGGGTGATGTTCTAGATCCACACTATAGCAAATAGAAAACAAAACAAAAGAGAAAAGGAATTGGATATGAGAAGTGTACAAATACCCTGGGACCAATCAGATACAAATGCTGATGATAAATCATTAACCAACCTGGAAAAGCATAATAAGAATAAATATGTTTTATAACAAAGAGAGCTTCAATGCATGATAATTAACAATTTATGACTGCCAAGACCAGAGGATTTCCATTGACCTACTACTGTTGGAGACACCCACTTTATCACAAGAGCTGTTTATAGTGGACAGAGGCAGAGCTGAGAGCTGTAGAGGATATGCACAGGAGGACAACTCATGATAGATAGCTCTATGTTGCTGAATCCAATCACAGAACCATATGTTGCTCTCTCAAGAGCCTGATTATTGAATACATTAAGGGCATCTAAGAACATAATTGTTAATTTTGCTTATAATGAAACGTATGAATAAATGCATTAAGAGTTTAGTAAAATATATTAACATATGATGGGTTGGGAGGTGCAAAGTACCTAGGGAGGACGGGAAAGGGGAAGCCTTCAGATGGGAAGAGCTGTGGTGTCATGTTGGCAGAGACCTCCTGTGTCCTGGAATAATATACTGAGGTCTTAAAGACACTGGAACACCAAAGACAGCTGACATTCCCTGCCTGCTTGTTCTGCTTCCTAAGGCAGGCACATGTCCTGAAGTAATTTTACAAAGATTTCTATTAATAAAAATAAAAGCAAACATAATATTTGCCCATTAGTTCTAGGAAGGGGAATGGAGCTGGCAGAAGGGGCCCTAGATCACCTGAATCCCAGTGTGGTGATTCTTTTTCTCATGTATCATACAGCAACTTAAAATTTTACTTTATTTTTCAACTTACTATAGGAAAATTCACTCTTCTTAATGTAAAGTTCCATTTTGAAAAATACCTAGAGTCACAAAACCACTACAAAAATTAAGAAGTAGAATAATCCCATTGCCCCCTAAAAAAGTAGTCAGCCCTGTGTCTTACCTTTAACCCCTGGAAACCATTGATCTCTGTGCCCTTACCTTTGCCTTTCCAACAGTAACATGAAAATGGAATTGTTTTGCAACATAGCAACTTTTTAGTTAAGAATTTAAAATAAAAAGAAGAAAACAAACAGCAACAACAAAAAACATTGCTCCATTCTGTAAATATTTCAGTCAAGTAAAATTTACTATATGGGATACCTCACCTGTTCCTAATGCATTCCAAAATATATTTCCTAATAAAAAAAAATTTAGTTTTTGTTTGTTTTGTTTTGTTTTTGTGCTCACCCTTGATTGCTTAAGAAATTGAGGGGGTAACTAAGTTGCTTCCTGTGTGGCCGTGATAGCGATTTTGTCTGTACTGAGACTTGCCTTGCAAGTCTGTCTCTGAGAGGAAGGCAATGTTGTGTTTTTCTAGCAATTTTTATAAATATAATCTGAACCAAAGAAGAAAACTCATTCCATGGGGATTTCATCAGGATTTTTCTGAAAGATGTCAAACAAAAAGGGCATGTGGGAAGAACAGCTAGACACATACAAATCAGAAAAGAAACTCTAAGGGCCAGCTTCCTACATAAAGGACCTAAAATTCCTGAAACATCAAATCACAAGGCATGCAAAAAGAAAAACAAAAACACAGTGCTTATCAAACTGTTGGGATTCACACACAATCTCAGTGGCCTGCTTCTGTGAGGCAGACGGACTAGCATGAGGCACACCATGAGTTAGTTGCTTCTTTCCATCACTCTATCTGTGCTTATCTTTGGAGCATATTGAATATAAAAATATATGGTATAACAGATAGATTTTACCTCAAATTTTCCTTGGCTATTACTTTTATTTCTTTAAGGGACTTGGGGGTATGGGCTTATTTTGTTCCATTGTATGAACTATGTATTTCGACCACACTACACATTGGGGGTGCGGAGGGGGTAAAATGCAGGTTGCACGCTCCATCCTCCTGGCCCTATTGATTGTGCATCCACACTGGCCTGGGGTTGTTGCTGTTGAGCTGGTGCTATCACAGCGGAGTTATTTTCTTTCTAGTATGTCACTGTGTTGGTTCATTTTCTGCTGCAGCAGAATACCACAGTCTGGGTAATTTACAAACAATGAATTTTATTAGCCCCCCAGTTATGGAAGTTAGGAAGCATGGTGCCAGCATTTGGCCAGGTCGTTTGTGCTTCATCTTAACAAGGCAGAAGGGCAAGTGAGTAGAGGAAATTTGGGCTGAACTTCTCCTTTTATCAGGAGCCTGTGATAACTAAGGCTCCCTGATAATGGCATTAATCAGTTCATGAGGGAAGAACTCTTGTGACCTAATCACTCTTATCGGTCCTCCCTCTGAGCATGGCACTGGGGATTAAGTTTCCAGCAATGGGCTTTGGGCAACACATTCAAACCACTGAACTCACCTTGCTTTTCCTACCAATTATTAAACCATTTGCATCAGACCAATGAGTAAGCAGTTGGTTTGGGAGCAGCAAAGGGGACTGAGATAAACACCACATAAACACAGAGAATATAGTGGTCTAGTGACCCTGGAGACACTGTCAGAGTGAGATTCCCATGTTTTCTCAGTTCTCAAGTTGTGGTAGAATCGAGGCCCCGACAAAACAGAAATTTGTATTTTTATTTGTGAATGCATTGTATTCAAAATTGTGCCCCAATATGCTATGCTTTATTAATAAAAACAAAACAAATTTAGTTCTATGTGCAATCAATCTAACTTCTAGTGAAAGTAAATTCGTGGAACTTGTGAATTTAACGTTCAGTCCTTGGCATCTGATGATGAACAGATGGTTTGTCAGCACACAGCAAAGAAAACAGTGTGGGTTTACTAAAAGCAAGCCATGCCGAACTAACCTCGTTTCCTTTTATATTAGGGTTGACACTGACAGAAAAGGAAAATTTCTTAAAAATCAGTGCATCTTGATTTCAGTCAGATTAAAATATTTCCCTAGGGGTGCAAAATGCAGAAAACTCAACTGAATCTAATGTGATAGATTTATTGCTACTTAAACAAGTGGTAAATGGGCCACAGGTTTATCCATAATTTGAATGAAATGTATAGGTCTCTTTACATATGTTGTGAGATACTGAATGCAATGTATATTGAAATAAAGATTTTTTTAAGAACAAAAAAATGGTAGGTTGGAACACTATTCAAAAATTACAAATGATTTTTAGTAAAGATAAAAGTAAATCTGAAGACTGTACTTTTAAATACATAAAAGTATAGGATGCAGCAGCTCCAGAGACTTAGGCAGAAGGATCGCAAGTTCAAAGTCAACCTCAGTAACTTAGCAAGGCTCTAAGCAATTTAGAGAGACCTGTCTCAAAATAAAAAAATAGAAAGGGCTGGGGATGTGATTCAGTGGTTAAGCATCCCTGGGTTCAATCCCTGGTACTAAAAAACTTTTTTAAACATAAAAAGTATAGGATGGGGGAGGACTGACTTCCTATTGGTTTGTGAATACAAGATGAGGATATTTTAATCAATTTCAAATTTAAGTGAATCAACGGTATAAAACTCTTCCTGAATAATAGGAGAATAATATCCTTATCAGATGGAAACACCAATCTTTCTGCTTTCTAATAGCCACACTCTCAGCATCACTGTTTACAGAACCACGAGTCTGAGTTTAGGAAAGACACTAGTGAATTGGAGAAGATCCAGGGGAGCTGGACCAAGTCAGTGAGCAACTAAGGACCCCATCATGAGAATAGGGGAAGACACCGACATGCATCAAGTGTCTACTTCAAACACAAGAAGGACAAAGGGCTGGAAGTAGAGAGGAAGATGAAGTGAATAGAGGTCAGCTTCCTTGGGGTTTGAGTAATAAGTAAACATCATAGGAAGGAGCCCCAGTTCATAGGATTTCAAGGACAGAGAGACAGGCAGGGTAATCTACATTACAGCCACTGCTCTCACCCAGAATAAGGTTAAGGCATGCATGTGTGTGGTTCGCATGTGCCCGCATGAGTGTGCATACTTGCACACAGGTGCATTTGTGTGTCCAGGGAAGTAGACCAAAAAAAAAAAAAAGTTGATCAGAAAGTACATTTCCGCTTCCACTACTCTCAGAGTAGCTTCTCCCAGTAGCATTAAAGCAGATCTTTGTTCTTGGGCACATTGTTTTACTCATTCTGTGTCCATTTTTGTCACCTACTTTGGGCCAGTCCGTGTGTCAAAACTGGAGGTTCGAAGTAGAAATAAGCCCAGGCAGTACACAAACAACAGTCTAGGGGGACAAATGGGCACTGTGGCTGCAGATCTGCCCACTGAGACCTGAGAGGTGAAGTGATGATCCGGAGTTACTCAGTGATCAACAAAGTGATCAAACATCAACTTCAATGACTCTCAGAGCTGGGGGGAATTTTGGACACTGCTCAGCATGTGATTTTCAAACAGTGCCTTGTGCAAACCCAGGGTATTTGCAAAGCTCTCTCAGGGACTGCGATGTGTGAGAGGCAAGATCAGATCAGAAGGTGTCTGGGGTCCTCTGTTCACACTTCCCGAAGAGCAGCTTCACTTTTGTTTTATTTTCCCTTCCTTCCTATGAGAAGTAACTTGAAGAAGGTGGTACTGCTACTGTTTAGTATTTGACCAAGCCCCACACCCATTTAGAGGATAGTGAGAACATTGGCTCAAAGGTGCTGTGATTTCCCTGATGTATTAAAGAAGGATTTTTTTGTTTACCTCTAATGTGGTCTTTCAAAGAGTATGAAAGCTATTCCTGCAGTGACATATTGAAATGCCCAATGATCCTCTTTGAAAATAATTTTTAGATTTTCCCTCAGATGTATAACTTTTCAAACTTTCCAATGGCGTGAACTTTGCCCAACTCATTTTTATTTAACAAGGGTCTAACACAGTGCCTGAAATGCACACACTTTCCAAATGATTGCTAAGTATACAAGGGAGGAATTAAAATAGCATGCTACAGAACCCAAAACAGATCTTCTGACTGATTATGGAAAATGAAAAAATCTCATTAACCTAATAAGCTGAAAATAAATACTATATAGATACATTTCCAGTCATGTATCTCTCACTGATGGAGACATGTGGTAAGAAATGCACCTTTAGGCAATTTGGTGGTTGTGTGGACATCACAGAGTGCGCTCACACAGACCTAGATGGTATACGTCTATCAATCGATATGGCCTCTAGAGGCAATCTAGAGATGTGATCAATACAAGACAAACCCATGAGGCTGTCTGTGGCTGCGGGCACAAATAAGACATTGGTTATATGGCATTCAGTTTTAGAGTAAGATTTTTTAATATGTAGAAGGAGAAACTCTAAACCAGCAAAACAACACATAGCATAAGTACATGAGCCAGGAACAGAGACATTTGTTATCTTTATTAAGTATCATGTTGTTACATAATTGTGTTAGGCTTTTCTATGACTAGCAGTGTCGTAGTTGGTTAACCACCATGTCACCACCAATGTGGGAATTATGCCTTGCCCTGTGACTTAACAATGATCATGGCATCTCTAGGCCATAGGAATTTTCCTATATATATATATATATATATATATATATATATCTCCTATGCCGAAGCATATATGTTGTTGGTCCTATAAAATTACAATGAAGCTGGAAAATTCCTATGACGTAGTGATACCATGGCTGTTGTTAAGTCACAGGCAAGGCATGACCACCACATTGGTGGTGACGTAGTGGTTAACCAACCTACTGCTCTGCCAGTCATATAAAAGCTACGTGTACTTTCTTTAAGTGGAACCTTTCCTAGGTTGTCACCAAATAAGAAATAGCACTAACTATAGCAATCAAATCATATATTGATCTGTGCTGATGAACTGAACATTTGGCTCTGAAGCAGTGTGATTTCTTCCTTCTGCAAACATTCAGTCTCCCGGCCCTCCTTAGTGAAATGAATCCCGGAATCTAAGTGATAAACAAGGACAGAATTCCACCAAAGACATTCCTCAGAGAGGAATACATAAACCCTTTGCTGCAATGCCCTGGCTCATTGAAGAGCTACCCTTGTGAATCCCAATTAGCAACATTTCTTCTCTCTGGTCAGATTTTCAGACAAATCTCAAATGTCAGGGGGTGTGGACACTCCCAGAAGCTCTCAATAACTAACCGATCCATGATTGTCTGACTTGGGCATGGGCAGATCAAAAGTCAGACATTGTGGATTCCCAGAGAAGGTATTCTTGAATGTGAGATAAAGATAACAGGATTAGAGATAGTGCCTGGGGAGAGTGCTTTTTCTAGTTTTACCCACAGCATTAACTTGTAACTTGTTGCTACCAGCACACATACTCCAGCAAACACTGACATACTCATGGGAAACAGTCGTTAGTGAAAAATGGAAGCCAAAATATTATGGACCACAGAAAGTGACAGGTGTTCCTGCAGGAGACTTGATAGGAAATGCTATTAGTTAACTCAAGAAAGCAAAGAAAGTCCCTGGAAAGCTATGGGAAAGGTTAAGTATCCCACTTTTGATAGCAATCCATAGCTCTTAAGTTTTATAGTCTTTGGGGCCATCCCCTTTACCTAGAGTAAATTGTACAAAGTAAACATTACAAATGGTTCCTCAGACTCACATCTGTGCATTCCGAGGTCATGAATTTAAAGGAGGATATGATTTTTGTCATTCTGGACAACTGACTTCTATAACTAAGGACACTGGGATAAACCTTTAGTCCAATGAAGAGTGGGCATATTATTATTTCTTCTCCCATAAATGTCAAATGATGCAGGAAGAGAACCCAATGCCAATTATGGAGCCTATGTGGATATTATCTATTTTCTTCAAATTCCTTTCCCAAATCTCAAGATGGCCTCCATCTTTTCAGTACAGCTCATTCATCCTCTGAACTTGCTTTTCAAAGCTGAAACTATATTTCATTTAATACATATAAAGAATACATTCAATGCACATAAAGAATCTATTGTATTCTGGGTGCTAGAGATACTGCCATTGTCCGCACCTTCAAGAGTATACTGGGGTCAGATACAGTGGCACCTACTTGTAATCCCAGCTACTCTGGAGGCTAAGAAGGGAGCATCATGAGTTCAAGAACAGCACAGGCAACAAAGAGAGACCCTGTCAATGAAAGAAGATATACTGGGAAAAGAGACAAGTGTTCCTGTTATGCATTGCTGTGCACAAAACCACCCAAACTTTCTGCTGAAAACAAGCAACAATTTATTTTGCTCACAGATCTCTAATTAGGGAAGGCTCAGAGTACCAGCTCATCTCTGCCCCACATCTTATGAGAAGGTTCTCAGGATGGAGGCTGGTGGAATCACCTAGAAGCTGCTCTCTACACTCTGTCTGGAAGCTGATGCTGGCTGAGACATTTCCTGGGGCTGGGGCCACAATACCAAAATATGGCTGGTCTGTAAGTCTTTCTACTTCACCACTGCATGGTGACTAGGTTCCAAAAATGAGTTTCTCAAGAGAAACCAGCAAAAGTCACTTGGCCTTCTCTGACCTTCTTTAAAAAGTTACCTAGCACCACGTCCATGGCATTCCATACCTGGAGAAGTGACTATCCACTCACATTCAAGGGAGGAGAATTAGACACCACTTCTTCACTGGGCAAGTGCCAATATGCAGACACGTTTAAAATAGACAACTCCAATAAGTCCTGTGAGGTGAGTTGGGATTAGCCAGGAGCATGAGGGCAGCATGATGAGAAGAACTGTGCATGTAGAACAAAGGGCCAGGTGATAGAAGTACAGTTAATTTGATAAAGTCAAATACAGTGTATAAGAAAGCATAGAAAGGTGTGACATTGGAGAAGGGGTCTATGAAAGGACTTGTTAACTATTATAGAGGTCTGGACTTTAATCTGCAGGCCATGGGGGAGTCATTGAAGTATTTTAAGCAGGAATCAACAGATAGGATTTGTATTTGATAAAAAATATTGTGAGTGTGGTGTAAAGAATTTAATATGCAGGAGGTATGGGGGTTAGACGGACAACAGCCAGTACCAAGGCTGTTAGAGTAACCCAAATGAGAGCGGATGGTGAAGTGGGGTAAGGCAGTGAGAGAGTGGACACTGACAAAAGTCAGGAGATCTGAACAGTTAGGATTGGCTGGACTTGGAGTTGTTAGTTATGGGAGGGAGATAAAGGAATCAAGGGCAAGAACACGATTTCTGCCTTGAGTTACCAGGTGGCATCATTCAGTCTCATAGGGAACACGAGAAGAGGAACACTTTTGGTGATGGATGATGAAATTCTGATGGATCCTATTTTGAGTTTGGAGTGTTTGTGGGGCAGTCAATGGAACTGGACAGCAGCCTCTTGGACGTAAGTGTTGAGGACTCATCTAGGATGCCTGTCTTTAAAAAAAAGTATTTAAGGGTCATAAACACATTGATGGCAATAGGTGTGTTGTCATCTCTGTGTGACAATATAGAAATGGCAATTGAAGTTTTTGGTGAACAGAGTAAAATGAAAGCTAAGAAGGAACCACGAGTTTCACAACTATTTAAAGAATGGGAAAGATGAACAGGAATACACAAACTGCATGGTAAAGTAAATTAGGGAGTTCTTCAGAAAACAAAATAGTGTGGTATCATGGAGGCTAAGTGAAGGCTGTTTGAAGGAAGGAAAGGTGAACAGGAATACAGACTATGGAGAACTGAAGAGAATCTAGGGTAGCTGAGACAATTAGGTTCCTGGCCCTCTCTGTTCTCTCCTGACCCCTGTAAGAGGTTGATATCAGGGATATGGGTGTCCCAAATAATTGTCAAAATCAATTCTAATATCATTATTGAGTAATATGAAGTTTTGCTAAAGATTTTATGGGGAGATGGAGGTGTAAGTGCATACAACCTAGTAAAACTTGATGAAAATCTTTATACTCCTCTCTTTTTCCTCCAAAATTTTCCCTTCCTTTATCTCTTTCCCTCTGTTCTTTATACATAAGCCTTTCCCCCAACTTCCTTAATACAACCCTCCTCCAATCTTTTGTCTCTTATTTATTTCCTCTCCCCTTTGCACTTTGCTCTAAGGGTCTGTTAACAAATAATTTTATTTATTTATAATAATGGTTGTATTTGATAACTGGGGGTTCATCACTAACAAGGCCAAGAACAGTTTTAGTATAGCTGTGGGATAGCAGGGCAGGTTACAGTTGTTGAGAATGAGTGACATTTCTTGCTTAACATTGGATTCAACATATATATGCATTGCCGTAGTCTCTTTCAACCTTGCTAATGAGGTTTCCATGAAACTGTGCTCTTCAGATCTCCTGCTCTAAGGAGCATGACTCTGGCACCTCTGGATTCATCTCTACATTTTGCTTAGGCTGTACTTCCTATGGACTGTTTCTGACAGTGCATGGTGAGGATCTTAATGCAAGCCCATGACTGTGAGACTCATGATTTCTCCAGTGAGTGACATTGGCTCAACATCTCTTTCTTTTAGAAAAATTTTGAAGATCTGTGACTTATTAATTTCCTAAAGTTCATATATCTTAAATCTTAGCTTTATAATTTTTCTTCTGCACCTACAAGGATAACATGATTTTTTTGCCCTAAAACTAACTGTTTTGAATTTTTAGAGAATATCTGAGTTATAGGAGGCCCAAGTACTTAGCAATCTGGGGTCTTCACATGGGTTTCATAATTTTGACATGTCTTTGAGATGCTGTTGGTACTTGTAGAGTAGTAGCACCTACAGTGGTTGCCCTATAGTGGATGCTTCTATCACCTCCGTTCATCCATGCTCACTGGAAGCTATGATAAACAATTTTTAGAGAGTAGATAGCTTCCTACCTCAAATATCTGCATCTCTGTTTTTCTTTGTCTAGGGGCTTTCTTGACACTATGAGAAATTGGCAGAGCCACAAACAGGCTCACCCAACAAATTCAGGGACTTTAGCATTCCTGGAACAGGAAACAGTTTTTGACCAATGGGAGATAAAGTCAGTGGATAAATTTTCCCTTCTTCCCATCCTCCCTTGGGATGACTCTGAACAGGGCTAACTCTGCTTTTGCACAACCTGAGCTTGACTAACCATGAGAGAAAGTGTCCCCTTAAATTTGGTTCACAAGGTGACTCATTCATTCCACTCTAGTTCTGGCTCTGATTCCGAGGCAAAATCCTCTATAGTTTCTGAGAAGATCCACAGCAGGACGGAGCCCAATAGCCCATAGTGAATAGCCTGTTTATTAACATATCTACTTGTATGTAGTCTGTCTGTACCGCCAATAACAAAATACTTGAGTCTTGGTCATTTATGAAGAATAGAACTTTATCTCTCACATCATAGAGGCTGACAAGTCCAAGATCAAGGCATCAGTAGGTTTAGTTGTCTGGTAAGGGCTACTCTTTGCTTCCAAAATGGTGCCTTGTTATTGCATCCTCTGGAGGGGAGGGACACTGTGTCCTCACCTGGCAGAAGAAACAAAAGGAGTGAAAAGGGAAAGGATTCCCTCTGGCATTGATTCATTGATAAAATAGCAGAGCTCTCATGACGTAAACATCCCCCAAAGGATAGGACGGCAGGGATTGACTGAAGAGCTCCAAGACTTTTACTCACTTCAGTCTTATGGCTCAAGGTCTGAAGAGGCGTGGCATACACGGGTCCTGCTGCAGACCAAGGTGGCCAAAGACAGCTCTCTGTTAATGAGACAAGCACTCTGTGGTCCTTCCTACCCCGGCCCCAAACCCTGCCCCTATTCCCAGAATACATTTTGCACATTCTGGTTCAGAGACTGGTGAGCAGAAATATTCAGACCTAGATGGTGCATTAGGGAAGACCAACCATGCCACACTCTCTGTAGGGCATGGCAGCTGGGCTAATGGAGAACCTCATCTCCCAACAAGGGGCTGGGGGCTGCAGACAGTTCCTGAACAGGGCAAAGCAGACCAAAAGTAGGAAAGACTTTGGAAAGGGGAGACATCTCCAAAGTGGGTAGAGGCACAGTGCTTTTAGGAAATTTTGATAATGTGACCTAATCTGTAGCCATAGACAGGTGAAACCTGGACTTGTCAGCAAGGCAATGTTTGCTATAAGCTTGCTGGTATCCCGGTGACTTAATCATCCTGTTTTGCAGAAAGCCTGGCAGTCAAATATCCCTAGCTCTACCTTCTTTATTAAAAATAGCTCCAGGAAAGCCATTTGGCTTCCATGTGCCTCAGTTTCCTTCATTTGTATATGCTCTCATTGGGCAAGATAAGACCTAGGTTTTTTTTTTTTTTTTTTAAATACTGAGTTAACCATAAAATGCTTTGGGAAATGCTGAGGCCTTAGATAATGTGTCTTTTTGTTTCTTGCCCTCCAAGTTCTGAAGTGGCCCATAGTACTGGGATCACCTTTTTTTTTCTCTTTGTTTTTTCAATGATGCTCATGCTCCTGGATGAAATGCCCAGTTGCATCAGACACTGTGTAATTGAAAAAGGAGTATTAGTCACAACTTTTGCATGAACGTCCATACAGGGACTTTGTCAATAATGTGCAAAAAGATAACTCTGAAGTTGCAGTTTAATGGTGCTTGAAACCCATACCTTGTTGAGTCCATCCTAAATCATGAATCAGATTATGAAACAGTCTGCCAAACTGGCAACTAACCACACCCATTTGTGGTTAGTTTGGAAGAAACGTGACAGTATCCTCGCAGCTGTCTACTTATTCCCTGCCTGGTCTCTGGTTTCTCTCCCAGTCTTTATAACTGACACCTTTTTATTATTTTCACTACCCACAGAGCTGGCAGATTGCGGTTTCAGAAAATTAAATGGAATGCCTCCAGTGGGCGTGTGATAGCATGGTGTCCCGCTTTCTAGAATGGAAAGTCTACCTCTATGCTGCTATAATCTGGGAGTCTGGGGTGGAGACTTCTCCTCCTGGGGCTGTGCTCTGGGTGGCACAGCCAATCTGGCTGTAAACTGTACACTCATTTCTGATTAGCAGCCAGGCTGGATGGGGATCACACAGTCCAGCCTGACAATAGCAACACACTGCTGTGCTTCAAAAACAATTTTTAAGGAAGGATGTTGTCCTCAGAGGGGGGTGGGCAGAACGGAGGAAAGAAAACAAAAATCACATGTGGCCAAATCAGAGAGCCAGTGGGAAAGCACATGATGAAAAGAAACTTTTGAAGAGCATATTATTAACTTCAGAAAACTCTATGACCTTCTAATAAAAGAAGAACTAATTATTGTCGACTATCTATCAGCTATGTCCCAAGTACTTCTACATGTATTGACTCATAAATCCTAATTTTGAACCTATGGGGCAAGTACTATTATTTTCCCTGAATTATAAATGAAAAAAAAAAGACACAGAGATGGAAAATAATTTGTCCAAGACACGGAGATGGCAAATAATTTGTCCCGGGTATTCAGCTACTCAAGGGTCAAAGCTGGGTGACGATTTTGTTTCAGGGCTCACATTGAACCATCCCTCTATGGCCTTAAGAAGAAGGATGCTTCCATTCACGTAACAATGAGGATAGGGGCCTCTTTAATTACTAGGATATTTCAGGCTAAGATAGAAGTGGAGAGGTCACAGGGAATCCAAGCCACCAGCCTGGCTCTTTGGACCTTCCTGACTTGGCCTTGGACAACGTTGCTAGTCTCCACTTCCCACTGAGTGGCTTTCCTGAGCTCCAGCTGTAGTAAGCAGCTTTGTTCACACTCACCTGGTTTTACTTGGTTGCTTGTGCTTTTATATTTCACACATCCTTCCTGGAAAGCTCTACTAACTGTAGGGAAATCCTCAGACTTCTAGACTCTGCTCAGTTGTCAGCTCCTTTTTGAAATTTTCTCAGACCTTTCAGACTGGGCTCTTACTCATTTGTGCTTCCTCAACATCTGGCTTACACTTTAATCATAAATTGTGTCGTAGAATATTGATTTCTTGTTCTTTTTCTCTCTCCTCTAAGCTGTGAGCTCCTTTACAATATGGGTTGGGTATAGCACAATGTATACAGGTTATAGCTGGTGTCACATAAATGTTTACTAGAAAAAAAGAATGCCTAAAGCAGTTGTTACCATCACTAGATAATTGTGGACATTCAGAAATTCTTTCTTCAAAATTATGCAAAGAACTTTATTTTTGGCTCTAAGGATCCTGACAATTTTCTCAAACTTTTCATTTATTTTTTCCTGTTTGCATAGATCGCTGACAGTTTGTAAATATTTCACTATTTGACAATGAAGACACTAAACTATGAAGTAAGGAATCACTCTGAAGATAATGATGCTGAAGATAAAATGTATGCACAGGTAACACACTTATTTTCAGGCCCAATCATGGAATCCTCCTTTTCCAGGTCAGCAGGTGAGCAGGTATTGCTGAAAGAGGATATGTTTGCATTCCTTTCCTGGGTATGACAGAAGTTGGAATTTTTAACAGAATTAATGAGCATTTGGGGTTATTAAACAAGCCCTTGAGAAAAGGGACACATTTGAGAATAATTTATATATAATATATAGACAACCCATTAGTTGATTTTACTAAAGAGTTACAATCAACAACTCATTAGAACTTATGCCTTTGCTGTGGGTATAGCTTTCATGTCTCCCTAAACCGTTGCTGACCCAGTCAAGGATACCTGCCCAGGTGCCGTAGGTTCTCAGCTACTGTTTTCTTTTCTCCTTCTCCCTCATGGGGCCAGTCATTTGCTTTTTTGCACATTCTTGCAGATGCTTTTCTCAGGGTGTTTTCCTACTGTGTTCTTTCTCCTGGTGCCATTTGTCCTCCTGCATATAAACATTTTCTCTTCTCTTCTGTAGTTCGTTTCCCTGGTTCTCTTCAACATGGAAGGAGACCCTGCTTCTACATGCATCATGAAGATCTCTTTTGAGGGGTGGCCTCTGCTTAGCTCAGTCATTTACTCACTAAAACTGTTGTTTGGGGTGCATAGCTTCTAAATCAGGATCTCTAGTAATTAGCTCTTGCTTTTTGGAGAGGCCATTGTCTTTCTCTTTGAGGAAAAGAGAGAGAATTCTCACCAGTCTGGACCTACCCGACCTTTACACTCCCCACAAAGCATCAGAATAATTTCCCTACTTGGACTATAGCTTGGCTTGGCTTTCCCTTCCCATCTCTGCAGACCATTTTACATATAATTTTGAGGAGGTGCATAGAATGATCCCTGCTGATAGGAAACATGGTTTGAATTCTTTTTTTTTTTTTTCAGACAATGATGCAGCTGTGTGCCCTGACCCTTAGCCCATTTCTGAGTCTCTCAGCACTGGATGGGGGTGAAAGAAACTGGAGATAAAGTCAGATGTTTAATTACTTATGCAAGTGCTCAAGGAAATGTGGTTCAATATTTCTATAAACTTAAAATAGAGATAGAGTCCTCAAACATCAAAGTCAGAAACTCTAAAGGAAAATATGTAGAGATGAATGAAAAATGGCAATCTGGGAAAAAATGTTTGCAATATATGTAACAATCAAGAGAGAAATATCTGGTTTAACCAGAGCTTTAACAAATAAATAAGAAAAAGTTAAGCACTGGATTTAAGAAGTCTGTACACATGAAAAGATGTTCAATCAAAGAAAATATAAATCAAAATTTATATTAATAAATTGGGTATAACTTAAAGACTGAGAAGAATATTGATAAAGGGATGAAAAACTAGGCATACTCATACATACATATCTATTACAATGTCCGAACTAAAAGATATTGAAAATATTAAGTTATGAGAAGGATGTGTAGGGGTTGGAGCTCTCTCATAGCTGGTGAGAATACAGAATGGTACAACCACCTGGAAAACAGTTTGGTTATTTCTGGTAAAGTTCAACATACACTTACCATATGACCCAGTCATCACCCTCCTCAGTATCTACACTAGAAAAATGAAAATTTATATTCATGCACAAAAAAACTTGTGAGTGTTAATAGTAGTTCTATTTTTGGGGAAAAAAAGTCCTTCAATGGGTGAATGGAGAAATAAATTGGTGTATCCCTATAATGAATTTTTAAAAATTAGAAATATTGATGTTTATAACAATGTGGATAAATTCAAAAGCATTCTGTTAAGTGAAAGAAGTCAGTCTCAAACTTTTCATACATTTCATTCCATTTATATGACATTCTTGAAGAAACAAAATTATGGGGATGGAGAATAGATCAGTGGTTGCCAAGGGTTAAGGTGTGTGTGGGGATATGATCATAAAGGAATAGAGCACAAGGGAGGTTTGTTGTTGTTTTGATAGAGAAAACTGATTATGATGGTGGTAACATAAATCTATGTATGTGTTAAGATTTATAGAATAGTACATCAAAAGGGAAATTTTATTTTATGATAATTCAAACAAAACTAGGCTTTCTCATGTTCATGAGAGTACAGATTGATACCAATTATTATGGAAGACAATTTAGCTATATGTATCAAAATGTCCAGTTGTTTATTCTGCTATTCCTAACTTGAAAAATTATTCTAAGGGATCTTGGAGCATGTGTAGAAACAAAGGTGATTTGGGCTGTATTTTCTAATGACTATTAAAAAAAAAGAGAGAAAAATGAAATGTCTATCAGTAGGGATTTGCTTTCATTTTATGATAGGTTCAGGTGAATATTATGTATCCTTTTAAACTGACAGAATCTACAGTTTGCATGAAAAAAATGTCCAAGATATATTATGTAGTGAAAATAGTTCACCAACAATGTATATACCATAATACCCAAAATATACATATCGAAATATATTTATTTGTAGAAAAAAATTTTATATATATATATATATATATATATATATATATATATATATATATACCACAGTGCTTTTTTTTCTTTTTTTTTGGTACTGGGGATTGAACTCAGGGGCACTCGACCATTGAGCCACATCCCCAGCCTATTTTGTATTTTAGTTAGAGACAGGGTCTCACCGAGTTGCTTAGTGCCTTGCTGTTGCTGAGGCTGGTTCTTCTGTCTCAGCCTCCTTAACTGCTGGGATTACAGGTGTGCACCACCGTGCCTGGCTGTAGAAAATAATTTTGAAAGACTATTAATGACACATTAACAGAAGTCATCTCCTTGGCGGGGGTCCTATAATTATTCTTGTTTTCTTCCTTCTGCCTTTTTAGTAATCATTTTATTTTTATATTTTGTTGTAGTCTGAACACTTGATTATGAGCATGTATATTACTTATGTGTTCTTAAAATTTATTTTCATTTTTTACTAAAATCCACGCAAAGTTTGAGGGTTTGAGTTTGAGACCATGTTAAAATTTCGCCATCAACACAGGCTTATTCAAAGATTATGTACCACAACCCAAAGTGTCCCGCTGAACTATATACCACAAAAGAAAGCATTTAGCTGCATTTTTAGGAGACTGCTGAGCCCAATAATACTATTTTCCCTGTTTAACTTTTCACTTTCAATATGTGTACATTATAAACACTCTTCTATACTTTTGAGAAGTTGTTTTTGATGTTTAAAATGCAAATTCTTGGGCTGAAGAAAATAACCTCCAAATATTTATGAGCTTAAAAATCAAATAATATACTTTATTTAGTAAGAAGTATCATTTTATGTATAGGATGATAGGGACAGTGAAATGGAAAGATTATCTATGACTAAATTTAGAAATTGTGTCCTGATGGATTGATGGTTGATTTAAATATAACTTCTTGTCCAGCATTTGTTTTTAGAATCAAATTACTATGACTCTACAGTTTCCTTGAAATCTCAGTCTCACATTTCTGTTTGCTTTAGCCTGGTTTTAAGAAAATGAAGAATGCAAAACTGCAAATTTAGTTTTCATTGTATTGCATTTTAAATGATACTTTGGTCATTTCTTAGACATGTAAGGTGACTAACAAATCACTCACAGAAGATATAATTGCTGTTATCTTGTTGAATCTCAGGCCACTGAAAATTCTCTTGCCACATGCTGAAGACTCATTTGGGAATGCTTTTGTCTCCCCAGCAGCCCACATGTTTTTCTGATCTATGGCCTTTCCGAGTTGCCTTATTGTGCACCCCCAGTGGAGTGCTGTTTTTCATCTTGCTTTCTTTTGTTTATCTTCAGGGTTCAGTTCAATAAACAAAGTGGCTTATATCAAACTTTGGACTCTTATGGGTTTGATGTGTGCTTTGGTCTCATTTTTACTCACCAAAGGAGAGGCCTGCCTCTGACCTCCTTGACTCTCCCCTGCTGATTTTACTAGGCCTTTGATTCTGGAGAGGGGTGAGATTTTTGAGGCAGTGCTATTGCTTTTGTTAGAGGTAGTAAAGCCTTTTATTGCTTTTTGACTCAAGTAGTGTTCATAAATGTGTGCCTACAGAAGTCAAGCTCAAAGTGGCAAAAGTAGAAACTCAGGTTTCTGTAAGATCTTCGAGGAAAGATGGGATTCTTATTACTAATATAGACACAAAAATCTGGCTACATTTATAAAAGGATTCTCAGCTAGGTTTAACTTCACCAAGGTTTAGGTTAATTCACTGCCTACTATACTCATAAGCTGAGACACTTCTCCAATAAATTGTTGGAGTGCAGGAGGTACTACTGCATCCCAAACTGCCTCCTCTACCCTTGTCATATAGCCCTTCAAGAGCTTTTAGGCCAAAGGGCTACCAGTCCAGAAGACTACAGAGATCCGGCATGTAGTACAAATGAATCAGGTAAAATGTTGAAGAAAAACAGGGATTAGAGAGGTCTTTGGCAGAGTGGAAGGAGCATGCACCTTTTAAAGAGTGTTAGCCATTTGTTGCTATCTGGGAATAAGCATGTGTGGTCAAATTTTCCACCTCTAAAGATTTTTGTGTGACATTTCTAGTCTTGTTGACTACTTCAAATAAAATATCAACACATTCTTCAGCCCAAACCACATGTCAAAGAGCTGGATGTGGACAGAGGGCCCCTAGTGTGCAACTTCTGATAGAAGCTAAAGTATATTAACTTTGGGAGACTGAGGGCACGTAATGGTGAGGCTGTTCTGCCCAGCACGGCCATGGTTTCAGCAGTGGATAAAGCAGGTGGGACTTTGTGATCCAGTCTTTTGCTAAACTGCTATGTGTTTGTGACCATGTCATTGGTCACTAAAAATATGCAGCTTGATGGTGAACAGATTGACTGCTCTAGATGTATAGAACCTCAGAAATTTTAGGCAATTCGGGGTTGTGGGGAGGAAAGGATGTCTTAAAAAAGAGATTCTGAACTTCCTCCTACTATATGGGAAGTATTTGCATAATTAAACACAATTTTAAAAGAGATATGAACATATTTGATATTCAGGCTGATGAGTCATTTCACACTGATTAATTTAATTGAGAACATCAATTTAAAAATCCAGCCAGGCAAGGTGGGATTACATACCTGTAATTACATACCTGTAATCCCAGCAGCTTGGGAGGCTGAGACAGGAGGATCACAAGTTCAAAGCCAGCCTCAGCAACGACGAGGTGGCTCAGTGGTTGAGTGCTCCTGAGTTCAATCTCCAGTACCAAAAAAAAAAAGAAAATCCATAGATTGATGTTTTGAAAAGGAGTCACATTTAACAAGCTATTATTGGATTCTGAATAAATCATATTATATTATTTGAGATAATGATGTTAATGATGACAAATGGCAATAATAGCAACAGTTCCTATTTAACATGTGCATTTACCACATGGCAAGCCCAGTACCAAGCACTTCATATGTACTAACTCATCTAGTACCCATGCAAACCCCATAAGGTAGCTTCTACTATTCCTTCCATTTGACCAATGACTAAACAGAAGCACAGAGATGCAAAGAAACATACATGTTCTACAGATATGAGGGATAAATCAGAAGAGCACATAAGTAAGAAGGTTGAAATATATAGGACTTTTCACTCAGTAGTGAGCTCTTAGGATTGGTTTGAAATCTTCTCTCTTTGTTGTCTTTTATAGTTCAGAAATCCACCTGCCAAAGAGTTCTAGCTGTCTTAACAATTTATTTCTCCAAATTCTCTTCTGTTCTGTTACTGTGAACTCATGTTTTTGAAATGTTTAACGTGCTGTTTTCATTTTATGGTTTGCTTTCTGAAGTTGCAAATTCTCTCCTCCCACTGCATATGTACAAACTGTTTTTTATGTATTTTTATAGTTAAAAATAGCATACGTTTATCCTAGAAATTTTGAAAACTATAGATGTACAAAAAATTACTCATAATTCCACCACCCACAGAAAATTGCTATTAGCATCTAGGTGGGATTCTTCCTAGTCTTTTCTGTACAATGAAATGACTACAAGTATATTAAAATTATTTTTACTAAATATAAATCATATATACACATAACTATAGCTTTGGTTTCTTATTTTTTCAATTAACATTTACCATGAGTAGTTTTCTGTACCACAACTCTTTGAAAATATTTTAGTTTTCATGGCTGTATCATTGTGTTGGTCAGTTTTGGTTACTGAGACCAAAATATCTGATAAGAACAACTTAGAGGAAGAAAACATTATTTTGAACTCATGATTTCAGTGGTTCAGTCTATGGTTGGCTGACTATTGCTAGGAGCCTAAGAAGAGACAGAACATCATGGCAGAAGGACATGCTGGAGGGAAGCTGTTCCATTCATGGTGGCCAGCAAGCAGAGAGAGAGAGAGAGAGAGAGAGAGAGAGGGAGAGAGAGAGGGTGGGATGCGGAAGAGGCTGCAAGAAAGCGGAACTCTTCCAGGGAAGGCCCCCAGTGACCCACCTCTCCAACCATGCTCCACCTGCCTACCATTACCATCAAGTTAGTCTATTCGAATTAGGATGAACTGGTTAGGTTACATCTCTCATATTCTAATCATTTTAGCTCCAAATATTCCTGCGTAGCATATGAGTTGGCGGGGGCTACCTCATACCCAAACCATAACAATAATATTCTATCATATGAGTTTACCAGCACTTATTTTAGAATTTCCACAGTTAGATAATTACATATTTTGATAATGATCCCTCATAAACAATTTAGTGAAAAATATTCTTGAACATTAAGTCTTTAATCATATTTTTGATTATTTCTCTCCAAGTGAAGTTAGTGGATCAAAGATTCTTGATGCATGTTGTAAAACTGTCAGAGTATTAGGCCACTTTGCACTCTGCCCCCCACCCCCATTAGGTTTCTTTTCCCATTTAGGAAGTGTATCCAGGGCTGCCCAATCCCAGTGGTAAGGAGGCAGCTGTGGGGACTTCCTGGGGCACTTTGAAGGCTGAAGGAGCTGATCAAGAGCTGATTAAGTAGAAACCTGCTTTAGGGTGGGCTAAACTGGGAGCCTATTACCCACTAACATACCGGGATAAGTAGCCAGAATTCTAAGAAATGGCTTAGAATTCACTGGGCAACATCAGTCACCAGAGAAGGGCCACAAGGAAGGGAAATCAAAGCCTGCCCCTCCAGTGTGGTGTAGTCACAGCACATGTGGACATTCCTACCCTTCCCCTCATCTTGATGATCATGTTTATCGGAAAGGTTGGAGAAAAATAAAATGCCATTTAGCTTAAGAAGTTGTAAGTTATTTGATAATCAACTCATTTCAGGGGTGGAAAAAACTTTGGGTCATTTGCTCTTTGAGGAGGCATGAATATTTGTTTTGTTCAGACAATTTTTGAGACATGATGAAGGGTCCACAGGATAGGTCAAAACAAAACAGGACAATTAAGAACAACAAAGGGAATGCCATGCATTACTGGAGGAATTGTCCCCAAATGTCCAGGGAGGAAAAGAGGCTTGTCTCTCCAGGGGCATAATAGGCAAGGGAATCTGAAACATTTTTTAGGATTTCTTTGTTTTCTTAAATGACTTACTCTCTTATTCATATGTCAAAGGGAAGGAAAGCTTTTGGCTAAGAAATCATAGCCAGGAATATGGATTCTTAAGTGCCAGAAAAATACTCTGAATAAGAGAAGAGATGGATACTTCATTTCTATAATAAGTAAATGCTTCATTTCTTTGAATCCTGAGTCCAAATATTTTCTTCTCAAAAGTAAGGCTACTGACTACCCACTGTGAATCTACTGCTGTGCTTGCTAATAGATCTGACTGTGCATGGGGCAATATTTGTCTATTAATTTGGACACTTTATAGATCCCACCCTTTGTCCCACAACTTCTCATTTAATGAAAGAAATGGATTCTGTAGGCCTTATAATTTCTGTCCCTCTTATCTCACGCTTTAGAGTGACAGAACAGAACAGAGGTGATGGGGGAGGAGTTTCTAAGCCGCAGGAAAGTAAATGGTAAATTTGTGGGATGGGGGTGGGTAAGGGTGAAATAGGGAAGGATGTGCACACAATTAGGCTTCAGAGGCTTTCAAATGTCATGTTTTCAAAGGTCATCTTAAGGAACTTTGTGTTTTTTCTTTGTAAGCAAAGGACAGCATAGGAAGTTTCGAGTGGGGAAAGATAGGATTAGATTGTTTTTGCTTTTGTGTTGACTTGCTTAGCTTCCCATCCCACCCTCCCTGAGTAAAAATTACTCCACTACAGTTAGGAAGATAAATAGGAAGGGGAAAAACTGGACACAGGAAAGGAGTTTGGAGGGGACTGTAATACAGGAAGGGACAGTTTTAAAAGATTTTGGGAGGTACAATTGACCTGACCTCGGTGTTTTTTTCAAATGAGAAGATTGAGACAAAGAGGAAAAAAGTTAAGCAAGAAAGACTATAGACTATCATTTCCCATAGACAATATCTGGATGATGATGTCATTGGAAGAAGTTTTGTAAAAGGCAAATGAATGAGGGAGTTTTAAAGGGAAGATAAGAAACTTGGGGTTTTCCTTCTTGTGTGTGTATGTGTGTGTGTGTGTGTGTGTGTGTGTAGGGGGGGTTACTTGTACAATGTCTTGATAAATTATGTGCTGGTGTTAACAAGTGTCTTTAGAAAAATAAAACCAAACCAAAATAAAAGGAAAGAAAGAATTCTTTGATGTATAATTTCTAATGGTGTGAATACTCACACTGTTGGTGATGTTAAGGTGGCCCCAGGGAGGTTACTTAGGAGCTGGGAAAACAAGCCATGCAGCCCAGAGCTGGTGTGAGCAGGCTCCAGCACACCACTGGTCCTGCTGTGTGTTCTCCAGTGTGTTAGGTAGCTGGGCAACATGAGTGCTGGCCATACAGGGCTTAAACAAAGCCAGTGTGGTGCTTGGGGAACATGTAGAAATAAAAAGAGGAAAATCAATATTAGAGGACATAGTAAAACAAACAAACAGGAAGAGAAAACATGGCTAACGAGGCAGAGTCAGAAGAGAACCAGATTCAAGAGAAGAACTAGTTTTCAGAAAGGAAGGTGTGGTCAATAGTGTCAAATACCGGAGAGATCAAATAGCCCTTGGGATGGACTTAAAAGAGGTCATCAGCCTTACCAATCAAGCAGTCTTTCTGAACTTGAGATATTTTTCTCTGTAATTTCTACATTAAAAATACTGTAATGACAGTAAATTCTCTTTGGTTCTAACTTTTGAAATTCAGTATTTTTATCATATGAAGCTGTCACACTCGGAGAGTATGCCACTTATGTCCTGTGTAACTTGGCAGAAACGCACACTGAGCCTCTTTAGGGGTTTGGGCTCTTTTGACAGTAGACATCAATAAGACGAATAAACATGTTTCAAACGCTGCCGGGTGTTGATGCGTGCATTGTGGGGATGAGCAGATGTTTTGTACCACAGGTGGTCTTAGTTAAATGCAATCAAGTTTGGCTATGGGCCATAGACTTACATATTTATAATCAATGGTTGTCCTCACTCTGGGGTTTCACTTTTTTCTTGGGCTCCATTCCTTTCTCCGGCATCCTATCTTTATCTTATTCCTATAGAACTTATCGCCACCCATTCCCCATTAGAGCAATCTAAAGGAATGTTCTTAGGAACCATATCCTTTAAAATTCCAAAATGAATGATTTTTGTGGTGGGATTTTAAACTGTAATGTGTGGGGGAGGGTAGAAGGAGACAGAGACTCAGGGAGATCTAATCACTCCCTAAAATCATGCTAGGGGTGGTAGCTCCTCCTGTAGGAGTTGTCCTTTATATACAGAGATTCAGAGAGATTCATTGTCACTCTTTGCTAGTACTGGTGTTGTAAAACTCTGGCAGGAGAAAAACTTTATAGGCCATAGGTGGCAACTGAAAATGACATTAATAGCTAATGTGTCCTTCTCTGTTTATAGTGCTTTCCTCTAAGGAGCTCTAAGTTTTCAACAAAACTCATTTTCAGAAAACTCCTGAGACAGTAAGAGCATAGGTAGAAAGATTACTTAAATTGTGGTTTATGTAGTTTTTTTTTTTTTTCCCAGTTTGATGCTAGCATCCACTCTCTTCACCAGGTTGTCCTTTGATTGAGGTTTAAGGTGTCCCTTTCCTGGGCCCCAACTTTAGAAGGGTTGCTTTTGGCCTTCCTTAAATTCCATTACAGCTTAAGGGCAAGCAGCCTACAGAATAAATGGACCTAGCTACCCTGAATTATGTATCTGGGACCCAAGAATTCCTTGCCCTCTGGCTCCCCAGTGCACTTCCGAGGACTGCTTGGGTTTTTTCTATGGGTCTATCCTGAATGTTGACAGAACCACTCATATTTGCTGTGCCTCAAAAGTGCCTGTTAATTGTGCAGGGCGTGTGTGCAGTTGGGGGTGCACCTGCAAGCAGTAAAGTTCTGGAATATGATGAAACTCAGGGTGTAAAGAGAAGGGGACAGGGAACAGCTTTCCCATTCCACTATATTAGTGTCCAAAAGCACATCAAGCGGTGAGGGGGTCTAAATGTGATCTTGCTTTCAAGGCTTCTGCAAAGTTATCTTTTTCATGGTAGGAGACATTTATTGTTGACTTAAGACCTCAGTATTTAAACATATAGCATGTATGCTCCGTTCATACTCTTGCCTCTGCCCCTCATATGTTTGGGGCAATCTTGTACCTGACTGCCAAAGCCAAAGCCAAGGAAGAGGCTGGAAAATTGGAGTGGTTATATAATTTTACATGCTTAGAGATGGTGATTCTCTACCTGAACTTTGTAAATCTAAACAAGCTAAAACACAAGCCCTGAGTATTTACCACAGGGACCTTAACCAATATAATGAAGGTAAAAAGGAGTCTGGCCCACACTGTTCCTCTGCTCCCACCCATCCATGTGTCCCTCCTCCCTATTTAGGAAGACAAGAAGCAAGATTTCTTTATTGGTACTCCAAGGAACCTGGGGGACTCAAGCAGAGAATCTCAAAAGCAGTAGTAGGTCTCCTACTGAAAACCAGAGTCAAGGTTTGGGGTAAAAATAAAAATTAAAAAAAAAGTTTATCTAGAGACTGTCCACATTTGCCCACATTCTAGGTCTTTGAAAGGAAGAGAGACTAAAGGGTCGCCCGCCTAGAGGGATGCTGACCTCCAGTTCTCTCCCTCAATCCCATGGTTGAGTAAACTAACAAAGCGGGGTGGGGGGAAATGAGATAGATTCAGTTTAGAGGAAGCCATTCCACCAGCGCCTTTGGCTGCCCAGAACACAGACTCGAGTCTTGGTCGCAGCTGAAGCCCAGTTGGTCGCAGCTGAAGCCCAGTTTCCCGCTCGTCTGAGGCTGGCAGGTCAGGGCCGGGGCAGTGGGTGCGGAACACCGACCGCGGACCCTTTGGGTCTGGAGCACTCTCCACCCCAGCCTAGCGCTGCCGGCCGGGTCTGCGTCGCCGGTTTAAGGGGCGGGCCGCAGCTCCACGTGCTTTCTTGCTGAGTGACTGAACTACATAAACAGAGGCCGGGAAGGGGGCGGGGGAGGAGGGAGAGAACAGGCTTTGACCGATAGTAACCCCTGCGCTCGGCGCAGCCGAATCTATAAAAGGAACTAGTCGCGGCAAAACCCAGTAATTCCGAGGGAGAGTGAGTGGGGCCGGGACCGGCCGAGCCGAGCCCACACCTCTCTTCCCCTACGCGCGTGGGCAGGGCAGGGGGCTCCGCAGGACCGCGCAGCCGAAGCCCATTTCCAGGGGCGCTTTGCTCCCCGTTTTCCCACACTTCTTTCTCTGCCCTTCACCGGAACGGTTGGTCAAGGGGTGGGGGAAAGAGACGCAAACACAAAAGTGGAAAACAGGTAAGAGGCTTTCTAGAGACTCGGACATTATTGTTTTGCTTTGGGGCGGAAGAGGCTTTGGGAAGTACCCGGTTTCGGGGACTCTGTTCCCGGCCCCCACATTCCCACTCCTTGCAATACAAATGGGGTAGGAGCGGCGTAAAGGGGGAGAGGATGCCTGCTGTGCAGACCCCGGGTCGCCGCACTGCTGCTACCCTCGGGGCTCGCCCTGTCAGGGTGTCCGGAGAGCATCTTTGGGCATGGAGAACCGGGAGCAGTACCTTGGGCGCAGTGAGGTCGGGGTTTCCTGGGCATGCTGGGGGCGCTGCTACTGAGGTGGGGAGAGTGGCAGATCCGACGCAAAGCGCTTCCCTTTGTTTGGAAGCGCCGGGGCCGGCTGGAAGCCCCTCTAGCTGCGAGTGAGCCGGCGCCCAAGGGGACAAATGCCAGCTTTGAGTCCTCACTCCTTTCTTAAGAAACTGGTCGGTGTTGAGCTCTGAGCTCGGGATCAGCTCAGCGCCCCAGGACTGGAGAGGCTCGTCGTTGTATCCACAGAACTGGAGTAGTTGTGTCCCAAACGGAGTCGGATGTGATATGGCTCGCTTGAGGCCCGGGGGCTTTGTTAGACCTGGGGGTCCTGCCTGCAGTTTCCGTGCGCTCGCGGAGCTGTTGTCCCTGGCACAGAGGGTGGGGGTGGGGGAATGAGTTTTGTTCCTTTCAAGACTTAGAAGAGCCTGCAGAAACCAGAGCCGGGGGACCCATTCTGCTTCACCTTCTGCCCCATCTTCTGCCCTTTGCTGCTCGTCCCTTGGGACAGCTTGAGGACCGGCGCGGGTGGCAAAGCTGGGGCGAGGTGGTGCAGCGAAATGACCGCGAGTAACCCCGGCGGGCGGCGCAGAACTCGGAGCTGGCGGCTGGGCTGGGCTCTGCGCGAGGAGATGGGGGCTGGGCGCCGGCTGCCAGTGGCCCCTGGAGAATGGCCCGCAGCGCCTCCTGGCCGGGTGGTCCAGGTATTGGCCCGTGGCTGGAGCAGGGCGGCCTCCACAGTGGTGGGCTTCACTCCCGAATTCAGACTGTGAATCTGGTGAAGACCGGTGGTTGCAGACTGGAGGAACCCGGAGGCTCAGGAGAAAGAAAGCCCATCTGAGAGAGAGGAGAGAGACAGAGAGAGAGAGAGAGAGAGAGAGAGAGAGAGAGAGAGAGTGTGTGTGTGTGTGTTCGCCTATTTCTCGACTCCCAGGCCATTGCTAAACCAGAGGTTTTTGGAGAGTTGCCTGGATCTGGGTTGTGTGTAGATGCCTGTTTTTATCAGCACTTATCAGAAAGAAGGAAAGAAATAAGATTAAAGTTAAAGAAGAAAGAAACAAATATCTGGCACTAGATAATTGGCCTTCCTCTATTTCCATGGATATCACCAGCTTTTAAATCCTCAGATTTTTCAATAATACTGCACATAAGAAGTGGATGGTATATGTATTCATATAGTAGAGGACAGCTTTGGTATTTTTAAAAAATTTCTTTGGTGATGGGAATCACCATATCACTATTTTGGCTCAGTCCTCATCTCCTACAAACATCTGAAAGTTTTCTCCCCAAGAGCAGAGTTTGACTCTTTTACAACCAAGTTCTGATTTTCTTTTCAGACAAAATTTAAATGCCTACTAAAAAAAGTACTTAGTTTCTCATCTCGCCTTTTATTTCAGCCTGCTTTTCTCAAACTTACCACAAAAATAATGGAGGCTTTCTGTTGTTTGTAGCATTCTTTTAAGAAACTCTTCCCACATTAAAGAAATATTTGGAGAATATTCCTTAATAGAACATCTTCAGTTACTAAAGTAATTTTTAAGTACGAAATTTCCATTTTTTAGACTGTTTCCCATATGTTCCCATAACCCATTAAAATAATTCAGGATGAGGAATTTTTGGAAAACCCTGGTTTCACAGAGTGAATCAGTATTTATTTGAAAACAAGCAGTAGAATCAGAGGAACCAGGGAAGAGGGTCTCTGGCCTTCATGATGACCACAGTCCCTTTATGGGACAAGAATTGCTACTATAGTCAAAGTAATTAAAGAGTCCCTTTGCAAAACAGCATTCTCCCAAAATGACATATCTGACTATGACCCAAGATATATATGTCTTGCCTATAGATGAGCATTTGAAATCTCAATTCTTAAAAGTATTTTGATTGGCATCTAAATGCAGGCTTATAATGGACCTTGGGCACATTTTGGCTTAGAGGGTATTTACAGTTCATGTGAGACAATGCATTAGTCTGGAATTGGAAAAGAATACTTAGGGCTTGGTTGTTTCCAACCTCTGCTCAGGAAAAGTTCCAATCCAAACATTATTAAAAATGAATGAAACTCAGCAACTCAAGCTTTTTATTATCCTTTGTAGTACCTACCTTATAGGAGAGGGGGTTGGATATTTTTACATTTAAACTATTTGAGGGGAGGGTATCTTCTTCTTCATAAGCCAGGATGCATGTGCTTACTATATTTGTAGAGGCAAATTATTAGATCTTTGCTATTTCAAATTTTAGCTATTAAAATAGTTAAATGGACACTGGTCTCAAACTCTTTATAATCATGAACCTTTGGCTATCTAGAAAATACCAAAATGCATGTTGTTTTTAAATTTCTGAAACACTCTAAGTCTAATATTAAAGAACAAAATTATAATGTCCCATATGGTAATTACTCCAGCATCAAATTTTTTTGGGGGGAGGAGTACTAGTGCTTGAACTCAGGGACACTCAACCACTGAGTCACATCCCCAGCCCTATTTTGTATTTTATTTAGAGACAGGGTCTCAGTGAGTTACTTAGCACCTCACTGTTGCTGAGGCTGGCTTCAGGTATTTAAATGTGGAATGTCACAGACTTGCCACAGACCTGTAATCCTCCTGTCTCAGCCTCCCAAGTCACTGGAATTACAGGCAGGAACCACTTCTCCTGGCCAGCATCAACTTTTAAAAGATCATTCTGAATGCTTGTTTTATGTAACTGTGCTGAGAGAGGGCCTACACTAAAAACTGAAGCCATCTTCACATCTGCAAGTGAAACTAGCATGAATGCCCAAGTTATTGCAGTGTTTATGTAGTAGACACTTTATATAGCACTGTGTCAAGTACTGCTCTAAATGCTTCTCAAATACTAATTTAATCTTTACAACAAACTCATTATCTTAATTTTGCAGATTAAGAAGCTCAGAGGCTAAATTGTCCCTGGCCATACAGCTTGCCGGTGGCAAAGCTTATATTTGAACTCAGTTCCAGAGTTCTTAACTCCTACATTAAGTAGACCAATTTCAGCTTCTATGAGAAGGGAACTTTGAAAGATGCCCAGTGTGGTCTCTTTGTATATCCATCTGCTATAGTCCTTATCAGAATCTACAACATTTATTATATATTTCCTTGGCTGCCTTTAGTGGGCCAGCCAAATTCTCTTCAGCTTGTTGAGACCTTAGTTGCAGAGGGATTGTGACACTGCGTGACACACAGTGACATTTACTCAACTCTAATTTTTTAAACTTGGTTTAAACTAAAAATGATATGATTGCTTTAGCCAATTATTTGTGAATAATCTGTAATCTCAAAAGTGTTTTTCTGTGTGATATACAGTATAGAAAATGGAATGGTGGAGTATTTGGCTGCAAATGTAAGGAACAAAGAAAAAGGGAAGAGAAATGTTAGCTTAGCTGTTAATCCTAGCTTTGGTGAATTTTTAAAAAATTGGTTATTATACTGTGTGATTCTTACTTCACTTACCTCCTAAATGGGTTGTGAACCTTTTGAAGTAAGCTGTTTCTGTTACTGCTATTATCGTCTAGAAATGAAATCAGCTTTTTCTTAGGTTTATTCTCTAGAAGTAAGTACAGTTTCAGAGTCCGCCTTATAAAAGTGAAATAGAACAGAACACTGCATTTCTTCTCAATTGGTGTAGCAAATTAGAAATAAACTCTTTGAAAACCCTTCTCGGTAAAGCAGCTTGTATTTACTCTTGACTTAGTGTGTGCTGAATGTCCTTTCAAGGGTTTTACATGTGATAACTCAGTTCATGCTCATGTGAACCACATGAGATGGGTCCTATCATTATCTTTATAGATTGGGAAACTGAGTTAACTAGCCTGGTTATGGTCCCAAGTTATCTCCTAACTAGTTCCGCTTGCATGAGTTTACCAATCTTGGGGTTAAAAACTTTGTTAAAATATAAAAAAGTTTTGATAAATGAAGTACTAGCAAAAGGAAAAAAAATATGGATCTTCCTTTTGAGTATTTTCACTTGAAGATAGTGTCCTGAGTTACCAGCACCGATGTTATTAGAGCTACACTTTAGAAATACATGAAGCTAGTGGATGCAAATCTCATATATAAGTGTTTTCAAACCAGGGCCTTCAGTTACTCTGCATCCCATTAAGACCATAAACTATTAAAGCAAAGAGCTTTTACTGTTAACCATGCAGGAGCATCACATTTGGTTCCCAAGACAAACTACAGTTAGAAGTCCTATCTTTTTTCCATTCTGAAGAGGAACTTGGATTCAAAACCCTGAGAAGTTTTTGCAAACCTGCTTTAAGACCTGATTTGAACATCACCATCCTCACCTGGGTTCACACTTCCCTTCCAACACTGAGTTAAAATTAGTTATCCCCTTCTTGCCCCGCTGTACTCTTCATGTCCTGTATTTAGTATTTTTTAAAATTATAGTTAACATTTATTTGTCTTTCTTTTGCACGCATGCTTCTCTAAAAAAGGTCTTTGACTCACTCTCCCCTGTCCTTAATCATTCCCAGTTATACGGAAGGGGTTTAATAATAAGTGGTGACTTGCACAAATGCAACAGGGAATGGAACCTCATGCTTGTTTCCTGTTTTCTTAAAGTTTTTTGAGTTGATGGGATAACCACTGAAAAGCATTAGCAATAAAATTACAGGACAAATAACTGTAGTTTAAGCTAGGTTTATGATAGATAAAGTTTAGTGCGTATTTAAATTATTTAGGCAAGATTACTTCTTGTAGAACAAACAATTCTGTTTTGCTCAGTTTCATTTCCCTTTTGGAGGCAGCTGTGATTTGAGAAAATGTGCAAGTCTGTGACATTCCACATTTAAATACTTTGAGTTGTACATTGATTTATTTTTATGGAGAAGAAGGAGATAACTCACCAAGTAATTCAGAGATTTAAGCACTTTTTTAAAAAACAAAATAACCTGGTGTGCATAGGATCTATTCCTTTATACTTTTGTTTTTGTTTCTGTTTTTTGGTGTTTGCTGAACTGTGCAATGTTTTCTATGCCAAATACAACTTCCAAGAAGCATTTGGAAGTCAAAGAATTTTATCTGGCTAGTCTTAAAATCAAGATGTTTTATCATAACTGGTATTTATTATATGCCATTTTTCTAGGTAGAATTTGCTGTTAGTGATCCATTTATAAAATACTCTTTTGAGGCTATCTTTAGAATATTTATTTAGTTCTTTCTAAACAAGAAAACAGACATATTGTTTCAGGGCATCTTGAACTACAGTGCAGATATTATGAAAATGAGCATGGATATTAAACTCAAATTAACATATATTGGAATTCTGGTCCTATCAGTGAATATATGCATTAGGCAAGTTGCCAGTCTCTCTTTACCTCATAATACATAGTTAAATATGTATTTTTTGTGTGTGTGTGCAGGGGGCGGGGTACGCGTTTATATAGTGTTAAGCATATGATATGATGCTTGAAATATTGCTATTCATTTTACACTGATTTTTAAAAACTTGATTTTTAGTTTACTTCCACCTCAGACTGTTTTATTGCATGTTACTTGCATTGATATCTCACACATGGAAAAAGTAGATGATAATTATTGAATTAGGTTTTAATCTTACTAATGATTATCATTTTGGGGGACAGGGGCTCCTTAGATAATTTCCTTAGGATGTGTTGAAATTTATGGATTCTCTCTTAAGAAGAAACGTGCATGGGCTCATATACTCCAGATTCTATGTTTAATTACAGTATATTCAGAAACTACTCCAAAATCACTAAGAAACCATGAGGCTCTGGGAAAGTCATTTTACTTTTCTGAGATTTAGATTGTGGGCCTATGATATGAAACTTCATGACTTTTAAAAAGCCCTTCAAGCTTTTAGGTCCTCTGACTCCAGGCCTGTACATAGGAGAAGGGGCAGTCTTTTGATTTTGGACATCCAGAGATGTGTTCTAAGGGACATATTCAGCATTATTGTAATGCCTCGTGTGATTTGGAGTGGTGGGGAAAAGCACCCCAGAAATGCTTCAGAGCATTTCTGAGGAAGTGAGGATGAAAGAAAGGAAAATAATGGAAGAGGAAGGTGGAGGAGAGAAAGCTGTTGAATTTGCCTATTTATCTGTATTGAGGGGACAGAGAGTTGGATCAAAGTCTCAGAATGAGGTTCTTATCTGAAATGCAAAGAAAGAAAGTTGGTTCAGTTTTAATAAAATTCAATAGAGCAAACTTGGTTGAATGAAGACTCTTGTTTTTCCTCTGATTGACCATTTGGAAAACCCCTCCAAAAGAAAGTATGTTTCCATCTTGGACAGCTCCAATTTGGGCATAGGTTTTGCTTTTTATACTTAAGCCAGGTCAAAGGAAAAAAATAAAAGACTGCTAAGACTCATTCAGCCTCCAAGAAAATAGCACAGGTGCTTGTGCTGTATGACAATTGGGCTAACTTTATAGGGATATTTCTAAAGAGCTTGGAAGAACTTCATTGTGAGTAGGTGGATAAGACCCATTACTTCCTAAAATATTTCCTGAATTTGTTGCTTCAAAAATCATATTAGAACTGGGAGGAAGAACAAAAGGTTCTTGACAGGGTTAGGGGATAGGGGAAGGAGCTGCTAAGAGGTTGCTTGGGTGTCAAATCCTTGCTTGTTCTCGTTTTGCGAAGTTCCTTTTGGGGACCAGGTTTGGAATAATTTATTTTTATTTTTAATTTTAATTTTTCTCCACAAATCAAACTAAGCTTGTTTTCTTAAAGAAACGAGTCTCTGGAGGTGGCAGTTTGAAATCGATTGGATCTGGTATTTAGATGATCCAGATTTGACATAAAGGCAATACCGATGAAAGCAGCATTATTGGGAATGCAGAGAGAAAGCAAAGGCCCAAACTGATGAGCTCAGATGACCTGCAGACCTTTCTTCACTTTCAGACACAGGGCATTGGAATGGAGGTGGCAGTTTACTTTAGCTGGAGTGTGGTTGATCGCTGCTGCTGGGAAAAGGATGTAAGAGGAATTACACGATTGACAGTCACAACAACAACTACAAAATATTTACGTATTTTGAAAGTAAATGTGCTAATATCCAAACAGTATTGTTAAACTGAAATTCATTTGTTCAGCAAATGTTTATTAAACACCACGTACCATATAAAATATTAGGCTCTGAACAAACGTCAAGACGTGTAAGGATCTGTCACTGTAAATGACTTCTTTAGCTTGGCATTCAAGGCTCTTTAAAACAAGCTTCAGATCTATTTTGACAACTTTGTCCCAGATTATAAGAAGTGTATTAGAAGGAACTACCTGGTGAGTGACTGACGTATTGTATCGCTCAGTAACTGTTAAATGAATCTCCCTCTACAGTTTTTATCTTTTCTCTGACTTCTGCTTTGAGAACTTGTCCCTCCTTGTTGTTCTAGAATCTCACATCCATCTTTCATGTTTGCCTTTGTTTTCACTGTGTCCTAAACTCATATATTTGCCTACTGAAATTTGACCCATCAACCACACCACATGGCTAATGAAAGCCCACTGTGAGTTGGGGCTTCCTGCACATCATCTTTTTATCTCATTTAATATTCACCCGGGACAGGTAGCATTCAAGATGGCTCAAGTTATTTAAATTGGCTTACATTTTTGTAATCATCAATATATTTTAAAAATTAACATTCCATTAAGCCTACAATTTAAAAAATGTTGTTGTAAATAGAAGGTAATTTAAAAATAATTAGAATGAAATGGAATCACTTTTGTTGATGTCTGTCTATAAAATATTGCTTTCCAAAAGCACTAATTAACTCAGAAACTTGTTCTCATTTTCTTAAAAAGGGAAATTATCAAGAAAAAAGAGGTGCCGAAGAAAAGACTAAACAAAAACTATCTCCTTTATGTAATTAAGTTTTGAGCTAAAGAAGTGCGAAGCAACAATATTTTCCCATTTTGTGATTCAGTGTTTAGTACTGTGCCTGTCCATCTTTTAAACCCCTCTGAGTATTACTTTAATCTGTCTTGTGTGACTCTTTCACATTTGAGGAAATGTTGAGGTTGTCTGTTTTAGTCCCATTTTCCACATGATGCACCTGACAGAGAGAAGTTCATGGTTCCTGTATCTGGCTAATGGCAGAGCCAGGGATTCAAATTCAAGTCTTGCTGATTCCTGAGTTTGTACTGTTTAACTTGCCGCATTTGTGTTAGTTTTCTATCACTATGACAAAATACCAGAGACAATCTACTTGTAAAGAGAGAAGGCTTATTGTGGCTCACTGTTTTGTGGATTCAAGTACCTCAATTGGCCCTGTGGCGAGGCAACACGTCATGGTGATAGTGGCAAATAAAATCACTCACCTCATGGCTAGGGAGCAAAAGAGAAAGAGGAAGTCTCTTAAGTCTTTTGTGTCTTTAGTCCAGGCTTCTTTCTACTGTACCCATAGAGTATTCTTTACAGTGCCATGTGGGAGAGAAAAAAGAATTTGTATCTATAAATCCTGTCCTTGTCAGCTTAAATTGAAACGGAAATCTTAAATATCAGGCTGGTCTCATTTTTTTTTTTTATTCTATCTGTTGGGCCAATTTGAATGAGAAGGGAATATTTGTAGAAATCCTGAATGTTGAGAATTTCCAGGCACTGTTTCTTTATGCAAAAGTATAAAATCCTGTGCTAATTTTGCCTGGTTAAGATTAGTTGTGATTTGAGGCCAGATATGTGTGTGTGTGTGTGTGTGTATAATAATTTTGATGACTGTGTTAATTGTAGTAAAGGACCGTGAGTTCAAAATAAAGAAAGCTTTTGGTCAAGTAGTATTTATTCAGTTGTCAGTCTTGCTGCAGGATTTGCAAATTTAATGGAATTAGTGTCATTTTCCAGTTTATAGTGCCAGTAACATTTCACATGGTCACAGCATGGCTTTCTCCTCTGGGGAGCAAATGGAGGGTTGTCTGACACTTGGTTCAAATGGCTTCCATTAAGGGGAGTAGATTGCCCCAGGAGCCTGCAGAGAGGAACAGAGTTCTTGTCCTCAGGCGGAGCTGCATCTGGGGAAGTTGGCGGTCTCCTGAAGTAGACACTTAGCACACTGTTACTTAAATGCCACCATAAAACCACAGTTGAAAAACAGGAGACTAGCAGAAGTTCCGCCTAATAATTTAGTTCCATTTTTCCTTGAGAACATTTTCTTTGATATATGGAATATTTGACTTGTGAAAATTTTAACCACATTGGCACTTTTTACAAGGAATAAACAGAATCTTTGATAATACTGGAGTAATACAGGTGTATTTCCTTTTGTGGGATCCTCCCAGATCTCAAATAATAGTGTTCATGTTGCAATTTTTTTTTTTTAAAGCTGAAAGCCTTATAAGTTCTTGTTTTTCAGAATCACAAGTAGAATGTGGATTTAAACTTATGATCTGATTCCTCTTTCTTCTCTTAACTTAGGCTGCCAACAAAGTGGCTTGTTTTGGTTTACTTTAGAGGAGGACTTCAGTTATTAGGCTTGGAGGGCAGGACCTGTTCCTCTGTGCCCTGCCTGGCACCTTGATGAAATCCTCACTTATCTCGTCAGCTGGCTCTCACTGGACTGTGAAAACAGAGGTGCCTGGGACACATGACATCCTGCACTGCCTCAAGAGCCGGCTGGTAAAAGAACCCTCTGGAGAAGGGTCCTGGTAGTGGTCACACACTCTCTGAGCTAGAACTAGATGTGAACCTGGAGATTAGATGACTCAGTTTGGCCAAAGTGGAGGGAATAAAGTATTATTACGGAAAAATCTTATACAGGTGTCAACAGCTTTTGAGTGAGTTCTTGACTTGAGCCTGTGGGTTTAGAGTTCAAGCTCTTGAGCAAGACTGAAAGTCTTGTACTTTAGGGTGAGCACCTAGGGAAGGGGTCTCTGTCATGTTCACAAGGGTTCCAGAGCTTCTGCCTGGCCAATTCCATATTCTCTCTTATTCTTACAAAGTTAATGAAGATGAATGACTTTCCCAACAAACTACAGACACTTTGAGGGAAATTGAATAAAATGTTCTTCTGTTTAAACTTGCTTCTTTGAACACAACTGGAAATATTTCGTGGTTTTGGGTACCTGAACCTTTTCTTTCAGTGAAATTTCTGGTTTGTTGCTGTAGTAAATCTACCCTGTTTTCTCATCCCTGAGGTTTTTTCCCAAGGGCCTCATTCTACAAATGTTTATGTAGCACCAGGTCATCCTTGGGCTCAGGATGGCAGGGAATAACATATGGAGACACACTAGCTTGCTGCATACAGCTTATAATTTAGTACGGCCCATCTGATAATTTGATCTGTTGAAGATTATTATAGATATCTTTAAAAAAGTTGTAGGAATTCCAAGGCTCAGATTTCTAATGTAAGGAGTGGAAAACTGAAGTATTTGCTGAAGATTTGGAGGAAAGCAGCTGTGGGTTAGGAAAACAGGAGCTGAGGGCTGGGTTGTGGCTCAGAGGTAGAGCCCTTGCCTAGCATGCATGAGGCACCAGGTTCAATCCTCAGCACCACATACAAATAAAATAAAGGTATTGTGTCTACCTATTACTAAAAACAAATATATATATAAAGCAGGAGCTGAACGCCATGAAAGTGTGGGGAGAACAGTACAGGTGAGTGGGGACCCCTGAAAGGGAATTTTATGGTAAAACAATGGCCAAAAGTGATTCCAGGATACCCAGATAACACTGTCACTTCTTCCAGTGAGTTTGCTGGGCATTGGAGAAAGCTCCAGTTTGCTCTGGAAAGGCCTTTAAGGGAAATGATATCCTGTGAAGACAAAGAAGAGAGATTCCTTTACTTAATGCCCCACCCTCGCTGGGCCCCACCCTGGATGACAGCTTCACTCTGCAGGTCGGCCTTTCTCATCACGGTAATAGCTACTGTGTGCTGTACTTACTCTGTTACAGGAACTGGATAAATGCTTTATACATTATTAGCTCAACTTTATGGAGAGGATACAGGGACTCAGAGTCGCTAGGCCCAGAGCCAGTGAATAGGAGTGTCGCGATTCAAAGGTAGTTTCTCTGACTCCAGAACTGTCTTTCTTCCTACTGGACCAGTTGATTCAGGAAAACAGAAGAATTAAGGATTGGGGGAGTTTGCTGCATAGCAGAATAAATCCAAAGGAAAGGAAAGAGTGAAAGATTTGGGTTTTCCTATCCTTCATATCTTTGAGCATTTTTTAAAATATACGCTCTTTAGGCTTGGGGAATGCTGGATGTCTAAAGACCTTTCAGAGATTAAGCCAAACAAATAATTTTTGCTAAAAATCATTTTCCTAAAATCCTCTTGGAAAACCATACAACAGGGAATATTAAGCCATCAAGTCTTTCTGCAGCTCACAGATGCTGAGTGGGGCTTGTTTGCTGGTGTTTCTATAGCTCACGGTGTTTGTAAATGCGAGAGTCCCTGTTCTTTAGGTTGCCTTTATTCTGGCATTATCATTATGGTTGGAAAATGAGATTTTTTTTTCTTATGACCTAAAATGCTGATAGTTGTTTCTTTTCTAAGAGAAAATTTCATTTTCTTATGTGCTACATAGACTGACCAAAGAAAAAGCAAATAGTTGTTTTGTTTGCTGAAATCTTCCTTTGAAGGTCGCTCTGTGGAAACTAGTAGGGGAAAAGGGGCCTCTCTTAAGAATTCTCCATAATTCTACTACAATGAAACAAGGATGTGGGTTTAAAACAGGCCTTCTTCCACAAAGCCTGACTCTTCAAAGATTTGTAGGTCCTAAGACCATTTAGCTGGTAGCATCTGGATTTTTGAGAGTAATGCATAGAATCATTGGTTGTCTAATTGTCAATGGCATGATAGAAACAGCTTTAAACTTTCAGGATCTCCTTTAAAACAGAATTGTTGATAACATGAGAAATTATGCCTCTCAAGCACTAGTTACAGCCGGGCACGGTGACACATGTCTGTAATCCCAGCAACCTGAAAGGCTGAGGCAGGAGGATTGCAATTTCTAGGTTAGCTCCAGCAACTTAGTGAGACCCTGTCTCAAAATAAAAAAAATAAAAAATAAAAAGGGCTGGAGATATAGCTCAGCGGTAAATTGCCCTGGGATCAATCTCCAGTACCCCCAAAAGAAAGGCTAGTTATAGATTTATGCACTATTCTTGGATTTCTTCTTTCTTTTTTTGTATATTCACTTCATAGACACTTCATAGAAAATTGGCTATTAACAAATAATTTTGTCTGGAGAATTGGATATGTATTCCTGAGTGAAAGAAGGGTGTGCAGTTATCATATCTTATTGTTACTAATAATCAAGTATGCATGATGAATTTGGTACTTTTAACCCCCCACCTCATGTTACAGACAGTTAGAATTAATAAAATTCATTGGATCTATGTATTTTTAAAATGGGATGTGTGTTGGTAGAGCTTCTTCTAGAATGATGGAATTCTTCTGGAATGGTAGAATGACTTCATTTTATCCTTGACATTTACCTTGGATGATTTCTTAGCCCTTGTTTTCTCAAATTTGAGTATTAAAATCACAATTTAGGGACACAATTTCAGGGGGACTGAGTATCAACCCTTTATACCATGGCCCTTTGGTAGCTCTCTTTTTAATTCAGGGTGATGTCATTGGAATTGACGGTCCATGGGATGGTTGTAGAATTTATAGGGTGTGTGTGTGTGTGTGTGTGTGTGTGTGTGTAGGGGTGCAATTTTAGGGGTACTAGCAAGTATGTCTTTAAGGACAGAGAGCCCATTAGCTTCTGGAGGCCAGAAGAGTTAAACAGAGGCAGTCAGAGTAGCCTAAGGCTTGCTAAAGCTGAAGGGAGAAATCAGGGATGACTCAAAATCCTCTCCTGCCCCCTTGGCAGCCACATTCTGTCTTCAATCATGGGTGCTGAGCCTGTTTGAGCCAGATCTTCTGGCCTTTAGTAACCTCATTAGACTTTTCCCTGAAGATGGCTACTGATCCAGAGATGGCCAATTCAGAGAGGCAATTAGAGAACAGGCCTTTTCCAAAGCAGGCATGCTCTGCTGGGCTTACAAGTTTCATATCCTAATATTACAGGACCTTGTACATCTCTCTGGAGCCTGGGCACATGATTCACATCTGTGATTCTTGCTTTTGCATCAACATTTCATAAATAGATGGTCAGTTGAGCCTTAGCACCGGCATCTTTCTGTTCATGTCTAATGTCATTTACATTAAACTCTTGCTTTGTAGTTTACTGGCTAGTTGTTTATTAACATAAAACATCTAGAACACTATAAATATGTACACTCTTTGTCCATTTCTTACCTCAAGTAAGAAAAGGATATTTATGAACAGTTTCATCAAGAGAGATACTGAGCTGTTGTCAGAAATTGCAACTTCTGTCTCACTTCTGGTAATGATGTGGAAACTTGTCTTAAAGCACAATATTCACATATACATTTCTCTCTCTCTCTTTTTTACTTTTAGTTTAGAGAAATAGCTATCATATAATCACTGGTTTTGAAGAGTGAAATTAACTGCTGCCTGTACATTCTGGATATGTGAACTGTTTGGATAGAACTCATAAGAGAAATGTGTTCAGAGGAATAAACAGTCATAGGAAAAATAGCTTGGTGGGAAGGAGTAGTGCGAGTCATTGAAAAAGTGATCTCCTGAGCTCCCTTGGAGCAGCTCTAAGTCACTTGCTCTGGGTTCTTAGCTTCTCTATCTACATGACTACATGACATGTGGTAGGATTGGGTCTCCAAAATCCCAAGGCCCTCCATCTACTACTAATACAGCAATCCGACAGAGTATCAACTTGGGAAGGCCCTTCTCTCCTGCCCAGAAGGGGTGGCTTCTGTCTCCTTGGGACCTGACATTGATGTGGTCCCTGCCTGGAGATCTTGTTCCTGGGAACATGCCTGATTAAGGCACGTATACTGACTGCCACCCTTCAAGAGGAGCCCGGTACCAGAGCTCTCATGCTGGCCATTTCTTGCAAGAAAGAGCAAGACCAGATCAGCCTTTTGTTACATGTGAGGACGGCTTCTGGTAGCAGGGCAGTCCTGCACAAGTTCCCTTCCTCCTTTTCCATAGACTGCGTGCTACAGAGGGTAGAGCTCACAGGAAGGAGTTCCTGTTTTTCTTTCTGCTGTGCCAAATTGGGGGAAAATAAATCCTCCTCCCACCTTGACTTTTTAACTCTTCCTTTCTTCTTTTTTAAAGTTAAAATTTTTTTTTTAAACTCTTCTTTCGTCTCTCTTGGAACTGGACATGTCAAGTTCAAAAGGGAAAAATGTTTTGGTGAGAAAGGGAGGTGAGGAGAATAGCTTGGAGCCCAGGGTCATCATTTCTCCTGTCTTACCAAGCTTCTTGTGAGCTATTCTTCTTCTTCTTATTATTATTTTAAAATTATTTTTATATTTTATTTTTTAAATTTTTTCCTTTTGCAGCATCACTGGGCCTGACTGACATTCCAAGTTCTGGTCTAGGGAAAGTAAAAAGAATGTCTGATACTGGCTGTTATTTCAATGACCTCTTTGTGGGTAGCATATGACTGGGCCACTGTCACTTCATTATCCTCAAGATGCTTCCTCAGAGGAGTTATTTTCCTTTCCCTGTTATGCTCTGTGTCCTTCCTCTTCCTCCTCTTCACCCACTGTCTTGGCAACCCACAGTTATTGTCTACTTTCCATCTTCTCTGCTAGAACAGAGATCCAATGAAGGCTGGAAGCTTGTGTCTCTTGTTCCTTGCTGAATCTCTAGGGTCTTGCAAGCACCTGGCACATGATAGATGCTCGACAAATATTTGTTGTGGCTAATGGGAGCCTTTCGAGTTAAGGCTGCAGTTGTGTGTGGAATTAATAAGTAGTTATGAATGTTTATCTACTTTTTCTTTTCTGAGGGGATCACACAATAATAAGGCTTTCTACTCTGTGGTTCTTAGATCTTCCAAGGTGTAATTTGACCTTTAGGCATGTTAATTATTATAGCAGAAGGCAGATTTTTTTTTTGGTGTTGGGTTTATTGATATATAATTTAAATACAGTAAAATTCACCCCTGTAAACTATGCAGTGTGATGCGTTTTCACAGATGTACTACCACCACTCTTCTAATAGAGAACATTTCTATGCCCCTACACATTCTATCCTCTTCCCCTGCCATAACCCCTGGTAACCATTGTCCTGATTTTCGTCTCTTTTGTTTCACCTTTTCCAGAATGCCAAATAAATGGCTTATTTCTCCTAGCATAAGGTAATTGAGATTTATGCATGATGTTGCATCTATCAGTAGTTGGTTCCTTTGTGTTGCTAAGTAGTATTTCATTTTTATTTATTCTCCTGTTGATGCACATTTTGATAGTTTGCAGTTTGGGGCTACTCTGTATAATACTTCTGTAAACATTTATATTTATGTCTTTGTGTGGACATATACTCTCATTTTTTGAAGGGTAAATACCTAGGTTGGGATCGGTGGGTGATGTCCCGAGTATATGTAAACCTTAACAAGAAACTGCCAAACTTCTTAAAGTGTCTCTTTCATCGTGTATTACCACAATCAGTGTCCTGAGCTCCAATTACTCCACATATTCCCTAGCACTTTTTTTTTTAACTTTCAGTGGATATGTAGTGATATCTCAGTGTAGTTTTAACTTGCATTTCTCTGCGATGTGTGATGTTATGCATCTTTGCTTATTGGGATGATTCTATTTTTAGCAATCTTTGGTATTCTGTAGATATGAATAGCTTCAGAATATCAGTGGCATTTGAAGTGAAAATTTCAGAAAAACATTTGTCACATTTGAGTAGTTACTTCTTCCAGATCCATGATGCCCCAAACAAGTTTGAGATATGGAAATTACCAAATTCTGGCCAGGAGTGACCCACCTGAGTGACTGATGACAAGACCTAGAGAGCCCGCCACTAGGACTTGAGTCTGAGGATTGGCAGAAACGGATTTCAGCGGTCCCTGTGGCTTCGGGAGGGTTGCTCAGTCCGTAGCTAAGCCTGATGTTTAAGCGAAGCAGATTTAGATTCAATTACAGTTTCCAGGATGCCCCAGGAGCCACCTGGCAAGCTCAGCAGTCCTTTGTGACCCTCTTCAGTGTGAGGTGGAAGGCTGCTGTACACAGAGCTTCCTCTCTGGGGACAATTTGTCTGAATCAGTTAGTAAAGCTTATGAAATCAGTTACCACAGGCCCGTGAATGTCACCACCCTTGAATGCTGAGACCCTATTTCTCATGTCTATCATTTTCTTAATTAATTAAGTCAACATCCCCTGAGTTTTGCCTGTATTGTCTTTGAAAATAGTCATGAAGGAACCGGGACCCAGAAGAGGAATACTCATATAAGGGAAAACAGAGGTCTCCCTGGGGCCACCTAGGAAGGGGAGGTGATCAGGAAAGGAAGCTGAGGAAGTGATGACTAAGTGGAGACCCAAGGTGGAGGAAGACTTGGCCAGGGTGACAGTGCTGGAGAAAGGACAAGGGAACACACCCGAGAATTCCCAGCGGTCCTTGAGTGTACCACAGCCGGAGCCTGTGATTCAGAGCTCCAGGCATTGCTGAGCAGGTGGGGAATGGTGAGAGAGTAGGCTGGAGTCCCAGCCAGGAGGCCAGAGGCTGGTGAACCTTGTGGAGGATTGGACCTCATCCTCAGGGCGGTGAGGAGCTGGAAAGGATGGTGGAATGGCATATTTGGTTTGGTCAAAGAACTTAGGTGCTGTGGGTCAAAGGGATGGACATGGGGCAAGACTGGAGGAAGGGAGGCCAGTAAAGTGGCTGTTGTGGTTCTCCAGGAGCAAGATGAGAGTAGCCTATTGACTGGTGATGATTGTGAAGTGGGATCCTTTCCAGCCAGTAACTGGAAATGTGTAGAAGGGCAGGAGTGAGCCTGCTATGCTTTGAAACATTGAGAAATCCAGTACATTACGTAGTACTGGCTTTTTTTTTTTATGGTTTCTGGTTTTGTTTGTTCACTTCCTTGGAAAACTGATGTGGTAATGTCCCTTTGGCTTTGTTACCTGGGCAGAAGGGTTCAGGCATTGACAAACCCTTCTCTTTGGAGAGACTTGCTCCCAGCCTTGATCATTGTGCTCTGAGACGGGGGCGGAGGTGGGGGATTGTGTAGGAGGCCAGGAAATGCCAAGGTAGGCGGGAGGAATTGGGGCAGGAAGCCTGCCTGTTTGCACACAGTGAAGCCAGAGTAGAACTTTCTCCTGCTGCCCTGGGCTACTTCTTGCTAACCATCCGTTTGTCTCTTGAGGGTCTGTGGGGTCCGCACCCATGTTTGAAGACCTAAAAATGCAATTTTATATAAATGCCGTCCAAGAAACCCCCTCCTGGTTTTCCTTTCCTCCTTTTCTCATGAGCATTCTGGTGGTTCTTCTCTTCCTCTGAGCTTCTCCGTGCATAGTTGAGGGAAGGAAATTCTATACTTGGGTTCAGCCCTGGAGACCCTGGCTCTAGGCCACTCAGATTTCATCCTTCTTACTTGATCTCTCCTTCCTTTCCAGGAACTCACAATGGATTTGCTAGAAATAATGGAATGACCAGTTTGAACAGGTTGGAACCATTTATCTGGGTTATACTAAAACAGAGAAATATAAGTAGGAAGATGGGAACTCATATTTCTTTGGCAACTTAGGTTTTGCCTTGGACTGTTTTGGGAACTTATTTTATCTCATTTAGTCCTCGGATTGCCACGGCAGGCAGGTATTATCACCCCCTTCAGCGACCCTGAAGCCTTGGCCATGGACACATGCTTGGGAAACTGGGGCTAATTCTGCTTTCTGTTGGTTAGTTTTTCCTTTTTTAATAGCAAACTTTGTTCTAGATTCCTCAATGTTACCTTGGGGATCTGAAAAGGTTCCGGTAGTATATAAATCAACTAAGTGATTCCCTGAGAGAAGCTTTCTGCAGGAGAAAAATCTAGTTAATCATTTATTTTTTTGGCAGTTCTGGAGTACAAACCCTGTCCTAATCCTTAGCCATTTACAAAACAATTTGAGATTATAAACGCGGGCCTCCCGATGCCTTTCTGGTTCTCATGCCACGAGTCCAGTTGACATCTTTAAACAAGGAACTGCAAACCAGTGTGATAGTTCTGGTTTAAGTCTTTCTCTTTGTGGCATGAGAAACTTTGGAGGTTTGTGTCTATTAGCAGTTTGCTGAACAAATAATAAAGAAAAGAAAGTCTTGACTATCTCGAAAGAATTCCTGTTTTATTGAATTGCTAAAGAACGAAGTAGAATAACTTATGATAGGTCATCCTTTCTTCTCAGACACTGGAAATTTCCTCCAGTCTCTTTGCTTTCCTAGAAGATTTTAATCAGAGTCTTTGTAGAGTGGGGAACAAAGGATAATATCTACTGCAGGGTGACCTTTGCACACTGAGAGCTCCTCTGGATTCAAGGATTTTTGGTCCAGTTTTTGGTTTCTTATCCATAAATGGTTTCTACATCCTTAGCTCCTTTTGCTGTTGGTTCCTTAGGCCTAATGTCCCACCTTGTGCCACTAGAAGCCACAATCATCATTTATTTATTTATTTATATCAATAAAGTTTCTGGTTCTGTTGAGGGTTCATGACTACCAAGTACTGACAGGGTACGACTTTAACCTGTGTGTGCCACACTCTTCTCTCTCTCTCTTTTCACTTTTCATTTTTTTTGCCTCTTTCTCAACTTTAACTTTAGCATAATTCCTTGTGATTATTTCAGCATTCAATAAATACAGCTATTGGGTGGACAGCTGGAACACACAGAATCTTGTATCTCCACTTTATGAGAACTCCTTGTCCCAGCGTGGTGAAACCCTTCTCCAAAGGAGGCAGCTGTGACACCTGACAAGGAGTAGTCAGCCGTGCACCCAGGTGCAGGTTGAACAGGGCCAGAAGTGTGCATATGCCCGGGGCCGTGGGAGCTTGTCAGTTTCACAGACGCTGCGCTGTATCTGCCTCAGCAGCCCTTGCTTCTCTATGGGATGTTGTTTTCTTTCCACAGAGACACAGCTCTCGGGTTGTCTTTATCACCCGGGAGCCAGATATTGTGGCATTTCTTTGGTGCTTATTCACAGTCATCAAAGTCACGTTGAGGCTTTCCAGACAGGGAAACTGCTTTATTGATGGTGCCATTTATCATTTGAAGGACCCAACTTTGTGGCCACATGAAAATTTTGTCTGCAGTGAATTTTAGGAAATAGCATAATAGTCACGCCAGGCTTGAGGCAAAATTTATCAGTGCTGCTGACACTTTATGTAAGGGGAGCTACTTTCTTAGAGAAGGGAAACAGGTCTGGGATTCCAATGTGCCGTTTCTGTCCTCGGTGTTTTGATCACCTAAGTTTGCTCCCTTGAATCTGTTTTTCTGAGTGCATTTTTCATTCCCAAATGATCACACCAATGGAGTTCAAATGATTAGGACTATAATGATTAGCTCCCAGTCTGCTGCCAGAAAGCAGCAGTTTGAAGCCCTGTTTGCTGGAGTATCCTGAGGCTGGCTGGAGTCCAGGATACCTGACCATGGAGGAGCAGTTAGGACGTAGACTTGGGTTTTGGCGGTCTCAGGTGAGAGGGCTGGAGCCACGGCCCTCATTGGTGTATGACTTTGCATCAGTAACTGACGGCTGTCTCCTCTTCTGCTTTATCTTTCAGTTAATGACCAGCCACAGCGTCTGCTGTGAGCTTCGGCCAGTGCCTCCAGGGCTCCTGAGCCACACACAGGTTGCTTTGGGTGCCGGCTGAGGTAACATGGCTTATTGGCCTCAGTTGAGGTTGCTGCTGTGGAAGAACCTCACTTTCAGAAGAAGACAAACAGTAAGTGTGGGTTTCTCTGCGGGACTCTCTCATGCTTTCCTCCATAGCGGGTTAGAGGAGGGAGGGAAGGGAGTATTCTGGATTTCCAGAGAGATTGAATGGATCTGGCACTTGTGGACCCAGGACTCTGCGATCCTGATGTGGCCTTGTGGCTTGGCATAGAGGGAGGATTTGCAACCAGGCAGGAATATTGTCTTTGGTTTGTGCTAGCCCCTAGACCCATGAGTTCTGACTTCTGAAACCTAATAGATAATTGCCACTGGCCACCTCACACCAGTATTTCCTTTTGCTATAGCCCTGGGAGCTTCCTGGCTTTCTAAGAGCAACACATGGGCCCCTGTATTTCTGGGAATTGGGAGTGCAGTGAGATAATGGCACAGCTTTAGAGATCAATTCCTGGATCTCTTGGTGTCAGACTGTGCTCTGTCCTTCCAACTTTGTAGGCCTGGAGGAATATGATAAGCAAGGCCTGTCTTATTTCTGTGGAGGATTCTATGCCTTTCACCTCCCAGATAGGTCAGTAATGCCTTGAGTAATCCTGAGGAGGTCATCTTTAATGCACAGGTGCTTGGTATTTTTCCAAAGGAACAGGAGTGCTAAAAGGCAGGGTGAGCTCCCTGAAGCTCAGGCATCAGTTCTTTGCTGCTTTACCTCTGGCTACCCCTCCTTAGTGATTCTATCTAGTCCTCCTGGCTTAGCTACATCTCTCTGTAGTTGGTTTCTAAATCTCTCTTTCCTGTTCTGCCTATTTCCCGAATTCCAAGCCTGCATCCCCACTTCACTGTCTTAATGAAGCTCAACTTATCTGGATCCAAAAAATGTTCATCTTTCAGAAACACAAATAGCAGTAAATAACCTTGGAGAGAATTTATTTCAGTGTTTCTCAAAGTAGAGTGATGCTTGGACCTTCCTTAAAAGAACAAAAAATGTCAGGATACCCTTTTGTTCATGTAATTTTGATTTTAGTGTTACTTAAGTCTGCTCATATATATAACTAGATATATATCTTTTATAGGCTGTGATATAACTATATGACCCATGTGTATTTTTACAAATTAAATGCAAACAAAATTGCAAAAAAAATACAATTAAAATTTAACACAATAAATGTGATAAAACAACTGACTCTGTTTAGCTAAAATGCATATTATAAGCTGCAACGTGAATATAGTAGTGGGTGGTACAGGACTGTTCCTTTTGAGTTTGGCAAGTCTGTATTTCTGTGTGCTAATTATTCAAATCTCTGTACATTTTCCTGCATGAACAAGTTTCATTTGATGTCATTTGGTTCATTCCCATCATTCATAAATCGAGTTTCATCTGTTCCTTTCTCAGTCCTCTACAGTAATTCTGATGCCAACACAAACGCATGCACGAATATAAACTTGGGCTTTGAAGTCTTGTGCCAGCACTTGATTCTAAAGTAAGCATTCAGAAAATCCAGATACTTTATCAGGATTTGTTTAGATAATCATTGAAATGAAAACACAAAATGTTTAAAATCCTTGCAGAGAACTCACGTATAATGCTTCCAAAGTATGCATACTGCTTCGAGATTGAGAAACACTGATTTTGTCCAGCCTCTCATGTTACAAATGGGGAACCTGAATCCCAAGGTCACTAGTAAGAGAGCAGGGACTAGCTCTCTAAATGTATCCTGTCTGTTTTAGTCAAAATAGTAGTGAAATATAATGCATAATATTAATATAAAAACAAACATAAGCATCCATGTTTCAGGCATGAAGTGGATTATTAACTGGATTATTCCTTTTAAGGCCTCATAAAGTGCTGTTTTTTCTCATAGCTGTCATTTCTCATGTTATGAGGGATTTGATAGAGATGTTAAAGAGAGGGATTTGATAGACAGAGTTCCACATTGCTGACAAGGAACACAGGTAAGGTTCAAATCCAGATAATCTCATTCCAGAGTTGATATTCTACACCACTGTGCCATCATTATTAGTAACAACATTATTTTAGTAATGATTAGTAGCATCATTATTTTTCTATCCTCCATCGAAAATCTTGAAGTTTCTGACTTCTTCCTTGCCTTAACTCCTGCCTCTTGCAGTTGTTCCCAGTCTCTGATATTTCCATTTTCTAGTAGGTTTGTCCTTATCTCTTCATTTCTTAGCTACTATGTGGTCCATGTTCCCCGCTTCTTTTCAACCTAGTGGCAGCGCCTTCTTAGTGGGAAATTATCTTTGCCATGGTGTGTCCATTAGTGAGTCATGGAACGAATCATATTAACAGTGAAAGGGGGCCGGGATTCAAGGACAGTCCAGTTCAAACTTGTGGTTTTACAGATGAGAAAGCTGAGGCACAGAGCATGGGAGGGATCCCCCCAGTCATCAGGTAGCACCTGAGCTAGGACCAGAGGCTGTGATTTTCTCATTCCGTCCATCACAGTTCTTTCCTTCTCTCTTCCAAATGCTTAGCAGCTGCCTAGCAGTGCCCAGCCTGGGAGAGGATTAAATGGCAGGGAAAAGCTTTTCTGTGCTTGACCAGGAAAGGAATCAGGGAAAAGAGTAGAACAGGATGTGGGCTGGATCCTCCCGTCTGGGCCAGTCTACACTGGTTTTGAGCTTGTTTTGAGCTTTTTGCTCAATATTACTTATGTCTTTACAAGGGTTGGGATTAGAGAGATAGGGAGGCTTAGTTAAAGGCAATTTGTGCAGAGTTCTTGTTGAAGAAGGAAGTAGGAACACGGTCCCCTGACACAAAAGGCCTTTTTTAGACGCTGTGCCATTACCTGCTAGCCTGTTTGAGTTACTTCTCTTCCAAGATTTCTAAAGGAATGCCATTTTGTTGAATCAGAAAGAAAGGTGGTTTATTTTAAGTCACAGATGCTCAGATTGTCAGATGGGGCTGGAGCTGGAAAGATCTGACTTGCCTCTTGTATATTTGATGGAATTAGGGTTTGGAGGGATGGAGGGGTCCAGAGAGGGTCCATCATGAAAGCAGCACCAGAACTAATCTTCTGGTGGCCTCAGTTGGGTACAAATAATAAGGCTGGATCCTTCTTAGCAGGGTTTATTTTATCGACATGAAAGTTTTTATATTCTTGAATCTGAGATTCTGACTGGTGGATACCTCTCAATCCTGGCTTGAGTTTTTACATTATATTGTGTAGACGTTGGAACCTGCTAAAGGTTTTGGTGCCACTTTGTTAGCTCACATAGTCAGAGCCAGCCCTGACTATGATACCTGCATGACCATGATATGACCATGATATCTGCATGATAGCTCTTGCCCACAATAAATGCCCATATTGCATGTTTCCTTGCTCCTGAGATCCAGGAATGCATATACTTGGTCCCGAAGCCCAGCACAGAACCTGGAACTTGGGACATGATTAATGAGAGTTTGCTGAATGAGCGGTCAATGTATTCCTGGTTCGTTAGTGTGGATCTTGAGGAGGTCAGGGGTCTGGTTCAGGGGTCTTGTTTGTTGCTTCCAGGAGGAATAGAGAGATCATGTCAAAGCCCAGAACTGAGCAGTACATCCCAGAGCAACCTTGTTGAAAGGTAGCTTTGCCCTTCTTGGTGTCCTTGTTTGCTGATGTGTCCCAAGGACCCCTGTCCTGGGCCTTCATTGTTGCAGACTCATGAGGACCATCAGTCAGGGTTAGTTTTCCACTATTTCTGTTGGGCAAAGAGTTCACTGAATTGAGTTGCGAAAGTTGGGTGCAAAGCTCAGTTTGGGTTCAAAGTAACAGTTAGCTTGTGTGGGTGGCAGTCATTCAGTGCAAACAGGTTTTGGGACAGGAAGGGGGAGGGCCTTCAGAGCTTTTAGGCTCTTCATCTGGTGTTAGGCTGAGCCAGAGGCCAAGGTCTCCGTGGAACAGGTGGGACAGAGTGAGGGTGACCATGTGGCCTCTTTCCTTTTTCCTTTACCATTACTTTTTTTCAGTTAGATCACTTTTTCAATCATGTGGCTAAGAAAATAGATAATGTTTTTTTATAACTTAGAAGTACTACTATTTGGGTACTCTTTAATATTAAGGAATAAATTATCAATCAATAAATAAAATTCCTCCTTTCTGAGCCATTGGAGAATTTTACAGTGGATGAATAATCTGTACCCCCTCCCGACTTCCAGTTTCACTGACACATTTTTTTCCCCTGACTTTAGTCTTAGCCCAGCTCCAGTGGCCATGATCTAAACTCACCTTAGCCACTGTGTGCCTCAGTGGTCATTTCTTCCAAGCTTTAGTTCTCTCTTCTATGGAATGAAGAAAATCAGAACAAATAGCTAACTGTTGTTTCATTTGGATAAATATTTATTTAGCATCTATTACTTTTGGGAGATTATGCTGGGTATATATTGATAAACCACATAGTCATGGTCCCTGTCCTTGCAGAACTCCCAGTTTAATGAGGGAGGCAGATATGAAACACATTGCACAAAAATAAAAAATATAATCATAAACTATGATAAGTGTTATGAAAGACACAACCAAACGATGGTACTAACAGGAGTAGGGACTTGAGTTAGAATGGAAGGTCATGACATTTAACTTAGATAGAGCCCTGAAATTTGAGCAGCAGTGTTGACCAATGATCAGGGGTTCTGAGATCAGAGGCCCTGCATTCCAGGCCAAGAGACTAGGGGTATATGTTCTTGGATCAAGGAACAAAAAGAAGCCAGTGGCACTGATGGAATGAAGGAAAACTGGCTGGGGAATGGATGGAAAGAGGCAGGGCCAGATCATACAATGCCTTGTAGCTGTGATTTTATGTTCACAAGGAATCTTTGATGGTGGGCTGTGATCTCTAGGATCAGTCTTGTGGTTCTTGACACTTAAGGAACTTGAGTGAGAAGAGCCCCAGGGGGTAATTATAATCATTACATACATGTGTACCATCTTATGCTGTTTTCTTCTTTAGTTTAACAGTACTTATTGTGTATAATCCCATGTTTCCAAATAATCTTTATATTTATAATAAAGATACCTGAGGGTAGGCTGTGTTTGGTAGTAGTGGAAGTGCTTTTATACCTATTATAACTCAGTTTTCACAGTGATGTTGAGAGCTGTGCATTGCAACTTCTGTTCCACAGGTGAAGAAAGTACTGTTAGTAAGTTAGTAGGAGGAAAGGCTGGACCTTTGGCTCCAACCATAGGATGACACCATTTATGTTCTCTAGTAAGCCATCCATGCAGTTTTCATTTTATAAGCTCAAACCCTATTGACAACATTTAATTTGCTCTCAGCATTTGCTGTTACAATTAAATTACTGTAAAGATTTTATAGACTTAGACTTTTCTTACTTTTGTATTATTTCCTCAGGCTAAAATCTCAGGACTAGGATTACCGGGACAAAGGGAAATGGTCCTTGAAGTATAGGACCAGATGTCCTTCTAAAGGATAGACCCAATTTAAAAAGCCATTATCAATGTATCAGGCTCAGTAGTTCCAGGAGGGCAGCCTGGTTTTAAAAATTGTATTTCCCTCTAGCATTGGTCTGATTTAATCTTTCAGATTTCACTTCAGTTTTCCCACACCTCATTGAAACACACACGGTGTTAGGAATGGGTCTAAAATTAATTTTTCTTTACATTCATATAATGTTATCCCTGTAGCTTTTGTAGCCTAGTTATTTTGGGGACATTCATAAGACCTTATGTCTGTGGGGGTCTATTCTGGAGTTTTTTGTTTGGTTGACAGGTGTTGGTTACCTGTGTGTTAATATAGCCCCAGGAGTGTCCTTACTTTGGTGACCATTCTGATACCTGGGGGAGCTTGTGTTATAGGTTCCTTTGATTTGACCTCTTAGGATATCCTTTGTTGTTTCCATCCATTTCTTTTTCTCATTGAATCTTATTTCCATATGAAGTTCTAAAAAGTATCACTATTTCAAGTGAAATTATGTTAAATCTATAAATTGGTTTGGAAAATTTGGATATTAAATGTTCCCATCAAGAAGCATGGCTTAGCTCTCATTAATTCCCATCTTCCTTTATTTACCTCACCAAAGTTCAGGAATATTTAACATTAAGAGAATATCTAACTTTTCTGTTTATGTGTCTGTTCTTGCTGTGAATAGTAATTTTTTTCCTCCTATCACATATTACTAATTTAGCTGATTATCACAGGCCTCCAGAAATACCATTATTTAGATTTACCTTGGTTCTGATTAATTTACCCCTATTTTCAATTCAGTTTCAATTTCAGCTTTTTAATAGATTTTGTGGGCTTTCCTAGATTTGTGACCATGCTGTAAATGGAAAGGACATTTTCATCTCTGCATTTCTGATGTATATTCTTTTTGTTTCTTGTTTCATGCCCCATTGAAATCTCAAGCATTTTTTAACTCAGTACTAAGAAACAGTGATTTCTTTTTTCAGTATGAAGCGAATTTTTTGGGCTTCCATTATTCAGGAGACCTTTGCCTAAGGCCAAACTTTATTTCACTGGTTTCTGTGTTCTTTAAACATGGTCCTTGCTGTGCCCAACTTTGAATTAATATGCATAAATCTTGAGAATTCAGGAGTTCCATGACTGTCCTCAGGCTAGGTAGCTAAATGCTTTCGCAGAGTGACTGGATTGTGGTATATGAACTTTTGCAACCAGCAGCAATGAACACTCAGGGGACAGTGAACATGCATAGTGTGTGAGGTCTTGGCACAGTTCTGAATGAGGATTCAAAAATGGCTTGATGCATATTGAATAACATGATGATCATAATAGCCATGACGAGCTGGACTGTGTCCTCAATCCTTTACAGGAAATGATATTTAATTTTCACAGTTACTCTAGAGCAGTGATTCTTATCTAGAGGCAATCTCCCTCCCCCACCCTGGGGCTTTTGGTAGTATCTGGAGAAGTTTTTGGTTGGCACAATCCTGGGCATGTGTGTGCTGCTGGTATGAATGGGTGGAGACCAGGGATTCTGCTAAACACTCTACAGTTAGTAGGAGAGTCTCCCACACAGTTATCAGGCTCAAAATGTTGGTGGCACCACTGTTGAGAAATCAGGCCCTCATGATGATGAGGAATATCAATGGGAAGTACACAGTAGTGCTCTGGCTCTCCCCAGAGCGTCTTAGACTTTGGTGAAAAACACTTTTTTGGAAGCAGTGTTCCTCATCTTCCCAACGCCATGGTGGGGAGGTGTGGAGTTTGGTGGTGTACCAAAGCAAGACTTAAGTTTTCTACAGAAGTGTATTATGGTAAAGGGTTATGGTAAAGGGTCCGCTTTTATTTATAAGTTATTTCTGAAAGCCTGTGCTTAATAAAAGTACTAAGCTTAGTGGTGGAGGAGAAATCTGATTTTGATGAGTGGAGCAAGAACTGCATTTCTTTTTTTTTATTTTTTTTTATTGGTTGTTCAAAACATTACAAAACTCTTGACATATCATATTTCATACATTAGATTCAAGTGGGTTATGAATTCCCATTTTTACCCCAAATACAGATTGCAGAATCACATCGGTTACACATCCACATTTTTACATAAAGCCATATTAGTAACTGTTGTATTCTACTACCTTTCCTATCCTCTACTATCCCCCCTCCCCTCCCATCTTCTCTCTCTACCCCATCTACTGTAATTCATTTCTCTCCTTGTTTTTTTCCCCATTCCCCTCATAACCTCTTATATGTAATTTTGTATAACAATGAGGGTCTCCTTCCATTTCCATGCAATTTCCCTTTTCTCTACCTTTCCCTCCCACCTCATGTCTCTGTTTAATGTTAATCTTTTCCTCCTGCTCTTCCTCCCTGCTCTGTTCTTAGTTGCTCTCATTATATCAAAGAAGACATTTGGCATTTGTTTTTTAGGGATTGGCTAGCTTCACTTAGCATAATCTGCTCTAGTGCCATCCATTTCCCTGCAAATTCCATGATTTTTGTCATTTTTTAGTGCTGTGTAATACTCCATTGTGTATAAATGCCACATTTTTTTTTTTTATCCATTCATCTATTGAAGGGCATCTGGGTTGGTTCCACAGTCTAGCTATTGTGAATTGTGCTGCTATGAACATCGATGTGGCAGTATCCCTGCAGCCCTTCCCACTAGAGTGAGGCTATTAGGAAAAGAAATACCTAGAACATCCCCCTGATCTTGGAAGGTGAATTCTATGTTCAATGGTAGAAGTGTTTTTAGAGGTATAGGAGAAAGGGACATGATTACGTTTTGTCTCATGAGTTCCCTCATTTGGGTGGTGTGAATATTGGTGGCAGTGTCTTCACTCATCAGTACATGTTAGTGTCTCTGCTTAGCAGGGGCTTTGAAAGATCAGGGGTCTACATATTCTGGCCATAGGAGGGCAGAGGACCTAAGGAGGTTGATGTGATAGTGGCTATGAGCAGGGACTCAATTGACTTTGAATATCAGCTCTGCTATTTACTAATCTTGTACTCTTGGGCAATTCATTAACTTCTTGTCCCTCAGTTTCCTCATCTATAAAGTGGATATTATAATACTACTACTACTAATTGAGTTGTTTGAAGGGTAAATGAGTCAATATTTGCAAAGCATTTAGCATATTGTTACATAGAAAGACCTATTTTAAGTATTAGCTGTTATTACTGCTATCTTCAATGTGACTTCTTTCCCTGGTCTGCTTACCCATGCTAGCTTCAGCTGCTAACAGTGGTTTGTAAGATTTTCCTTGTGCCTTTTGCTACCAGTATCATGGGGAAGATCCATTCATTTTTTTCAAGTAACCAACATATTTTGAGCATCTGCTGCTCTACAGGGTTCTAGATGTGGATCTGCAGAGATGTCCAGAAACATAAGGCCTGATTCATTGGGTCAGATCAGTTCTCAGCAGGGCTGGCAAGTACAGGGTTCCACTTAAGGGGCAGATCTTAAAATGGATATGTCCCCAACATTGTTCAGTGAGAGGCAGCATGACAGCATGACCAGAGCAGAAATTTAGGGGTCAGTAGATCTGAGTTCAAACGTTGGTGCAGTCTATTTTCAGGCTTTAACTCGTGGTTTATCTGAACCTTAGTTTTTCACTTTTAAATAGAAATGATACAATCTACCCCTCAGTCTTGTTATGGATTAAATATTGGAGATGAAATGTACAAAAATCCCTGAGTGCACAGTAGGTGCTCAGTATTGGCTGTACCTTTTATAAATCTGCAAGCTGTGAGTTCATCTTGTGTCTATGGAACCTACTGCTGTTTTTAGTCCCTGCCACCTAGTGGGGCCATTTCCTACCTGAGACACCTGCAGTATCAAATAGGATTCGATGTGCCCTAGAGATGGGACAGAACTGGCCACTAATCTCAGCCCTGTTGCTCACAGGTTCTGTGATTCACTGTCCTTGAGCCTTAGCCTTTTCATGTATAAAGTGAGGACAGTAATGGTTCCTACCTCCCAGGGTTGTTCTGAGGATTAAATGAAATAAGCCATAGAAAATATGCCCAGTACATATTAGACTCTAAGTGAATAGTAGCTACTGTTTATCCTACCAGTGCAAATGGTAGCTTCAGAGCTTCAGGGTTGATGACTATTTATCTTATGCATACTCTCTTTACTTTTATTTTCTTCAAGGTTCATTATTCTTTTCTGAATTCATTTTTGTCTGATCATTTTTTAAAAATTTCATTCCTGTCTTTGTTAATATTTGTAAGTGCGTTTATTTAGCTGTGAGCTTGGAATGCTTATGACTTTGTGTCCTTTTCTTTAAATTTTATTTTTGGTTAATGGTATCTGTGTTTCATAAACATTGTTATAATGACTGCATAATCCATTGCCAAGTAGATGTACCATAATTTAATCATTTCCCTATTGCTGTGCAATTAAGTTGTTTCCAATATTTTGCAATTATAATGTTTCAATGAATAACTTGATGGATATAGCTTTTTGACATTTTAAATTTAGTTCCCTAGAATGAATTCCCAGGAATATTATTTGGTCAAAGGGGATAAACATAACTTTTAAATACATATTGCCACATTGCTTTCCCAAAGGGCCCACTTGATTTATGTTTTCATCTTCATTATTTTATAAACTTTGGTTCATTCTCTCACCCAAGAAACACTTTTAAGCCTTTATCATGGGGCAGACTTAGTGAGCAGCAAGTGACACTGGAGTAGAAGCTCCTATATGACTATAGCCCTGCTATGCCAAGAGCTGATAAAGGCACAGAGTACCTGGGGATCTGAGTACCATCCAGAGGAGGGACTTCCAGCTCAGTTGGTAGAGATGTTTATTTTGAGTGTCACGGCTTTGTTCTGGCAGAAAGGATAGTTTTCTTTTTTCCCTCCAGCTTTATTGAGGTGTAATTGACAGATAAAAGTTGTATATATTTAAGGGGGGCAATGTGATATTGTGATATACATATATATTGACTTAAAAATTAGTATGAAATAAAGAGACATTAATAAAAATTGGTATGAAATAAAAGGGAAGAAGCTGAATGTCATTTGCAAGCTTGGACATTTCAGTGTGTTTTGTCTTTGGGGGATTATTTACAGAAATATTTAGCAAGGCCAACCCTATCTTGGTCTTGGTAACCCCATAGTCAGAGTGTTTTCTTCCAGAGATGGATCCACTTGCCTTTATAGTTTTATGGTGATAGTGTTTTTTTTTTTTTTTTCAATTAGAGAACTAATACAGGGTTATTGTGGAAAATTTAGAACAATAAGAAGGCATTTTTTTTAAAAAGTCACACGTGCTCTTATCACCCTAGAACATACATGGTTATCATCTTGTATTTCCTTCCCCAAAGAAGATTTAATGATGAGTTTAATGGAAACCATATCAAAGTTCTTGGGAAATTAAAAGTCAATTATTTGAAACAGCAAAAAATCCAACAACAAATAATCAACAAAACAAACCCTCCATTAAACACTCTGAAGTACCAGCAGTAGCAGAAAGGTTAAATTATGATCTTGTCATAGAATGGAAATATGAAGTGGCCATTAAGAGCCATATTTTAAGAGAATATTTTCTGCAATGGAAAATATTCCCAGTGTGATGTTAAGGCTATGGTGGGGAAGCCAGTGATGCAAACAGGTGACTTCAAGGGCTCATAGAGATGCACTGGGAGGAGTGTGCCTGGGTTACTGGGGGGAGCCCAGGAGACTGGGCTTCTCAAACTGAGAATTAGTAAAGGACACCATGGTTGAGTCTTGAAGACTAAATAGAAATGAGCCTGATGAAGCTGGCAGGGAAGCATCTTTCCTGACTTAAGCCATGCACAAAGGTGTGGAATGGAATGTTACAAGGTGAGACCTGCAGACAGTTCAGTGTTATCAAAGCTCATGGAAGGAGAGGCTGCAGAAGATGGTCAATTGTTAATGAATTTCTCTGTGGATTTTTCAGAACCCAGTAGTGTTGGGTATCACTACTTTTTGAATTCACATTGCTCTGTCTTATTTCCTACTCAGTGTCAGCTCTTGCTGGAAGTGGCCTGGCCTCTGTTTATCTTCCTGATCCTAATCTCTGTTCGGCTGAGCTACCCACCCTACGAACAACATGAATGTGAGTACCTGTGGGTCATGCCTGAGACTCACTTCTCCCATGAAAAATTCAGGCAATAAACATGGTCTGAGTTTACCTTTCCCAAAGACTCCAGGAAACAACACAAATAGCTTGGCACAGAACATCTAGTCTTCTAATAGTTTGATTTTGATCCCTAGTGAATAGTGATAAGAGTAATGACAACAATCGCTACCATCTGTTTCATACATTTTTAAATCATGAAAATAAAGTAACTTTACTTTATAAATAGAGTTCAGACAGTGGCCACTAAAAAGCATCCTTAAGGCACTGCTCTCTTTGGTCCTGCTGGTCTTTACCACTGTATTAATGTCTTAAACATGCAGTTAAAATTATAGAACATATATTTTTAAGTAGCCTTTGTGCAGAACATCTGACTGATATTATTTGACTGATATTATTTCATTTGATTCAGTCACAACCCCCTAGACTTTATTATCATTTGTTTCAATTTCTTGCTAAGTAAGTTAGGACTCACACAGATGCAGGGACTTGGTAATAAGGATAGAGATGGAATCAGTTCAGGTCGTCTCTCAGTCATGTGTTTTGAAGGACAGCCCTTTACAGTGAGAAGTGATGAAGAATGCATGGTTTTCTGGGTTTGAATCCTGGCACAGCATTCACTAGGCTTACATGGTGGGCGAGTAACTTTACTTTCTTGTAAAGGAGGCAATAATAATACCCCTGTCATATTATTGTTGTCTGTGTTGTCACCCACAGCCATAGTCTTTCTCTGTGGCATGGCTCAATGGGTAGATTGACATGGCAGAGCAGTCCAAGTCTAAAGGACCGACATTTATGTAGGCGTTTAGCTGAGTCCTCAGCTCCACTGTTCTAGGGACTTTTCTTGCCACTAGCCAACTGTATCTATATCTCCCACCAGACCCATAAATTTATAGGACTCTGTTCTCCTAGGAAAGCTGTGGAGGCCAAGGCTACTTTTAATTTTTTCTCTTGGTCTGGCCTCATCTCTCACAGCACAGAGCAGAAGTTATTTACATGCTAATTTGCTAATACACCATCATACATATTCAAGTTACACACACACATACACACACACACACAACTGAAGAACTCTCCCTCAGGCATGATTTTCTTACTTCACCAGAAAGGAATGGAACATCTAATGAAATCTATACTCAATTTATGGGCCTGTGAGGTAATTCTACTTTCTCTTTTACAATCTCAAAGAGAGGTTGATTAGCAAATGGATATTTGGTTTTATTTAAACATTACCCTGAGCCCCACAGAAGTATGTTTCAGGGCGTGCTCAGCATTTTCATCCCCTGGGCAGTTCTCTTTCTGGAATGATCACAAAGAGGGAAGGTAGTGTAATGGAATTGGCACAGACTTTGGCACCTGACAAATGGGGTTTGTGTGGATGCTGCCTCTGCTGTGCAGTGGGGTTGTAATCTAGAGTAAGTCGTTGAATTCTGACCCAAAGCCCTCTGACCCCAGACCATAGAATTTTGGAAATCTGTGAAATTCTTGAACATATGGAAGACAGATGAGACTTTGCCCATCCATCCATGTCCTTCCTGTTCTCACTACCTTCCTAGGGACCTAGTTAGAAAGGCAGGTTGAAAGCTAAAGTGAAGTGCATGGACGTGTCTTGTCTTTGCAGTGGGAGGAGTGTGCTTGGGTTACTTACTAGGGGAGCCCAGGACAGTGTGCTTCTCATTCTCCTGAGAAGACTCTGTCCTTGGGAACAAAGGGCTGGTGATACAATTCTTCCCCATAAAACCTCGGTTCAGCCCTAGTCATCAAGGTCCCATTAACTTCCCTGGGTCCTAGGAGTCCCTTATGCTGTCATCCTGTGCACCCAGTGCCTAGTCCTCATCTTGCTTTGTTTGCAAATGAGATAGAAGACAACATGCCAGAAAGGGCCTTTGCTTCCCCCACGGAAGGACAGCCCCAAATACCTCAGGGCCTTGTGCTGCCTTTGGCTGAACCTATCTGTTCTCAGTTCCAGTATCTTCCGGAGTTGAAAGGGGAGAATCCCTGGGTCCTTGGAGTATTTGACTGGATTACATAAATCTCTGAATGAGGAGCAGCTGACTTAGGCAAGGGGCTTTGTTTGATTTTCCTTGAACTGTTAACAGGGAGATAAAGAGATTAACTAAGTAAATGTTCAACAGGCCAGAGTCCCTGCAGAGAGTGACTGCAGGGATTGGATCCTTGCTTTGGATGTTGTCTCTGGTTGGAGTATGGAGAGAAGAAAGATAGAAGGCCCCTGATTCGAACATGCCAAGTGCAGCAAGCTCTGGCTTTGGGTTAACTTCTGGGAAGCCTCTGTTAGCCCATTTGCATGAAAATAGAAGGATGAATAAAATGAGGGTCCTACTTTGGAGGAAGAAGGTAGCTGTGAGACTGAAGGAGTATTCTGGTTTGGCAACAGCAGAGGAACTACTACTGCAGGCTCACACCACAGGGCCTCCAGAGTCTGCACAGACCTATTTGTTGAGTTTTTGTTCCGTGCTAGGCACTTTGCCAAAGTGCTCTACCTAGAAGAGCTCATATAATACTTAACACATGCATTTTTATCACCATTTTACAGATGAGAAAACAGAGGATTAGGGGGTCTGTCAGGGACTTGACCAAAGTTGTTGCTTAGCAAGTTGCAGGGACCCAATGTGAAGCCCAGTTGGTCTGACCCAGAAGTCTGTGAAACTACAAGCTCTTCACTACCTAAAGCTGTGGTTCTTAATGGCTGCCAACTCTTCGAGGGTCACAGTTAATCCTGAGAATCTGAGGATAGCTGCAGCCCTGGCCTTTTTGTTCAAACATAAATAGGCCCTTGGGTTAAGAGTCCCTGATCCAGGGCACATTTATCTTGATCCCCATAAGCAGTATCCGTGGGTGACTGCCACATGCCAACCTGGGCCTTCAAGACCTCGGAGCCAGCCCAGACATGCCCATTCATCCTGTTTGTAAGAAGCTCCCACGATGAGGGGAGAGGCAGGTGAGGAGCTCACCTGGTGGATGGGGCTTCCTTATTTTGACAAGTGACAAAACAATAGCAGCGAAACAAAAGTAGCTTCATGGATGACATCTGCCCCCAAGTCAGCATGTTTTCGAGGTGCCCTTGAGAAGCTTTGGAGCTGGCAGAGGAGCAAACTGACAGACATCTGGCAACCAAGGAGAGTACCAGAGGGAACTGTGGAGTAGATTACAAAGAAGGCCACAGTGTGAGGAGGGGGCTGGGCCTGGGATCATGGAGATGCAGGTTCCGCTCCTAGTTGTGCTCCTTGAGGGTTCTTCATTGGCTGTCTGTCTTGCTATAACTTCCTCTCAGAGTGTAAAGAAATTGGACTAGGTCATCCCCCAGACCCGTCTGGTGGTCCAAGGTGAACAAATGGTGGCAAAACACTTGCTACTTGGCCGGCACTTCCTGTGCATGGTCTAATCTACTCCTCTCATTACTTCTCCAAGGCTGATGTTGTGAATCCCACTCTACAGACATGCCATGTAGATCAAGAACCATTATCTGATACCAGGTTTCCAGCTCAGGGTCAGATTAATCCAGAGGAGGCAGGTCTCTGGGATGAGGGGAATGGGACACACAGAATATGGGACAAAGTATTGGGTGGGGGGAGTCTCAAAATGGCTTCAAGGAATTAATATTTCTCCGTGTGTTTTTTTCTTCTCCTTGATTTCAACAGGTCACTTTCCAAATAAAGCCATGCCCTCTGCAGGAACACTTCCTTGGGTTCAGGGGATTATCTGTAATGCCAACAACCCCTGTTTCCGTTATCCAACCCCTGGTGAGGCTCCAGGGGTTGTTGGAAACTTTAACAAGTCCATGTAAGTACCAGATCAGGTTTTCTTTCTCAGACTTGTCAGTGAATACTTATCCTTCCCTTCTTGCTCTCTGGAGAGTTATGAATGGCTGGATTTGAGCAAAGTTGCTTCTGTAAAGGTTTGTGTGGAAAAGTCTGCAGAATGAGGGAAGGGAGGCTCACTGCCAGGATTTAAGACTGTGGGACCTTACTTTGATGTCTTTTTGGAGTAACAGTAATATGTAACCTAAGCTGTCTGGTTGGAGGCTGTTCTTCTGCACAAAGACTGGTAAGTAGTGAAGGGACACACAGTGCACTGGCACCATCTCATAGTTAATCTGCCTCACTCAGCAGTATTTACTGCACATCTCAAATGGCTGGTTCTAGATTTAGGGTGCAGGGGCAGGCACCAAGGTGCCCCCTGGATGGGTTGTGACCTCCAAGGAGCTTCAGATCCAGACTGGCAGAGCCCTTTTCTATGTTCTCAGATCCATGCTCTTACCTCTTTCACTGCGTCTCAGTCCTCAGTGTCACTGTGTCTGCAGGTCTTTCTCTCCTGGGTGGGAGATCCTGAGCACAGGATTCTACCTTGGGTTTATATTCCTGGCTTCAATGTGGACATAAGTATGAAATTAATAAAGCATCTAACAAATGAGCCATTGAAGATTCTTGAGATATCTGGAACCTTGACATGAGTTAGAGTGTGCTAAGGACCCACTTGAAGACAATTCTGAGGGAGCGGCAGCTGGGGCAGGCAGAGCCACATTATAAAGATCATGGACCACAGGCTTTGGGGCCTTCACGGGCCCTTTCGTCTGTGAAAAAAATATTAAAAATTCCATTTTATGACTGTTGGCATAAAAGCAAATATAATCCAGGTAGATTCATTACCAAATGTGCTTTCTTATTATATTCATTTAAAATTTTGATTTTTATAAAAAGCGAAACCATTTTCATGATCCTTTAAGATTATCGTGAGCTCACTGTGCCTTGTAGATAAGTCTGCCCTGGGGGCACGCTGGTGTGTGTGTGTGTGTGTGTGTGTGTGTGTGTGTGTGTATGAGAGAGAGAGAGAGAGAGAGAGAGAGAGATGGGCTGGGCCTTTGAGGTTGATTTGGGTCATAGGAAGGGCATCTTGAGGCAGGGATGGTGGGTGGGAGCACAGGTTGTTAGTGAGGCCAGGCAAGGGGAGAGGATGGCATTGGCCTGTAGAGGGCCTGGAAACCAGGCTGGGGCAGGTGGATGGTAGTCACTTTCTCGAAGCAGCAGCTGACCTAACCAGGGCTTTTCCACTTTTCTTGTACTCTTTACAGTGTATCTCGCCTGTTCTCAGACGCTCGGAGGCTTCTTTTATACAGCCAGAGAGACACCAGCATGAAAGACATACACAAAGTTCTGAGGACATTACAGCAGATCAAGAATTCCAGTCCAAGTAAGCAGAGCCTTCCTGCGTAGCCTTTGGAATTGGACATTGGCCTGCCGTGGTGGCCTGGGGCTTGTTCCTTTTAGCTCTTCTTTAAGAGGTTTTTCTCATCACTGGCTGGGAGCTAGGGCTTCTCTGAGCTGAGGGAGGCACTAGAAACAAAACTAGGGAAGCTGGTTGCCACAGTGAATGGACTGGCCTTCTCTGGGAAGAGAAATCCCTAGACAGGACAGCACAGGCTTGGTGAGAGGGAGTTAGGGGTGCAGGTTGCTGCCAACTGCATTTTTTTTTTTTGAGTTGGGCCAGTCATATGGTTGCTGTGAATGGACATATTTACAGACAGGGGATGCTTCTGTGTATATAAGCAGTGAGAGTTGCAACTTGATACAGGTAAGGGAACGTTGAGTGTTTACTTCTTAAAGGAAAAGGCAATTTATCTTCCCTGTAGTCATTTGATTTAGTCTGTTAGGCATTTGAACTCTGATCTTTAAAAAGTGAAATCTTTCCCTCTGATCTGGTAAGTGCCCAGGCGGTTTATTGCATGCCACTGAAGTGTCCGAGGAGCAGGCGGTCTGCTGACCCAGGCATTGGCCGAAGAAGTCACAGTGCAACCTCCCAGTCTGTGGCCTGCCAAGGGACAGAGGCCAGTGAGAACAGTCCACTGAGGGCAGGCAAGAAAGGCATGATGATCTAGAGGATTCAGAAGCAATAATGAAGTCTAGTGAAAGCCGGTTGGCTTTTTGTTATCACCATGGACAGTGGTTCCAAACCGTGTCAGGGATGAACAGTCCTGGCCAGCATGGGCCAACCGCTGCCTCTGTTCCAGGGAGGTACTTTTTACTTTTTTTTTTTTTTGGTGTCCGAGGAGAGAATGGAGTAAGTTGACTTTTGCTGAGGGGCTCCCAGTTTGTGATTCATTTTGCAAAAGAAAAAAATGGTATAGAGTTTAAACCAGATTTTTCTTGGGCAGACAGAGGTGTATTCTCCTTGGGCAGGAAGAGGCAGTGGGCAAAATGGGACCTGATGACAAAGGGAAGCAAAGCTGTCTTGGGGATGGTACAGAGGATGTGTTGCTCCACAGTGGAGAAATGTGGCTGTACTTGGGCCCCTGGGTCGGCTATAAGTGGTTTCCCACTGGACCATTGCTGACTCTATGGATGGATCACCCTGGGTGCTGTTTCCTTGACCTGCAGGCCACTGGTCAAAGCCTCAGTCCTTCCTGATGTACTAGAGGGCCCCTATCTGGTTGACCAAGGGTAGAGCTGGGTTATTTCTTGTACCACCCAGGGACAGTGTGTCACAGAGGAAAGAGTGTGAGCATACTTTGCTTTGTAGCTATGTGACTTTGCGAATACGTTGGTTAGCCCCTTTTGGGACATTTCTTCTTATCTGTAAAAAGGAGATAACAGATAACCTATCTAGGATTGTTAGGAGGCATAAATGAGATAAAACATTTTATTGCTTGAAAATACGATTTGACACCTAGGAAGTACTCAGTGAATACGAACTATGATTGTTTTGGATTGTTGGCATCTCAGATCACAGATCTCTTTAAGACTTAATTTTTTTTCAGCTATAAAATAACACCTATTCTTGCAATGTAACATGTAAAACCCAATACAATGTCTGGCACTTTGGAGATGCTCAATAAGCAGGAGCCCGTGTTACTCTTAGATGACAGTGATGCCTTTTGACCTTCTGGTTGAGCTCTTCTGCCCCTCAATCCATGGGGCTATTGAAATTGTCTGATGGCCTGAGTTGTCCAGCATTTTCAGATCTAGTAGAGACAACCTTAGAAATGGAACTATTTTTCTCCTTTGAGCAATAGGAGATATGAGTTAGGTTGGAGAGGAGAATGCATGGCTGTACAGAGAGAACGTCTCCTGCTCCTCCCTCTTCTCCAGCTTGTCCCCTTTACCGCCCTGCAGGTACTTCTTCAGTTCCTACCATCTTCTTTCCTTTGTGTTGCAATGAAAAGCCAGATCTCGTTCTACTGGGTAATGCACAGTCTTGCTACTTCTTTCTTCCTAGAGGAATTCAGTGAATGTGTATTGATTTTGAATAGCACTCTGTTTCAGAGAAAATCTGCATTGGGGAAATGTCAGTTTTGATCCCTTTGGGCGTGTGTTTATCTGCTCTGACACCCTGGTCCTAGCATGATGGGCTTCACCCTATGTACCATTCCTCTCAGAGCTGGAAAGATCCTTGGAGATGATCTGGTCCGGAGCTCTGCCCTGGTTCACCTTCTCTACCGCACATATCATTTCCTGAAATAGTGACCTATGTCTCAGGACGAAGTGCATTTTGGTGTCAACAGCTCTATCAGAAAATATTCACTACCATGTTATCATTCCAAGGGAACAAGTCCAATTTTACTTTCCTTGGAAAGTTGAAGACGGCTCTACTGTTTTTTCCTTTCTTCCTGGAGCCTTTGAATTTTCTAGGCTAAATGTCCTCCATTCTTTTTTGGAATGCTTTTCCTTCCAAATTTCTGCCTGTTCTCTGATGATGTCTCCATTGTGTTTATCTTCTTCTTAAAGTTTACCAGAAATTACAAAAGTATTCTGGTGTGGAAGAGAAAGGGACTTTTGGCTCCTTTGTTCTAAGTGCTTTGCTTCTGTTCACGCAATCTGAGATTGCATTAGGCTCTTTGGCATTCACCGTACCCATTGACTCATAACCCATGTGTGGCCAACCAAAATGGCAGATTCTTTTAAATACAGAATTGCAAGTGGCTTGTTCTCCTTTTCTAAATTGTGCAGTTGACTTATTGAACTAAAGGAAGAATATGTATCTTTTCTAATTTCCATTTTAGATTCCCTGTGCCATCTAATCCTACCTCAACTATTTTACATTCTGATTTTTCCATGTGTTACATCTGTTGCTGCTTGTGTCCTGTTGTCTAGGAATATGATGAATAACTCTCTTTGTTCTCATTCAAGTCATTGATTACTCTAGGACCAAGGTTTGAGGCTTGGATCAGTTGCCTGGAGATTATCAAACGCTTCAGACACTACCCCTAGAATCTTAGAGAACTACCAGCTTTCCTTGTTACCAGTGTTGGTGTCACTGGGTCCTGTTTTTGGAGGATTTACCTTTTCTTCAACATACATCTGCTGAATCCAGTGGACTATCCACAGATAAGTTGTGGATATGGAAGTCTCTCCTCAAATACTCTCTTCTAATCTCATGGTTTCCTGGACTAGAACATCCTTTTAATTTCCATCTTTTGAAAGAGACCTTAGAGGCTGTTTAATTCATTCATAGATAAATGGGTTGATTGATTCAATCATTCAACCATGCCAATCGCTGTTCAAGATGCTGAGATAGAGAGATGTACAAAACAATGTAAAACTTCTGTTGTGGAGAGTAATCGTATCCTAAAAGGTGAGGTGACTTCTCCAAGTTTGTACACCCCTGTTGCCCATGCAGTTCTCCTTCTACAGTGCTATCATGTGCTGTTGTGATAATCTTCCATTTGGGAAGGCCTCGAGTTTTGAAGAATTAATTCATAGACGAATCTTCTAATTGTTCTGGAAGTTGTACTCATGAGAAGCCCAAGAAAGGAGGCTAACAGAGGTGGCTAACCTAGTTTTCTTATCATGAGAACTTTTTGGTGAACTTTTTGGTCATCTTATTTCTGAACCAGAGAATAACCACAAGGTTGAGGGGTGAACCATTGATGTCTGGGAGTCAGTGTAAGAAGAATTCATTCTTCTTAAATTCCTGTCATGACTGCAGCTCCAAGGAAATACAAAAAATGGCTTAATTTTCAGAAACCCTAGAAATGTCTAGATTCTGATCCTGTGAGATGGAGATCAACAAAGAACTCACTTCTCTGAGTGAGTTCTGAGTGATAGCTGAGATGATTTCAGGCAGTGCATGGATGATATCTGTTAATTCCAACTTAGACTGTAGTTTCATAGATATTGTTACTAAAAAGGATGTTAAATAGGAAGAAAGATAATTAAAGAAAACATCATCTTACATGGATATGGTAAAGTTTGCGAGAATAATTTGTGAATCATTGAAGACTGGAAAATACTGGTAAAAGAAAGAGTTTTGAGCCCTGTGTAAAGATTGTTTTGGTAACAAATTCAAGCTCTATCCCTCATTAAATATGAACCTTTGGCAGGTTTAGATTATTTCTGGTGCTCTATTTACCTAAAATGTGGAGATTAGCTATCCTGAGGATGGTTGAACGTTAAATGAGATGATTTCTGTGGCTATCTGGTAGAGAGCTCCTAACCCGTAGTTGACTCATAATTATAAGTCTGAGCTGCTCCACTTCCCTGTTGTTCCTGGCTGTTTGACCTTGGCCTTGGCTACACTTTGCCTGGACTACCTTCTCTGGGCCTCAGGTTTCCTTGCCTCAAAATTGAGATTTGGCAAAACAACCCAAAGATGCTTGGAAACTTGGGAGGACAGTCAGGACCAAACCGTGTGCCTGACCTCTAGACTCTGTCCCCTTCATAGGCCCTTTTTCTGGTTTTATCCCAGGCACAGCACAATAGCAGGTAGGGTAGGCAATCAGTTCATCTTCATGGGATGAAGCTAAGAGAAAATAAAATAGCTGCCCTTTCTCCTTCACACAGTGTTGAAAGGGTCAGGTGAAATTGGTTACAAAAATAAGAAAATCCAGCACATGTAATATTAGAATTGATTCCCTTGTATGAACCCAGGTCAGCAGGGCTCAAAGTTAATACTAGTAATAGAAATTCTTAGAACAGTCTCAACTTTCTTTCTTTCACAAAGTTTATTTTTCAGAACTTTACCTTGAACCCAGAGGCATAACGTGCATTTACTGGGAAACTGTTTCACTTTCATGGCCCCCTTGCAACCTGCTCTGAGGAGTCTTAGCAATGTATTTACACATTCTTTCATAAAGTCTGCCCCCACATTGTGTCATTTCTGGGCCTCACAAACCTGCATCTACTCCTGCCAGGACACTGGGAAGGAGGAAGAACTGGCTCCTTCCTCAGCCTTCTCCCTGGCCCTGCCCTTCAGCCTCATTCTCCACCCACAGCCACCTGCCTCACTGTGTCCCTGCTCCGATGAATCTGTCCTTTCCAGGCGGGATTAATAGCAGAAACTGGCCCAAGCTAAGGCCTTCCTGGTGGGGCTGGTGCTTCCAGAATCAGGATGGGGCTGGAAAAGGAGGTGTCCTTTTGTCTGTAATGTCTTTACTGCTACTTTTCCTTTTCAGTGACTCCAAGTGCATTGCTTAGTGATGCCTAATGGTCTCATTACCCTGCTTCCTGCTGAGCATTTCTGCTCAGGCATCCATTTGTCCCAGTGCTTGCTCCTCTCCCAAATCCTGGAATCTTGACTTCAGGCTCCCCTTCAACTCCAGGTGGCTCCATGGACACAGGCCCCACTTGAGTGGGTACCTCTGTGTAGCGGTCAGGGCTTTCTGCTAGCCCTGGAAGTTGGAAAATGCATATGCTGGGGCTGAGGCTTCTCGCCTCTCTGGGGTGGATCATCCATCCTCTCGGTCTCTCTAGGAAGTTCCTCAAATCCCCTACCCCCTGTTTCCATAATTAGCTGGGCTCTTGTCCATTGCTGTGTCCCCCATGGTGGCTCTACGAGTCTCACCATTGCTTATGCTGATCTGGGGATAGTTCCTGAGCGTTTATGGGTCCTGTGGAGTTTTTCCATCTTTTATCGCTGTGACCATATGGATAGGGCCTTGGGTTCTGTGATATGGCAGGATGCCAGATAGCCAATCTCCCCTATGAGTAGGACTCAGCCAAGATCTTGGCTCTTAGTTTTTACAGGTGTCTGGCCCTGTCCCAAGTTAGGGCAACACAGACACCTTTTAACTACAGAAGACCATTGGTTACTTTGTGGGATTGCAGATCATTTTCTGCACCTGTGGAATTTGGCCATGAGGGTAGATGCGTCAGCTGAAGGATGCTTTCCAGCTATACCCAAGGCTGGCAAGTTATACATTTCTGGATGTGCATGTACCCCATGGTGCATGTGAATGGCACTTTCCATGAGAATTGTACTCTACATGGCATTTTTTTAAAAAAATTTTTATTCTAATTTTTTATACATGACAGCAGAATGCATTACAATTCATATTACACATATGGAGCACAATTTTTCATATCTCTGATTGTATACAATGTATATTCACACCATTCATGTTTTTGGTAATGATGTCCATTTCATTCCACCGTCTTTTCTACCCCATGCCTTCTCCCTTCCCCTCCCATCCCTCTGCCCTATCTAGAGTTCGTCTAACCCTCCCATGCTCCCCCTACCAACCCCACTATGAATCAGCCTCCTTATATCAGAGAAAACATTCAGCATTTGTTTTTTGGGGGATTGGCTGACTTCACTTAGCATGGTATTCTCCAGCTTCATCCAATAAATGGTGTTTATTGAAGGGCAGCGCCATATGGATCCCAACATCCTGATTTTTCTATCTCTTCAGCTAGGTTTTGTGTTGAGTCAATGGAGTGGTTGCCATTTTCCATATATTCAGCATACAATCTGGCTTGTTTGACCTTTCTAATGGTGCTCAATTCAAGGTTGTTGTACAAGTTTTGCTGGACTTGACTTAGGGAAAAGGGTCATAGTTTTCTGCCTGTCAATCTAGGTAACACCTAGAAATCATGGTATGGGCCTTTGATTCTGCTTTAATCTTTGAAAGCCTAGAAGATATGAGTTCCAGAGGGCCAGTGGATGTGGTGACATGGCAAGGTAGTTGGCTGTGGTCAGCATTTGAAGATAGGGCTATAAAATTAACATGGTGTAAATATCCCCTAGGCTGTACAATTTAGTGAATTGACATGGCAACGAGGCTGCCAGGGTTCAAATCCTGCCTCTGGGTGCTGCTTACCAGCTACTTGCCCTTGGATAATTTCATAACCTCTCTGTATCTCAGTTTCCCCAAAATGAGATAACAGCACCTTCCTTGGGGATGGTTTAGCAAATAAATGTATTAAGAAGGGGAAAGCACTTAGTACATGGTTACTACTAGGCTTCTGCCTTGATTTACTGCATTTTCACAGTCATCATGGAATGTAGGGGATTTAATTTTTTTTCTACTCAAATGAAGGAGCTGAAGTTCAGAAAGGCTAAGTAACTTGCCTAAGAAAGCACAGCTAGCAAGGGGCCACAATAGGAACAGAGTTCTAGTCTTAAGTGCTGTGCTGTTTATTATATCCTAAAGAGAGTTGCCCGGGAGAGCCAGAAACTTCTCTGAGGGGTCACAGGGCACTGGGTATGAACAGGCTGTGGTGAGAAAGGAGACAGAGGGCCAGACTTCCTCCCCTTCCTGGTTCTATGGGTAACAGGCACGGGGACCGGTAACATGTCCCAAGGCCCATCTATAACGAACTTCCTGTGACTCATAGCCACTTCTCCTTTCTTGCCTGAAGTCCCTCATTCCATTCAAGCAGCGGCTGAAGTTGAGGTTATAGTTCTAAACTTCATTTTCTGTCCTTGGGTACCCACCCCATGTGTCATCTCATAGGGAGATCTGATGACATATGTGTTAGAATTTGTCATCAAAATGGAAATCCCTTGAAATCTTTGGGTGGTTGCAATTCATATTCTGCGTGCACTTGTCAAAAGTTTAGGATGGAGGCCTTAAGAATTTCATGGTTTGAAACCTTTCCACCTACCATGAGAAGGTTTTCCCAGACCTGTCAAAGCCAGGGCTGTGTCCCTGAGTACAGGCCATTGGTTTTCATCAGGGCAGGAGCCTGGCCCCAGCTGGGCTGTAAGCAGGGGGGTGCAGCGCTCCACTGCAGTGTTGAAATATTGCTTGAACTAAATCAAATCAAAGGTCAGCTTTACCCAGACGAGAATAGAAAACACAATTGCATTCAATTACAGAACGGCATGTACCCCACCAATATCAGATTGCTTTAAAACTTTTTTGAATTGTTAACATCAAAAACAGTGTTGCATGTCCCCTGCTTTTCCAGTGTAAGATTTCTTTACCCCATAGGTGGCAAAGAGCCCCTGGGGGTCCAGTTTATTTCTTGCTGAGAGCTTCCCCATTTCTCATTCTTCCATCACTGTTGCATTGAGGCACAAAAAGACAATCTTAGAGCGACTCTTTGTACAACAGACCAGGTTGCACCAGGTAATGATGCTGTTTTATGTCTTAAATGGATTATTTAATTAAAGGCTTAAAACAACGGGTTGGTGGTATCATCCCCATTTTATTGACCATGAAACTGAGGCTTTAAAGGGTTCTGTCTGCCACCCCGGACCACAGAGTAAAGTTGTAAATTGAATCCAGGTCTGTGTGACTCCAAGCTCAGCCTCTTTCTGCTATGCTGTCATGTCATCCAACACCAGGAAATGTGGGCAGCAATACTAGCTTTCAATTAAGCATTTTTAGAGAGTGAAAAATTCATTTAATTGCTAATAAAGTGGAAGGGACCAAAGCTTTGTAGCTGAAGCTGTTTGTGTTGAAATATGCCACTCTCTGGTTCTGTGACCTTGAGCAAGATGTTAACTTCCAGATCTGTTTCCTTGCGTGAGACATGGGAGTAATAATACCTTTCTTATAATCTTGCTTTAGGGATTCTGGAGAATAATATAAGGTGTCCAAGGCTTAGTAAATATGAATCACCTTTCTTTCTCTGCCCACAAAATACTACCATGTCTTTAACAAGTGTTATTAATTTTAGAAATTAGGAAAAATTAAGCTATTTGTACATTATGTATATTAACAATTCTTCCTAGACCAGCCCTGGACAAAATTCCATTGCAGTCCCTAATTTGTAGACCCATCTTTCTTTCCTTCCTTTTGTTCCCTGGACCTTGCAGGTCCTCGCAGGATAATTCTAGCCCTGTGTTATGTGGTGTTTGGAGTTCTTGGCCCCATGTTTAGTCAGAGCATCTCACCTGTGAGAACTGAATGCCTCTAACTCTTTCTTCTCCCCAGCTCTTCTTCTCTCTGCCCCCTTCTGTTTGATTCAGCCTTTCTCATTTCTGGACTCTGCGTTTCTTCCTACTTTAGACTCTTACCCTCTCTTCACCCCTTTATCTTCTGGGCTTCCTCTTTCCTCTCTCTGCCTCTCTGGTCTTCCCAAAGGGTTCTCTGCATAAAGTTCTCTTCTCAGCTATTGTGATTTGGACCCTTGTTTCTTCCTGTCTTTCTGTTTAGGTTCAGAACTCATTTGGGCTCATGTGACCTCCTCAGTATTAACTTTCTTTTCCTCCTGGGCTTCCCCCACCAGCCTGAGGGTGCTCACAGCCTTCTGTCCAGTGTGATTTGTCAGATTTAAGCCTTTCAGATAAAGACTCCTTATAGCCATTCAGGTTCTTACCAGTGGACATCAGTCGTTATTCCAGTGGCTTCCAACAACCTTTCCTACCAGTCAGACCTGGGTATTGTCTTAGTCGGTTTGGACTGCCATTACAAAAATACCCCAAACTGAGAAATTTTACACAATAGAAATTTATTTCTCTGGAGGCTGGGAAATCCGGAATGAAGGTGTTGCAGATTCAGTGTCTGGTGAGGGCTGCTTTCTGTTTCCAAGATGGCACCTTGTCACTGCATCCTATGGGAAGGACAAACACTGTGTCCTCACATGGCAGAAGGGACTGAGGGGGACATAACCTACCCTGATATTGAAGGTTCTGCCTTTATGACTTATTACCTCTTTAAGGTCCCACCTCTTAATACTATCACATTGGTGGTGAAGTTTCAACAGAGGAACTTTCCAATGTTCAAATTATAGCAGGTGTGTTACTGTCTTAGGAGATGAATGTGGGGAAAAAAAATGAGGACACTTTCTACCCCTGATTTCAGTGCTGCTGACAGACTACAATGGCAGATGGGGCTGGAGGCTCACCACTCTGCTTACCCTCTGCCTACCTCTTCTTGGAAGGGAAGGGATTGTGCCTTCGTAGGACACCTCTTTTGTTACAGGGGCCTGTCTTTGGGCAACACTGAAAAAGGTCTCATTCCTTTCAACCAAAGCACTGGGTACAGTAGCTATTTAGGAGTTGGTTGAATGAGTATACATTCACATGCGTAAAATTCTTTAAGAAACGTATGGTTCTTAAGGCTATATCACTTCCATTGGTCTAAAGAGAAGACTCTGGCTTCCCTAGTACGTTCTGCAAAGATTCGGGGCACATAACCACAAACAGTCTGGTTTCTCTTGGGAACTCTTCACATAATTGTCATAATGACTTTATCAACCTTTTTTTTGAGCATATTTAATTTTCAGCCTGATTTTCTCTTGCATTACATGTGAGTCAGTATTTAGGGTAGTTAACACACTTGGGTGCTATTAATGCTTGCGTAACCCACAATCGGAGGAAGGTAGACCTTCATTTACAAATACAGAGGCTCAGAGAGCCTAACAAGTGACTTTCCCAAGCCCATGAAACTGGAAAATTCTGAAACTGAGATTCGAACCAGGTTAGCCAGACTCCAAAGCCTGAGTTCTCTCAGGCCTTGAGATTCCTCAGCAAGCCTTTACTGTAGAGAAAGAAACTAATTCAGGTCCCAGATGACCAGCAGGGAGATCTAAAGGCCATGTGCCCCATCTCTGTGTGCTCCCTGTCTCCTGCCCCTGCCTTAGGGAGTCACACCAGGGAGCAGCCTGTCACTGCCTTTCCCCTTCTCTAGCTTGGAACATCAAGGTCTTCCCAGAGAGGGCTCAGTCATCTCACCCCCTGAAGAAAGTAGAGCCCCTGCATTGGGAGAACAAACCAACAGAACACAAGGATACCCTAGAAGACAGCAGAGCATATTTGTTGCCAGCCCCTTTGTAGCAGAGAAATGTTCCAAGGTCTTGGTTTTTAGGCCAGACAAGTTTAGGCACAGCCAGCCTGTCTCCTCTGTGCCTTTCCACCCCTCCCCTGGCCATAGTCACTGCTCATCTGACATGGCCAGGTCTGGGAGACCCAGCCACTCCAGTATCTGGGCCTCCAGTGCTGAGTGATCTCTTTCTTTGCTTCTCCTTTTTAAAATTTGCCTTCTCCACCCTCTTCTCAAGCTGCTGATTGCTGCGGTTCCTTTTCACGTGGAGCCCAAGGCTGGGGAGATCTTGAAACCTGAGCTGGGTCCTGGAGGGCATTGACCGCTAGTAACCCCAGCCAGCTCGCCTGCCTGAGGACGTCCCTCCTCGGCTTTCCGCTGCCCTCCCTTGTCCCCCTCCTCTGCTCCTCCCTCCCTCTCTTTCTGCATCCCTTCTCCCTCATGGCTCTCTGTTTCAGAGGTGGTGGCTGGCCTTGGCTGGGCAGGCTGCCTGGAGAGAAGGGAAAGAACACTAAGTGGCCAAGAAAGCATCCCCTGGGGCAGGGCCTCGCCTCTCCACACCCCTTTTCCTGCCTGTGGAGCGCTTCCTTAGTGTGGGCAGAGAGGCCCGGCCTCTATGGATGGCGAGGAACTGAGGATTCTGCCTAGCTCTTCCCCAGCCCACAACACACACATTTCACCTGTTTGTTCTTTGTAGACACTGAGTTCTTTTTGGTTTTGCTTTTCCTTGCTCCTTTCCTTTGCTCTGCCACACTGCACTCAAGGCAAAAGTTTCTGGGGAATTGGTAGGCCCCTATTTGCTCTTCCAGGCAAAACCAAACCAAGAGGGCTGAGCTCAGTGGTACTTTGGTCAGTACTGAAGACACTGTGGTAGGAGAGCTGTCTTGGCCCTCTGCTGGAGAGCGACTTTCAGTCTTCCCTGAGGGAAGCAGGGACTCAGGTTTATTTTAGCAAGTATCCTGGCTCCCCGTCCCTGCGTCTGTGACAGTGGTCATACCTTCTCAGTTTCCCATGTAAATACGTGAAGCCAGTCAGCCCTTCCCCAGAGCCAAGCACTTTCATATTTCTGATTTTTGGTTTTCACAATAATTTGTGGATATTATTAGCTTCATGTTTACATCCAAGGAAACTGAGGCCCAGAAAGACCAAGAAAAGGGGGAAAAGAGTTTCATGTTACAGTTCAGCTCTTCTGATGCTCTCTCCAGTTTTAATTTGACCTTGTACTCCTCTCAGTACCACAAGTAAGAATACCTCAGAGATCCCACCCACAAGTTTTATACACGACAAAATCCAGGTCCATGTTTGATCAAACTTAAGTGACCTAGTACTGTCCTTTGCATCAAGTATTCCCAGTCGGCTGGGAATGGCTGGTCTTTCTAGGTGGTCATCTTCTACCTGTCTCCATCCTTGCAGAGACCAGCAGATATGATCGGTAGGAGTTGATTCTCTGTAAAATGCTAGATTTATTTGTTCTTTTATAAAGTCCTGAATAGACAAATCAGTCTGCTTCAACCTTTCCTTTGCCTTGTAGACAGTATCACCAGCAAGAATTCGTCAGTTCTATCAGCTCAGGAACTCAGCCAGGCAAATACAAAATGTGCCCGTACATATGCACACACATACGTGTATAAACGTAATTGGACCGTGAATTCAGCACGTCAGCATATTTGGCAAAGTCACTTCTCTGTTCCCATCTCTTCTGCATATGCTTCCCTGACCTTCCCACCCTTAAACTAGGTTAGGGACCCTGTTCTGTGCCCCCATAACAACCTGCATTTAGGGTTAATTTAGGTTTGAATTTAGGAATGATATTGGTCATTCCTAGAAAGGCTGATAATATCATCCATTCTTTTATGGAGCATCTTACTCAGTGTCGGGAACTATCCTGGGCCTACAAGTATGTTCTGTCATTCGACCCCAAGCTCAGCCCAGTGAGGCAAATGCCAGTGACATTTTCATTTCATCATGTATTGACTCAGCCTCCCTCTGTTCTGTTCTCCGCTCTGCTCCCAGCTACTACTTAACCCGATGTTTCTTCTCTTGACCTGCACTAATGTGACCCAGTGGGCTTAGAGGAACTTGAGTTCCATCTGCGGTAGCTTTCCCTCCAACCCTCCACAGTGGCAGTTTCCCAGATCACATCAATTCATTAATTTATTCACTCATTTGTATTTGTTCGTTTGTTCATTCATTCATTCACCGAGTGCTCCTCTGTGCCAGGCATTGCTGGCTTTGGAGTTACAAATCCTGGTCTTCAACACATTTTTAGTGTTCTGGGAGAAAGATGTACACACAACTAAAGCTTTAGACAACTAAAGCTTGATCTGTACAGTATTTTGGGAAAATGAAGTTGCTGTCAGGAGACAGAAGAGGGTTGCTAACCTAGTTTGAAGGTGGGAAGGTGGGAAGTTCAGGGAAGGCTTCCTGGAGGTGGTGACTCATGGGCCCAGTCATAAAGGAGTGAGAGAAGGATGGCCGCTTCAGACATCTGGTGTTCACACTATTCTTGGCTTCCCCACTTGTTTTCCAGTAGGTACAGAGCCACCCTGCTCTGTCCTCGCACACACACCCGTCTCCTCTCTTCTTCCTCCCTACTTCTGAAATCTTAAGTTTTGAGGAATCTCTTCTCTTTAAATTTATTTGCTATTTTATTCATTCATTCATAAACAATTATTGAGCACCTATTGTGTGCACAGCACTCTGAGTACATGAGTACAGGATGACTTCATCCTTGCCATCAGGGGAGATCTTACTCTTTCCTTAGCAGCTTCTGGGGATTTTGGGCTGTTGGGTTCTTTCTAGAACTTGTCCCCTGCAATTCCCATGAAGCACTTGCAGATAAACCTCACCTTGGACAAATGCTTCTATTAATTCTCTTCCTTGGGCTTTCTTATCTCTTCTTTTGCTCTCTCGAGTCAAATGTGCCTCTTTGTCTTCCTCATCAGCCCAGAAAGTTCCTTGAAGGCAGGACTGTGTCTTGTCTTCTTTACAGTGCATCGTTGTACAGTGGTAAACCTGAAGGAAATCGTTTCTTCAATAACAAAATATTACCACTTATTAAGCACCTGTCATGAGCCAGCTGCTCATTATTCATGCTTTACATATGAATCTCTCCAGTCCACACGTCTTCAATAGGTGGGGGCTGTTACATTCATTCATAGGCAGGAAAATTCCATCTCAGGAAGCTAAGTGACCTTCTGTGGTCATATAGCCAATTCATGGGAGTGGGTACTACTAAATTTAGGCTTTTCTAGTTCTAACCCCTGATTTTTTCCCCTCTGAATATTATTGTTTTTCAAACTTGGTCAGAGTCACCTAGAAAGTTTTTTAAAAATTCTGATATGCCTGAGTCTTACCCCTGGCAGTTCTGATTAGGCATTCTGGGGTGTGGCCTAGGCTTTGGGATTTTTTTTGTAAAGCTTCCAGGTGAGTCTAGCATGCAGCCAAGACTGAGAATCAGCTTACAGTACCACGTTGCCTTCCTGTGTCCACATGAGTGCAGCTGTCAGGGGCAATGTGAGACTGAGCCAGCATGTGTAGATATCCATGTGACCAGACTGTGAGTTCTTCATAGCCAGGGCTCTTTGGCCCTCTGTGCCGCTTCCCCACCCGGCCATCCTCCCACACCACGCACGTGCACTGACAAAGGTTGTTGACTATTTAACCAGCCTCTTGGTTCTTGTGCCTCGTCCAGGGGATAGGCGGTTAGAGTTTGATCACATCCAGCTGTTTTCATCCTCAGAGCCTGTTGACATAACAGAAGAGTCTTATAAACATGCTGAGCACATTTGCTGGTCCCTAGAGTGTTGGTGGATGACCTAGACCCATTGAAAGTGCAGTCTGGGTCAGCCTCCCACATTTCTGCCGCCCTTTGTGGGAAGGAGGGGGTTGTTCTGCAGTTCCTTGGCACAGTGCTTGTGCGCTGCCCTGGCTCTGCTTGGGAGGAGTGTGTGGCTGAACCGGTTGATGAGTTAGTTCACATGTTTATTTTGTTCTGTCAAGGGTTTATGGGGACTCTTTTTGGCCCCTCAATTTTGGGAGTAAGGCAGTGCAAGCACAATTAGGTGAAATGACCTGGTAAACAAAGATGCAGAACCCCCCAGGTTTCTGACTTGCTGGTGGTTTTTTTTTTTTTTTTTCTGTTGCTGTAGGATAGTCGGTGTTGGCCTTCTCTTGCTAGGCCTCAACTGAAGTTGCCACATACCTACCACTTTCCTTCCTGTTTACCCCTGTCACGGGTAAACAGGAAGTCCTGGATCACTTTCTGTCCCTAGGAAGGCTGTTCTAGTGGCTCAAGGTCCTGGGGTATGGCTTCGGGATGGTCCTGACTTCCCTAGGCTCTTCCTGGGCTTGCTCAGAGATGGAAGGAAATCTGGGCTGTTGCTCAGATACTTGTGAATCTTTTCAGTCCTAATCCCATCTCCTGGTATTTATTATTTAGCTGTCATTCACTGAACGGTAATTCTGTGCTGGGCCCTGAAATGGGAATTGGGGACACTAATAAAACACATATTCTTTGACCTTATGGGCATGGTCTAGTGGAGAAGCATGTAAGTAAAACAGTGTTTCTTAAAACATGGCTCTCCGACCCCCTTCCTTAGAAGTACTAGGCAGTTAATTAAGATGTAGACTTGTGGGCCACCCTCTCCAGATCCATTTTTAGAATCTGTAAGGATTGGACCCCAAAACTGCATTTTAGCATACTCCCCTAAGTGAGTTTTAGGTGCAGTCTGCATCATGTGTGAGGGGGAACACCAGGCTGGCGGCAGTTTGCAGGAGAACCTATTCTGAGAAAGACACTAAAAGGCCCAGGAAGCTTCTGGGGGTCATGAGGAATCCCTAGGAGCTGGTTACGTAGGTGTCATGGAGAATCATTTCTCTAGAGATGCGAATCTTTCTTAGTTATTTTTCTAGAACTCCATACAGTATTACTGAAATTTGCTTAAGGCAGAACATGCCTGGATCACACAGCTCTAATGGAAATCAGCATGATATGTAGGGTCCTAGCTGCTACTTTATGTCTGGGCTTGACCCTCTTAGTGTAGGATTAACTCACTAAGCCTCACACTGGAACCCTGTGGTCAGATCGGACCTCTTCAGGTGAATCATTTGTGTTTGTAAAGTTTGCCCCCTAGAGGTCAATTTATGTCTGGGCCTGGGCAAGTGACTGCCCAGCCTGCCTTGAGGTCATGATGAGCTGGTTTTATCTTGATTGCAAACAAGAATTTAGACTATTAGGAGGATGGGGTGGAAAGAGAAGAGGTAGACAGTCAAATGAAATAAGACTGGGAAAGTGATATTATTTCAGAGTCAGAGAGCCCCTCCAGGCATCTGCTTAGAAATCTCTTGTTTTGGAGGTGAAGAAACTAAGGTTCAGAACAATGGCCTGAAATACCCATGTGACATGGTATCAGAAACAGCCTCCAAATCTAGGCTCTAGAATTCCGGGTTCCTGACCAGTGCTTTTTCTGATTTGCATCACTGGATTGAAGCTTTTTCTAAATGTACCTGGCTGGAGAGCTTATTGTTTAATAGGAATCTATATGAAACCCTTTAGCAAGTGAATTATTTGGTAGGGTGGATTTAAAAATATATGCCTATGTATTGTTCTAAGGCATGGCAAGCCTGGGCTTTAGAGCCTAACATCACATGTTTTGTTTCTAATTAAAATGGGACCAGGAGAGTGCTTTGATATGCACCATGTGTACACCAGTGGTCCCTGGCAGGCAGCATCAAATATCCCCTGGAAGCTTGTTAGAAATGCAGGTTCTCCAGCCCCATCCCAGGTCCACTGAATCAGAAATTCTGGGGCTGGGGTCCAACCGTCTGTTCTGTCCCACTAGTAATTCTGATGCACATTAAAGTTTGAGAACCATTGCCAGCTCCATGAGATCTGCCCCTATGGCTTATGGAATAAGCCTTTAAATGGCTCAGATTTTAGCTATGGGAGATGGTTCCGGGGAGACAGGAGTGGTGGGGGTTGATGTCTCAAATCTCTGGTGGAAAGGATGAGATCATTTAAAAGATTGGGCTTTTTGTTTGTAAAGCAAGGAGAGGCTGTGTGTGTGACAGCACTGTGGCACTGTGTGAGTCTGGGAGCAAGACTCCACTATCAGAAGGCAGTCTCTTCCTGTCTCTCCTGATAAGGCAGAGCTCCCCTAGCTCATTTCGCTGTGTGCTTAAGCCAGAAGCCTGTGCTCATCAATCAGTTTAAAACAAGGCAATCAATAGTATGATATTTTTCTCCACCTGCCTCGTAGTGCTTTTTGTTTTGTTTTGTTTTGAGTTACTTATTAAATGAAAACAAAACACCATTTTTTTTTTTTTGATAGGCTTGAAGCTTCAGGATTTCCTGGTGGACAATGAAACCTTCTCTGGATTCCTGAATCACAATCTCTCTCTACCAAGGCCAACTGTGGAGAAAATGCTGGGGGCTGATGTCAGTCTGCAGAAGGTAAGTGGCCGCTTCACTTCCTCAGCCGGCTGATGGCAGTTACATTGTTTGCCTAGAAAGAAAGGAATAAACCTCTCTCTTTATAATGATGGTGAAGGAAGAAGTTAGCTCGAATTCATCTTCACCTAATGTGACTTCTGGAGGAGGCTGGGCATCATGAAACCCTCCAGAGAGCAAAATGTGCAGCCTGGCGTCAAGGGCCGGCTGGTTGAAATAAAACTGATTTACTGTCCGTTGGTTGGCATTTATGATGACTTCCTCCCAAAAGGGTTACATTTTAAGTTCAGATGAATTAAACTTTCTAAAAAAATAAATTTCACAGTTCTGAGATAAGAACCAGGGTTAAGGATTTTTGACCTGGAGAGATTCTGTCTATATAATCTAAGACAGGAGATTTAAAAAGCATAATGCTGCTTTGAAAGAGAGCAAAGATATATAAGGAGAGTTTTCTTTTTAAATGTATAAAAGCAGGAAGTAATATTAGAGTTTATACGGTATTTTAACCTTAGATTCTTCGAGAAAGAACTTCCTGTGGCATCGTTAATTCTCATGGAGCTCCTGCGCAGATGACCTGGTATCGATTTTTCAGAGATGCTTCTCAAGTGCATTCTCTGGCAGGAAGGGAACTGCTTTCTTACCCGGTCTCATGTCTGCATAATATCTTGTCTTTACAATAAGCAGAAGTAGTGGAAATGTTTATGTTTGAAAATAAGGTCTTTGCTTCACAAGATCCAGAATTTTTAAAATTAGAAAAATGTGCTTACTGCTTGCCCTTATGAAACTAGGAAAATATGCCTTGTGTTTACCAATTGTGTGGCTGGGAGGTGGGCCAGAGGCAGCAAGCTTTTGAAAATGGTTGTGTTTAGCACAATTTCCATTGTCCCCTGCCAATTCCATATCTGTCACATCCCATCAGTTTAGAATAAGGGGCATCCTAAGCATGGAGGTGGTCCACACATGGTGGTTAGTATTTCTGAGTTGTTGGTGTTCTTAAACACAGACACTAAAGGTAGACTGGCAGCCTGGCGGCAAGAATTGGTTAAAGAAAGGAGTAAAACAGAAGTGCACTTGAGGATCTGGCATAGGTAAAAATTTATTGGAAACCGTGGCAGGCCAAATACTCTGCAGTTTATTTGAGAAGCTTTTGGCCCATCACTCACATTAGGTTGTTCTATTAGCAAGACAGGCTGCATTTATTTAAACTAATAGGGAAGTTAGTAACTCTACATATAAAAAAACAGCCTGTATCATTCATTCATTCAACAAATCTTTATAGACTCTAGTGTTCCAGTTCTATGAATACAAAGTCAGTACTGAAAGTCAAGGCCCTGCTTTTTACAAAGCCTTCTGTCTACAGGGGAATAAGGACCAAGAAGCACAATTTATTCAAGACTAGGACAGCTAATTAAGTAAACAAAAAAATGACCAAGGAGAGGCTTCCTAGTGGGTTTGCTATTCTGAATAGATAAGAATGACTTAAACTGGCCTATCAATGAGATGATAGGAGGTCCAACTTTCCAATAAATTCCAGTAAATTTATTTTCCAGTAAATTCCAAATTCCAAATTCTGCCTTTAGTTCTGTGCATTGATTAAATATCTAGACCTGTAGACAAATCATATTTTTTTTTCAGAATCCACCCCAATCCCAGTTTAAGAAATCATAAATTCCAAAATAGCAAGGATGTTTTACTCTAATAAAAGTGGTTCCAGGAGTTCAGATTCTGGATTCCTATTCACTGAATCATGTGTCCCAGCACTGAAAAAAAGAGTTGGATTCAGAGTTGGATTTCTCTCTGCAAGAGGGACGAGAATGTGGAAGATACTAAGTCAAACACATCATGCAGGTTTAAAATGTGCTGTCAGATCATGCCATGATTTATTCTGAAATTCAGAAAAAAGACCCGATGCCTTAAACTATCATCAGCAGTGCTCCTTTTAAGACCTTCAAAGCTGTACCTGTGGGAAGCACCCCAAGGGCTTCAAGGACCCTGCTTCCCATCTTTGTAATCCCATTTCACTTGTCTCTCTTTGCATGAATATTTCCAGGTATTTTTGCAAGGTTACCAGTTACATTTGACCAATCTGTGCAACGGATCCAAATTAGGAGAAGTGATTCGACTTGGTGATGCAGAAGTTTCTGAGCTTTGCAGTCTACCAAGGGAGAAACTGGATGCGGCAGAGCGAGTGCTTCGTTCCAACATGGACATCCTGAAGCCAATCGTGGTGAGTGGACTTACTCTGTGGAAAAGAAGCTTCACGTGCTAATAATGCTATTGGAATGTGAACTTTTTCCTTGGACAACATGTCTTTGTTTTTGTAGAAACATAGGGCTGGCTGGGAGTTTGTGATACTGTTTAGCCAAGTGGTATTTTAAGTGTGAATGAGGGAAGGATGTGCAGGGTGTGGCTAAGTCCAAGCCCAAGGTCCCTTGTGCCCATTTCAATCAGAGAAGACCTGCTTTTTCATGTTTTTCATACTATAACTATGAGTCAGAGTTCTTTTGAAGAAAGCGTTCCCTGGATTTTTTTTTAAGTCTCAAAACCATTGATGGGAAGATGGCTATTTATAGGTGCTTTAAAAACACTCAGAAAGGAGATACAGTAGGCTGTCACAGTAAAACCCTGGAATTAGAGGGGACCACACCCAGTAATTAGCTTAATCAATGACAAAATTGTATCCAAAGGAAAAAATCCCAACAAAATTTGATCAGCTCAGGAATCCATTGTTCAGAGAAGCACTCCATGAGAATACACATTCCTTTTTAACCAAATCATGTGGATGAGCATGAGCCTGTAGATAGGAATTCAAGAATAAAAATGTCTCTGGGTTTTCTGAGAGTTCTGGTGAAATGCCCAGATATCACTTAATGTTCAGGATTCAGGTTTCCTACTTAACAGAGAGTAAGCTGATTTGTCAGTAAGTTCTCTTAAAACCAGGAAAAGAGCCCTGGAATAAGAATGTGCCTGAAAAGAGAGATTCTTTATTATTAGAAAATGAAATTATAATTCTCTTGGACTTTGTGTGCCATGACTTCTCTATAGAGAGTTGGGTCTTCCCTGGGGAGGGTGGTCCTAAGAATATGCAGTTTCTGGACCCTGTGCCTTGGATGTGACCTTAGAAACACATCTCAGGTTATGGACTCTGGACTGACCATTGAGAAATTCTTATATACTGCTCAACCCTATGATGCTGCAGCCCCTTCCTGAGGAGAAGGTTGTAGGAACACTGTGAGGTTCTAGGTGCCTCTTGGCGGACACTCAGCTCAGTCTTTATGACCAGCTTATGCCTGATGCTTAAGAACACCTTTTATTTTATTCCAGAGGTAGTACATTCTATTTCAGTTAAAAAAGAAATAAGCTTAGTGCTTTGTTCAATGGTCTGTGATTCTCTTGGCTAATGTTTCTATATTATAATTTCAAGTAAGATCTATTTTTTTCTTTTCTTTTTTGGTACTGGGGGTTGAACCCAGGGGTGCTTAACCACTGAGCCACATCCCCAGCTCTTTATTATTTTTTTTAAATGTAGATAGGGTCTCGCTATGTTACTTAGGTTCTTGCTAAATTGCTTTGAACTTGTGATCGTCCTGCCTCAGCCTCCCAAGCCATTGGGATTATAGGCGTGTGTCAATGCACCTGGCTTGATCTATTTCTTTATGGGGATGTTTGAAGCCCCAAGTAACATCCCTAAATTTTAGATAAGCTCACTTGTGCAGAGATTTGCAGCTTACTAGCATTTTTCACTGTGAGACATAGAAAGTCAGGGTTATTACAAATGGTACAAAAGGTTGGGGTACAAAACCTTTCCTTGGACTGCTTTTGGCTTCTTCACTTCACTACAAGACAGGAATGTTCATCCTTCATATTTTAGAAAGATGAGTGTTTTTACAAGACATAGTAATTTATTCTGGTGCTCCTTCATTCTGTTTTACTTCTGTTTACTCACTAAACACCTGTTGTATACACAACCCCAGTACAGAAATCCACCCAATCACATAATGTCTGAATTACACTCAGAGAAGAATGCTGACAATTAACAGCTCAGCTTTCAAGTTGAAATTCCTCTCCATTTGGGACAATCAGCAACATGACAAGTACCTGGAGAGGGACCTTCAAACCTGTCAGCCGCGTTGCATCCCATCTGCTTGTGTGGTGGCTGTACAGGTGTTGACTAAGGTGGCTGGAGGACGCTTGCAGCACATCTCCTGGGTGTCCAGAACATCTGGGGTTCTGCTTCTGCCCCTCTGCTCTTGCGGAGAAACCTGTCTTCATAAAGTCAGAAGATGGGTTAGTGATGAGTTACTCTGAGTGGTTTGGATTGTTCTGTGGAAAGATGATTTTGGAGGTTGCCTTTGAAATAAAATGACTTTCTAACATTTTGGGATGTTATTTATTGAATTAAGCCCAGTGTTAATTGGAGTCCCTGGACTGATATTTGATTTTCAGTAAGCAGGCTTTTCTTCCTGTCACTTGGTTGCAATTTTAACATTTGTGATGGTAGATGTATGTGACACGTGACATCATCGAACGTGGCCAGTTAATTATGCCAAGAACTACAACAGAAGCAGCAACCAGATGCCAGGGACAGCATCATGGGGGGAAACTTCTGTCGATATGTGTTTCTGTACCAAAAGGGAATCATCAGGAGGGACATATTTTGAAACATTTTTTCTCATTTAATTATTTTTTAATGTGGGTGTTTCCTCATTTTTCAGCCAAGGGTATTCTGAGTCTTTTTCCTGGGCCTCTTCCAGTCTCTGAATGACTTCTGGAAAAATAGTGTTGGGACAAAATGGGGAAGTGTGGCAGAGTTGGAAGGGCTGTGGGCTTGGGGTCAGCTCACCTGGGCTCAAGTGCTGCTTCTGCTGTTTCCTGGAATTGACCTTGAAAAGATTATTTTAACCTCAGTAGGCCTCAGCTTCCACTCCTTTTACTTGTAGATAAATATATGCTAATCTTTGCTGTGATTATCGGCCACATATATGAAGAGCCTCGAATGGGACTTGGTACATAATAGGTGTTCAATAAGTAGAAACTGATCATTTAATTGACACAATATTAATTATGTGCTGAAAATAATTGCTGGTAAGATAGACATTTCCTTCCATAGATCAGTGTAGGGAATCATAGTTATACCAAGGAAGGTGATCCTGGAGAATATTTCCATGAAAAACACATTTTTTGTCCAGATATTACCCAAACCTCTCACCCTATAGAGCCTTATTTATATCTGTGCTGCAATCCACACCTCACATGAAAATGAATCCTGGATGGTGGAGTGCTTCAAGTTTTCTACGGTTAAGAGATGTTTTTAATTAATATTTTTCTATTTTTTACTTAAAAAATATTCATTCATAGAGTGATATTTATTGCTTATTATGTAGCTGGATTAGCTGAGATCCTCAAAAAATATGGCTTTCTATATCAATGTTTATAGAAACATAATTCACAGTAGCTAACCTATGGAGCCAGCCTAAGTGCCCTTCAACAGATGAATGGATAAAGACAATGTGGTATATATGCACAATGGAGTATTACTCAGTCATAAAGAATGATTTTATGACATTTGCCAGTAAATGGTTGAAGTTGGAGACTATCATGCTAAGTGAAATAAGCCATTCCCCAAAGTGAAAGGTAGAATGTTTTCTCTGATATGCAGAAGTTAATCCAAAATAAGGGGGGTGGAAGATTTTAAAAAAAAAGAATAGAAGAAAAATCGGTGGAGTAGACAAAAGTGAATGAAGGGAAGGGAGAAGGAATGGGATAGGGAAAGACAGTGGAATGAATCTATCCTAACTTTCCTATGTACCTATGTGAATGTACCACAGTACATCTCACCATATATGCATCCACAAGGCACTAATTTAAAAAAAAAAAACTATAAAAAAATAGATCAGTATCGGAGAGGGAAAGGAGGAGGGAGGAGGGGAAGGAAAGAGGAAGTACTGGGGGCTGAATTAGAACAAATTATGTTACATGCTTTTATAATTATATCAAAATGAATCCTGTTGTCATGCATAACTAGAAAGAACCAAAAAAAGAAAAAGAAAAAGAAAAGAAAAGAAAAGAAAGAAAGATGGCTTTCTGATGGGTGGGTTCATACATGAAATATTACCTCTGGGTCTAAGGAAGGCTCATGTCACTGAGTGTTTTTCCTGTAGTAGGAGCTCAGAGCCACCTGGCAACCACAGGTGGCCTTCTCCCGAGGTCCTTCCTGAAGCAGCACACATCTTTCCCAGAGAGCAGACAGAAGTGTTTGTGGGGACCTCCCTATGTTGCCCCTCAGTCACCTCCACTCCGTTTTGGATGGCGGGAAGGAGCCATAATAGTGGGTCAGCAAATTTTAGGAGGAGTGATTTATTTGTTTCTCTTGTTGAGGTCCTTGCTGGTTGTATTGGTTTATCTCTTGCTGTTATAATAAATTAGCATACACTTGGCAGCTTAAAGCTATTTGCATTCATTCTCTAACAATTCTGAAGGCCAGAAGTCTGGATTCGGTGGAGGTCCACCTGTGATCAGTTAGGATCTCACTGACTGAAATCAAAGTGTTCTCAAGGGCTCTGCTCTTCTCGGAGACTCTGAAGATGAATCTGCTTCAGAGCTCATTTAGCCTGTCAGCCAAATTCAGTTTTTGGTTGTTTTTTTTTTTTTTTTTGTAGCTGTAGGAAGCAGTCCCTGTTTCCTTGCTGGCTGTCAGCTGGGGGGCTGGGCTTTGCTCCTGTAGGCACCAGTCCCTTCTCATCCTTTTCATGTGGCCCCTATTCAGCAGGTGGGTTGAATCCTCTCACACTTTAACTCTTACTTCTCCTTCTGCGGAATCTTTCTGCCTCTAGTCAGAGGAAGTTCTGTGCTTCTAAGTTTTCATGGGATTAGCCTGCCCATCCAGATAATCCAGGATACTCTCTTTATTTTAAGGTACACACTTCAAGTACATCTACAAAGCACATTTTGCCCCATAATGTCATGCATTCACAGATTCCAGAGATTCAAACATCCTTGGAGGAACATTCACCTGTCACAAAGGCCTTTTGATTGGAGGGTGTATCTCATTATGTCTTTGAAGTGTTCCTCCGTGTCCTAGACTTGTACTGATTCCTTGTCAGCTCTCTACTTTTTCTTGCCCATATTCTGAGAGTGACAAATTCTACCCAGTAAGGTTTTTAATGCACAGAACAAAGAGAGGTGGGAAGCAGAGCATGAGAACCAGGCAGGAGATTTTCAACCAACAAAACCCAACGAATGTTCCTGGGATGCTGCTTTGCACCAGGCACTGTTTAGGGACTGAAGGTACAGCCATGGAAAGGCAAGTGACACACATATGGACCCTCTAGTAGGCACTGAGAACTAGCTTTAAGGCTGCAACTGGGCATTTGAGGAATTCTTCACAGGTTTTGGGGGTGTGATTGTGAGGACTGCCCTCTCACCCTACTTTCAATGATGACCTCCCAGCCAACTCCCTGATGGCAGTCTTTGACAACATGGGACACTGAGATGCAGCGGGAAGAATGTGGGATGGGAGTTAGCCAGGTTTGGGTGCTGGCTCGCCATTGTCTCCATGATGTGAAAATGGTGTCTGATCCCTGAGGGTGGAAGGACAGATTTAAAGATTACCGTCCTTCATTGCAGTAACAACTCAGATATTGCACACACAACTACATGCACTGATTGCCTTGACCTCTGTTGGTACCTTCTGCCTTTTTAAAAGGGAGAGTTTTGCTTCTTTGGAACAAAGAGTTCTGTTGGAGTGTCCTTTGGTGCCAGCAGCCCACCCCAGCAGGGCAAAAGGTGTCTCATAAGTGAGGGTCCCCTGAGGCCCCGGGACCAGTGGTCTCACTGCTGGGCTGTGGATAGGTTGAAGGGGTATATGGGTAAGGGATGGATAGTCATCCTTTTCTTGAGGGGTCTTTGTTCAGACTCTTCTTTACTCTTAGACAAGGACTTGGAATCTAGATGGGGCTTGGGTTACCTTCTGTCTCATGGCTGCCCAGGGCCAGATCCCTCACCTTGTTACATGGCTTCTTGCAGGGGAGAACACTTGCTTTTCCTCTCCTCCTGCCTGAAACTCAGATACTTGTGGACAGGATCAGATTTTGTTCGGCTTTGTTTGATTTTACTGCCCACCTGTTTACAAAATAGGATTTTACCCTGGAAGCAATTGCGGTCCTCATCATTGGGTGTCTGGTGCAGCAACATGCAGTGTGGATTTGTTCCTTAGCCTCTGTGTTCACCTGATTCCCACGGGAGAAGGAGAACAAAGAACTGAGGGATGAAGTGGTGAATTCAGCATTTGTGTTGGTACGACTACTCAACACCATCTGCACATTTTTGCCTCAATTACATTATTTTGGTCCTTGAAAAAAAAAAACCTATCATTTATAAAATAAAGGTTTGATTTTTGTCTTGAATCATGCTGGTAAATACACCTAATCGTGTTTAGAAGCAGCACAAAGATGAAATATTTTAATGCATGAAGTACCACAAAGGTAAAAGTTGATATTTAAGTTGTTGAGTTGTTTTTTGGAATATTAATACCTTCCTCAGACATGACTTTTATCATTTCCTACTTTAACTAAAAAAAAAATTAAGATATCCCTCAAAGGAAATTTTGCTGTCATAGAAATCATTGGAAAGAGACAGTGATAGTCTTTGTACCTGGTAGGTGACTGACTTATTTTCATTTTGAACTAAAACATATTAAATCCTAGCCCTAAGTCGGATTTTCTGCATATGGAAAAAAATAAGAAGAGATTTGCATTTATTTTGTGAAGGTATTTAAGGGAAATTGGAAATGTCCCAGTGATCACATTGTCATGTACGATTATAGGAGGAAAACAAAATTGTATTGAAAATATGATTCAAATATATGCACACTTACATCTCACTTTATTTAGTAGCGGAGTTTCTGAAAAATTGGGATGTGGATATGATTTTGTAAATTGAAAATAGTTTTCGATTGCATTTTAATTTCATGGATGTTCTGTCCTCTATTTATATTTGTGTGACTTCTAATGCATTGGCAATATTCTTTTCCAGTTTTCATTTTATGTAGTGGTAATCTGTAAACAAGTTCCTTCATTCAGCCAACATTTATTGAGTCCTAATCAGTGCTGTACATGGGGCCGGGGAGGCAGTGGTGTGGAAATATAGCTCTCTCTGAATTTCTGTTCTGTGGGACAGACTAGGAAACGAGCCCATGCTGTGTAGGGCCACCGGGGCTCAGCTAGGCGCTGTACAGGGCCTCTTAACCCAGCTGCAAAGGATCAGGAAAGAAGCATCCTCTACTTAGGCACCTGAAGAGTAGATCTTAGCTGGGTAAGGAACAGGGAATAGAATGTTCCAGGCAAGGACCTGGTATACACATGGGTCCAGAGGGAGAGGGGAGAGGGGAGAGAAGGTGGCTTTCATGGGGAGCTGCACATGAGAATGAAGAAGATGTAGCTAGGGAAAGCTTGTAGCCAGGGGAAGGTGGCACATGGCAGTTTGAAGCAGGACTGGCACCAGCCCATCTATCACCTCATCGAGGTACTCTTCCCTTCCTTTTAACTTTTCTTCTGCCCCCATTTGCTGGGTGCCTGGCTCTGATACTTAGGTGATGTGTCAACGGCCCTAAAATAAAATATCCACTCAAAATATAAAGCAAAATCGACTTTGCTAGGTTATTGCCTTCTTCCACTTTTCAATCTTCAATGACTTAACTGTTAAGCTAGTGAGGATAGGAAGAATATAATGAAGTCAGTGGTGAGACCCAGGAAGGATGGAGCACAGTGGCCTTTGTCATGTTGGGGCATGGTCATCCTATTAGTAAATGTTATTCTGTTGTGATGAACATATTTTGAAGAAGCGGGTGTGGATTTTTGAGTAATACAATAAGCATTTGTGTTTTATTCCCCTGAAGATATTATGGTGTTTAGTTATAATGTAAATATATTAGATAATATACGAATTCCTGTTAGCACAGGAAGTATAGTCCATACATAAAGGTCCTGTTCCCCCTAATCCCCTTTCTTTACTCCATACAAGAAAATCATTTGCCTCCTGTGCACAGTGAGACCCCATGCATGAGTTCATAGCGTAGAGAATGTTTTTGGTTAGGAAAAAATAACAGGAGGAATTTCAAGTTGTGAATTATTGACCAGAGCACTTTGAGAATATGATTTGGCATGCTTTGTCCCCTTTGTCAAGGAGGAGTGTGTGCCACAGACCACAGTTAAGAGTGGGTGCCGACATGATTCTCGGATTTTGTTTTGTAATCTAGTTTCAAGGCTTGAGTTAATTCCTGGGGTTAAATTTTCTTCAAGGAGCCCGGCTGTCTTTCAGGTCTGATGTGTGCTCAGGCCAACATATATTCTTTACCCTTCCTGCGTTCCTATCCAAGCATCTTCCTTCTGTTAGCCTTTCATTGAATTAAAAATCAGGAAATATTTTAAACCTATAAAACAGTATAGAGAATAATATAAAGAATACCCTTAGATTACCATTCATCATTTTGTCACCCTTGCTTCAGATTCTGTTCAAGATAACATGGTAGATTCAGCTGATTCCACCTGTATATATCCCTGTCTCTTTCTTCAGAGAGAATCCCTGTCTGAGCTGCATGTTTTCATACTTCATTCCATATGTACTTACATTCTGTCAATAGTAGATAAAACCTTGGCTTGCATGCATTCACATTGGGTAAATGTGATATTGATCTGCCCTGCCACTGGTCCTTTTTATTAAATATTATCTTTTTGAGATTTATCAGTGTTGATAGATGTAGCATCTGCCTCATTTTATCGGTTGCATGGTATCCCATTTTTATTCTAAAAAAAATAAATCCATTCTTCTAATCTTCAGTTTGTTTTCTTAGGTGTCTTTGTTTATGTATCTTTTGTGTATCTATTGTTTATGGTATCTTTTGATGTACAGTTTTTACTTTTAAAATGTGGATTCATTTTTTTTTCTTTTTGGTTGGGGTTTTTAATATTTTGTTTAAGAAATTCTTCCTTTCCCCAACTTCATAAGTTTATTATCTAATAGTTTTTCCTATATATTTTGAACTTTTCACTTTTACTTTTACCTCTTTAATCTAACCAAGAATTTATTTTTGAATAGGAATGTGAGATGAAAAATATTTTAATTTCTCTTGTACAAATAGCCAGTTGACGCAGCAGTAGTTATTGAATAGCTTATCCTTGCCCTGTCAGTTTGTAGCATTCATTTTGATGATTTGTGTCAGCCTCTTCTCTGTATTTTATAGTGTCCAGGCACAGAAAAGTAAAGTGAAGTCTTGAGCAAAATATCTGAATAATCCCAGCTTGAAATTTGAATTTTGTCAACCCATGCCTCTATAGGTAGCTCCAATTAGCACACCTTTAAACATGGAAATTTGCATGTATTGTCACTACTGTTGAAGAATACTGAGCATTTTTTCTTAAACAAGCAATTAGTGTAAAAGGATCCTTATAATGGTGTTGACTGCTCTACCTCATTATTTATGGATAGGCTCAGACAGTTCCTTTGTTTAGAGACCAGAATCAAAATCAGTCCATCAAACAAGCCAACAGAGCAAAGTACAGACTAGTGACAATAAAACCGTATCATAGGACATGGTTTCCATAAAGGTCTGACGTCGACAGCAGATTTAGTGAGGTTCTTGTGTTGATATCCATGGTCAGTTACACTCCTGGGTTGAACAGTCATGTAGTAGGTCTGCTGTGTGCATGGAGTGTGCTGAATTATGGTACTTTTAAAATGAGCATAAGTTAAGGCATTCAAATAAAATCCTTGAAGAAAAATCATTACCTATGAAAATGTAAATGTAGATGGAGAAAACAAAGTCTGAGAGTGACAGGAAGTGCTCACTGATAATACCCTTTCGGGGACAGATGCCTGGTACTGGTGATAGTGGGCCAGTATTGGGTCTGAGGTTTTCAAACATCTTTTGTGTTTGGTGACTTGTACACCTAATTGGCATGACACATATGGTGGGACCATCTTGGAGTCTCCTCAGGGCCAGGTGGGCTGACAACCTTTTCTTTACTGCTTCACAGTTCAAAGCAGATGGTGGTGTGGAATGCACAAATCCCACAGTCATGCAAAAAGCACTCTGAAGGAGAGGCTCTGTGAACGTTGTCCAATGCTGTGTGTTAGTGGTGCACATGGATATACACAGAAATGAAGGTGTGTGTTTGTGCGTGTATATATGATTAGGTAATGAGTTGTCTGTCAGGGTTTCAATAGAAATGTTAACTTCAATTCAGGGCAGTGTGTGTGTGGGATATATGTATATGTATATATATGGTACATATGTGTATATGTATATCATATATATGTATATTATATATATGTATATATTATATATAGTATATATCTCTGTGTGTTTATATAGAGAGACTCATATAGATAATGTTAAGTGCATGAAATGTGAAATATTTTTTCCAGTTAACATCATCTTTTCTTCATAGTTTGGCACACACCGAATAAAAGACAAGGGCTACAGCAGAGAGGAAGGCATTTTAGCCCCAGCCTGTGGTAATTAGGGTGAGGATATCTAACTTTGCAGTGAGGAGTGTTTGTAATTTTAGAAATAGCACGTTGGTATGTGTTTGATGTGCTGTGGGATGATAACTCTTGTTCTCTGCATGGTGTAGGGAGAGTATCCTAACAGGAAAAAAGGCCTAGTTAAGAAACAGAGGAAGGATTTGTTTTTTGAAGAACTGGAAAAGTCAGCCTGCAGATAGGACCCTGCCAGTCTTGACAGTAATTTGTGTGCGTGTGTGTGGGTATCTGTCTGTCTGTCTATTGGGGGAAGGTACTGGGAGATTGAATCCAGAGGCTCTCTACCACCGAGCCACACCCCCAGCCCTTTTAATTTTATTTTGAGACAGGGCCTTCATAAGTTGCCCAGGCTGGCCTTGAACTTGTGATCCTCCTGCTTCAGCCTCCTGAGTTACAGGCCTACACCATCACTCCTGCTCCACGGCAATAAACTTTTGAAGAAGGAAAGAAAAAGGCAGGAGATGAAATTGTTTATAATTGAGAGGACTTAATATGTGCCAGACAGTGTACAAGGTGCTGTGTACATATCCTCTAATTCTGTGTTCCTGAAAACACTGTGATGCATGCACAGCATTGTTAGCTCTGCTATACAGTTGGGAATATGGAAGGACAGGGAATTCAAGTCATTTACTCAGGGTTCTGTGGCCACCCCAGATCCCCATGACCTGAGAATAGGAGACAGGGGTGAGTGACAAGAAAGAAGTATAAGAATCTTACTTCCATTCACACTTGATAAAAGAAATGGATCACCTACCACATTACAGATTACACTTAAAAGTCTCAAATTTTTACCTTAAGTGAATTTGGCATATTTTGTTTTGTCCTGGTTTGCTTTGGTTTTGCTCTACAATCCTGAACATTCATCATCCTGTAGACCTCCTGGTAAACATTTTACCTCCTGTCGCTTCCAATTAAGATTTCTCCATTTGTAAGAGTTTCCCTCACTGCAAGTTTTTTTGGAGGTTCAACTTGCAGTGTGATAATCTCCAGTTAGGAAGTGAACCTAAAGGGGGAAAGTGAAAACAAAACACCCCACTGTTTCTGCTCATGACTTACTCCCTCTGGAAGGAACAATCGTGGATGCCATCTGCGAGCGGCTGCAGAGAGACCTCCCTGCGTGGAGCAGTTGTGGGAGATGTTAGGGCCCTCTGGGGACTGAGTCTGGGAACACTGGGACTCTCATGAATAAGCCATTCCACAGGAGTCCCTGCATCGGGCTGGAAAAGTTCTTACAAGAGAACTATTAGGCACATTTTTTCCAGAAATGTACAGTCAGGATTGTGCTTGGATATTATGGTGATTAAGATGATAGTAACCCAACCCTCTGCACTTGGAGATCTTCTTAAAAGAACACAACCCAGGATGCTCTTTCTCATAGTCCACTTCTAGCCATATTCTGTGTGGTCGACATTATAAGTTCACAGCAATGTCTGATAGGACAAATGTCCTCCTGATTCAACCTTCTCTAGAGGGTGTCTGATATGATATCAAATAAAATGAGGCCCATAGAAACACCAGGGAGAGGTACGTTTTCCCTGGAGAGTTTTTCTTTCCTCTTTAACAAATGAGAAAGATGAAATTGACCTAATATCTTTTTTTATTTGGATGCCTAAAAACTCACAACCAATCTGAAGCTTCTCAACTACAGCTATTCTGGCTTCAGAATCTGTGCATTATTGTTCTTTCTTTTTTCTTTTCTTTTCTTTCTTTCTTTTCTTTTTTGTGGTACCAGGGATTGAACACAAGTGTGCTTGACAGCCACATCCCGACCCTTTTTATTTTGAGACCAGGTCTTGCTAAGTTGTTTAGGGCCTTGCTGAGTTGCTAAGGTTGGCCTTGAACTTGTTATCCTACTGCCTCAGCCTTCCAAGCCTCTGGGATTACAGGTGTGTGTGCCACCATGCCTGGCTGTGTTCTTTCTTTAGCATAAGCTTGCTGCTCTGACTTATCTTTCCCTTGAACCTAATTAGTTATTTTCTTGTATTTACCCTGGTCATAGATAACAGCAACTAAATGAATTAGTAAACATAAAGCTTTGACTCAAACTAGACATAAAACAAGTGTTCTACTTTGAATTTCCAGCGTTACAGTGCTGACTTGAAGAGAGCAAAAAGAGACAATTGCTTCTTCCCCCATTTTGACAGCTTTAAGCTTTACATTTTCTTCCTTTTCTGTGAGACACCACACACTTGCTTCTCAAGGCCATTCCCACATGTGTGTCTTGTAGAATCGTGACTTGGGACATTGTGATCAGAGCACGGTCACACACACTCACGCGATTTTTATCCATTGCACGTTTGATAGCTCTTTTATTCTATATATTTCCGCAGCATTTACAACCATTTATCAAAGAATTAGAAATTCTTATCTGAAGAAAAAAAAGTCACACAGACATACAACTAGAATAATTGTTGTGTCCCTTTTTTTTTTTTTTGGTTAGGAGTTGGTTTCTTATTCTTTAATTCAGGATTGGGCATGGTTTTAATTAACTTGTTTATTTTCAATAGAGATTTCAGGCTTCCATTTGAACTTAGGAACAAAGCGTTGTTTTTCATTCCAGACAGGACTGAACTCTACATCTCCCTTCCCAAGCAAGCAGCTGGCCGAAGCCACCAGGACTCTGCTGGATAGTCTCGGGAGTCTGGCCCAAGAGGTAAGTGGTGCCTTCCTAGCACCAGCAAGTGGACCATCCACTGTGGTCAGTTCCAAGTTTGGCTAAGAGGGTCCTTTAGATTGGAATATCATGTTAGATGCCTTAGTGTCAATTTTAGAAATATAAGTGATCAAAAAGCATCATCTGTTTTAATCTTCTTACTTTAGAGAAGAAGAAACCAAGACTCACTGATATCTCAGAACTAATTAGTGGCTAAAGGGTCCATAACTAGTCTTGAACCCACCCCCTTATCCCCTACCCCGTTCCCTCAGTCCCTGATAGTCACACACTTGTGAAGAGAATTCTCTTCTACCTGCTTTTGTCTGACCAGAAACTTCTCTATCTCTACACTGTGTATTCAGTAGCAAGATCCTTCAGTCATTTTATCAAAATGTGTTTGCTAATAATGAGATCATGAGCTATCTCTAATCCAGCTCTTTCCCTTATAAAATATGGCCTCTGAGCTTCAACTTGGGGAATATGGTCTCTTAAGGAACATTTAGTTGATTTGGCCTTTTAGGTCCACACATTGACAGATGTGTCAGAGTAATCTTTGTCCTCGGACCATAGGGCCTATAGATGTTGCAAAATATTTAACCCTTCTTCTGATTCTCAGTTTCTGACTCCCAGGCTCAGTTCAAGTTAGATTGGGCAAGGAGGAGCTGTTTGGAGCCATCATGCCTAGTGGCTGAGCTGGGCAGTGGTCATCAACAATGTAGGCTTTAATGTATAGGACATAGGAAAAGAGTAATATGTGGAGACATTTTTTTCAAACTTGATCCGGTCTTGTTTTTAGCTGTCTTTGACTCATTTTTAAAAATACTTGGACCATTTTTTCAAATATCATGATTTATGTTTTCAGACAACAGCAGAATTGCATGTTCATTGTGGAAAATACAGAAAACCCCGAGTTACCACATGCCAACCCTTTAATGTATGTCTTTCTTTTAATTCTGCCCATGTGTCTCTGACAGCAGAGGCTTGGCTTTCGGAGCAGCCTCCTTTTAGGAGCACCTCTCTTCCCACTTGTTATTTGTACTTTGGTTATGAAGGCTGGTGACCTTTGGCTAGGTGGAAAGGCTGTGCCATCTGGGGCTCTTCCAGGAGACAGAAAGAGAAAGAGAAACTGCTTTGCAAGCCTCAGCTGTTTCCCCAGGGCCCTCCTGATGGACGTGGACATGCCCTGCTTTGCTCTGGCAGGTTCCTTCACAGCCCTCCTCTACCCTGTTCATTCCTGTCCGTAGAGAAAGCAGAGCAGGGGTAGTAACAGGGAGGCTGCCTCGAAACTCAGGGTTTGTTAACAGTTGTTTTCATTTACATCACTGGCCCTAGTTTTTGTCTAGGGTAAAAAAAATAGTTGAAAACACATAATGTTCCCGTTGCTGATGTGGTGTCAACAGCCGACAATGTGCATTTCCCTTGGCAACTGCTTCCTGGGCTCTGCTTGCTCTGGTCTAGGATAAGTGAGGGGCACCTGCTTCTCTTAATAGAACACCTTCAAATCACTTTGATCACAAGTTATTCATTGTCTAACTTGCTATTTCTGTGAGACAAATGGGAAGAAGATAAAAAATGCACTTCTGTGTTTGGTCAGTGTTTGGAAAGAAGGTTAGTTATTTTCACCAAAACACCAGCTTTGAAAGAAAAAAAAAAAAGAAAAAGGGATCCTGCATATTTTGAAGATCTGCTTTGGTTCAGGCATTTTTACTTTATTTCCCTGGATGATCTGCATGACAAATGTTAGGTGGATTTTTTTTTTTTTTTTTGGTACTAGGGATTGAATCCAGGGGCGCCTAGCCACTGAGCCACATCCTCAGCCTTTTTTATATTTTATTTAGAGACTGTGTCTCACTGAGTTGCATAGGGCCTTGCTAAGTTGCTGAGGAGGGCTTTGAACTCGAAATCCTCCTGCCTCAGCCTCCCGATCTGCTGAGATTACAAGTGTGCACCACCACGAGCAGCATCAGGTGGATCTTCCTGTACCCATTATACAGTTATGGAACCGAGGCTCAGAAAAATGAGGCAACTTTCCCAAAGTCGCCCAGTGAGTTAATTTCAAAAGTGAAATTTGAATCCAGGATTGTTGGATTCCAAAGCTCATGTTCTCATTTGTTCCTTTCTATTTCAATAATTTGTCACAAACCTTGATAGTAACTAAGATGGAAAGGAGACTCTTCAAAGAAAGAAGATATTCATTAGCAGACTTGGCAGTTGGGGGACTTTAGGAGTGAGACGTGTTGGGACTGACGTGAATTTCACACCTGGATGATGGGGAAGGTGTGCTGGACAAGAATGAGAAAGCAGGACAGAGAAGTGGTGTCTGAGACACCCGCACAGTACCAGTCAGGGGCTTGGCATTGCTAGATGTTGAGGACTCAGTAGTGAACACAGTAACTTCTCTGTCCTCAGGGGTTTGCATGGGGTGGGAGACAGAAATAATCAGGTCAGTGTGCAGTGTGACAGCAGGGATATGTGCAAGAAGATAAATCAGGGTAAGGGGCATAGAGAGCGATGAGGTGCCATCTGAAAGGGAGTGATGAGGATGGGTGGGGGGACTATCTGCAGGAAGAAGAGCAGATGCTAAGTACCTTGACTCCAGGGCATGCTTAAGCCCTTAGGGACCTGTTTAAAGACCAGGAAGGAGATCAGTGGGGTTAGAAAAACATGAGCTAGTGGGAGCATGACCAGAGATGAGATGATAGAAGCAGTTGGGATTTTCACCACTCGAGATGGGAAGCCAGTGGAGGGTTTGGAGCAGAGGGGGCTGTGGTGTGACCTGGGGTTTATAGACTTGTTTACACTCTGACTGCCAGTCTGAGAAGAAACTGGGGCTGGGGCAAGGAAGAATGAACACCTTGCAATGGATTGAGAAAGGAGGAAGTTGGTGGCTCGTTCATTCACTTGGGATGGTTATTAAACACTGTCAGATACTATTGCCATCTGTGGGCTGGAGGACGAGTGGCCACCCTCCCTGTGAGTCAGCAGGTAGAGGAGAATGAGCAGGAGTCTGCCCCTAAGGCAATGCTGGGAAAAACCGACAGTTTGGAATAACTCAATAGTTACTCCATCTTTGTCTCCAAAGGTGTGCTGGCTTTTTGTGGGAAGCATTTTTGTTCTTGAGGTTGGGAGGTGGCAGTGAGGCAGCCTGTGGAAAGCTCAGATTCCTTGTAATTTTAAAAATCCCTAGGGATGGTCCATCGACTGACAAAGGGAAAGGTAGCCTCTCCCTGACTATGTGTCCCATACAGGTTATGAAAAGGTAAAGCAAGGAATAGCTGTTCCCCTAATTGTGTTCTTGGGGGATATACTAGATGCTCCCTCTATGGAGAGAAATCTTTGTGACATCTGACCTACCCTGGAGAAGCTGGTTCCCATCTGGAGGCAGAAGGTAGTCTAGGAGCTACCATGTCCTAGACTGTATTACTCACAGGAACCAGCAGCCTCAGAAAGGTAGAAAAACTGGGCAAATGGAGTTCTTCAGGGTGGGTGGGATCCTGCAGCCTCTCCCACTGTTCTCCACAGCGCAGTCTTCCCAGGTGGGGAGAACATACAGTGACCTTTCAATGAGTTAGGAGTTTATTAATGATTTATTGTGAAATATGTGGAAATACAAAGTACTCCATATAGCAGTTGGGCCAAGAACCCCATGAGGTGCTGGAGTACATTTGCATGTGAGACCAGACACTGGCTATGTCGCTGATGCTTATTGACTAAGTCTCAGTCACAGCCCCTGACTGCCTAGCGCTTCTGACTCATCCTGTTTGGGACTTTTCTGTGCAATTATTCCTTACCAGGCTGTTTTATCTTTGTTGTCTTGATGAGAAGTTGGGTCCTCAGAGACATGCAATGACTTTTCTAAGGCTGTAAACCAGTGAGGGTTGTAGCTAGGATTCAGACTCAGATCCCCCGCCTTAAACTTTTTCCATTGCCTATCACGTAACTGAGACCAGGATAGGGAACTTCATGCCCTCCCAGAAGAGGGCTCCTCATTTCCTCACTGAGTCAGCAGCCAACGACGGGACTCAGCCAATGATGGGACTCATCCACCGTCAGGAGTAGCGGTTTAAAGAAAGCGTTTTCTGCTATAAGTCATCCTAGGGGCTCCATTAATTTCTCTGTTTCTCCAACTTTAATGGGCATTTTAATGGGTCATTGCTTGGGTATCTGGTAAAAATTCAAGTGTGAATTCTGCTGCGGTGCAGAGGGGTCTTGTAATCTGCATTTCAAATAGTCCAATGCAGATGCTGCTGATTCTAGGGCCACAGACAAGGTAGGAAAGTTCTAGCAAGCCCATCACAAGGCTTTGAGATGATGTCAGACAACATATGTTCTGGGACATGGATTTTAAGAGGTCAAGAGAATAAAGTGTTTCTTTCTCTTCTCTGTCCCCAACCCTGGCTGTGCCCTTGGCTTGCCTTCCCCTTCCCTCTCCTCTTCCTGCCTGTCCCTGACATCAGCTGTTCAGCATGAGGAGCTGGAGTGACATGCGACAGGAGGTGATGTTTCTGACCAACGTGAACAGCTCCAGCTCTTCCACCCAGATATACCAGGCTGTGTCCCGCATCGTCTGTGGCCATCCAGAGGGCGGGGGGCTGAAGATCAAGTCTCTGAACTGGTATGAGGACAACAACTACAAAGCCCTCTTTGGAGGCAATGGCACTGAGGAAGATGCTGACACTTTCTATGACAACTCTACAAGTGAGTGTCTGTGCCACCCAAAGCCTGTCCCCACTCCTCACGTTTACCTTGGTCTCTGTAGCAGCCTTTGACATTGACGTGTCTGGTTTCTCCTAATGAGCTCAGGAAGGAATCTTTTCTTAGACCAGCTCATTTCCCCTAGTTCTTTGAATGGGGCCTGACACATCTTAGGTGCACAGTGGTGTTAATCAAAACCACCCAAAACCAGTCTCCCTAGCTTTCTGGAGGATGTTGGAAGGTGGCTCCCAGAGTAATCATGATGAGATGCTGGCAGAAAGAAAATTCAATATGATCTCACTTACTTGTAGAATCTTTGAAAATCAAACTCATGAAAGAGTAGAATGGAAGCTGCCAGAGCCTGGGTGTGGAGGAATGGCAAATGTTGGCCAAAGGGTACAAAGTTTCAGTTTTATGCAAGATGAATTTATGCAAGATGAATATATTCTGGAGAACTAATATCTAGTAGGGTGACTATAGTTCATAACACTGTGGTGTATACTTAAAATTTACTTTGAGAATTGATCTTAAATATTCTCACCACACACACACACACACACACACACTCTCAAGATAACTAAGTGAGGTGTGGATAACAAGCTGAATTGTGGTAATTGCTTCACAGTGTATGCATATATTCATATATCAGGTTGTATGCCTTAAATATATACCATTTTTGTTAATCAATTATACTTTGTTAAAGCTGAAAAGAATTTTTTTTAAAAAGGATGAGATGATGGTCTTTTATCATTATTATTACAAATATTACCTTTGAGTTATGCTTTATAGTAAAAACCAAAAAAATCAACCACAGTAATAGCCGTAACAATAATTATACAGAATCTAACATGTAGGCAAAATTTCTTATGCATCATGCCTTCTTTGTAAATTATCTCATTTCACCCTCACAATAACCCTGCAGGGAAGGTTCTATAACCCTGCATTTCACAGGCTCAGAGAGGTTGTGACTTGGTCAAAACCACATCATAGCTAATTCAAAAGAGCTGGGATCCAAGCCCAAACTCTCCTGGCTCTGGGCCTTTTCCTGTAAACCACACTGCTTTTAAAATACCTGTTGGCATGTGTGTACCATCACACTTGGGCCGTTTGATCTGCTGTTTGTTTTGCGTCCGCAGCCACAGGCAGTGTTAAAGAACTTTGTAACTCCATATCTGCTTGCCACACTCGGGCAGTTTTATGGGGATGTGAGTCTTGCACCAGGGGCAGCAGGGATCCAGTGTTAGTTTTCAACAATGGCATCCTTTTCTCTGAAAACATGAAGCAACTGAGCCTTTCTCCATTTCCAGCCACTGGTGTGTCTTTCAGACAGTGAGTGAGACAACTTTTTGTGCATTACTGTAACACTAGAACCTTCTATTCTTCTCTGGAGTAAAACACTCCAGACAGTTGCAAGTTGCTTTACCAGCCCTAAAGAATGGTATTAAAACTGCTTTATGAAACACCACGGCCTCTTCTCTCCCAGCCTGCAAATCAACTCAGGAGAGGATTCATTTGTGCAATAGTTGTAATTGGGAGAGTATCCTCTCCATAAAAAATTCTGGGGCTGAGTATGCAGCTCAGCAGTAGAGCACTTGCTTAGCATGTGCGTGACCATGAGATGGGATCCCCAGCATACCAATTCTATTATCTTTGAAGCATATAGAAGTTACTTGGTATCACAAAACCAAAATGAAAACGAAAACAAATTGAAAAACCCAGAATGAACTTTTTAAAAAATGTCAGAGATAAACCCCATTGGTCTGTTACAACTTTGGATTTTTCAGTTTGGGGTTTTTATAAATGTCAGCATACTTGTGATGAGGTCTGTTAATTAAAGGGATGATTTTGGCTTTTCTTTGAAAACTAAAGTCTGAATTCAGGCCTCTGGTTGCTCGTTGGGAATCTTGTTTATTTTCAGTGAAAATAGAGTTCAAGGGCTGGCATGAGAGTATGATTCTAGAGTTATGAGGTCTTGTACATGGTAAAAACATTTTTCTAGATCCGCACAGTTGTATGTTACAAGAAGCTCTGATTATTTACAAAACATCATTTTAGAGGCTTTACTGAAAATGTCTCAGATAATCCTCCCCACATCTCTACCAAGTAGCTGTTATGAAGTCTATTTTTTTACAGAGTATCAAACTGAGACTCAGACAAGTAACATTATGTTTATGTGACTGTTACATGGTAGTGCTGGGATTTGAATCCATGACTGTCTTTCTCATTCCCAAACCTTTGTAAATTCCTACCAGTATATGACCAGGTATACGAATGAGTATCTTCTATCATCTTTGTAGCTCCTTATTGCAATGATTTGATGAAGAATTTGGAGTCTAGTCCTCTTTCCCGCATCATTTGGAAAGCTCTCAAGCCTCTGCTTGTTGGGAAGATTCTGTATACACCTGACACTCCGGCCACGAGGCAGGTTATGGCAGAGGTAAGCTGCCCAGACCCAAGACTCCCTCCCCAGAGTTCTGTTAGAATTAGGGGCAAAAATAATAAAGGTGGGTTCAGATGGAGTGTGCATATGCTCTTGGCCTCTGGGACTTTTAAATAGTGGAAACCTCAAGTCCGATCCAGCCCACAGCTGTGTGGGGACCAGCTCCCCAAGCCTAGGTATTTGAATGATAGCTTCAGGCAGGCACTCCTTGGGGATGAGAGAGGACTGGGCAGGGGCTGCTATGATGGAATGTCTTTTTAGTGAGCACTCCCTCACCATCTCTGCTTCTCCTCTTCTGTGGCCCCTGGCTCCCTACCTGACTCCAGGTGAACAAGACCTTCCAGGAGTTGGCTGTGTTCCATGACCTGGAAGGCATGTGGGAAGAGCTCAGCCCCAAGATCTGGACCTTCATGGAGAACAGCCAAGAAATGGACCTTGTTCGGGTGAGTGTCCCTCTGATTGCTTTGTGCCTGGCTTGATCCTGGAGAGGTGAGTTTTCGGTCATTTTGCCAGAAGCCACTGAGATGAGAATTATTTCATCGGTTGAGATGTAGTGAGCATAGCTCAATCCACAGGGCTGTCCCCCATCCAGAAGCAGAGGCCACAGTGTAGCGATAACTCTGTGCACTTCAGCATCAATGCCTCGGGTGGTCAAATACCTGTTTCCTAAAAAATGTAGAAAGGACTGATGTTGGGAAATAGTTTGGTGATTGCGGGACCCTATTTTCATTTCTGGCTTCATTCACTGGAGGTAGGTCTTGGAAGGAGGTGTGGGAGCAAAAGCGTCATCTGACATGCAGACTTGCTGGAGATGCTGGTCCCTGAGGTGCTGCATGAGTGCAGAACTGCCACTGCTGCGTGGAACAGGAATTGCACTTAATGCTTCCGAGCCCCTTGAAGGAGATAAGTGCTCTGGAGACAATTAGATTGAAAAGCAGAGCAGCCCAAGAAGAACAGAATGTCTGCTTTGCTTGAGCCCGAGAGTCATTTAATCATATCATCCCTGCCTTGGGCTGAGTCAGAATCTGTGGATTATTTCCTGTTCCATGGTGAGGGAGTATGCTTCTTATTGTCTCTGCTGCCTTTAAGAGGCAAAGGAGACTCTTGCCAGTTTGCTTGTTTTGCACCTCATTGACCCGAGGGGCGTGGGGTTTTGGAAGCTGTACCCATCTGGAGGGAACTCCTTTGAAGTTTAGAACTATCCCCTTGAGGGCAGGTTACTAAGGAAGAAGCATCCTGTGATGGAGAAACCCAAACCTCCTGTGCTGCACTAATCCTGTCACACATGTGCAAAATTCTTATATTGGGGCCTTTGAAAACATGGGACTCGAGTGAGAAAAACATGAACAATGATTGATATGGGCTGATACTGAATAACAGGAATAGCTCATGTCCCTTAAGCATAGCTCTCTGTTGGGCTTCAGTCCATCTCCTAAAAGGGAGTCACATGATCTATCCACCAGCAGTGCTGTAGAGCTAAGCGTGGTCTCAAGAGTTCTTCTCCCTGGTCTTCTTCTTGGAATTTATATTTCTATTAGTTGGACTTGTTCTCTCTGGTCTCAGAATGATAAAGAGCCCAGTTGAAGGGATTCCATGAGCTTTAATTTGGGGGGTAGGTAGATGTTTCCCTGCTCTTAAATTGATAGTTTGCCTTGGAATCTCCAACTGCTTGTAAGCTCCCAGTTCTTAAGGCAAAAGACCCTTGTATACACGATGGTGGTCATGTTGGCATTTGGGGTAAGGTCTGCCCTGCCCAGTGTAGCTTCTTAAGGCAGTATGGCCAGAGAGGGCAGCATGACCAGAGGGATGTGCCCAGTGAGATTACCATGTAGCAGCAGATCTGGGGACTTGAGAGGATCAGGAGCTCTAAGGGCAGCTTCAGAAATATGACCAGGAGAATCTAAGATGTGTGATAGGAAGCAGGGGAGTGGAGGCTGGAGAGAAAGGCATAGTATGCCTTGGAGGGCCTTGTGTGTTATGCTCTGGATCTTTAAGCTTGCGGGGGGCAGTTATGAAAGGATTTTAAGCAAGTAGAGACATAGATGAATTATTCTGATATGACATGGATTGAATAGGCAAGATGGGAGGATGGGTAAACACGAGGGCAGTGTCTGTGCAAGTGAGTGGCCAAGGCATAGATAGAGAGGGAGGCCTGCTGACTGCTTGGTTGAGGGACTAGGATGATTCTTGATTTCTGGCAGGCTGGTGGGAATGTCCAGCAGGCTGCTGGCTGCTGGGATCACAGTGCAGGAGGGCAGCTGGACTATGGACACTGACTTGGAAGTTGTCAGTCTGTGGGTTGGAATCACTGGAACCTTGTCCAGTGGCTTTCTTCTCTGGACTTAAGGAGTGTTTCTTTAACTTCACAAGCATGGGATTCTCAGTCTTCAGCACCTCCTGCAGCCTGGCCTCTGGTACATGAGTCAGTGCCTGAGGCTTCTGCTTCTGCTGGGGTAGCTCTTCTCTTTCTGTGGTCTCTGGCTCTGTCTGCTCCTATTACATCACCCTGTAGATCAGGAGGTACTTCTCTTTGTTGAGTGCCAGCAACCTTTGATGCTGATTTGCTCTTTACTGAGCTGCCCTTGGCATTTCATCTCCAGGCCCTGGTATGTCTCTGCCTATGCTCCAAGGGCACTCTTAAGTCTCCTGGTCCTCTCAAGCTCCCAGAACTATTACATGGTCAGTGATGTCACTGGGCACATCACTCTGCTCTTGCCATCCTCCTTGGCCATATTGCTTTAAGAAGCCACATCTAATAGGGCAGGCCTCACCCCAAAATGCCATATCCCTTTACTCTACTCTTATTTGTCTCATGCATCCAAATAAAGTAGTTTCAGAATTGCCTCTGTGCACTTCTGGGAGGTACAGTTTTGTATCTGTTTGCAAAAATAAGTACTAATCTTTACTGATGACAGCATAAATTGTTATTCCTTATTGAAAACAATTTTGAATGAAGGTTTCAAAAACCATGCCATCCATGTACCTCCATTTCATATACCCTCAGGGATGTATCCTACAGAAATCATTTTAAAGACGTCACCATAGGAAAGAAAATATTATTGCTGTAATAATTGCTATTGCAAGAAATCAGAAATAGACTAAATGTTCAGAAGTTCAGGAATAGTTAATGAAATTACAGTATATGTACTCTGTAAAATCATTATGATGTGACAGACACCAGGGCCTGGAAATGAAGGGCCACAGAGGAAAAGCTTATAATGTTAGTGAAAATAAGATTGACTTTCAAAGGTAGTTTTCAGACCCTCGGAGAGCCAGTCCAGTCCAAGCCAGGGCTTCCTCTTCCCTCTTGAAGCTGTGTTGAAAGCTGCGAATCTTTGCCAAGCTTACAACTGCTTTATTTTCCTGGCCGCAGACCTCTGCAGACCTCTGCAGACCTCTGCTCCAGCCCTGCTTGGATGTGGGTCTGCTGTCTGAGCACCAGATTGACTTACCCCTCTCCTTCACACTGACCCACACAAGCAACCAACTGGTGAGGGAGGAATAAGGAATGGAAAATGGGTCTCCTTCGCATCATGAACCATATATTGCTGAGATTGGAAAAGACTGCATTTGTTTTAACCAGCATCGTCCCCCACCCCCATCCACTAAATTAAGCAATAAAAGTGGGCTTAGTGTAGATTTAGGGGTTTTATTTGGGTAATCAGACTAGTCCTCAAAAGAAGAAGGTATTCAATAAAATGGGTGCACTAGAATCAGAGGACTTTGCTACTTATTAACTGTGTCTTTATATGAGAGACAATTTCCCTGAACCCGAGCTTTCCCCTGTGTGAAATGGGGAGTATTAAAAAGTTACCTCCTTCATGGAGCTATGTGAGATGTAAAGTATATAAGTCACTCAGCATTGTCTTGCTATCTCCATTGTTACAGTTAATATTGGAGGCCTGAGCTGTTAGGTACAGTGGGAAGCATGTGGACTGTGAATTCAGACTGATCTGACTTTGAGTCAGCCCCATGCCTATTAGCATGATGACCCAGCTGTGGTTAAGATCATTATTTTTAAACTTCAGTCTTCTCTCCTGTAAAATGGGGACACCATAACATACCTCAAACATTTTTTTGAAGTCACACAGAGAGACAGTGTATATGCCAGGGTTTGGTGCATTATGTAAGTGTTCATCCAGATGTAGTTGTAGATCACCACTCATACGTTCCCTCTGGAATGGCAGACGCTGTTGGATAGCAGAAGCAATGACCGCTTCTGGGAACAGCAGTTGGACGGCTTAGATTGGACAGCCCAAGACATCGTGGCATTTCTGGCCAAGTACCCAGAGGATGTCCAGTCTGCCAATGGCTCTGTGTACACCTGGAGAGAAGCTTTCAACGAGACCAACAGGGCAATCCAGACCATATCTCGCTTCATGGAGGTGAGGATCTGTTGTGTGTATCATTTAGAAAAAGCTTATGGCTCTTTTCTTTGATGTGTTGTAATAAAGTCAGAGGCAGGAGGAAAGCTTTGAGTTGGTGTCCAGACCCATTTCCAGCAGTATCCCCCAAGCCTAACAGTTTGGGGTACAAAAGACATTCTATAAATGTTGGTTAAGTCCAGCTTTATTCTTGTGTGGATTCAAGTGTTTCCATCCATTTTCTTCTAGGTTTCCTGGCATCCGTAATGGCAGTAAAAATATTTCCTTAAAAAAATCATTATTTTTGAAAGATAGCTGAGCTTTAATTAGGGACAGATTAAATATTAGAAATATAATCCTGAAAATTATGGCATATTGTAGGGATGAATAAAGAGTTTTGGGGATCTGTTTAGTTGGTTATTACTATGACTCAACAGAGGAAATAAGATATAATGATTGCTTCAACTTCTGTTCCCCCACAAAAATCAATATAAGTAACTTTTCTCCAGATTCTTCCAGCATTTCTCTTAAATGTCAGTTAAAAACGAAAAGACCCATTCTTGGTTAAGACTGGAAAAGTACTTTAGAGAGGTTAGATCGTGAGGGTTTAAGTCACGCAATCAGTTCTTGCCTCTCGGGGTGGGGTCTGCCTGGGCTACTGCTTGCTTCCTGGCCCCCAGTGTTCTCATGAAGCCTGTTTTTCCATCAGTGTGTCAACCTGAACAAGCTGGAACCCATACCCACAGAGGTCCGGCTCATCAACAAGTCCATGGAGCTGCTGGATGAGAGGAAGTTCTGGGCTGGTATCGTGTTCACAGGAATCGCTCCAGGCAGTGCTGAGCTGCCCCATCACGTCAAGTACAAAATCCGAATGGACATTGACAATGTGGAGAGAACAAACAAAATCAAGGATGGGTAAGTTGAATCCCATAACACTAGCCCAGTCTCGGGGAAGTCAAGACAGCTGTTATGTCTAGAGCTTCTTTATTTGAATTAATAATTTAGTAGAAATTTCAAGGGAAAAAAAAATCACTGGTTACAGTATGGTACATTCATTGCTGGGGGCTATGATTTCGGAGGTCATAAAATATTAGTAACTTTTGATTCAGCATTTCCACTCAAGAGAACTAATCTCAAGAAATTAAGATAACAGAAGAAAAGGAAAAAAAGCCTTTAGGTTCTTCATGCTAACAGTGTTCATTTTTCTGAAAAGGATCAAACAACCAATAAGAAGGAAATGGTTAAGTAAATTTTGGCTTATCCACTCAATGCAGTGTTAGGCACTAAATGGAAGGTGGATAAAAACCAAAGTAGTCTGTTTATTTTGCTTGTGTCTATTTAAAAATATGTGTACATATTGACTGAAACCAGAAATTAAGTTATGGAAATAAAAAGAGTGGCTTGACAAAGGTGGTGGGATTGTGGGGGATGGGATTTTCTTATTGGAGGTTTCTGAGCAATGTTCAATCACCTGTGGTTTGGTTTTAGGTACTGGGATCCAGGTCCTCGGGCTGACCCCTTTGAGGATATGCGGTACGTCTGGGGGGGCTTCGCCTACTTGCAAGATGTGGTGGAGCAGGCAATCATCAGGGTACTGACGGGCACTGAGAAGAAAACTGGTGTCTATGTGCAGCAGATGCCTTACCCCTGTTACGTCGATGACATGTAAGTTACCAGCAAACTACCAGCTTTATTTGAATATTCAGTTAACTCTGTTCCAGGTAGAGAGAAAGAGAGAGAGAGAGAGAGAGAGAGAGAGAGAGAGAGAGAGAGAGAGAGAGAGAGAGAGAGAGAGAGAGAAAGTGAAAATAACTAGCCAGATATAAGTGGTCAGTAATTCCATTCACATGGCAGAGAGACACATATGTACACACACTTAGTAATCCTCCTTCCTTTGTCATCTGTGGTTTCCAGCACTTCTGTTTTTTGTACTCTTTTTTTACACTTTTGGTCAAAAATTTACCCAATTTGCAAAATTTGTCATGACAAACACATGCAAATACATATACGCACATCCTCCCAAATTCAGAATGGCAGATCTGTAAAAGCAGATTTCCTGTGAATTTGTCTGCTTCCTCTGAATGATTGTTGCACCACATTTTGAAACAATGCATGTGAGACTGAACAAAACCTATTTATCTTAGACTTTTTAGATAGTCTTTTAGCACTTAGTCACTATGCAGCCAAGTTCTCATTATGGGAACTGTGCCCTGGGAGCTAATGATTTCTCATAAAGAATGGGCAGAGGTAGATGTAGTTATTGCAGGCATCTCAAATATGTCAAGTCTCCAAATTCTGGATAGTTTCTTATTCTGTGGTGTGTGTGTGTGTGTGTGTGTGTGTGTGTGAAGGAGCAGTATTCCTCTTCTGCATTTGCTCTCTCTTGCATTGAACTACCCATTTCCTTGTATAATGAACTCTAGCTTTTCCAGGCCACTAGAAATTCTGTTTTTTTTTTTTTTAACCTGAAATGATTTGATAGAATTTTTCAAAGGAAGACTTTTCCAAAGAGCCCTACACCAAGGCTTACTTTAGGAAGGATGTCTTAGGATGAGGGTACTGGAGTTCAGAGGTACTAAGGGCCTTTGCCTATGGTCATGAGTAAGTTCATAAGCAGTACAGAGGGGATTTGAGCCTCAGCTTTTGGGATCCAAAATCTGTGCCCCCTTACTTTGTAGCACTGTATTTCCTGTGCTAGTTTGGAATCTGAAATGTTACTGACAAGAGCCACTGGAAATGCTTCCCTGCAGTGTGTTGAGAATTAAACTAAGCAAGTCAGTCGTGAGATGACCTTGGAGATTCTGAACCTCTGTCAGAGATTGAGTTGGGATTTTATTTTTTAGCTTTAGCTTAACACCATCTCACAGCTATCAAGTTACTAAAGCAAGTCTCCAAAGAAATTTGGGTTGGCAATACTTCATTAGCCTAGCTTTTATCTCTATGTCAAACCTGTATATATTGGAGTCTAGGGGCCTGCCCCAAGTGGTCCAAATGCGGTGCTTCTCTAGCATACAGGCTCAGAGGCCTTGGCCTGTGGCTCACACCTGTCTCTTATTCTTCCCTGCTCCTCCTTGCTACCTTTAGCTTCCTGCGGGTAATGAGCCGCTCAATGCCCCTCTTCATGACGCTGGCCTGGATCTACTCTGTGGCTGTGATCATCAAGGGCATTGTGTATGAGAAGGAGGCGAGGCTGAAGGAGACCATGCGGATCATGGGCCTGGACAATGGCATCCTCTGGTTTAGCTGGTTCATCAGTAGCCTCATCCCTCTACTCGTGAGTGCCAGCCTGCTAGTGGTCATCTTGAAGGTGAGGCTGCTTCACTGCTCTTCCTGGCCAGGGAACTCCCAAACAGCCCAGTATGAGCTAAAGGAGGGGAAGAATAAAAGCCAAAACTCTAGGAGGGAAGGGGGAGCCTTACCTGCCATCCTCTCATCTTAGTGTTAGAGAAAGGGAGGTCCAGAGAGGGTCAGTGACTTGCCAGGGTCCACCTAGACGATTAGTAGCTAAGGTGTACCAGAACCCAGGACAGGCAAACATCTAACCACACCCACTGTCTGTTTTACAGTGTAGCTGTGCCTTTCCTTAGATGTATTAGGTGGTGATTTGAGCCACTGAAAATACTTCTCTGCAATGTGATGAGAATTAAACTAAGGGAGTCAGTCGTGAGATGACCTTGGAGATACTGAATTTCTGTCAGAGATTGAGTTGGGATTTTATTTTTTAGCTTTGAAGTAGCCCACCTTTAGCTTAACACTTAAACTCTTACTGAATTTATAAAACCAATAATCAGAAGGACAACTGTTGGTGCAGTTAAGGTTGTCTGGAAGCAGAGGCTGAGACAGAGTATGGCACATGGGAATTCATTAGGGATCAACAGCTGTGGAAGAGATGAAGCCTGAAGAATTGGCAGAGGGAGGAGTGGAGCTGTGATGCGGGGCCAGTGTCATGGGGCACTCTGGGGGGGCATCCAGATGCAGGCATCCTGCACTGAGCCGAAGTGTCCGGTTCTTTAGCTTACCCATGATGTTACTCATTGGATATGGGCCACCCTGGGCAGGCTGTGCCCCAGGGCCAGGTGGCTCTCTCTAGCTGTGACAAACCCAGAGATGCTGACACCTGGAGGCCACCTTGTGACAGCCAGATAATAAACCCTCCCTTCAAACTGACTGGGCAGTGCCGTTCTGTGTTTGTCCCATACACTAACGTACTTCCCAGTTTTCTTTCTCCATACTTATTTATATAATGATATATCATGTAAAATTAAATGTTTGTAAAGAGTGGGGAGTGCAACGGGACAGGAACTAACATTCACTATAACACTGACTACTGTCTGTTATGCATAAGTAGCTACTGACACCAGACATTGTTTAAAACACATTCCGTGTGCTGCCTTATTACTTTCTCATTAAATGACCCATTTAGCATGCAAGGAAAGGAGGCTAAGGAAGGTCAAAGCTTCTCCAAGGCTCACAGCAGGACTACAGAATCAAGATTTGATTGCTTTCTCTCTCAGTCAAGAATGATGATCCCGCAGATCATGCAAGTGAGTTCTTGGGCTTGTGGAGGCAGCACATTTAACGAGTCTTTTCCTTTCCAGTTAGGAAACCTGCTGCCCTACAGCGACCCCAGCGTGGTGTTTGTCTTCCTGTCTGTGTTTGCTGTGGTGACCATCCTGCAGTGCTTCCTGATTAGCACACTCTTCTCCCGAGCCAACCTGGCAGCAGCCTGTGGGGGCATCATTTACTTCACGCTGTACCTGCCCTATGTCCTGTGCGTGGCATGGCAGGACTATGTGGGCTTCACAGTCAAGATCTTCGCGGTGAGTAACTTTGGCCTTTCTGCAGCGGTTGTAGTCACAGCCACAGCAGGTGTTTGACCTCCCCTGATGTTGCCCATGAATCCAAGCAACAAGCTGTGAATACAAGATGAGAGAGTTGTTTTATAAAAGGACTTGAATCTTAGTTCTAGATCCTAATTCCTTTGAAGGCAGGGACTATGGGTTATTAAATTGTTTATGTTTAGTTCTCTCCGTGAATGCTGGTTGGATTGAATTGAATGGAATGTTTCCTGGATCAGACTGAACCTTAAACCTGCTGGGGGTACATTGGGGAATGGCTTTCGGCAATAGATGCCATCTCCACCCTCAACCTCCCAGTTTTGTTGGCCATGTTTAAACTGGCTGCAAAGTCATAGCCACAAATAGACATGAAGCTTCTTGAGGTCAAAGATGGCTCATTCTTGACTCTTGCCTTCCTCGTGTCCGGTGTGGTGTTTGGCTTGAGTAATGTTTTATGAACTGAGGGAGACTTAGGAGCCAGTGCACCACAAATCCCTGAGTTAGATATTTCCTTTCCTTGAACAGAGTAGGAGTAGGCTTTGAGGGCATGAGAGCCCCTGTGAGAGCAACTTGCCAGCTGCCCCCTGAATCACTTATAAGGGAAACTGACTGTCACTCATAAGGAGCTTCAGGTGCCTCAGTCTGGGCCCCATAGACATCTGCAGCCCCAAACAGGCTATTATACAAGATCCTGAATGTTCCCTGGCTGAGCAGGGAGCCCATAAAGACCTTGATGAATGTCACTATGGGTAGGAGGTGGGAGTAGGGGACTGGATAGGTGAGTCTTGGAGCATCCTTGGAAGCATAAAATCCAAAAATTTCACATGCTATCTTGCATGAATTTGTAAAATGTGTGTGCATAATGAGTAGTTATAAATGGAATAATTTAATATGCTGTAAGGAAGCCCACTCCCCTAAAGGGACTCTGTAGGTGAATACTTCTGTATCCTATAATTGATCTATTTTGCAAATTCAAATTTCTCCAAGTGTGGAATTTATATTATAAGTTATGGGAAAATGAGAGAGACAAGGAATGAGATTAATTAGATAAGTGACTCTTGCCTCTTTCTCTCAGAGCCTGCTATCTCCTGTGGCTTTTGGGTTTGGCTGTGAGTACTTTGCCCTTTTTGAGGAGCAGGGCATTGGTGTGCAGTGGGACAACCTCTTTGAGAGCCCTGTGGAGGAAGATGGCTTCAATCTCACCACTTCAGTCTCCATGATGCTGTTCGACACCTTCCTCTATGGGGTGATGACCTGGTACATTGAGGCTGTCTTTCCAGGTACACTGAGCCTCCTCCCTGCTTTGGCATCTGTCAGGGAAAGAATTCTGGCTGCAGAGCTTCCCTTTCTTTGTGCTGGAATTTCTTCATGGCATGGGGCTCCCTGGAAAGTGGTTTGGACTTTAGACCTACGGCAAACAAATAGTTCCAGTAGAGGAACCAGTGCTGAAAAGTACTACTACTATGGCAATCATTTCTTGAGTACTGTGTGTTCAGCACTGTGAAGTGTTTGATATACTGTGGTTCATTTAATTCCCAAAAGACTACATAGAAGTTTTACTGTTATAACTGTTATTTCTCAAATGAGAGAACTATGACTCAGAGAAGTTAAGTAACCTGCCTGAGGTCACTCAGCTCCTAAGTTCTGGTGCTCAGAAGTGAACCCAGTTGGGTTATACTGGATCAGCAAGCCAGGAGATTCCTCCCTGTGCTGACTCAATTCTGTAATTCCATGTCTCCAGGGAGGGTAACTTTACTCTGATTACAGTTTGTGAATAATACAATCTGTTGGCTCTAAGCCTTTACGTGTGATTAAAATAAAATTAATATTAAATAAAAGCTCATTTTGATACTTTCATTAACAAATCCTCTTGACCAAGTCCAAGAGGAACCAGCCTTGGGATATGTTTTCATACAAGATGAAACTGTGGGAGAGTGAAGGTTTGCTCCATGTAGTTCACCTTCTCATTCTCCTCTGAGGAGGTAGACATGAGATGTTTATCACCCCTTCCTGAACTTCCTTCACTGAATATGCAATTCTGCATCATGCAGATCTGGATTTGAATTCTGAGTCCTTCACTCATTGGCTGAGTGTCCTTGTGTAGGCTGCTTACCCCTCAAAATGAGGATGGTGCCTCCCTCAGGGAGTTGTTGGGAGGCCTCAGAGAAAAGCAGAATGTACACTGTTTTTAGTAGGTTTCAGCGAAGGTTACCTCCCTTTCCCCCCATTCCATTCCAGTCTATTCCTTCTCCAAAGGGTGTGTCAAGGAGGGAGTGGGCTGGCTGGGACACCTGAGGAATACAGGAATGGTGCTCAGCTTGGATCACACCTGTGCTTTGCTTTCAGGCCAGTATGGAATTCCCAGGCCCTGGTATTTTCCTTGCACCAAGTCCTACTGGTTTGGTGAGGAAAGTGATGAGAAGAGCCACCCTGGTTCTAGCCAGAAGGGAATATCAGAAAGTAAGTATTGCTGTCCTGCCCTCCTCCAACCAAGTGCTAACAGGGGCAAGTGATGGATGGATCCTGCACTTTATGCTGAAGTCACTTTAAATAAGCCAGTCCTAAAAAACCAAAGATCCAATGATTTCTCTGATAGGTGGAAGCTAAACACAACAAGGGGAAGAACACATATGCAATAGATTAGACAATGGGGAAGGGAGGGAAGGGAGGGGGGGATAAGCAAAGGAAAGACAGTGGAATCAATAGTTTTCCCATGTACATGTATATGAAAATAACACCGTGAATCCCACCACCATGTATATCCATAAGAATGGGACTCTAACTAGAATAAGATGTATTCGCATTTTATGCTTCTATAATTATGTCAGAATGGATTCTGCTGTCATATATAACTAAAAAGAAGCAATAAAAATAAAATAAAATATTCAAAAAACGAATAAATACACGAATGCACATAAAAAAACGAAATTACTTTAAAGACAAAGAAATCTCACACAATGTATCCCTTCCAAATTGTCCCACACCATTCATGTCCAAAGCTATGAACTTGATGGGTCCCTGGGGAACATTTCCTGTTTTCTTGGCTCCTTGCAAAGTGTCTTTTGATCACTGAACTTTCACTTATTGCTCTCTTACTACCATGCTGTCCTAACAAGCTAGCAGGAAGAGGTAAAGGAAGCCTCGCTGCCTGCCTTGTCCTGGCAACCCATATAAGAGTCTGTGTAGGTGGGCACCAAGTGGCTACCCTCGAGCTCAGCCTGTTTCTTTTTTTTTCTTTCTATTTTGTTATTGGATCTTTTTAGATATACATGACAGTAGCTTGTATTTTGACATAATATACATACATGGAGTGTAACTTATTCTAATTAGGATCCTTTCTTGTGGTTGTACATGATGTGGAGTTTCACTGGTGGTCTTTCTTAATATTCTCACTGGTCACTACTCGGAGGCCTGCCGCTCCCAGCGGCAGGTGGAGATGTCCACAGCTCAGCAGAGGTTCTGCCTTCTGGGTTCTCTGTTTAGGTTTGCGCTCAGTGTGGATCCTTCCCAAGTAGTTAGTAGGTCCCTCTTCAGCTGATCTCTTGTGTGTCTGTCCCCTGATGGCCAGTGGTAATTGTACGAAGCTCCTTCACATGCCACTGTTCTGCTTCTTCTCCTGTTGTTCCCACTCTCCTTCCCTGCCTCCTCTCTGCACCCAGCTCCTGTCAGCCACTTCTGGAACTTGACACATTGTTCTCTGTCTTGGTACCTTTGTCTGTACTGTTTCCTCTGGGGGGCACCTTTTCTCCTGCTTTCCTGCTGTTTAAACTCCTAACTCTTCAAGGTCTGGTCAGTATTTCCTTCCTGGAGCAGCCCTCCTAGATTCTCCTTCCTCTGAGCTTCTGTTGCGTGTAAAACAACACATATGCACACACACGCACACACACACACACGCACACACACACACACTCATACACACACACATCCTCAACATTTTCATATTAAAATAATTGTAGATTCACTGTGTGAAAGGGTTCCCTTGAATCCTCCATCCAGTGGTGGCACCAGGTGTAACTATAGCATAGTATCAAAACCACGAAATTGACACTAATACAAGTCACACACCTTCATATTCCTCTAGTTTTGACATGCACTCAATCGTGTGTGGTTTTAGGTCTGTATAGTTTTATCATGTGTACATTCATTAGCTCAGTCAAGAAGCAGAACTATCCCATTACCACAAAGCTCTCTCCTGTTATCACTTAACAGTCCCAGCCATCTCCCTTCTTTCTGGCTCCCTGACACCTGTTAACCTAACCACTCATCTGTTTCCAAATTCTCCAATTTTTTAAATTTCCAGAATGTTATGGCAATGGAACCATACAATGTAAATCAATCTCTCTCTCTCTCTCTCTCTCTCTCTCTATATATATATATATATATATATATATGTATATATGTGTGTGTGTGTGTGTGTGTGTGTCTGTATATATATATATAAAATCTCCCAGCAGAATTTCCTAGAGATCCACTCAAATTGTGGTGTGTATCAACAGTTCATTCCTTTTACTTGCTGAGTGGTATTCCATGGTATGCATGTCATAGTCCCATGGCATTTTCAGATGTCTTTTTAAAACAGCAGTTAGCATTCTGTATTTTAATTGCCAGTCAAGTCTTTCTTCCTCAATAGGCTGCAAATTTTGCTTTACCATTTAATTCTGACAACAGTGCCAAGAGGGGCCCTAAATAAATATGTATAGCTTCCTGCTTGCTTATAAAACCAGAGTGGCTATGGACAAAAGCTGTTCTAAGAGTCCAAGTGCAGCCCTCTGTGTCTTTACATTCTACTTTCAGTATATTCTATGGGTTCATTCCTTTCTCCTCTCTTTTCTCATAGTCTGCATGGAAGAGGAACCCACCCACCTGAAGCTGGGTGTGTCCATTCAGAACCTGGTGAAGATTTACCGAGACGGCATGAAGGTGGCTGTTGATGGCCTGGCACTGAATTTTTATGAGGGCCAGATCACCTCCTTTCTGGGCCACAATGGAGCAGGGAAGACAACCACCATGTAAGAAGGGGAAGTGGCCATAGAGTCTACCACTAGAAGGTTCTGCAGTGTACTTAGAAATTCATAGCTGAGGAAATTGGGGTTGGTTGCTAGGGCAAGGATAGAGCACATGAGGGGGTGATAAGTGTAAAACATCACATAATCACGAGTGTGCTTTCCAAGGGTTAGTCTTTGCTAGATATTTTTTTCTTCAGCCTAAAGCAGGGTGGGTGTTTTGATGACCTTTCCCAGGTAGGGCTCAGAATTATGCAGTGTTTTTGGAATCTGAGGCTATGACAGCTTTGAGAAAGGGTCTCCTTCTGAGGTGGTTTGGTCATAACTGTAAAGCAAAAATCTGGAAAGAAAGATTAGACACTGGAGGGAGATGGCAATTTCCAGGAACTCTGTCTCTAAGCAGATGTGGGAAGTGGGCTGTTGGCTCCCATTGTCTTCCCTGGCACCCATGAGGACCTTCTGCCTGACAGCTTCTGGAATGGGTAAGGGCCCCAAAACACTAGTTAGCCTCAGTGGCTTTCAGTATGGCCTCTCAACCATTCCAAAGGGTAGATCTTCGAGGGTGATGTTCTTTTCTTGTTTTTTTTTTTTTAACATAAAATCAATATATTGTGGGTATAGCTGCTGAATATTTTTTAAAAGACACTTGAAAATCTTACCATCTAACACAAACATTATTATTATTACTGGTATCAGGGATTGAACCCAGGGAAACTGAGCCACATCCCCAGCCCTTTTTATTTTTTATTTTGAGACAGATGCTGAGGCTGGCTTTAAATTTTCAATCCTCCTGCTTCAGCCTATTGAGCTGCTGGGATTATAGGCATGCACCACTACACCCAATTTAAAACAGATATTGTCTTTTTATCATTGAATAATTTGTTTTGATCTGTCTGTTTTTCATGGATATAACCTTAGGCATACAAAATACATATTTTAAGGCTCACTTTCCATTGTATATTAGAGGATTCATTTTCCAAATGCTCATATTTTGCTTTGTTGGGGATCTATTAGGGTCCATCAGAAAGGAATAGAAGCAGGGTGTTGGTACCCCGTGCTCACCGTGATGGGCTCTGCAGTGGTGGGGTGGGCCAGCCCTGATGCCTGCATTTGTTAATTTTGTCCTCAGGTCAATCCTGACTGGGTTGTTCCCTCCTACCTCTGGCACGGCCTACATCTTGGGAAAGGATATTCGCTCTGAGATGAGCACCATCCGGCAGAACCTGGGGGTCTGTCCCCAGCACAATGTGCTGTTTGACATGTGAGTACCACAGCATATTGAGAAGAGAGGCCCCTTTTTGGATTTAGAAGTCATGGGTGAAATGGGAGTTAGGCATTTTGCCTTCTTTGGAGATAGCAGTTCTTATCTCTTTAGACACATTGAGATCTGTTTTAGGCAGGAGATGTTACTTCAGTCCAGATGGCTGATGGGGGATTGGGAAGCAATGGACTTCATCATGTGCCTCTGGAGGGTCTTTCATCCCATCCTTTCCCCTGCTGCACCTGTCCCTAAAGTTCTAGTTCATTGACCACCCCCGTCTCCACCGCCAATCCCCTGGCAGGGCCTAAGGACACTTGGTACCATGGTCCTGTGTTCATTGATCATGACATTTGCTCCCACTCAGCTTGTCCCATCAGCAGGTAAGACCCCAGAGAGCCCTTGTAGTTGATCAGAGAAAACCCATTTTTTTTTTTAATCTAAAATGAGCAGTTTGAGCTTCTGGCTCCCTAGGAACCTGCTTTTGCTCAGAGTCTGAGGTTCTTTGAGATTCAGGGGACGCTTCTCCAGGTTAATGCTGACCCAGCATGGTTGATGGAACTATGGGTGAGACGTTTGAGGACCTGAAAAATAAATTGCAATTGCTGATGCCTGGTGGCCAGCCCTGTGAAGAGTAGGTTGGAAATGATCTGTTACCTTTAAGTTTTGACTTCCTGAGAAGCTCATGTTGTTGTTGTCTGTTGTTCTACCTTGAATCTTTCCTTTTGATTATATTTTTTAGAAATTTAAGGGGATAGTACTGGGGATTGATATGGATAAAAATGATATATGCATTTATGAATATGTCAAAACAAAACCTGCTATTATGCACAACTATGATGCACTAAAAATAAAAATAAAAGAAATTGATAAGTCAAAAAAGAAATGTAGGAATGAAGTGGGAAAGAAGAAAAACATGCACATTGTTTTCTGTTCTGGGTCAGGAGACACTATATCCTGGTGTGTCCTGTAGGGCCCAGAGCTGACCTGCCCCTCTGTCCCCAGGCTTACTGTGGAAGAGCACATTTGGTTCTATGCCTGCCTGAAGGGGCTTTCAGGGAAGCATGTGAAAGCAGAGATGGAACAGATGGCCCTGGATGTCGGTCTGCCGCCCAGCAAGCTGAAAAGCAAAACAAGTCAGTTGTCAGGTGAGGCCCTGAGCACCTTCCCTGTCTTTCCCCTTCCTCCTCCACCTATCCATACACAGAGGAAAAGCTGCCCAGGGTCCCAGGCAGGGTGGAAGGTAACAGACCCTTTTCCTGGGCTATGTCCCCAGATGGGTGCCTGTCTTCATCTCTCACCCCCTCCTCCTTCATTCACCATCTGGGGCTGGTTCTGGAGCCTATCTTTTGCTCTGTCTTATAGGTGGGATGCAGAGAAAGTTGTCTGTGGCCTTGGCCTTTGTTGGGGGGTCCAAGGTTGTCATTCTGGATGAGCCCACAGCTGGTGTGGATCCCTACTCCCGCAGGGGAATATGGGAGCTGCTGCTGAAATACCGACAAGGTAACCAATGTGTACTCTGAGTCACGGATTTGGGGAGAGAAGGGTTATTGAGAAGTATGGCTGTATCTCATGGGGGTAACAGAATTGCTTCTCAAAGAAAAAAATGGAACTTTTTTTAAAGCTCAGTGTCTGCTTTTAGTATGGATATGGGAGACCTGGTTGTAAGATACTTGAAGTTTATGCTTCATTACCTAGGGGCCTGCAAGAACAGAAATGGTATAGACTTACACGGGTGTATCGTGATTATACTACGCTAAGATAGATTCCTGAGAGCAGAGGCTCTGTTCATTGTTTTGTCCCTAACTTGTTGCACTAATTTTGTTTGTTGAAAGAGTGGATGAATAAATTAATGGAATGGGAAAGGACAAGAACGCGTTTGGCCGTGTGCTTAGAGCTTGTGCAGCCCTGATGCTTTGGAAAAAAAAATCACTTAGCTTGGCCCCATTTCCTTATCTGTAATAAGAGTGGTGCTTACCTCATGAAGGGTAAAATTAATTAAAGAATATACATAAACCACCTAATATGCTTTCTGACACCTTGCAAGTTCCAAATAAATGTGTTGCCAGCCTTGGGGTCATGGCCAGAGGGTTGAAGTCAGCTTTCAGTCTTTCTTGCCTACACCCCTGCCAGTGTCTCTATAGTCCTTGCTACTACAATCAATGAGAAAAGACAGGACTCACGTGTCCCACATCCTTGTATTTGTGTCTGGCAGGTCGCACCATTATTCTCTCCACACACCACATGGATGAAGCAGACATCCTGGGGGACAGGATTGCCATCATTTCCCATGGGAAGTTGTGCTGTGTGGGCTCCTCCCTGTTCTTGAAGAACCAGCTGGGAACAGGCTACTACCTGACACTGGTCAAGAAAGATGTAGAATCCTCCCTGAGTTCCTGCCGAAATAGCAGTAGCACTGTGTCATACCTGAAAAAGGTGAGCTGCAGTCTCAGTGCTGGGCTGGGCCGGGCCGTCAGGACTTATTGGCTGCAGATGGCTTGTTCACCTCTGCCCCATTCACCCAAGTTGTGGCCACTGTCTCCCTGCTCTGTACCCTTTCACATCATACTGCCTATGTGGAAAGTTCTAGAGCCCTCTGTTCTCGTAGTGCTAGTTTTGTTGAGTCCCATTTTTCCTTTTTCCTATTCAATGAGCAATGGAGAATGTCCTTTCAGGACTTTATTATGTCGCAGAAAAGAGACTAGCTAAGAGGTAAGAGTTGGCTACAAAATGTCCTGCTATTCCTGCTTATTATCTTTAAATCTCATCGATCTTTACTTTTAAAGTATAAAACACAAATATTTATGAAGCACTTATTTCAGACCACACAGACTGGGTGTAAAAGAAAATAATGATAATAGTTATTGTTTTGTCACAATTTTTTTTCCCCATCTGGCATCTCAGAGTACAGAGCAATCCTAGGAAGACAGGACATGATTACTATCCTAGATGAGGGAAGTGAGACCTGTAGGGATTTGTTAGCTTATTACAGGTCATCTAAAAAATAAATAGCAGGTGGGACTAGAACCTCCAAACCAGACATGTTCTCTCCTCTATCATAGTACATGCCTGAGATTTATTCATGGATTGAAACCAGTGGCACCTAATACATCTTAATCCTAACCTTGAACTCTGTCCACTTACTTACCTTTTAACTAAAGCCTCCTTACTTAAGTGTGGTGTGAGGACCAGCAGCATCAGGATTAGAAATGCAGTAACTTGGGTCCAATTCAGACCTACTGAGTCAGAATCTGCATTTTAATGGGGTCCTAGAATGGTTTAACATATGTTAAAGCTTAGGTTGCATTGAATTAGACAAGTAGCCAGATAAATCCCATGCCTGCAATGATTGGCAAATCCTGGTTGCACCAGGATTCCTGCCAAGCCACAGTTCTGTTGATAGCTCATAACTCACCCCAGGAAGAGAGGCTGTCCACTTGGCACACACATCACATGGTGGCCTCTAAAGCCCTGGCTTCCAGCTTCATGCACACCAGGAAAAGCTTTTGCTGCAGTTCTTACACAATAGAGCTTCTGGAAACCCTCGCTGGCAAAGGTGGTGGTGGCTATACCTTGCTTGGTCCCTGACCCATTCTCACCTCCTTCTTTGCCATCAGGAGGACAGTGTTTCTCAGAGCAGTTCTGATGCTGGCCTGGGCAGCGACCATGAAAGTGACACGCTGACCATCGGTAAGGACTCTGGGGTTTCTCATTCAGGTGGTGCCTGAGCTTCCCCCAGCTGGGCAGAGTGGAGGCAGAGGAGGAGAGGTGCAGAGGCTGGTGGCGCTGACTCAAGGTTTGCTGCTGGGCTGGGCTGGGCTGGGTGGCTGTGGGAGTGGATGCAGCTTGGTGGTGGTGGCCTAATGCTTGCTGGGGGGCCTGGGGCTTGGTCTGGGAGCTGGCAGGGCAGTGTCCCAGAGAACTGAGATGACTGGGGTTTGGGGAATCCCTTAGGGGAGTGGATCTGGCTGGACACCGGATGAGCCATTGAGTGTCAAGCCAGCAGGGAGGGATTTGAGCTTAGTATATAAGGAAGGTGAGAGCCCAGGAGATAAGAAGCAGCCTTTTAGGCTTTTCTTGGCAGTGCATATGGGAACCCAGTGTCGTCAGTAGCATGTGGAACAGAAATCATAACCTGGCCATCTCTGCTCAGTTCTAACAGCTGGCTTTTTCCAGGAAGACTTCTGCTTCTATGAACTGTTTGGTTAGCCTCTATTGAGGTAAATAGAGGGAAGCTCCCTTTGAAAGAAAGCTTAGGAAAGGCTGAAAAATCTCTATGATTTTTCTTACTCAAGTTTTCTACTAAAGAATCCCAGCGTATAAGCTGTAGATACCAGATCTTCAACCTCAGCAAGTCATCCATCCATCTATAACACATGGAGTACCCACAGTGTGCCTAGTTGTGGTGATATAAAGTGAATGAGTTACAGTTCTTGTCCCCTGGAAATCTTAGAGTTGAACATGTGGAATGGCTAAAATATCTTGGACAGTATGGTGTATAAGCAGCAGGCTTCTGAGAAGTAGGCAAAGGGGATGACTGGCCTTTGCTGTGGAGCCTCTGAAATGACTGAACCATCTTTACACTGTGGTCCTTGCAGATGTCTCAGCCATCTCCAACCTCATCAGGAAGCATGTATCTGAAGCCCGGCTAGTGGAAGACATTGGGCATGAGTTGACCTATGTACTACCATATGAAGCTGCTAAGGAGGGGGCATTTGTGGAACTCTTCCATGAGATCGATGACCGGCTCTCAGACCTGGGCATATCCAGTTATGGCATCTCAGAGACTACCTTGGAAGAAGTAAGTTGGGTGGCTGACTGTCAAATATAGCAGCCCCAACCACCTCAAGGTCAGACAGGAAGGAAACAGGATCACCATGGGGTTGGTCATTGAGATTTTAGGTCATTGATATCTAGGTAATGTTGGCAGCAGTGAACCAATTAAGATCATAGTGGGAGATAGCAGGCAGGAAAGAAGTACTAGGATTGCCCGTGGTGTGGTTGTGTTAACTGGACTTAATGCATCATAAGAAATGACCAACATTTATAGTCTACTAGGGCCAGGTACCAAGCTGTACGTTTTTGGTGTTTCTTTTTGATTTGCTTTTTTAAATCTTTGTAATCTTGTGTAATCCTCATAACAAGACAAGAAAATTAACTAATCAGGGATGTTGAGTTGGGATTCAGCATGGTAAGTTTGGGCTTCAAAACCCAGGTTGTTTTTATGAAGTAGTAATTCCTCCCTTTAGAGACACATCACAGACTTTGAGGGCTGGAAGGGCTATAAAAGTTGTCTGGCCTGGTGATTCCATGCTAGATTGTGTAGTAGCCATGTGAGGATATTACTGACAATAAAAATTCCAAGTCTCAATTCTAGTGTCTTTGAATTAGGATTTCTGGAAGTAAGGCCTTAACTCTGTACTTCCACTGCATATGTCGTACACAGTGGTCTATAGACAAGAGTTTGGAAATCAGTGGCCTCATTCAGATTCTCCTCTGATGTTTGGACCTCTGCCATGATATTTCTACTTATGGGGAGTCCATGTCTCCCTGACCATTCTGTCTTGACTAACTTAGCACAGTGCTGTTCTGCTTAAAGATTTGAAGCCACAGCCTGAAAGAAACCACTTTACTCATTCCCTATAGGTTCCTAACAGATTTCCTTTGTCTCAGTGTCCTGATGTCATAGCTGTATTTTGAAAATGATTGTCTGGACTGATAGTTCTCACCACTAAGGGAATGTTTTCTGGCAAAAATACCTCCCAAATAACTCTGATCAAGTGTTATTAATAAATGTAGCTTCTACTTTCTTTGTCTTAGAGGTGGTAATATGCAAGTCAATAATGTAGTCAGGATAGTGATGGCTATTCTCATAATGTTGGTACTTATATTGTCACCAACTCTAATTTTTCAGATATTCCTCAAAGTGGCTGAAGAGAGTGGGGTGGATGCTGAGACCTCAGGTAACCCTTTTGAGAGGGACTATACAGTCTGGCTAGAGTCTTGAGCAGGCAAACTTCACTCACCAGTGTTGTACCTTTCTCTTCATATTGTTCTTTTTATTTTTTATTTTGTTTTTTTTTCCCTTTACATTGTTCTAATACAGTCCCATTTTTAGAGTATATGTTTGTTACAGGTAGAGAAGGTTTGTTTTGTTTCAAATAAAGTAAAATGAGGGATTCCTTCCTTTTGCCTTCAGATGGTACTTTGCCAGCGAGACGAAACCGACGGGCCTTTGGAGACAAGCAGAGCTGCCTTCGCCCATTTACTGAAGATGATGCTATTGATCCCAATGATTCTGATATAGACCCAGGTTCGTTTGGGCAAGATCTAGGTTCTATTGTTTGAAGAAGAATTTCTCCTTTATGTTCTTCTCAGCTGTTTTCTTTTGATGAACAAGATGATAGATTCCCTGGAGGGTCCAGAAGGAAGTGGAAAAATGAGAAAAGCCGCTTGTCTTTTTCCAGCTTTGTGCATGTGTTTAGGTCAAACATGAAAGAGCCCATCCTCATCGTTCCTTCAGTTAGCTGAGATCTTAAGATGCACATATTAAAAAAGGACTGCTCTTTTATTGTCTTTTCTGTAGGGTTCAAGTTTCTTGCATACATTAAGTGTTTTATTGTTGAATAAGTATTTATTGAATGGATGAATGATTTTGAGAAAGTCAGGGAGGGTAATTTGCTTTCAGTTAATGTGCCCTTAGATGTAGGTATTTTGGATGACTGTGTCCTTGTGTGTTTGAAATGAAAAGGAGAGGTAAGAAATCAAACAAATTTGATGTCAGAGTGTCTCTGTTAGGAATCATTCATTTCAGACAAGAATTTCTACATAATTTTTATGAACAGAGAATTTTCTCACTGTCCCAGTCCATGGCACATGAGCATGTGGCTCTTATGTTCTCCCTGACTTCATGCATTGTTAGTACTTAGATCATTTCAAATGTGTCCATTTTTTTAACAAAAATATAAAAGATTAGAGACTGCCATTGTGTGTTCTCAAGTGTGTTCATCTGCATACATGGCCTGTTCCATAGAATAATCTGTAAGAAATCAGCAATGTCTCCACTCATCTGAATGATGTTCGGTAACACCTAGGTAAGAATATGTGAACATCTCTGCAGTAGTCTCAAGGCACCTTCATTCTTTGTACTCACCAAACGAGGACTAAAAGGCAGAGACTGCTCCTGTTGGACATGTTGAGTCATTAGTTTTTCTTGAATATAGAGGTATCATTAAAACCCTTTACCTCTGTGAGATACTTTCAATTTCAAACACAAGCCTCCAAATGGTTTCTGAAGATCTTAGAAGAAGGAATACATCATGTCAAAAACACCTAACATAATAGGTGACCTTCAGTATTGGCTTCTTGCAGAATCCAGGGAGACAGACCTGCTCAGCGGGATGGATGGTAAAGGCTCCTATCAGGTGAAGGGCTGGAAACTCACGCAGCAACAGTTTGTGGCTCTTTTGTGGAAGAGGCTGCTGATCGCCAGACGGAGTAGAAAAGGATTCTTCGCTCAGGTGAAATATGCTGGTTTCTGGCTTCATGGGTGGGCTACACACTCTCTGACCAGTGAAAGCAGAATGCTGCTGCAGTCAAGATATAGATATTGGAGCTAGATTATCTGTATTTCCATCCCAGTTATATTTCTTGCCAGTTTTGTGTCTGCCAGCAAATGACTTCTCCAGGCCTCAGTCTCCTCACCTGAAAAATAGAGATAATAATGTGCCTATGACACCATGTTATCCTGAGGATAAACATGAATAAATGCTTAGAATGGAGTCTGATGCTTGGGTTTATGGGTATGTATGTGTGTATGTATGTATGTCTTTTATTTTAGAGAACAACATAAAAGGGTAAGCGTTTAGAAAAACTGTTAGGTAAATTCAGCTATCATAACATAAGTGATGTTATGCTCAGATGCACTTGACATATGCACTTATTAGAAACATGATTTTTCTCTAAGTTGATGTTTAACTCAAATGATAAAAAGATACCCAGAGAGATCAGAATGTAACTGGCAAATAGAGAAGACTCATACTACTCCCTTCAAGTCAGAGTTTGTATGCTCACTTGCTTAGTTAGAAGAGTTAAAATTATTTCACTCTGTAAAAATTAAGAAATGTGGAGAAAAGTTTATAGAGAGTCTTCCTTACAGACTGTATGTATGATACTAAGAGTATGAGTTTGGGACATTCAGACCTGGATTTGAAGTCTGGTTGTGTTACTAGCTGGCTTTGTGACCATGAACAAGTAACTTGACTTTCTGATCTTTAATAACCAAGTTTTTGGATAGTGGCAATGATAGTAACACCACAAATAACAGCATAGGGTAGTAATGATAATTAAGATAATTATCATTAGAGTACTTTCCAGTAGAATTGCTCACTTAATGATAATTTTCTGCATTGAAGCCCAAGAGCCAGAGTCAATATGAATCCTTAAGTTTTTAAAGGATAAGTTTCTCAGCAATAAATGGAAAGACCTTTGAGTTTACTTGTAAAGTGTGTATGAGTCATTGTTTTCAGAGTAGGTTTGTAGAAAGTTTGAGGAATTTCAAGAAGGAGTTGCGTATTTATGCTTTGAGAGGTGATCATGGCAGACAATGGCTGCTATTGCTTGTGACTGGAGTCACTGCTTTTAAGAACTGGTTTCAGGATTATGGGATCTGATCTCTTCTCAGTCCTCAGATTATAATGAGAATACTGAGGCCCTACAGTGGTGATGTCATGTGGGTACACTTGTATTAGTGTCAGACCCAGGATTCAGGACTTGTGGCTCCTAGTCCAGGGCTTGTTCACTCAGTTTTCTTCTGAGCTGAACTGCGCTCATGACCCATTGTGGTCTTTATCATCTTCATGGGAAGAAATGCAGGACCCAGAATTCTGAGTCACCCTAACGTGGGGTTACTCTTTACTCTGTGAAGTTCCTAGCCTAGTGCTTCTGCCAGGTGACTAGAGACTCTGGCATTGTGCTGCCAGATTCTAGAAAGTCCTAGAGGGAAGATGTTTAGTGTTCAGGATCCATTGCTTTCACTCTGCCCACAAGGCCTTGGGCCAGCCATGGGCCCTGTCACCCTCCTTCTTGTGCTGCCTGGTCTGGGAACCTGGCTGGACTTGCAGGGATTTGCTCCTTGGACTTCTTTCTAACCTTATCTTTTCCTGCCATCCCCCTACCCCCTCCATTGCCTGGTTACAGATTGTCCTGCCAGCTGTGTTTGTCTGCATTGCCCTGGTGTTCAGCCTGATTGTGCCACCCTTTGGCAAGTACCCTAGCCTGGAACTTCAGCCCTGGATGTACAATGAGCAGTATACGTTTGTCAGGTACGTGTTTGTCTTCTGGGCCCAGGGGAGAGGAGGGTTCAAGTAGATCAAGGGTGATCACTGTGCTGAGGGTCAAAAGAATAGAGTCAAGAATTGCACAGTGGAAGGGGTTTTACCAGCTGTGCCTCAGGCCCCTATGTAAGCTACTACTGCATGCCAAGAACATCAGTGAGCTACCCTTGACTTAGCAGCTAGTCCTCTCTCGGACATTTCACCCCTTCTCCTTATGCTGTGAGTGTCAGGACAACCCTGCATATTTTAGATGATATGCCCTTGATAAAATCTAAAATTGTTTTAAAATATTTGTATTTTTAGAGTTATGTTTTAATTTTGTTATCTAGTCATAGGGCTTCCATACAATGTCAAAACAGAAGCTTCACATTCTTATTTTCTATATAGTATAATTCATGTAATTATTACCTACTCTTTAAATTTATGGTTTTGGCTAATGTTAACGTTTGGCAAAAATACTTTCTACTCCATAGTAATCCTATGCATGAAATAAAAGGACAAAGGAATTTCTGGATATTGTTTGGCAAAGGTTTTCTGGGATTTATAGGTGTATAGATAGGAGAGATATATAAGTGATATCTAGAAGAGGTTTAAAAATGAAAATAACATATACCAAACATATGAATTTGTCTCTTTTTCTCCAAACTATGCTTTCTTCTTAATTCAGGTTTACTTGCCTTTTTCCCTTCCTAGCTGTTGACCTTGTATTGCCTATAGCTATAAAATATGGCATGTGTTTGTGACCTGTGCCTATTATTTCTTGTACTTTCGAGTTGTCTGTGTACACAGTCAGTAAAATCTGCCTGTCCTTCCTGGAAAGTACTGGTTATCTGGGCCAAATGGGTAATCATGAAAGTAATTTTGAAATACTGATCCTTAATGAGTCTCATTACTTCAAATTACAATATATATGTAAATGTGTGTATATGTGTGCATAGGTACACACAGGTACACACATCTTCATACATATTCCAGTTTGGGGTGCTCTATACTACCCAGATGCTGAATATATGGCCAGAGTCCAAGCTCCTCATACCTAGTTTCTGTATTTTATTCATTTTTCTTTTAAGAGCCTAGAATCCAGGAAGTACTTAATAGAGTGTTTAATTTAGAAAACTTTTCTTTCTCCCTGTTCCTGGTTTAAATGAATTACTGAGATGGTTGCTTCCCATGTACTCACAGTAATGATGCTCCTGAGGACACTGGCACCCAGCAACTCTTGAATGCCCTCACCAAAGACCCTGGTTTTGGGACCCGGTGTATGGAAGGAAACCCAATCCCGTGAGTGTCACTTTCCCCATAAGTTGTCTTCTCATGCCTGCCATCTGGTTTGATTTCTGATATACTGCATTTATCAATTGCATGCCACATTGTAACCACTATTATTTGTCTTTTGAATCACTTTTTATTTTTAAAAAGTGAATATAATAACCTAATCAGACCCATCTAGGAACATTTAGAGAGACTTCTAACATCCTGCAAAGGAAATCATTAAAGACATTTGTTTACTTCTTTAGAACGTTAATATTTAATTTAAATAGCACTTTATACTTACTAAATGCTTTTATCACTTCTGCCCCCAACTCCTGTATTTTAGTGCAACAATAGGCTGCCATCGTATATAATTTGCAATTTTGCTCATCAGCTTCTTCACCTTAACAACCTGAAAAGATAAAATAGATTTTTCTAAGAGGGGACACTTTCTTGTTCCATTGCATATTTTTTCTTCAGGATAATGCTTTATTCTTTTATTAAACAACTTTCAGTGTAATAAGTGTATATTTGTTATGTACCAAATAATCACAGTTGTTATGTCTTTCCTTAATACTCAGATAGTCCCATATTAAGCAAATGGGAACCCTTTCAGGTTAGCTCCTGTGTCCCTTTAAACCAGTGTCAGTACTTGAACATTCAGGAACATTTGACCTTAATGTATTAGGTTTACTTCTTATTTCCTGCCCTAGATCTGGAACCAGATATTTATCCAAGATTTTTAGTGCCTTTTAATAGGAAGCAGTATTTATTTTATTTTAAATTTTGATTTGTTACATATGACAACATAATGCATTACAATTTATATTACACATATAGAGTACAATTTTTCATATCTCTGGTTGTACACAAAGTAGAGTCACATCCTTCGTGTCTTCTTACATTTACTTAGGGTAATGATGACCATCGCATTCCACCATCTTTCCTACCCCTCTGTTCCCTCCTTTCTCCTCCCTCCCCTTTTCCCTTTTGCCCTATCTAGAGTTTATTTAATCCTCCCATTGCACCCTGCCCCCCCCCAGCATATTATGAATCAGCATCCTTAAATCAGAGAAATCATTTAGCATTTGTTTTTTTGGGATTGGCTAATTTCACTTAGCATTATATTCTCCAGCTTCATCCATTTACCTGCAAATGCAATGATTTATTTTCTCTTTTAATGCTGAATGCTTAATAATATTCCATTGTGTATATATACCACATTCTATATCTATTCATCTACTGAAGGGCATCTAGATTGGTTCCACAGTTTTAGCTATTGTGAATTGTGCTGCTATAAACATTGATGTGGCTGTGTCCTTGTAGTATGCTGTTTTTAAGTCCTTTGGGTATAGACCAAGGAGTGAGATAGCTGGGTCAAATGGTGGTTCCATTCCCAGTTTTCCAAGGATTCTCCATACTGCTTTCCATATTGGCTGCACCAATTTGCAGTCCTACCAGTGTGTCTTTTTCCCCACATCCTCGCCAACACTTACTGTTTGTATTCTTGATAGTTGCCATTCTGACTGGAGTGAGATAAAATCTTAGTTTTGATTTGCATTTCACTAATTGCTAGAGATGTTGAACATTTTTTCATATATTTGTTGATTTATTGTATATCCTCTTCTGAGAAGTGTCTGTTTGGTTCCTTGGCCCATTTACTGATTGGGTTATTTGGTTTTTTGGTGTTAAGATTTTTGAGTTCTTTATCTATTCTAGAGATTAGTGCTCTATCTGACGTGTGTGTGGTAAGAATTTGTTCCCAATTAATAGGCTCTCTATTTACCTCATTGATTGTTTCTTTTGCTGAAAAAAAACTTTTTAGTTTGAATCTATTCCATTTATTGATTCTTGATATTAGTTCTTGCACTATAGGAGTCTTATTGAGGAAGTTGGGCCCTAATCTGACACGATGGAGATTTGGGCCTACTTTTTCTTCTAATAGATGCAGTGTCTCTTGGTTTAATTCCTAGGTCCTTGATCCACTTTGAGTTTTCTTTTTTTTTACTACCTTTATTTATTTATTTATTTTTATGTGGTGCTGAGGATTGAACCCAGGGCCTCGCATGCCTTGTGCATGCTAGGCGAGCGCTCTGCCACTGAGCCACAACCCTAGCCCCGCCCCCATACACTTTGAGTTTTGTGCATCATGAGAGATAGAGGTTTAATTTCATTTGTTGCACATGGATTTCCAGTTTTCCCAGAACCACTTGTTGAAGAGGCTATCTTTTCTCCGATGCACATTTTTGGCACCTTTGTCAAATATAAGATAACTGTAATTATGTGAGTTAGTTTCTATGTCCTCTATTCTGTATCATTGGTCTACAAGTCTATTTTGGTACCAATACCATGTTCTTTTTATTACTATTGCTCTGTAGTATAGTTTAAGGTCTGGTATAGTGATGCCACCTACCTCACTCTTCTTGCTAAGGGTTGCTTTAGCTATTCTGAGTCTATTATTTTTCCAGATGAATTTCATGACTGCTTTTCCTATTTCTATGAGGAATGTCATTGGGATTTTGATTGTATTAAATATGTATAGTGCTTTTAGTAGTATGGTCATTTTGACAATATTAATTCTGCCTATCCAAGAATAAGGTAGATCTTTCCATCTCTTAAGGTCTTCTCTAATTTCTTTCTTTAGCGTTCCATAGTTTTCATTGTAGAGGTCTTTCATTTCTTTTGTTAAGTTGATTCCCAAGTATTTTATTTTATTTTTTGGTGCTATTATAAATGGGGTACTTTTCCTCGTTTCCCTTTCAGAGGATTTGTTAATGATACATACAAATTCCTTTTGATTTATGGTTGTTGATTTTATATCCTACTACTTTGATGAATTCATTTACTAGTTCTAGAAGTTTTCTGGTGGAGCTTTTTGGGTCTTCTAGGTATAGAATCATATCGTCAGCAAATAGTCCTAATTTAAGTTCTTCTTTTCCTATATCTATCCCTTTAATTTCTTTCATCTGTCTAATTGCTCTGGCTAGTGTTTCAATAACTATGTTAAATAGAAGTGTTGAAAGAGGGCATCCCTGTCTTGTTCCAGTTTTTAGAAGGAATGCTTTCAATTTTTCTCCATTTAGAATGATGTTGATCTGGGGCTTAGCATAGATAGCTTTTACGACGTTAGGACATGTTTCTGTTATCCCTAGTTTTTCTAGTGTTTTGAATAAGAAGGCGTGCTATATTTTATTGAATGCTTTTTCTGCATCTATTATGCTGCATCTATTATTTCTGCATCTATTATATGATTATATGTCTTACCTTTAAGTCTCTTGATGTGATGAATTGCATTTATTGATTTCTGTATGTTGAAGCAACCTTGCATCCCTGGGATGAACCCCATTTGATCATGGTGTACCATCTTTTTGATATGTTTTTGTATTCAATTTGCCAGAATTTTACTGAGAATTTTTGCATCTATGTTCATTAGAGATTTTGATCTGAAGTTTTCTTTTTCTGATGTGTCTTTGCCTGGTTTTGGAATCAGTGAGATATTGACCTCATAGAATGTGTTTGGAAGTGGTCCCTCTTCTTCTATTTCCTGAAATAAATTGACGAGTATTGGTGTTGGTTCTTCTTTAAAGGTCTTATAGAACTCAGCTGTATCCATCTGGTCCTGGGCTTTTCTTTTCTTTTTTTGGTTGGTAGGCTTCTGATGGTGTCTTCTATTTTGTCACTTGAAATTGATCTGTTTAAATGTGTCTATCATCCTGATTCAATTTGGAGAAATCATATGACTCTAGAAATTTGTTGATGCCTTCGATATTTTCTATTTTATTGGAGTACAAGTTTTCAAAATAATTTCTAATTATTTTGAAGATAATTTCTAATTATCTTCTGTATTTCTGTAGTGTCATTCATGATATTTCCTTTTTTATCACGTATGTTAGTAATTTGATTTTTTTCTCTCCTTCTCTTTGTTGCATGGCTGACGGTCTGTCAATTTTATTTATGTTTTCAAAGAACCAACTTTTTGTTTTGCATTTTTTTCAGTTGTTTCTTTTGTTTCAATTTCATTGATTTCAGCTCTGATTTTAGTTATTTCCTGTCTTCTATGCTTTTGGAATAAATTTGTTCTTTTTTTTCTAGGACTTTGAAATGTAAAGTCATTTATCTGTTGACTTTTTCTTCTTTTAAGGAATAAACTCCATGAAGTGAACTCTCCTCTTAGAACTGCCTTCATAGTGTCCCAGAGATTTCGATATGTTGTGTCCGTGTTCTCATTCATCTCTAAAATTTTTTTAATCTCCTCATTGATGTCTTCTGCAACCCATTGTACCTTCAGTAGCATATTATTTAGTCTCCAGGTGTTGGAGTAGATTTTATTTCTTACATTGATTTCTAATTTCATTCCATTATGATCTGATAGATGCAGGGTAGTATCTTTACTTTTTTATATTTGCTAAGGGTTGCTTTGTGGCATAATATATGTTCTATTTTAGAAAAGGATCCATGTGCTGCTGAGAAGAAAGTGTATTCTCTTGTTGAAGGATAAGATATTCTATATATGTCCTTTAAGTCTAAGTTATTGATTGTGTTTTTGAGTTCTATAGTTTCTTTGTTCAGCTTTTGTTTGGAAGATCTATCTAGTGGTGAAAGAGGTGTGTTAAAGTCACCCAAAATTATTGTGTTGTGGTCTATTTGATTCTTGAACTTGAGAAGAGTTTGTTTGTTGAATGTAGATACTCCATTGTTTGGAGCACATATATTTATAATGGTTATGTCTTGTTGATGTATGGTTTACTTGAGCAGTATGTAGTGTCCTTCTGTATCCCTTTTGGTTTACTTTAGCTTGAAGTCTACTTTATTTAATATGAGGATGGAATCCCCTGATTGTTTCTGCATTCCATGTGAGGGGTATGATTTTTCCCAACCTTTCACCTTCAGTCTGAATGTTTTTTCCTATGAGATGAGTCTCTTGGAGGCAGCATATTGTTGGGTCTGCTAGTTTATATCTTTTGATCCATGAGTTTAGGCCATTAACATACAGGGTTATTATTGAGGCATGCTTTGTATTCCCAGCCATTTTTAAATTTTTGATATTTAACTTGACTTGATTTCTCCTCGGATTAGTTTTTCCTTTAGTGTAATACCTCCCTCTGCTGATTTTCATCATTGTTTTTCATTTCCTCTTCATGGAATATTTTGCCAAGGATGTTCTGTAGTGTAGGCTTTCTAGTTGTGAATTCTTTTAACTTTTGTTTATCATGGAAGATTTTTATTTCATGAAATAAAACTAAAGTTTAATTTTGAAAACTAAAGTTTAATTTTGCTGGGTATAAGATTCTTGGTTGGCATCCATTTTCTTTTAGAGCTTGGCATATGTTGTTCCATGATCTCCTGGCTTTGAGGGTCTGGGTTGAAAAATCTGCTGAGATATGCATTGGTCTCCTTGTATACATGATCTGATTCTTCTCTCTTGCGGCCTTTAAGATTCTATCCTTATTCGGTATGCTATAATGTGCCTTGGTGTAGATCTGTTGTAATTTTGTAAATTTGGTGTCCAGTAAGCCTCTTTATTTGGTTTTCCAATTCATTCTTCATACTTGGGAAATTTTCTGATATTATCTCATTGAAGATTTTGTGCATTCCTTTGGTTTGAAACTCTGTACCTTCCTCTATCCCAATAACTCTTATATTAAGTCTTTTGATGGATAGCAAGAATTATGGGATACCATACCAAGATTCTTGATGTTCTGTTCATGGTTTCTTACTATCTTCACTTTGTGGTCAACTTTATTTTCCAGATTGTATACTTTGTCTTTATTATCTGACATTCTTTCTTCCAAGTGATCTAGTCTGTTGGTTATACTTTCCATTGAGTTTTTTATTTGGTTTATTATTTCCTTCATTTCAAGGATTTCTGATTGGTTTTTTTTTCAGAGTCTCTATCTCTTTCTTGAAGTATTTGCTCTCTTATCTCTTTGTTGGAGTGATCAATTTTTGACTGTATTCGCTCACTTAGGTCATTCTTTAATTCACAGATCATTTTAATTATGAACCTTCTGAACTCCTTCTCTGACATTTCATCAACTTCACTGTCCATGGGTTCTGTTATTGTAGTATCCTGGTTTGTTTATGGCACTTTCCTCCCCTTTTTTTTTTCATGTTGCTGCAGTACTGATCAGATTTGTAGTTACTGATATCCTTTCGAGGCCATTTATCTATGTGTCTTCCTTTCTTGCAGTGTGGATCTGAGATATTACAGTTTCTACCCCATATTCTTATAGTACCCGTGTAGATTGTCTGTACCTCACCTTGATGTTGGGCTTCCAGACCCTGCTGGTGTCCCTCAATGTATGCTACTGCAACTAAAGGTGGTGGCAGCAATAGCAGAGGTAACATGAGATAATAGTGGGGGTACCCCAAGATGGATGCAATGTCTTACAGAGATGGGGCTGAAAGGGTGGGCCTTACACTGTCTTTGGGATGCCTGCTCTGAGATGCAGCTGCTTCTAGGCCCTGACTGTTGTCAAAAGGTAGGGGCTACTGTGTGGGGAAGGCTATGGCGATGTCTGCAGTGTCTCAAGATCAAAGTGGGTTAGGCTTGGGCATCCAGGTGTGTGTGTGGGGGTGGTGAACTTGGACCTACTCTGGGCCTGTCCCACATATGTTGATGTGGGTGGATCTAGGCCAGGCCTGGGCTCCCATGGTGTTCTGTTGGTCTGAAGAGGTGGTCCTGTGCCAGAGCCTGAGTTCCGGGGAGTGTCTGCGGATGGCGGAATGGACCCAGGCCTACTGTCCATTGCATATTTTTTACCCTACTTTCCTACAGAATATTTTTTAAAGAGTAGGCAAATAAATTCAGTGATCATATGCAAATGACTCTTTGAGTTAAGGGGAAAGCAAGTCAGGAGATCATGTGGTAAAGACAGTGGTGGCTTCTTGTTCCTGTGTCTTCTCTTCTACAGTTGTTGCAGTACTGATCAGATTTGTAGTTGCTGATGTCCTCTCCAGGCCAGTTATCCAGAAAGATAGACCATCAAAACAGAAAATTCCTTAGAAAGAAATTCCTTAGAACTTTTCATGCTCAAAGATTCCTGGAACTAAGTTGCATGTGGGAAAGGGCAACCATCCTGGCAACCCCCACTGAAATTCCAATTTTAGGTTTATAGAAGGTGGTAGGACTGGAGAAAATTTGACTGGGTACTTCTCAGTGGTCTTTAAGTTCATCTCAGTCAATTGTCTTTTGAAGGTTTTAGGAGCCAGCTTCAGGAGGACACAATGTCTTAGTTTGACTTTTCCATTTAGTTAACAGGCTTTAAAGAGTGGGAGATCAATCTGAAAGGCTGTTCATTTGATTTCTTTTAATATATAAGAAAATTGTATGAAGTCTGTGGCTCTATTTTAAATTGTAGAATTTTGAAACTGGAAGAGAGGCTAGAAATAACAAGTCATTTTGTACTTTTACCAGTGGAAAAAATAAGCCCTGAGAGGACAAGGAAGTTGCTGATGGTTTCATAAGAATTCAGAGTTCATGTCAGAAATAAAGGCCATGTGTTTTGTCTCCTGGGATGCTTATACTAGCTCTTCTTATACCAAGCATTCTCACCCTACTCGCCCCACCCCCCTGAATTCTCTACTCATTTTAGAACATAGATTGAATCTTGCCACTCTCCACAGGATTTTTGGCACATTGAGCATAAAATCCAGACTCCCTTCCCAGGCTCCTTCTGGCACCTGCCTCACTTTTCTCCTTGTTTATCATCTCTCTTCTTCTTAGCTTATCACATTCCAGTCACACTGTCTTCCTGTTGTTCCTCAAATACAGAAACACTGCTTCTCAGGGTCTTCCACCTGACTTTTCATTGCCTCCGCTTGGAGTATTCTTCCCCCCCAGATCTTTGCCTGGCTTGTTCTCTCTCATCATTGATGTTGTGGCTGAATATTGTTTCTTCAGGAGGAGGCTTCTTCCCATGTGCTCTCCCCTTATTTTGTTTTATTTTTAGTCATATAAAATTAAATTGTTTATTTGCTGTCTAACTCCTTTTTGGCATGCAAATGCCATGAAGGCATGGAGTTTGTCTTGCTCACTGCAGACTCACAGACATGCACAAAAGCATCTGGCTCATAGCCAATGCTCAGTGTGTGTGTTGTTTCAACAAATGTTGGTGGCTGGATCAAATAGAGTTCAGTTTATGAACATTTAGGATCTGTTTGTATTCTAATTTCCTTATCTATAAAACAGTGTTGCAAGGCTTTTGAGAGATCAGATAATCAAACAAGGCTATGCCCATTCTTTGTAAATGGTGAGGAATGGGCTTATGTTTGTGGTTGTTACAGAATGATCCTGTGCTCTTAAGGCAATAGGAAAGGCCAGGCCCTCTCCAGTAATCCCGCCCCTGATGCTTTTCCTTTGCAGAGACACACCCTGCTTGGCAGGGGAGGAGGAGTGGACTACTGCCCCAGTTCCCCAGACCATCATGGACCTCTTCCAAAACGGGAACTGGACAATGCAGAACCCTTCACCTGCCTGCCAGTGTAGCAGTGACAAAATCAAAAAGATGCTGCCTGTGTGTCCCCCAGGGGCAGGGGGGATGCCACCTCCACAGGTGAGTCCCCATCAGAGTAAGACTGCATAGTTCATGCAGGGTCAGCAGCCAGCATCTGCTGGGAGCAGGAATGAGTGAGATGTGAGATTAGGATAGTTTATTTCAGCCTCGAGGTTAATGCTTATCATAAGGAAAAGCAAGGGAGTTTTGAGGGAAGGGGATTTGGACCACAGTGTACCTATGCCTGTCCCACAGTGTTGGTGTCATAGGAAAGAGAGTGGTAGGCATGGCTTCTAACCCTCGTTCTGCCACAAATTAACTGGTGGCCTTCCAAAAGGCCATTTTAATTCTCTGGGCTTCCTTCTTAACTGCTGGATTAGGGAGGCTGAACCAGAAAACTTTCAATGGGCCTTACCAGTTCTGAAATTTTTCTGCGATTCTGAGTTTAGGACAGTTATCTGAGCCTTTTTGTTTCTTCCTCACAATTTTAGGAAGTCTTGTTTGTGCTACCTTTCTGCTGCTTTATCAGCATCCAAGTTGAAGGGTGAGAATAAGGCATTTTAAGCAGATGTAAGAAGTCATGGTTACCACTCTAAGTAGCTAATCCACTCAATGAACTCCAATGAACACAAGAATTCACTAGGCAAAGTTTGTGATTCTGTGCCCCAATATCTCTTGTGGTAAAGAAAAATCACATCTCAGTGCTTATTGTTTAGTTATTCCAAATAATTCCCTAGGGAAGACCTTGGTGTGGTATAAGTGCATGACCAGTACTGAGGGCAGCATGGACCAGATCTTGGTGGTGGTTGGTGGAGGGTGATGCCTGGGCCCTGTGGTTAGGGCTCCAGTCACACAGTGGCATGTGTTGGAGGAACATCTGTCACTGTAGCCCTTGATATGTTTTATGTGCCAATTCTTGTCTAAGAAGACACACATGCTTGATTTTTATGTCGTGACAGAGAAAACAGAACACTGCAGACATCCTTCAGAATCTGACGGGAAGGAACATCTCGGATTACCTGGTGAAGACGTATGTGCAGATCATAGCCAAAAGGTGATTATTTACGCAGTGTGGCCTGTGTTTTATCATCCCTGATTAGAGGAGTTAAAGGCCTACAAATAGTGGACCCACATGGTGGGGAGATTGCCAGAGTATGGCTTGATGTTTCTACTGGAAGTTTAGGATGTCATCCTAAACTAGAAATGATGCGTAGAGGTACTGTGAGCATTCAGTTTTTAGCTTAAAGGTTGAGGCAGCATTGTCTAGAATGAAAGTAAGTATGCATTCAGATTTGAATTCTACCACTAACTAGTTGCTTGACCAGGAGCATTATCAGGCAGAACCTTAATCTGAAAAAGGGAGTGGTGGTGGTTTACCTCCAGGTTAAGGGGACAACTCTGAGTGACAGTAATCAAAATTTTCTCTTTGTTATCCTTTTAAAACTCTAATTTGGGGGCTGGGAATATAGCTCCATGGTAGAGTGCCTGCCTACTATGCACGACACTCTGGGTTCGATCTCCAGTATTGTGGAAAAAAAGTCTTAATTTATATAAAAGTGATATTACTGTTGCTCCTACAAGTTTGTTGTGAGAACTAAATGAAGTGAATTATGTGAAGTGTCTTAGATGCTCATGTGATATCATGGGGAGAACCTTGAGAAGATACAGTAGCTCGTGGCTATGGAACTTTGAAGCTTCTGGGACCTGGTGGCATAGTGTCAAATGTTTAGTTAATGCTCAGAAAATTTGTGTTCTGGTTCCCTTCCCAGCAGCTTGATAAAGAGGGGTATCTGTGTTAGAAGCTCAGTATCTTTAAATGATAAAGCTGATCAAAAATGTAATGACCTTGAGTCATTAACATAACTTCTCCATATGTCATTTATAACTGATGTATTATTTGAATTGAAAAATCTTCTAGTTAATTCATGCCTTGGTTTGTAAGGTGGTTTTTAAAACTGGCTCAACCCAAGTATGACCTTAATGTAAGGTTTTTAAGATAGAATACAAGGTATGTTGAGATTAGGCTTCTTTCCACTGGTACAGTCCTGTAGTGCCAGCCTGATGATAGGATTACTTCTGGTCCTTTCTTTTGTCTTCAGGTAGATGTTTACTCCTTTTGCATCATCAGGTATAGCATCAGTCTTTCTAGAACTGATTTTTGGTTTTTGTCTTTATTTCTGCAGCTTAAAGAATAAGATCTGGGTGAATGAGTTTAGGTAAGTTGATCTCAAGATTTTCCCTGGTGCTTCTAGTCTTGGGAGAATGATTTTTATGCAGGCATATTGGATGGAGGGGAAGCTGTTGGTTTCGGGATTGTTTGCCCCTCACACACTCCTGGGTGCCACATCACTGTGAGGAGAGAAAGGCCCTGTAGAATCTATGGAGCATGTGGGGTATAGACAGGCTTATATTAGACTTGGATTTTCTGCCCAGAGCATTTCTACTCAGTGTCCAGCTGCCACTTCAGAGGCCTTTGAACAATCCGGTTCACTGATTTCCTTAAGGGCACTTAGAAATCTCTTGTGAGTCTCCAGGGACTAGTAACATTATGAGGGAAATACCTATCCTAGTTGCAGTTTTACCCAATCAGATTCCCACGGGTTCCCAGGGACTCAAGAACAATTTTTCAGGCCTTTGGCATAAGATAAAGAAGGTCTTGGAGAAAATAAAAAACATTTTCATATTTTAATCCATTTGTCCCTCTGGGTCTTGAAGATGTGAGGGGGTAAGGAAGCATCTTTGGATCCAGTTTATATAATCATGGAAATGAGATGGCTGGTGTGACTTCATCAGGAGACCTTAAAGGCTCCCTGTTACTGTTTCACACTTTTCTTCCTTGCCTTGTCCCCAAGGGCCAGGATCTTTGAAAACTCTGGGCAGAGCAGAGTAGCCCTCATGCTAGTAAAGATACAAGGTCTCTTATCCCCATCTGGCCCACTTGGGACAGTGTCCCTCACCACCTACCCTTCTACCCCATCTGCTTGCCTACAAAGACAGTAGTGAATGTGAAATAAATGACCTTACTTTTCTCAGTGTCTCAGATATCTAACTATAATCAGACCCAGGACCTCCCTACTGGGCAGCAACCCAGTTAATAGCTTGCTAGAATCCAAGGTATAACTTGTCTGAATCAAACTTTGGTTGAATAAGAAATGGGTCTCTAAGAGGCTTGTCCACACTCATGTGGTGTCTGCTGCTGGTGATCACATGTGGCATACTGGGTTTTAATGTCAGGCTGTTCTTCTAGGTATGGTGGGTTTTCCCTCGGTGTCAGTAACTCTCAAGCACTTCCTCCAAGTCAAGAAGTTAATGATGCCATCAAGCAAATGAAGAAACACTTGAAGCTGGCCAAGGTAGTATATCCATCTTGAGACATGTTGGAAGAAAGGGCTTGGAGCTACTGGGACATGAGCATAGTGGGCAGATAGATCTGACCAGCTAGCAGCTCATTGTTCAGATTATCTTTGACTACTGAGCCATCATTGGTATTCTGTGACTTCAACAAGACGGGATTGAATTATTCAGTGTATACTTAAAATCCTGAAAGTGTAGACCACAAATAGATTCAGAGATTTAAAAGTTCTTAGAATAACTGTTTGTCAGTTTGGCCAGTAGTAAATAAACTGGCCTTCAAGCAGACTTCCAAAACAATCACTAACTAAACAGAAATGGATGAGTTTCATTTTTAAGTTGGCTGGCTGGTCTTCAGGTCCTAGTGAGCACACACTTCATTTCTCTGTATCTCAGATTTCCCATTTTGAACTGAGAATTGAGGGAGTCATATGACATGGATTTTGTGATCCTGGACAGCAGTGATAGTCCTAGAGTCCAGTCTGTACTTCTGCCTTTGGAACACAGGCCCTAATGTCTGACACATCTGCACATAAATTGTGTTTGTGGTTCTTGGGATGATGCCAGGGGAACACTTGGAAGAAATTCTCATTGCCAGGTTATACAGACAACAGTCTTGGGACTTCAAGCCACAGGATTTCTCAGATATTTTTAAGACTGTGGCATTATGGAAACATTCATGCTGTAGGCTTCTGGTCAGTTGGTTCTCAGGAATCATTTAATGGCTTTAAATTTAATTTTAGTGTGGTAGTGGTGGTGTTGCTCTTGATAGGGGTGTCTTGTTGTCCACAGCTTCCGGACTGACTGTTGCCCTTTACCTGTTTGAATCATCACAATTGAGGTGGGTTTCTGTTGTTTACAGGACAGTTCTGCAGATCGATTTCTCAACAACTTGGGAAGGTTCATGACAGGACTGGACACCAAAAATAATGTCAAGGTAAAATGCTGTCTGTGTTTTACTAACTTTTTGGTAACCTATCCTGTTCCCTGAAGTATTTTCAGCCATAGTAAAATTGGAGGGGTATTCATGACAGAAAAGAGCAAATGGTTAAATCCACTAGGGAGGCTGTATAGTGGAGTGATTAAGAGAATTTGTTTTGTTGCCAGACTTTGACTTGAATTACTTAACCTTCAGTTTTCTCATCTGTAAAATGGGGATAATAATCATGGCTCTCTCCAAATAGTTATGGTGAATATATGAATTAAAGATACAAGGTCCTCAGTACAACCCTGGGCCCCATGGTCGGTGGTTGTATCCTTGTGTTATCATCACTCTGCCATGTTCTGCAGTGTTTTGTATTGGTATATGACTTGAGTTTCTAAAATTTAGGTGCATGATTTGTGTGTGTGTGTATGTGTGTGTGTGTGTGTATGTACCTACTTCTGAGAGTAGTGTTTAGGAACATTTTCTTTTACCTGCTATGTTTTATCTCAGGTGTGGTTCAATAACAAAGGCTGGCATGCTATCAGCTCTTTCCTGAATGTCATCAACAATGCCATTCTCCGGGCCAACCTGCAGAAGGGAGAGAACCCTAGCCAGTATGGGATTACTGCTTTCAATCACCCCCTGAATCTCACCAAGCAGCAGCTTTCAGAAGTGGCTCTGTAAGTATGGCTGTGTCTAAAAGAATGGGGTGAGGAGAGAGTACTGGGGAAATCTGGAGCAGGAGAGGGAAATAGAAGGCTCCTTGTAGGGTAGCTGTTGCAGAGTCAAGTACAGTATGTAAGTCTGGGTCCATCCAGACTCTGGGCAGAAAAGATCACTTTACAAATTGACCAGCAGGGCCTTTTTGAATTGTAGAAGAAAATGGCACAGATATGCAAAAATCATTATATTTGGTGATTCATATAAAGCAAGTTGAAAATTGTTAATACAATCCTAAAATAAGTATATTCACCATTAACACATAAAAGTCAGTTTCATTTGTTTTAAAACTGTTTTAACCCAGTGAAATATGCTTTAAATAGTTTGACTTGAATTTGTCTTGAATTTGTGTGTGTGTGTGTGTGTGTGTGTGAAGTTTAAAGCCAGTACAGTCTTTGGAATTATAGAGATCTGGGTTTAAATCTAGACTGTCAACTTTCTAGATGTCTGATATTAAATGAGGCCATTTATGTAAATTGCCAAGCCAAGCTCCCAGCACAGAGTTGACATTCAATATGTCATATCCCCTTTCTATAAATGGAGCATGATGCAGTTAGTTTCTACTTAATTCCTATAGAATATCAATAATGGACACTAGGGATCTTTATACCAACACCTTCTTAATTGGCTTGTAAAGTGTCTTATAAAAAGAATCTGATAGAATTGTTATATGTGTTAGATTGATATGCTACATTGTGTTGTTCTAAAACTTACTTAGAGCAATAAATATTAACTTATTTGAGTAGTTTCATACCATTATTTTTTGTGTGTATGGATATTTATTATTTATTGCTCTTACAATGTTAAGAACAATGGACAAGGGGCTGGGGTTGTAGCTCAGTGGCAGAGCACTTGTCTATCACATGTGAGGCACTGTGTTTGATCCTTAGCACCACATTAAAAAAATAAAGGTATTGTGTCCATCTACAAATACAATATTTTTAAGAAAGAACAATGGATAAAATTGAATATTGTTAGACCACACCCAGACTTCCTTTAACAGCTTCATATGGCAGTGGACTCTTTAACCTTAGTGAAATCAGCTTTGCATATGATTTTTAAAAAATAATACCAGGAATTAAATCCAGGGGAAGTTTACCACTTAGTTACACCCCTAGCCCTTTTTATTTTGACACAGGGTCTTACTAAGTTGTTTAGGGCCTCACTAAATTTCTGAGGCTGATCTTGAACTTGCGATCTCTTGCCTCAGCCTCTCTAGTTGCTGGGATCATAAGGGTACACCACTATACCGGGCTCAGGTTTGCATTTGAATTGTCATTTTTTTAAACTTGCAAATGATCATATTTAACCTTGAATAAAACATATTTGGTGAACAGATGTTTTTCCCTGAGCTTTCTTTGGATGTGTGTGTTTATGTCTCTCTCTCTGTGTATGTCTCCTCATTTGTTGTATTTCCACAATAAATGCATCAAAGACATCTCTGATTTTCACTGCCTTTTTTCTTTCTAGGATGACCACGTCAGTAGATGTACTTGTGTCCATATGTGTCATCTTTGCGATGTCCTTTGTCCCAGCCAGCTTTGTTGTGTTCCTGATCCAGGAGCGGGTCAGCAAAGCCAAGCACCTACAGTTTATCAGTGGAGTGAAGCCTGTCATCTACTGGCTTTCCAATTTTGTCTGGGATATGGTAAGGGTACAGGCCTACTATCTTTGTATGAATCTCCATCAGGGCCATGAAATGGCATATATAAGACAGAGCACCTGTCACTGAGAATTGTTCCAGTTATTCTAAAGGTGCATGAGAAAAGGAATGGGAGAGACACTTATACACTTATACACTTCCATAACTCCAAATATGGTGCTGGATGCAGAGCTGACTTCACACAGGAAAGAATATCTGACTATACTGATGACAGTTATTACCTAATTTCCTATTTGAAAACTTTCCCAAGAAACAGAAATGGAAGGACCTTAGTCTCTCCCAAGCCAGTACTTTTAACTTCTCTGATAAATTTTGACCTATAGAGTCAAGATATTCTTTATCTTGTTAGGAAAGCCATATGTTCTTTAAAAACTCCATACATTTTACCATAAATTTATTCATTCATTTGCAAATGTATTTTTGTACCAGCTATAATTAATATATTGCTTCTATTTGGACCAATATGGAAGCCTTCAAAGAATTTTGAAGTTCTAATTTAATAATAAAGTGAAGTTGACCTATATTTCCTTATGAATTCCATGAATTCTAAGCCATAAGGAACAAATCTAGTTCTTTCCTCTTTGGATGGCTCCTCAGATATTTAAAGACAACTCTCATCTAACCAAAGTCTTCCACAGATGAGATGATATATGAGAACACACTTAGTCATCTCTAAAGCACTGTAACAATGTGATAATGATGGAGATGATGATGATGTCTTTACTTATTATACCAAGACTCTAAGACTGGCCCCATATTCCATATTGTTAATGTCCCTTTTGAAAAGCAAAGTCCAGAATTAACCTTGTATTCAGGCGATGGTTTGAATGGTTACAAGTCTAGAGGGAATTGATCTTTCTTCCATACTTCTATTCTGCATTTTAGAAAGAGCACTGTCTTATTGGCAACTTGATAGTGAACTGGAATCTTACTTCACAAAAATGACTGTTAAATTGGAAAGCTTTTGTGTTATGCTAATACAATTAACTTTTTAGAACTTAAACTTTACACTTATCCCTTTTAAACTGCATCTAGTTAAGTGTCTATTGTGTTTTGTTTTTGTTTTATCTTGGTCCAGTAATTACTTCATTCATTTAAAATATACTGAGTGCTTACTCTGTGTCTGACTATGCCAGGCATAGGAGATTCAGAGAGAGATGGAGTCCCTACCTTCAGGGACATCACTTATATTCTTGTATATTATCTGCCTCTACCTGGTTTAGAATCTGCAATTTGCTATCAGCATATCTTCATCTAAGTTGTTGATAAACACATTGAATAGGATAGGACTAATGCAGAGTCCGGTAGCCTTAAGCTGCAATTTTTTTAACAGCTGACAAAAATCACTGTCACCTCCCTGCCTGTGCTTTGCCCTGCCAGCTATGAAATCTCATAATCGTTCTATGGTCAGGTCTTTATTTCTGCATTTTAATGCCTGAAGCACTGTCAGAACAGACTTTCAAATTATTCTCAGTGTGATGAAACAATTCTGACATTCATGTTATGAGCGCTTACCTTACAAATAGATTACATGTGAGATTGAACTTGGGCAGACTATAATATAGCATTAATGATGAAACAGACACAATCATCTCTGGGAAGAATAATGGAAGCTTATTTGTCTCCTGTGAAATTGAAATTCCTCCGACTGAGGATCCATCGTTCAGTGAGTTTACTGAGCGTGACACCTTGGCTTAGTTGTGAGAAAGACAGAAAGGGCATGCAGTTTATAAAACCAACCAAGGGTAAAATGCTTGTCACAATGTATTGTCCGTATTTTGATTAATAGTTTATGTGGCTTCATTAATTCAATATTATTCTCCAATATGTTTGTCTGCCCTTTCTTGTCTGGTGATGGTAAAGACTTGGAATGTGCTGTATTTTTGACTTACGAGTTAACTTTATTTCCTTGTTTTCTCTTTTAGTGCAATTATGTGGTTCCTGCTACATTGGTCATTATCATCTTCATCTGCTTTCAGCAGAAGTCCTATGTGTCCTCCACCAACCTGCCTGTGCTAGCCCTTCTTCTTTTACTATATGGGTAAGGCACTTTTGGGTAGAGGACTCTAAAAGTGGGTAAGGCATATAGTACCCAATGTCATAGGGAGGGTAGAGGACTCCAATGGACATTTATCTTCTTGTCTCACCAGGTGGTCAATCACACCTCTTATGTACCCAGCCTCCTTTGTGTTCAAGATCCCCAGCACAGCCTATGTGGTGCTCACCAGTGTGAACCTCTTCATCGGCATCAATGGCAGTGTGGCCACTTTTGTGCTAGAGCTCTTTACCAACAATGTGAGTTCTGTAGAAAGAGCACCTCCTACTGGGATGGGCACTTCTGGGTGCCAGAGGACAGTGGTTAATTAGGATCCTATTCCACTTCTCTGTGACTTTGACTCTGCTGACTACTCCGTCCTCTTTCAGATACAGCCTTCCGTGGTCTACACAATACCTTTGTCTCCTGCTGTGCCTTATATTTCCCTGGCCAAACATTTCAGTTTCTTCTGTCAAGTTCTTTTATGCTTCCATTTCAGTGTCACTTTGCCCAAGGCTCAGTCCTCTGTCAGCTTTGCTTTCCACTTGAGACACCATATCTGGGCAATGCCATTCAATCCCAAGGCGTGCACCACTGCCTTTCTCAGTGTCTTATTGTTCTCTCAGATTTATGCCTTGATTGTTCCCTCGAACTCTACTCTCCCATTTTCACATACCTGGTGGATGGCTTCATTTAAATAACTTATAGATACCCAGAACTGGATATGTCGTCATCTTTCCCCTTAGAACCTAGTGTTTCTCTTGCCATCCCTGTCATACTTGCTGGCATTACCATCCAATGCAGTTGCCTAACCCAGCTCTCTTGGAATCATCCTTGATGCTTTGCTATTGCTTATTTCACATGTTTGACTGGTCCCATCAGTTCTTTCAGTTACACGTCGCATAAACAAGACTCCTTCCATTCCTGTTGTCACTGCCTTTGTCCAAATACCTTAGCTCAGCACACAAGGGTTTCATAGATGAACAACCTTTCCTGGCCGCTTCCCACTACACCCTTTCTCAAAGCCCTGTAACTTTAGCAGAGTTGTCCCGTAAACTCAGTATAATCCTGTAGGCTTGGCTTGAAATGCCCTTCTTGTATTGCAGAGCCTGGTACTATTCTCCCTGCCCTTCAAGATTTAGCTCAAAGGTGATGTTGTGCTACTCTGCCCTTTGGGATGTGCTCTCTTTTTCCCTGGGCCCTCAGAGCCCTCCGTTCTGCCTCTAGTACCACACATATCCAGTTACATAGTCATTTCCTATTTCCATGTTTCTCTTCCTAACCACAGAGACTATTTATTCATTAGCTTTTACCTCTCCCATGCCCCAGCACAGTGCATCTTACAAATAGTAACTTCCTTAATCCCTGGATATGTGGCCAATGTTGGCTGGGTGTCATAATAATTTTTGATGTATTTAAGAAGATTTTTATAAAATTCTAGCAAAATCCTAAAATTCAAATATTGACCCAGACACAAGCAATTTGCTTTTAAAATATTAAGCAAATATTTTGTTATGGATTTGCTTCTGGTCAAACATAGCCTTGTTGCTATTCTTTGTTCATTTCTTTATACCCACAGCATTACTCCAAAGTTTTTTAAAAATATGGAAAATGCCTACTCCTATTTATTGGTATCCAAATTCAAAGGTTCATTTTATTCTCAGGGAATCAAATTGTTTCTTTACTCCCATATTTCAGACTTGGATACATTTTTAGCCTAAACTATGATTGACATCCATACTTTCTCTCTCTGTTATCTTTTTAGAAGCTGAATAACATCAATGATATCCTGAAGTCTGTGTTCTTGATCTTCCCACATTTTTGCTTGGGACGAGGGCTCATTGATATGGTGAAAAACCAGGCAATGGCTGATGCCCTGGAAAGATTTGGTGAGTGGAGCAGTGGCTGCTAGAGGTTTCAGAAGAGATGGCAATTGCATGGGCCTTGGGCCCTAGCTTTTGTTTTGGAAAGGGACTGATGAATGGGCACTGGATGTCCATATTCCTCTTGCCCCCCTGAATGTTTATGCCAGTACAGCTGTTCTGGTGTAGTGTGACATAGCTATTTATCTGTGAAAGGGCATTTTTGGGAGTAAGGAAAATGCTGGCATTTGCTTGTACCCAGTGCCTCATGCTACTACTTGAGTTTATTGGAATTACTGAAAAAGTAACACAGCATTGGGACTTAGATACAGAACAAGAATCAGAAGGAGAGATGTACACTTTGACTCTATTAGGAAAATCACAGGCCTGGAGGTCATATATTATCTTTTACACAATCTATAAAAAGATAATTCACTGCAGCTCTTTCTACCTTTAGAGTGGTTAAAAATATTTCTCATATCATCATATGACTGTCATTCATCTACTGGCTAATGTAGTTAGATGGGCCATGTCATTTGACAGACATAGAAGAGGGACTTTCTTCAACTTGGAGGTACAAAGGAGATGTATAAGGAATTTAAGGAATAGTTAGATAAAATCAGGTGACTTAATTGAGTCACTGGGTTACATTATGTGCCGTTGAAATGGTCATCTTTTTAATGTGCTTTCTAGTATTTCTTATTACTAAAAACTTGGAATTCATTAAAATACTGACCTTAAAAATTATCCTGGATTGTTTGCCTTATCTAAAAGGATTTTTGGCCTATCTCATTCAAAAGATATTAGCTATCTGACATGAAGTTATAGATCTAAGACATGTTGGCTCTAAAATTCTGATTGATACAGGGTAGTAGTATGTTCCCACAAGTCAGATTTGAAAAGTAGTCACTCTCATTATTTTTTCTCCTTTTCTTTGGTAATAGCCATTGGTGTTTCTAGGAAAATAGGTGAACTGGACCCCATGTTTGAAGAAGGACATGGTTCTTGACACCTTCATTCTGACTTGATTTCTGAATTTTGTTTACTAGGGGAGAATCGCTTTGTGTCACCACTCTCTTGGGACTTGGTAGGACGAAACCTTTTTGCCATGGCTGTGGAAGGGGTGGTATTTTTCCTCATTACAGTTCTGATCCAGTACAGATTCTTCATCAGGCCCAGGTAAGCTTTTGCTCAGAACTCATGGAGCACTTGGTAGAGGGTCACAGAGGGGACACAGGGAAACACTTGCCAAGGATGGTTGGATCGAATTTGAACTCAATAAAATCAAATTGATTTTCCTATTATGGGCATCCTGCAACGCCTACCCTGCCAAGGCTGGAAGTTGTGGCAAGCAGGTTTTAGGAGATTGCTTTAGAGACTGGATTTTGTTTTTAAAAAGAGTTTGAAAGGTTGTTTTTCTTAAAATTTTTCTTCTAAGACCAGTGAAAGCAAAGCTTCCTCCTTTGAATGATGAGGATGAAGATGTAAGGCGGGAAAGACAGAGAATTCTGGATGGTGGAGGACAGAATGATATCTTGGAAATCAAGGAGTTGACTAAGGTGAGATAGTGAGTAGGGGCTATTACAGGCTTAATTTTTCAGTTGTATGTGCTGGAAACTACCCTAGTTGCTTAATGAAAAAGCTTGCTTCCCCAAATGTGCATCTATACTAAGCTACTGTCAATTTAATTTTATTTTAAAGATACATGGAAACTTCTTAATTAGAGAGTCTACTGAGAATACTTTTGTAATGTGAATTTCCATTCTCAAATTTATTTCTTTTACTTATATTTATTTGTGTGTTAGTTATTAAAACATTATATTGTTATGTTGTATGCATGTACAGATATGTAACAACAAATCCCATCAATATGTACAACTATAATGCACCAATAAAAAATGAAGAAAAAACATACTAATATTATATATCTAGTCAAAACTGAGGTATGGAGAATAAATTGTTGATTTTAAATTTTATAATCACCAAAGCTGACATGTCTCTAATGCCCGCTTAGATGGCAGAATCCCAAATTTCACTTTTTGTAACACATAGAATATTTGAAATACTTTGATTGCAAAATTTTATCCTGTAGAATCTAATTTTAGGCTGGGGTTGTGACTCAGTGGAAGAGTGCTTGCCTAGCACATGTGAGGAACTGGGTTTAATCCCTGGCATCATGTAAAAATGAACAAATGAAGTAAAGGTATTATGTCCCCCTACAACTAAAAAAAATTTTAAAAAAATTAAAAATGAACTATAAATAATACATGGAAAAAATATGTAGATATTAGTGACTGATATATTTTTTAAAAGACCCAAATTAAAAATTAAAAAGAAATTCACTTTTATTTTGAGCTTCAAAGTTACACCTGGTTGGCAGAGAGAGAAATGGCTCTTAGCACATCATATATGACTTAGTCTTATTGATAGAGTCTTATTTCATGGCGTGTTTGGGTTATAATCCTCTCTGCCACAGTTGCTTGGAAGAGCTGTGAGTCACTGAAGCTCATGAATTTGCATTTTGTCTGTTGCAGATATATAGGAGGAAGAGGAAGCCTGCTGTTGACAGGATTTGTGTTGGCATTCCTCCTGGTGAGGTAAACACACTTTGTCTGCATTGTGTTTGTTAATTCACACTGTATCTATCCAATCAAATAACCATGTTTATAAAGGATGAAAATGGCTTTCAAAGTTTCTCTCCTTATGCCTGTGTGAAGCAATCAGTCATCAAGAGATTGGGGACCCCTTATATCAAGAGAATGATTTTGGATAATCTCGGGCATTTTAAGAAAAGCATGTACACCCAAAATGTGCTTTTGTGATCTATTTCAGAGGATGAGGGAATTCAAATAGATTTTTCTCCTTCTCATTTCTGATGTGTCCTTTTATGCCCTTTAGTCAAATAAGGTGGTATAATTTGACTAACTGGCTTTCATTACTGTTTTTCACACATCCATTAACTTTGTCTTAATCTGACAACTCAAATGGTACTTAAAAATACAGACTTGCTGAAAATGATCCCATTATAAAATACATATTTAATATCTGTATGATGTCCTAAACCAAAAAGATATTTGTCATTGATATTTAAGAATGATGTTTCAGGATGATGTCATATAAAAATGAAGCTCAGTTGGCTATTTTCTAGGGTTGTTCAAATTTAGTTTTAGTAGTTTGATTATACAACTCACCTGGTCTTATTCTTTCAGTGCTTTGGACTTCTGGGAGTTAATGGTGCTGGGAAATCATCCACTTTCAAGATGCTAACTGGAGACACCACTGTTACCAGAGGGGATGCTTTCCTTAACAAAAATAGGTGAGAAAAGAAGTGATCTGTATTTTGTTACAAGGACTTTTTTTAGTTTTAAAGAAACACATTGTTATTTTTTGATTATAATAGTACACTTTAGATTTCATAAAAATGAAACTGTTAAATATAGTAAAGTTTAAAGAAGAACAAAAAAAATCATCCATAATTTCACTACCTGGAGATAACCACTCTACATTTTCTTTCAGTCTTACTGCATCACTTTTATCAGCTTTTTCATACGTGTAAATTACTTGTTTTTATTTTTTATTTTTTTAAATAATTACTTTTTAGTTTTAGGTGGACACATATCTTTATTTTACATTTATGTGGTGCTGAGGATCGAACCCAGTGCCTCGTGCGTGCTAGGCGAGCACTCTACCACTGATCCACGACCCCAGCCCAATTACTTGTTTTTAAAGAACAATTCAGTAATTCTTAGTGAATTCACAGAATTGTGCCATCATCACTACAATCCAGTTTTAGATGTTTTCTATCACCCCAAATCTGTCTTTCTACACATATAAATGTATCATAAAATTGAGATTATTCTGCATATAGGTTTAAAATTAGTTTTTATTGTTAATGGTTATATTATGAATATTTTCCAGTGGGTTAAAAATACATTGCTCCATAAAATTCCTCTGTGTACATGTACCTATAATTTGTTTAATCAATTCCTTATAAATGTTGGGCATTTATTAATTTTTATTTTTTACTATATAAATATGTGCTTGTATACAACTTTTATTGTTTCTTTGTATTAGTTTCTACAAGGTATTACCTGCCAGCTCATCTTCTAGAAAGAGTGGACCCACTGATGAAGCCATCACTAGGCTGTTTTCTGAGACTGTACAGTTACAAAGCAGTCTGATCTTTGGGAGTACAGCAACACATTAGAGGCCTGTTAGGCAGTATTAACCTTGAATGCTCTAAATATGTGGGGTTTCTTCAGGCTTTCTATATGGATACATGGTACAAAGGCAGTGACCTTTAAACTTTTCTGAACCATGATCCATGTAGGATATAATATTTTATACTTCAGCCTGATACAAGATACATTAACACACATATGATTTAATGAAATTTTTCATAAATAGTACCTGCTGTTACTACTTAAAATACACTCTAATAACTCTTATTTTATTCTCTATCATGTCATTTAATTTTGTTGTTGTTGTTGTTACTGGGGATTGAACTTAGGGGCACTCAACCATTGAGCCACGTCCCCAGCCTAATTTTATATTTTGACTAGAGACAGGGTCTCACTGAGTTGCCTAGTGACTTGCTGTTACTGAGGCTGTCTTTGAACTCAAGATCCTCCTGCTTCAGTCTCCAAAGCCTGTGGGGTTACAGGTGTGCGCCACTGCGCCCGGCATATCATATCATTTAAAAAGTGCTGGTTGTGGATTTATTTTATAAATCACTAATGGGAGATGACTCTAAATTTGAAAACACTGAACAGGGGAATAGCCAATAATATTGAAGAGTGAGGAAACTGATGTACTCGTTGATCTTTTTTCCCCCTTATCAATCATTTCAGTAGCAACTTAAGAACCTTAAAAGAACAGAACTTTTGGGAATACCACTGTTCCCTAGGCTTATTTCTAATGCTCCTGGGGCACTTAGCAATGGCAGCAGTAACTGGCTCAACCTAAGGTTTATCATAGTAATGGGTTATAAGAACTGACTCAGTCATAATTCTGGAGAAAGCTGACACTGGGAGTTCTAAATAGATAAGCAGAGATGAATGACCACTGCCAAAAGGCCAAGTTCAAGTAGGTCACAACCAGTACTTTTCAAATGACATGTTAGAGAATAGAATAAGAATTATCAGAATGTACTATTAGTAGTAACAACAGGTACCATTTTATGAAACATTTCATTAAATCATATGTGTGAGTATTAATGTATCTTATTGAGGGTGTGAAGTGCAGGCATGAAAATGGGATATAGACACTGAAATTTTCATACATTAGGGATTCTTAACCTTATTGGCATCAAAGAACCTAAAAATTGCCCCCACCTGTAAGATTGTAGGTGTATTTTTCTGTTTCCACATGTTCAGAGGGTCTACGATAAAGGAACAAGCAAAAAACCCTTAAAAGCTAGGAGGGTTTCTGGGCTAGGTATTTGGTAGGACCAGAATATGTGGAATATGCACACTGTGGTTGAGTCAATGTATGGCTCAGCAGAAGGCAGAAGGGAGCTCACACCCAGGATTTCTGGGTCCAGATGGTCATGAAGACAACTTTGGGCTGACAATGCACTTGGTACATATGACCACAGGAGCAAGTCTGGGATGAAGATGTTAAAGCTCCAGATAGTGTTATTTAGGTTGTTGGTAAAGACTGCTGCAGTGGGCATGGACTCAGGGATTTTGAAACAGGACCAAGCATGCATGTTTGAAATGCTGGGAGATACAGATGCAAAGATAAGGCAGGGTAGAGACAGAAACCCTGACAGATGGGAACAGCTATCATCTGAGGGGCAGAAAGGCTGTTCCTTTAAGCAGCAGATATTGGTATCTTTGTAAAGCACAAGCATACTCTATAGGAATGTTAACCCAGATTGTCTGATTAGAATATGTCTAAATGCTTAAAACCTAACAAGTTTTATTTTCATTTGCAGTATCTTGTCAAATATCCATGAAGTACATCAGAACATGGGCTATTGCCCTCAGTTTGATGCTATCACAGAGCTGCTGACTGGAAGAGAGCATGTAGAGTTCTTTGCCCTCTTGAGAGGAGTCCCAGAGAAAGAAGTTGGCAAGGTACCACGGATACTAGAAAGCCAACCTGCCTCTTTGGCATCCTGACACCATACCTTATGGATTTTCCACATATGACTACTTCAGGCTGTTTTCCTCATGCATGGGTGGGAACCCATAATGGTGGGGGAGTAGGGGTGGGTAGGCATGCATTGGTTGGGGGTGTGCAGAGAGGGAGTACTGCTCCCATCACATAAATTTCCTCTCCTTTTTTCTGGTACCTCTGTAGTTGCAGGTCATGATTATAGAATCCAGTCTTAATCAAAGAACTTTCACATATAAGTGTAACAAAGCATGCTAAAATTACCAAGGCAGACAAAAGTCAAGGTGCTTTATCTCTCCAGGTTGGTGAATGGGCAATTCGGAAACTGGGCCTTGTGAAGTATGGAGAAAAATATGCTGGTAACTATAGTGGAGGCAACAAGCGCAAGCTTTCAACAGCCATGGCTTTGATTGGTGGGCCACCTGTGGTATTTCTGGTAAGTGTGACTTTGGGTGGAAAACTACTGGTCTGGCCTGAATGGAAAATAGGCCATTGACTGTGTGGCAGAGCAACCTTCAAGAAGAGGGGAGTTTCTTTCTTGGCACAAATAGGGGTGACTCTGTCAAATAGACACCCCACGTACCTCGCTTGGAGAATCCCTATAAGTCTGTGAGGCTGAATGTGTGATTTGGTCCTTCTCTGGAACATTCTTTCTGATCATCTATGTGTTCATAACCTGAATATGGAGAGTGAGGACACAGCTTCAGATCCCCTTAGTAGCTGGGTGTGGTTGTGTACATCTGTAAGTCCAGTTACATGGAAGACTGAGGCAGGAAAATCACAAGCTGGAGGTCAGCCTGGGCAACTTAATGATACCCTGTCTCAAAGTATTAAAAAAGGGCTGACAGTGTATCTCAGGGGTAGAACATTCCTGGGTTTCATCCCCAGTATTAATAAAAAAAAAAAAGATCTCTTCACTGGATCATAGTTCCTTAAGAGAGATAAATGAAAAATACATTAGACAGCAGTGGCCTTTGATCTCCTTTCTTTGCTAGAGAAGAACACTGAAGTTATTATAGGAAGAAACCTTGGGTTAAGGTTATAGAATAATCTAGATCATATGAATGGTCTAGACTATAACCAGATAAGCTGAAGTAGACTAGAATAAAAAAAGAAGAAAAGGAATTTTACTCAAACCTTATCCTGACAAAGAGAATTTTTAGTATATACTTGTTAGTAATGAAAAGATGATTGAAACTAATGGCTCTTTTCCTTCCCTATTTATTTGAAGAAATTTGTTTAATTTTTAAAAAATTTCCTTAGAATATTTGAGTTTCTTGCTTCAATGAGACATTCATAAAAGTGAACTTGTTCTAAGTGAGTTTGAAATTTATTCTGTTATTTTGGTTCAAAATAACTAAAATAGTAAGTTAAAACTTATGATGTTTAAGAATGCTTCAGCTTTTAAAAACAAGTCTATCTTTGGTGTTTTATTTATAGCAAATGATAAAACTTATTTTACTTTAATTTCAGGATGAACCAACCACAGGCATGGATCCCAAAGCCCGAAGATTCTTGTGGAATTGTGCCCTAAGCATCGTCAAGGAGGGGAGATCAGTAGTGCTTACATCTCATAGGTCTGTAGTGAAGTCTTGGCTTGACTTTTACATTGTGTTATTTGTAAATCTGCTAAATAGTATACATGTTCATTTAGTAAAAGCTAGAAAGTACAGCAAGGCCAAGGTTACATTTATCACCTGAAATTGTATTACTTGAAAACATCTATTGTTCTCATTGGCTTATGCATGTTTGCAGGGATTTCCTATGCAAACCTATGTGTACTTGTGTGTATGTATTTTTACAAACAAAAATGCAAGCATAGTGTATATATATACTCTGATCTTTTTCACTTAATATTATTGTGAACATTATTCTAAGTCAGTAAATTTAAGTATGTCATCATCTCTTATAGCTGAATGGTATTCCATTAGTATATATCCTAATTTATTTAATTCTTTCCATTTGTTAGACATTTGAATTGTTTCCAACTTATTCACAATTCTAAATGGCACTGCAGAGAGGAGCTTCATCTGTATATCGACATGTCTTTAGAATAGGATGTGATTATGCACTGGAAGCTGGGAAACTTTTTTCTTTGAAATGCCAGATGTCATGGTGATGTTGTGATGTTTATGGGAGCATGTCTCTGAAACTAAAACTTTGTTCTGTTTTCCCACAGTATGGAGGAATGTGAAGCTCTTTGTACTAGGATGGCAATTATGGTCAATGGGAGGTTCAGGTGCCTTGGCAGTGTACAACATCTGAAAAATAGGTAAAAGAGACTATTTCTTTAGGATAGCACCTATTTAGAAACCTTGATGATTATTCTTTCATTGGTGTATAAATGGTAGCTTAAAAATAAAGAGAAATTAAACTGGGAAAAATAGTATGGTGCAAAGAATCAGGGCTTTGAAGTCAAACTGAACCATAGTCAAATTCTGTCTTTATTATATACTGGTTGTTTGACTCATAAGCAAGTTACTTAGCCTTTCTGAGAGTCTATTTCCCAAGAATAATACTTCCTGGCTTTGCTTTATTTATGAAATTAAAAAACTCACATGACAGTGTGATTAACAGCACAAGTTTTGGCGTCTATGCAAATGGGTTTGCTTCCCCTCTACCACTTAGGAACTTTGTATCATGGGCAGGTGACTAACTCCCTGGGCTTAAGTAACATCTGTCAGACTTCATGGATCCAGGTGAGGATTAAAGACACTGAGAAACAGGGCACTCAGCATCAGGGCACTGAGCATCTGGCACTGCTCATAGATTCTCAATAAATGATAACTGGTTCCTTCTCTCTGAAACTGATCTCTGGGTTTTTCAGGGACCTCCCATTTTCATGGCACAAGTTGGTTTCTCAGAGGTAAATATTCTTCTGAGAAGTTTCCTGGGGATACTTCATTTGGGTGTTTTTTTTTTTTTTTCCTGCTTTCAGGTTTGGAGATGGTTATACAATAGTTGTACGAATAGCAGGATCCAATCCTGACCTGAAGCCTGTCCAGGAATTCTTTGGACTTGCCTTCCCAGGAAGCGTCCTAAAAGAGAAACACCGGAACATGCTACAGTACCAGCTTCCCTCTTCATTATCTTCTCTGGCCAGGATATTCAGTATCCTCTCCCAGAGCAAAAAGCGACTCCACATAGAAGACTACTCTGTTTCTCAGACAACACTTGACCAAGTAAGCTTTTAGTGTCAAAAATAGATTTTCTTCCCAGGTTGATGATTCCTGCCTACTCACACCTTCACCACAAGCCTGAGCACAGTTCAGACTATCTGTGCTTGAATTCCTCATCTATGATTACTAGCAATGCATTTTACTAAACCTCTGTGAACCAAAAAGGAAGATAATGCTTTCTACCTGACAGAATTATTATGAGAATTTACTGAATTAATACTCCAAACAACTATAATTTATTGAGTACCTATCATAGATAGGGCATTTTGCTATGTGCCTTGTCCCATTTAGATAACAAAAACTACTAAACAGATCCTGGCATTTGATAGGTTTTCAGTAAATGTTCTCTTCACTCTTCCCTTTAATCAATGGAAGTTGGTGATGTGGGATTAACACAGAATATGAATTTTTAAATGATTATTAATGTTTTTCAAGTATCTTATCTTCCCTCACACAGTTTTCTAGTTAATCTACTTATGCAATTCTGTATTCTCCTGCCTGACCTAATTTCAACATGAGGACAATGCAATTAGAATAAAACTGCAGCTAGAATAAAGAAAGAACAAGTCAAGAGGTACTTATAAAGCCCTTCTTTGTTTTGACAGGTATTTGTGAACTTTGCCAAGGACCAAAGTGATGATGACCACTTAAAGGACTTGTCATTACACAAAAACCAGACAGTAGTGGATGTTTCAGTTCTCACATCTTTTCTACAGGACGAGAAAGTGAAAGAAAGTTATGTATGAAGAATGTCGTTCATACTGGATGGCTGAACATAAGGAAGAACGAGATCTTCCTTTACACTGTGTGAAGTGTTCCAGAGGAACAGGCTGGAAGTTTTTGTGGGAAGAAGTAAACTGGATACTGTACTGATACTATTCAATGCAATGCAATTCAATGCAATGAAAACAAAATTCCATTACAGGGGCAGTGCCTTTGTAGCCTATGTCTTGTATGGCTCTATGTGAAAAAGACTTGAATTTAGTTTATTACCTTTACCTATGTGAAACTCTAGTATGGAACCCAGTGGACATTTGGGTTTGAAGTCATACTTTTTTGTTCCTGTGTATCCTCACTGGGATTGCAGCAACAATTCATCAAATAACCATGGCCAGTGATTATCAAAATCAAAGGCGTACATCCTCATCCATTAAGCCATCCCATTCCAGGAGACCGGTTTCCTGGTGACACAACCATTGCTGGCAATGAGTGTGCCAGAATTACTAGTGCCAAGTTGCTCAGAAAGTCTGAAACACCATAGTGTGTAACATACACCTTTGTAAAGCTGCTCTTCTCAGAGTCTATCAACATCATTAAATATCAGGTGACAAAATGGTGCCATGTACGGCTAACGTCCTTCTTTGAGTCCCTTTTTGATGAGCTGCTTTGGTGGCTGTAATATGTAAAGTATGGATATCTCTACACACAGGAGACTTGGTTCCATTGTTATGTTGCCCCATTCTTGGGAGCCATGGGTTTCCAGGGTCTTTCTGGGACTGTTTAAATCTACTTAGATCCTGGTAAGAAGCAAAGGCTCAGCAGCCAAACTGTTGGAACTGTAAGTTGCTGAAGTCAAGGCATGGGATTAAAGAGATGGTGTATTCAAACCTAGTGCCCATTTGTCCTGATTGCTAACACGGTACACTGCATCTCAAAAATTTTGTTATTTGACACAGGTGTAGTATTATTTCTGGCTTTTCGAATTAATCTAGAAATGAAAAGATTGAGTTATATTTTGACAAAAATCTTTGTACTATTATGTCATTTGGAATTTTCAGTTATATCAGTGATTTCTGAAACCTTAGAATGACCTCTTTTAGGACCTGTGGTATAGAGGAGTATGGTCACACTGCCTCACTAGCTTTATTTTTCCTATGCAAATTTGCAGATAGAATGTCTGACTAGTGCCTAGTGACTAGAAAACAACATGGTGGTCAAGATCTCATGATATTGTTGTTGAATTTAAAATCACGTAGAATACTCTTAAATCAGTTCATCAATCAAGTATTTTTTGAGTATATGCTATAGCTGAATGTGTACGTATAGATGGATGGATAGAGAGGAGAAATTAAGAAGAGAAATTAAGTCTCAGTAGATTTCCCATGCCATGTTATTCAGCTAACTGGTTTACAAAAGATAGGTTGTTTTATTGTGATTATGGAAGCCCACTTAAAGAATATTGGCTAGACTTTTTTTTTCTTTTAATAGCAACAGTGCAAAAGCCAGAAAAGGTCACAAGGCTGAACAATGGATTCTTTCAAAGAGAAATCAGCTAGCTTGGGAACTTGTTGAATACAACTTGTACTTATGACATTTAGTACCTCCACATAATTGGTTCTGCAGAAATGTTAGACACCCCATTAAATCTCTGACAATCTCAAATTTTGCATCTCTTTAATCATTAAACTATCCTGAAAAAAATAAAAACAGCAAATGCTTCCACAAAGAATAGTTTTCAGACTTAATCTTATTTTAATTTTTAAATTAAAAATATTATTTCACTAATGCTCAGTGTCATCTTTCTTGAGACAAAACAAAAATATGAGGGAATTGCTATTTGGCAAAGTTCAAGTGAACTTTCAATATCATCATTAATTTATTTTAACTATTTCTAAAATTTAAATATTAACTCTAAAGGTATACAATTTCAGATATATTTCAAATGTGTATGTATATATATGTGAATATATATACATATATATTTAGATTCATAGACTGTTAAGTAACTCCTTTAAAAGAAAAATGATTTTCAAAAAATTAATGTCATTATTTTCTAAAATGATAAAGCATATTTTCAATAACTGTTAGCATGAGATTACTACATTCATGACATTTTCAAAGATATAAGAATAATTTAGTTTTTAAGAATAATTTAGTTTCTCATTAATTTTAAAAATAAAATCAAAATCTGGTGGTTTTCTCATTTCACCATGAATCACTCTCATTCATGATATTAAATCCATGAGTGACTCTTTGCTTCTAATTACTCTGACTTCAAGGTCACATTTTAAAACTTCAAAGGCACTGTGAACTATTTTGAGAAAAAAAAAATTAAATGTAGATTTAAAAGAGTCTTTCTGAAGCTAGAAATAATATACAGTTCTACATTAACTTCATTGTTATTGTGTTACCTTTTAGACTATCCAAATAGTAATCTTAAAGTTCCCTGTGTAAACTTAATTATGGTAGAAATTTTTACCAACTCTATCCTTAGATAAAATTTCTGTATATTAACTGTGGAAATGTAACTATGTGAGTTTCATAAATTCTCAAAAAGTGTTCAAAGATTTCTGCTCTTGCATCTTTTGGATACCTTGGAAAACTTACTAACTGTGAATATAAAAAATACAAAAGAAAATAACAAGTCCTCTCTATATAAATACCCAGCACTATTCATTGTTATAAAACAAACAACCAAACCTCAACTACTGTATTTTGATATCTGTACTGAAAGCATTTCTTTGTGACTATTAAATGTTGCACATCATTCATTCACTGTATAGTAATCATTGACTAAAGGGATTTGTCTATGTTTTCTTCTCATGGTTGTATATATCAGGTAAAATTTTTTCCAAAGAGCCATGTGTTATGTAATAATGAACCACTTTTATACTGAGATATTAATTTGTATTTACTAGTAATAATGTAATACCATAGTTAATACTGCTCTAATTCTTTTCAAAATTGTTGCATCCCTTTTTATAGAATGTTTATATTTCCATAAGGATTAGGTATGCTATTATTCCTTCTTATACCCTTGGGTAAAGCTGTTTTTGTGCTTTTTCTTTATCATTGGCCCTTCATTCCAAGCACTTTATGCTATCTGTAATGGATCTATTTTTGCACTGGAATATCTGAGAATTGCAAAACTAGACAAAAGTTTCACAATAGATTTCTAAGTTAAATCATTTTCATTAAAAGGAAAAAAAAACAAAAAAATTTGTATTGTCAATAACTTTATATGATGTATTAAAAAGGCTTATTTCTATGTTGTATTGAGTCACGAAATAAAGCTGTGACAGTTCTGTTGTCTATGCAAATTTACTTTTGTGGATTCACAGCACCACCTGCTGTTGAAGTGTTAATAAAGCCTTGCAAAAGTAAGAAGAAATGTCCCACATAGATCTGGGGATGCTATTTGGATCAAAAGTAAAAATTTTAGAAAAGGTTCAAATATTTTATTAATCAAAACAGAACTCGGGACCACTTGAATAGAAAGTGGTGTTATGCTCTTTCATGACTCAGTTGAGATAAGAATAACTGATATTAAGAAAGTTTAAGAGGTTTGTAGATGAACTTATTCTATGCAATGATTGTTAACCCATTAAGTCTCAAGCTTTCAATTCTGATAACTTAATACTCAAATATTATTTCAAGGTTATCAAAGAGGCATATTTGTTGCTTAATTTAAGTTTTTATAGGTGTTCCACATCTGGGATGATGGAATAAAATGAGCTAAGCTGCAGAGATGTCTGAAAATACTCTGTAGCTAAGCTTCTTTAATAAAAATTTCACTTTGGTTTTGAGGCAGTTACAAAGGCAGCCTTTGTTGTGCTTCTGTTTAACAAAAAATACAAGAACATAGTATGGCATGTCTACTGGCAAGGTGCAGTGATGAAAAAGGTGAGCACACAGCAAGAGTGGCAATGTGGGAAGAGAAATACCAACATCAAGATGCCTTCACCTGAAATAAGTGCTGTGCAGTCTATACACAAGTGGGTGTTATGATGAGACAATGCGGATGTACTTTTGATAGCTCATTAAGAACCAGTCTCATAAACCGATGTATGCTTATGTTGATACTTGAAGAACTTCTGTCAAACAGTCCTTTTTCTGACAGCACATGAGTCCTGGTTCCACTGTGATCTCTTTGGAATAGCTGCAATGACACATGGTTAAGTGGTCCTTCTGCTGAGGCACAGATCTGAACTTTGTGTACAGAAGTTTCTTGGCTATTGAGTAGCTTAGATGACTCCTCTGTATCTGCATCACAACTTCACCCTCCCCTGCAGTGTTCCCATCAAGTGACTTTAACAGAATGATAGAAAACACTGTTTGCAAAAAATCCCAATAGAGAGGGAAACAAACAAAAAACTATAGAAAAACAAAACAGCAGTTAATGTAGATGAAAATAAAGGTTACCTATCAGTACTGTCCAAAACCTAGACAAAAGCCTATATGGACTTTTTCTAGATTCCAAGAATTCTAGACCCTTTGGAATGCATATATTAAGAATGGAAAAGTCTAAGAAAACCAGCAACTTCTTTCAAGTTTTTACTGTGTTGTCAGACACTTTCTTTGATCTTCAACTGATCCTGTTCTGTGAGTTAAGTAGTATCATTTTACATGTGAATAATTTGTAACTCAGAGAATAAGGAATTTGTACAAAGTTATAGGGCGAAATGATATAGGTTCTTTTTGTTTAAGTTAGATACCAGATTTGTCCTTGTAAAATCTGCTTTCACCATCATTGTTCATAATTTAAATAATAGCTAGTTTTATGTGTCAATCACTCTTCTAGATTCTGGGGCTACAACGTTGAAAACAGAATTCTGGCTTTACTAAAGTAATATATTGGTGGAGAAGCACAATGTATGTGTAGACAAACAAATCTGATGCAATAAGTGCTACAAAAAAAAAATGTGGTGATGGGTTAATGATGGTAAGGAGTCAGAAACAGCCTGAGGAGTGGCCTTTAAGTTTAGATCCAAGTTTAATAAGCAGGAGCAACATTTGAAGGTGGGTGACAAGAATACTCCTGGAAGAAAGAACACCTAATACAAAACTCTAAGGGGAAAAAAGCTTTGCAAGTTGAGGGAGATTAAAAGAGAGAGAATATTCCAATGTTCCTGGTGCAGAGTTAGCAAGGAGAGAAGTCATAGGAGATGGAATCCTAGAGAGGGCAGGAACCAAGTCTCATAGGATTTTGCCACCAAGGTATTTGGATTTCACTATGGGGCTCATGAGACAATGACAGAAGATAAAAATGTGCAAATCAACCATATGTACATATGAGTTTTAAGTCATGAGACTGAATGAACTTAGGTAAAGTGAGCAAAAAATAGGGAATGTTCTTGAGCCTGAGATTTATAAGAAAAGCCAGCAAAGGTAATGGAGAAGGACTGGCCACAGAGGAGGAGGAAAATTGGAGTATGATGCCATACGTTGAAATTCAAAACATTATGTTTGGGGAAGGCAGTTGTAAATTATGTCCAAAAACTTCTGAGAAGATGAGTAAGGTAAAGGCTAAGAATGACCACTACACTTGATAAGAAGTCTCTTTTGTAAATCACTGCAGCAGATTGACAGGATGCAGACCTATCTAGAATGGATTCAGGAAGAACAAGAGATGAGGATACAGTGAATATACACAAATCTGCAGGGGGTTTTGAAGAGAAGCAGAAAAACAGGACAATAGCTGAGTTACAAAAACTTTTATTTGGATTATTTACTTGTCTGTTAATAGTATAGGCTACAGCTGGCATCATCTCTTCTTTCCTTTATGGATTTTTTTTAGCTTTGTTTTTAGTCCTTTAGGATATATATATTTTTTTCATCAGAAGCTTTACACACATTATGATTCACTTTACCTTAGGGTCTTGGGCCACTACCTCAAAGAAGAAACCAAACCATGGTCTCCTGGAATAATGTGTGCTTCTTTTAAGATGATACCCAGAAAAATAGCATTCTAGGTGATGGAAGTTATGAAAAAATGTCTCTCTAAGGAGCATTATGCTTCTTCTAACATACTGCAGGTTCACACTCCTTTGAGGACTGAATCAACTGCGATTTCAGTTGCCATAACAGTCAGCTGTGTAGGATTTGCTCAGTTGGTAAGGAGCTAGTGCTGAGAATGAAGTTCAGAGGGTGAGTCTATAAACAGCATTTACTTTTCCTCTGGGAGTTATGTGGTGGGTGTGGAACCAGATCAGATGGGTCACATAATCTGTTTCTCTTCCTCCACAGTCTGGGATAATAACTTATAACCAGCAGGCAATTAGTATTATTTTTGCACCTACAGCAAGAACTTTCATTGAATCGATCATTCACTGTGTGTTTCAGGAATACTTTCCAGAGGTTGGTAAGGCACCTCCAATATCAGTCAGGTAAACCACTGTTAATGGTGGGCAACATAAAGTGTGTGGAGGATGATGAACTTTTTTTTTTTAAACTCAAACATCTTGTATTAGTCTGTTTTCTATTGTTACAGCAAAATATCTGAAGCTGGGTAATATATAAAGCTCATAGTTTTAGAGGATGAAAGTCCAAGATCAGGTGGCCCCTGATCAAGCCCCTGTTAAAAGGCCTCATAGAAAATGGCATTATGGTGGAAGTATGTGAAAGAGGGAGAGATCACACAAGACAGGAACCCAGAGAGATTGAGAGGTAGGCTTGCTCTTTTTATAACAACTTACTCTCAAGAGAACAAAGGTCCCAAGAAAACTACGTTAGTCATCTTATGTATACCCCATGACCTAACTACCTTACACTAGGCCTCATAGTTTAAATGTTCCACCATCACACTGAAGCCAGAATTAGACGGGCAGTCAGTGTAATAGGTAAATTGAGTCAGGTAGGATCAAGAAGGCCAATTTTGAGTCTAAGAAATTGGAGACTGTCCCCTGAGGGATTAAAATGTTAATTCCTTCAGAGCCCTTCCTCCACCCTTATCAAGAATCTGTTCCTGATCCAACCTGCTTCCCAGGTAATCTTTCCCAGGATTTTCCCCTTCCTACAGTGAGCTATAAGGTTGTTAATGTGTCTTGGCTACTCCATCCAGCTCTCCCCCGCTTCAGCCCATCTGTTACCCACCTTTTGGCCCTCCCACTGAGCATTCCTGGGCCTAGTCACCTATGCAGGAAGGAGAAAGATAAAGAGGAAAAGGCAGGAGAACAAAGAAAGCCTAGGACATATAAAAAGGTCAGAACATCTCCACTCTGGGGATACCAGGATACCAGCTATGGCCCCTTTCTCCCTTGCGGGAGAAGTCTATGTTACCCCTTTTAAAATAAACCCTGCTTCATATGCTTGCCTTGGCGTGCTTCTCTAATGTTCAAACTTCAACATGTGGGGAAGCAGGATTCATCATCGATAACAGGCAGAATCAACACCACCACTATAATGGGAAACCAGCTTCCAGGACATGAATCTTAGGAGGACATACTCAAACCATATTTAAACCACAGCACATTCCATGTGTTAATTCAATCAACAAATAGTGAGGGCTTACCATGTTCCAGGCAGTGATGACACTACAAAGATTAAAACAATAACCCCCACTGTCATGGAATTTAGTTTCTAGTAGAAGAAGACATATAATAACAAATCATAAATATGCAATATATTAATTATGATAAGTGACAAAAATAAGGCAGGGGTGATAGACAATGTCTTACTTTAGGCTGCCATAACAGAAGAACATAGACTGTAGTTTAAACAACAAACATTTTTCACAGTTCCAGAGTCTAGGAAGTCTGAGATAACAGTACCCGCATGATTGAGTTCCAATGAGGTCCCTTTTTCTAGTTTCTTCACATGGCACAAAGGAAAAAGAACTCAGGGCTTGTCATTCCCTTATAAGTTAGGGCATCAATTCTATCTTGGAGGTTCCAATTCCTCACAGAAACATAGTTACCTCCCAATGGCCCCATCTCCAAGTACCACTGAAGCCAGATTTAAAGTTAGGTAGTCAGTGTAGTTAGGTAAATCGGGTCTAATATCCAGTAAGATCTAAAATGGAGGCCATGTTGAGAATGAATGCCTGAAACAACTCATGGAATGTTAATGAAGTCCAAGAAAAAGCCCAAGGCCAGAGCCCATCCCAAAGAGGTGTTAATGAACAGCCCCCAGCAAACATGAAGATAGCTTATTCCAAAGAAGTGTTAATGAACAGCCCCCAGCAAACTTGAAGGTGCTAACTCAGAAGTCCTTCCTAACCAGATTACTTCTTTGGCCTACCTGTGTCCCACCCCTCGGGCCTTCCCACCTACATTCCATCACTGAAAGAAACTATAAAATGGAGAGACAACCGCACTTCCATCTCTTGGGTCCCCTTCTTCCTCTAGGAGAAGTCTTTTCTGGTGTCCTTTAATAAACTTATAATTTTCCACTCTGACCTTGCCTCTGCGTGCTTCTCTGGTGTTATTCTTCAACATTGGGGAAGCAAGGACTTGTCACCAGTCAACAGCGGTAACACCATCATGGACAGAATACTGAGGCAGTCTATGTAAACTGCCATGGCCTACCTTTCCTGAATAATATCACCTTGCATAATAGTTCAGATAAACTACAGAGCACATGGAGCATGACAGATGAGAGGAAACTCTACTCTCCATTTTCCTTAAAAAGCTAATTAATTATTTACTATTTAAGTTTCAAAATATTTTAGAAACATAAAATAACATAGCTATAAATACAGAATATCAAGAGAGCCTTGGAGTACTAAACCTGGTTTAGAATGTAGTGGCATTAAGTAAAATGGAAATTAAAGAGGTTTCAAAGAAAATGCAGTATGGTAGTACTAAAGGAACTCTGCTTCTGGGGGTTGTCAGAATGGTGTTTTCATGATGTAACTTAGTATTTACGGTAAAGTATTACTATGTTACTATAGCAATAGTAAGGGCTCCAGAGAGAGGATATAACTATAAAACACAAAGTCAAAAAAATCAGAATGAATATATATATTTTTTATTACAGTAAACATGTCTATAATCATAAATATTTCTTTAAAAAAAAGGTCTTAAGATCTTTGTGACACAAGGTAAGTAAAAATTAGTAAAATTAATTATAAATGAACATATTTCAGCATATAAACCAAGTCTTCCTTGAAACTGTAATAATGTGAGCTAATTATATTATTTTCTAGAATGACCTAATAATTAATGTGAAGCCCACAGTTAATACAGATGACACATATGATACTGTACTTTTCCAAAGTAAAGAAATATATTTAATTTAATATTTTTGTCAATCCCATTTAATATCCAAAGTAAACTTTACTGGGTAAAAATATAGTTTTAGATATCAGAAAAAACAAACATGAAAAGATAGATATATTATATGTACTTAATTTAAAAATATTGTCAGACGAGGAAATGTAAATCATTATTTGAATTTGAGAAAATATTATAAAGCAAAGGGCTTTCAAAATACAGAAGATATTCTGAATCAAATGAAAAATCAAGATCATGAAGTAGTGACAACTATGTCTCACATATAACAAACACCGACACATCATGGAGAAAATGAATAGAACTATTTCCTTAAGTGGTGATAAATAGATGACAGAGTTGGCTTTAAAAAAATGCAAGGAACATAGTAAATTAACTTACCACCTCATTAAAATAAAAGTGAGAATAATTCTCTTGGAAGAACTTAAGCACCATTAGCAGACACATCTTAGGCCAATTAATGAAATCTTTTGTGTTTCAGTAGAAAACTATTTCAATGGTGAAAATGATGCAGGAATCAGAAGCATATTCTGCTGAGACACTAGGTAGTTGACACTTTCCCGAACTGGAAAACATTTCATAAGAAGGCATATAAAGTTATTGAGCAAATCAAGTTTGTTGTAAAAATAACCCATGCCTAGTGAAATAGCTTACCAGCTGCCACGACCCTGGGATCCTCATGAGACTGATGCCTCCCAGCTGCACGACTATCTGCACTCTCATTCCACCACAGAACATGAACTGCAGAAATAAACCACACAGTAGTTTTACATTAGTTTCTCTATAATAGTTCTAAATAATAGATCATAGACAATTGTGCATGCTGTAGAAAATTTATATACAAAGAAGAAAACTAAAAACTAGAATCATCTTAACTATCTAGATAAACCTCTGTTAATATATAGTGAAATTCCTTTTAAAAAATGGTGGTACTGGGAATTGAACCCATGAGCTATATCCCTAACCCTTTTTAATTTTTTTTAATTGTTGAAAATTTTTTTTATATCTTTATTTATTTTTATATGGTGCTGAGGATCAAACCCAGTGCCTCACACGTGCAAGGCAGGCGCTCTACTGCTGAGCTACAGCCCCAGTCCCACTTTTTTTTTTTTTAAGACAGGATCTCCCTAAGTTGCTGATTCTGTCCTCAAACTTCAATATTCCTGCCTAAGCCTCCTCAAAATCACTGAGATTATAAGTCTGTGTCACCACAACCAGCAATAATATGATAACTTTCTGTCAATGATATTAATTTAAAAAAATAAATTTTGCCTGCTACATAAAAACATGAAAATGTATACATTAATGGCATACCATGTAATGTTAATATTATTTTCAATGACTATATAAATTTCTTCTTATAACATCTTTTTTTACTCCAATTTCAATTGTTGATTATTTAGATTATTCTCAATATTGCAGTATTCTACACAATCTTTTCTCCCAACTTCTTATTGTTGATTTTTAAATTCTCAACATTGTAGTATTCTACAAAATGCTAAAATAAATGGGTTTTTTTTGTACATTATTACTTATAGTTTTTTATAATTAAAAATTTCTTTTTTCTTTGCTACTCAGGATTGAACTCAGAGGCACTTGACCACTGAGCCACATCCCCAGCCCTATTTTTTATTTTATTTAGAGAAATGGTGGATGAACTTTACAATGAGTTGCTTAATGCCCTACCATTGCTGAGGCTGGCTTTGAACTTGTAATCTTCCTGTTTCAGCCTCCAGAGTTGTTAGGATTACAGGCGTGCATCATCATGCCTGCTTTTATCATTAAAATTTACTATAATAGTTATATAGCTTTTGGAAAATAAAAGAAGATCATAACAAACATATTTAATCCTACCACTCTGAAACAACCACTTTTCTATTTGGCATATTCTTTACATACTTATATGTATATATGCACTTAATATTTATGTTTCTGTATCTACACCATATATATATACATAATTTATATATATTTCTAGTTAAGAATTATGAGTTTATTTATTACATAAACAGGGTCAAACCGTGTTATTTCCAGTATTTTTCTACTATAAACAAAGCTGGCATAAACCTCATTAGAGCAGTACCTACATGTATATCTATAATACAAATGTCATTAAGATTAATTATGATTAATATGAATTTGTACAAAATATGAATACTTATTTTTTCCTGACCAAATAGTATATCCATATAAGCACATTAATTAAAATGTGACATCTCGGTATGTCTTAATCTGCATTTTCTTTAACATATAGGTGGTTGTTACTTGTATGTCTACCTTGATGTAAATTTTTATTTTCCTTTTTGCTTTTGAATTTTACTCATGCTGATATGGAGCATGTGGAAAGTTTAGGCCTTTGTATAATAAAGGCATCAAGTTGATATTTTTCCTCTTACATAGTTTTTTCATTTACGTTTTGGCTTAGAAATATAGTCTCCATCCGTATTATTACCAAAATTAATTGATATTTTATTTTAACAATTCTGACTTTTACATTGAATCTACATTCCATTTTAATTTACTTTCATTTTAATACATGGTGGGAGATAGAAATCTAATAATATTCACAATTCTTATCTTCTTCATATATTCCTCATCTTAAAAATACATTTTTAAAAATATATTCTGGTTAGTTTCTTTGGACATATGACTAGTCAATTTCTGGGTAAAGATCAGGAGCTCAGCTTTGATTGGGGTAGGCCTGAGATATCTATTGAACATTCAAGTGAAAAGTAGAGAAGGCAATTGGATACAATGGATCTTTCAAATATTTTATTAGCTCTTCTTAATCTTCTATCCAATGGGTGAACTTTACACAGATATTTTAGAGTTAGCCACAGAAAAACCTCTCTGAAATTTTCACTGAAATTATATTCAGCTTTAAGAGTTAAATGCTCCAGATATGGTTTATTAAAATTTGTTTCTTTATATCTATTTTTCTATCTATTTATCTATCCATCCATGCATCCATCTATCATCTATCCATCCATGCTACAATGTTATGAAGTTATTACCAGTCATAGATATACATTGTTTCTATCCTTCTTATATCTGATAACATTTTGGTTTTTACATTCCTGATATGTATGCATTATTTTGAAATAATGGGAAATGAGTAATTTTTTTCCTTTGGGCTTCTCCATGTGTTTAGCATTTGTAAACGTATTTATTAAATTTTCATTCAAAAAAATCTCTCTAAACTAAGTAATGTTATTTTGAAAAAAAATCAAGAAAAATATATTTTGAGAAAAAAAGACAAAAATAGTATTTTCTTAAGGATCCTTCCAGTTTATAAATTTTAAACCAACAGAAGAAACATAGATCACCAATGTACATTACACCTCCATAGAAGACATGTACCTCTGTTGAGTGTTCCATATTCTGTGTGGAAAACACCAATTAGTCTTGTGTAGCCTCTATCAACATGGGCATTAATTGCCCTTTTAAATGCATCACCCCACAGAGCTGGGCCACCAGGTTTCATCTGAAAAGTAGCCAGCTCATAGACTCCTAAAATAGGGAAAAAAATAATTATTTTACAGAGGATCTTGAAATAATTTTTAATCAGTTGTGCTTGATTCCAGTAGTGAAGGACTAACATATATACATCTACATAACCTATATAAACATATATTTATGTCATATTAATTAATTCTTTGCATTATTTTTCCTTGCTTTCATGTTTAGAAAGTTCTTGTCCATGTTTAAGGGCCACTTGTTAAGTTTAATCAAAGAGAAGAAAAGGAAAAAAAGACCAGAAACTATATACAAAGCTATTATCTAAAATATTTTTAATCTATAAAACTTTGTTGATGCAACAGATATTGAGAATTTATAATGAAGTCAAATTTTGAGTTTCTCAAGTCTATAAGAAAATAAATTGACAAAAGAAGTATTTTGTGATCTCCTATGTTTCCCTCTTTTTAATTTGGAGAGCAGATATTTTATTCTTTGTATATTTTTCCATTACAGAATTCCATTTTAACAGGAATTAGCAAGCAAATGGTTGACCTGAAGTCATATCAGAGAAGACATTCGGCATTTGTTTTTTAGGGATTGGGGGGAGAAAAAGTCTGAAAGAGGATTTTATGATTCCTAAATATCCATATAATATTGAAAAGTTTTATACCTATAGTCACAAGTATAGAGAGGATAGAGACAAAGAAAATAGGGAATGAGAAGATCAGACAATAAAAGGAAAAAAATTCCAGAGTTACTAAAGAATTATGAACAATACAGAGAAAGTTAACTAAAATTTGACAGTACTACAGAAGACAACTATTTTTAGATAGTACTGAAACCAGAGGGGAAATATAAGTGAATAAGAATCCCAATAGATGTTTCAAATTTCTTATAATATAAAATACACTACAAGTTGGCAATAATATAGAAAATAATAAGAAATTTAAGTTAGTTTATGCTTTTCTAATCTGACCTTTGTTTAAAAGTAGATTGAGGTAATAGTTTCTTTAAATCAGTAAGAAGTAAAAGCAGCATGAAGACATCTTAAGGAATTATTTTCAAACTGAGAAACTTTCTTTTTTTTTCTTTTTTTATTAGTTGCACATGACAATACAATGATCTTGACATATCATACATTTGAATCAAATGGGATACAATTTCTCATTTTTCTGAGAGTATAGGTTGCAGAATCACATTGGTTATACAGACACGTATATACATACAGCAATACTAGTGTCTATTTTATTCTGCTGCCCTTCCTATCCCCTTTCCCTTCCCCTCCCCTCCCATCACTTCTGTCTACCCAATCTAATGTGACACACTTCTTTTTTTTTACCCCTCACATCATCATACATGTATTTTGTATAACGATGAGGGTCTCCTTCCATCTTCCGTGCAATTCCCCTTCTCCCTCCCTTTCCCTCCTACCTCTCTTCCTTATCTAGAGGTAATTTTCTTCTCATGCTCTTCCTCCCAACCCCATTTTGAGTCACCTCCCTTATATCAGAGAAGACATTTGGCATTTGTTTTTTAGGGATTGGCTGAGAAACTTTCTTGACACAAAAGTTAGACTACACTAATACAGCTTGGCAGTTTCAGTAAATACATTCTCCCCAGTCAATTTTATGAACAAAGATATACTTAATGATTTAAGATTAGTTGTAATTTGTGAAAAAATATTTTTTGCAATACTGGGATTCCATCTGGGGCCTCACACATGATAGGCAAGTGCTATCCCACTGAGCTATATATAGCCCAGCCCTTTCTAAATTTTACTATGAGACAGTGACAGTCAAATTGCCAGGCTGGATTTCAATTTGGGATCCTCCTACCTCAGCCTCTCAAGTAGCTAAGGATTATTGGTTGTGCACCACCATTCCCAGCTATTGAATATATTTTTTTTACATTTAAATGTTTTATTACTTTGAAATTATAACAAAACTTCATATACTATTCCTTATTACCTGCCCCCAAAGTGAAATTTCTTAAACTTTAGCAGCTACATCAATCTTCTACAGTGTAACTAAATTTACCAATCAACAAAAATCTCAATTTGGAAAAAAATCTTAATACTCATATTTTAAGAATAAACAAAAAGGCATAATTTAATTTTATCTCAACAATCAAAGTATGTTACCATAAAATAAAGAATTAGCTTCCTTGTTTGCTAATGGAACTTCACCTTTTATCACTTAAAATCTTTAGTATTTCATTCATCTAAATTCCAAGTGGTGAAGAAGGAAGATGACTTACCCTCTTTTGGAGGCTTTTCTAATTTGCACCATGGCACCAGGTAAGTAATCTCACTCTCTTGCTTATCAATGAGAGCCAAATTTGGAATGAGGAATTGTTCTTGCCATTCCTTATCTTTAGCCAAGGCTTTCCGAACTGCAGTTCGATGAGCAAAATTATCTAGGGGAGACAAGAATTAAGAAAAAGAAACATTTACAACTTAAAATCTCCTATGCTTCTCTGGATTTCATCCAAATCTTCAAACATTCACCTGTAGCATAGAGGAACACTGTTATGCTTTTGGATATACTAACATAAGGAGATGTGACATCTGTACTCAAATTGCTCATGGGCTTACGGGGAATAGAATTGCAAATGACTAGTGTAATGTCACAGAATTGACTTCATAGGTTCTATGACTTTGCAGGAGGAAGTTTTTGTATCCTTCTGCATTCAGTTTCTTAGTCTGTGTAATGGAGAGAATGCAACATTGTTCTCCAGGCTTGTTATGAAGGTTAACTGAATTAATACACAAAAAGAGCTTAGAACAATGTTTAGCATCTAGTTAATTTCAATATTTGTGGAATATTCTTATTAATTCAACTGAGGCATTTAACTGATAGTGCTAGTTCAGAGAAAGAAGATTTTTCTTTCATGGTGGCAGGTGCTCAGGTCAAGGTACACCTTGAATCAAATTACAATAAATGAAATTAAAATGTATTTGGTGAGTCTCTTCTCCTTTGAACAAAGAGCCTTCAAAGAAATAGTGTTGATTCTCTTACTTATTACCAGCCATTTCCTCCCCCCGCCAGCACTTATTTTTCTTCTGAGTTATTCCAACAGGTATCGACGTTTACCCACATATGGGCCTAGTACTGTATTTACTATGAAAACCTTATAAGACTAATGATAAGAGTTTTATATGGTTTATGATGGTGATAAGAAATAACATCTATCTCACAGCTTAAGTGAGGTAGATCAGGACTTCATTAGTTTTCTTAGTGGGCCATGATTTAACTTGTAGCACATCTAAAGCACAAGTTGTGTTTTAATGGGGCTTGTTCTATTACAATAGGTAAAAATCCTATACTGTGCCCATGATAAGTGTAGAATGAATATATTTTTATAATAAAATATTTTATGAATATTAATTTGGGCACTGATCAAATAAACCATTCCATTTTTTTATGAGAATAGAAGTTTACCATATTATGATTTATGACACAACAAGTTCTCATTCATAATAACTGAAGAATTTGAGCCAGAGGTTGTTAGAGATGGACCAATGGAAGAATTAATCACTAAATACACACACACACACACACACATAAAGGTGTCATATATTTTAAAAGATTTACTTAACCTGTATGTATCGCTAGTAATATAAATCCAAGAACTAAGTCTTATACTCATGTAACATGGAATGCAATGAAAATCTGTACTGAACACTTAACCAGGATGATTCATACCATACTTCCAAATGTGAAACACTTTATTTATTCTGCCTCCAAATTCTACACTCCAATATCCAACCAATTCAGAGTGAGCTGTCCGAAGATGCACATTTTTCTTGAAGTTTTCTAGGAACTCATTCACCTTTGAGGGTTTAAGAGCATAGGTACGAAATTCATAGAACATTCCATCATTTTGTCTGGGGCCTGTAGCAAAAGATGAGCACACCTGAAGAAAGATAAGGCAAATTTAAAGATTTTGGGAAAGGTAGGATGTATCATGTTACAAAACAAGCAGAACATACAGCTACTCTTTCCTGGCAAGAGTTCACAAACTTAGCCACTTTTCCATGAGAAATTGCTTATATGAAGGCATTGGTATCAATGATACTTCTGTACTGGAGAACTACAATTGAAATTCGCATAAATTTACAGTTTTCCTTACTTGGCCAATATTCAATTTTTACTTGGTAGTATATGTGCTAGTTATGCATCTGAAAGAACTTTGTAAATTCAGTATGTATGTCATTTGGCAGGCACAATGAAATGTTTACTAGAAGACCTTTTAAAAAGTGGAAACTGCCACACGTCTGTAATCCCAGTAGCTTGGGGAAGCTGAGGCAGGAAGATGGTGAGTTCAAAACCAGACTCAGCAAGTGAGGTGCTAAGCAACTCAATGAGACCCTGTCTGTAAATAATACAAAATAGGGCTGGGGATGTGGCTCAATGGTTGAGTGCTCCTGAGTTCAATCCCTGGTACCCCCCACCAAAAAAAAAAAAAAAAAATAGAAATTGCTATTTAGGTCAAAGTATTTGCTACATTCAGTGAATTAAACCATTGGTCAAAAATGTAGAAGGTGCTATGTGTTATTCAATTAATGGTAATATAGTGGTGGGCTGTATGAATGCTGAAGAAGAAAAATTCAAGATGAATTGTATGACTCATTATTAGTTTCTAATGACAGATGCAAAATGAAGCACATTTAATGCATCAGTCATACCAGTTTGATGGACACATCCCCTAAGAGCCAGTAGTTCCTTTTGTAATAGTAATATGCTCAGTATGAAAATCTCTAATTCGTGTTGTCAGTGAACTTAATATTCATTAGGGCACATCTTGCCATAAATTATCCTGTATATGTATATGTCTATATACATACATATGTGTGTATGTGTATATATATATATATATGCACATTCATATGGCACATATATGTACATGTGTATATACATGTATATATGTATATTATACACATATATTATATATATGTGTATAATATATACACATATATACATACACACACACACACACATATATATGCACATTCATATGGCATTCTAATTTACAAATACATGTTATGTAGGTTTCACTAGCCTGAACTATGTACACCAGAAAAATATTTTAAAACAGTTTTGGTACCCACAAATCTACAAATTAGGATTGACATTTATAACTTTGTATATCCCTTTTTTTTGCTCTGATTTTTTAAAAAACTTTATTATATGGTGCTGAAAGTCGAACCAGTGCCTCACAGATGCTAGGCAAATACTCTACCACTGAGCCACAACCCCAGCCCCTGCTCTGATACATTTATCTAGAAAACACAATAGCATATGGGTTTCATTTAATTGTATATAAAGTTAATATCAACATCTCACTTGAATTCATTCCACTCATGTCTATTAGGAGTTATAGTCATATGCCTAAAATGACTGTTTGCCATCAATCACAACTGCAGCTGGTCTTGTTTGGTGGAAATTCTGTACTTTTAAACCAAATTATAATAACAGAATGTTAGTGGAACAAACAACTTTTGTCCACAGTTTAAAAAATATGATAAATAAAATATGTCAAAAATGAACCAATAGTACATAAGGAACTGCACATTTTAGGTTGGTTAATGAATTTCTATTTGGAAACAGTTATTCAAACACACACACTAAAGTATAATCTTTCTCAGGAGAATGTGTATGTGTGTGTGTGTCTGTGCACATATACGTATTTATACACACATATACACACACAGAGTAGAGAACCTGCATTGAGGGTAAGGGGCTTGGCTGGGGAATGACGTCATTTCCTGATTTTTGCTGCAGGACTAAAACCTTGCTGGGGCAGAAATCATCAGTGCTTCATACTCCCTTTAAGTTAGGACTCATTCTTGCGAGCAATGACTAACAATTCATTGAGTACCTTTGTAGAAATGTAAAGTTTACAGAAAAGTTGTAAGGAAATAAATGTTGGCCCTGCTCCACCTGAGAGAACCAATAGGATAGAGACTGCATTGTTAGCCAGGCAAGGTGGCCCATGCCTGTAATCCCTGCGACTCCATATTCTGAGGCAGGAGGATAGAAAGATCCAGGCCAGCCTCAGCAACTATATGGGACCCTGTCTCAAAACAAAAAAATTAAAAGGGCTGGGGATGTACCTCACCGGTAAAGCGACCGTGGGTTCAATCCCCAGTACAAACAAAACAAAAATCTGCTTCTCCTTTTCCATTGTTTTTGGAAAGGAATTTTAAGCCTAAACATGGAAAGGAATACAATCTCGACGATAAATCCACTGGACCACACACAACAAGCCGATTCCCACGGTTCAGATCCAATCCCTGGCTTCTTTTTGGACCTTTCTCATCTAAGGCTGAAGCAGGTCACGTTTACGGTCTTCAGGCTCAGGCCCCCGCTGGGCTTGGGGACCACCGCAGGACACAGGGAGGGCGGCAAGGTGCCCCACACTGGGACCCTGGCCGACTCTCCAAGGTTCTCGGCAAAATGCTCGCAAGCTGCGCCTTCCTTTCAAAGGTGAACGCTGGTGGGGTCGCCAGTCGTCGGTGGTCCTCTCCCGCACCTTTAGTGTGGACGGAGCGAAGACTTGTCAAACCCACACCTACGCGAGGCCGACGGCTACAAGGCCCCGCCTCGAAGCAGCGCGAGCTCCCGGAGCCGCAGCCGCCACGGTGCTGGCGGCAAAATCGCAACCGCCAGTGCTTTGGGAGCGACTTTGGGGCTGGCTGCTTGGCTCCCATGCCAGAAAAGACTTCTGTCCACCGGGTAGACGACTCTGACCCAAGGGATCCCTTTTCCTCCGTGGCCGCCGCCCCATATCCACTAGGCAGAGCCGCGTCCGGCGCGCGCGTGCGTGGGACTCGCTTACCAGCCCCGCTTCCGCCCTGGCCCCACCCCGCCCCACTCTGCAGCTCGGGCGCGCCCCCCGGCGGCCGGTACCTGGGGCGCGAGCGTGCGTGCGGTCAGAGCCCGGGCCAGGACGCTTCGGAGGGGCAGCATGGCGCAGCGTGGGGCCAGGACACTTCGGAGGAGCAGCATGGCGCAGCGTGGGGCGCCCAGGAAGGCAGCCAGCTGGCATCCGACGTGAGACTCTCCTCGTACGGCTTCCTGACTGGAAAGGCGCAGCGAAGGGACAGTTAGAGGACATGGGCTGGGGCGGGACTGGCGCGTCAGCTCCGCCCCCGCCCTGGAGGTGCACCCCGGGGCCCAGTGTGCAGGAGTGTGGTGCCAGCCCTGACCCAGTATTTCCCCTTTGTTTCCACGACAGTTCTTGCCCCAAACGTTAGAGTTGATGTTGCAGTAGCTGAAAGCGGAGTTCGTACTGTTCCACCTTCTGGTCTGTCGCCTCCTCAGAGCCCTGTTGTGCAAATGTTCCGGGTAGATCGCGTGTGTCTATGAGCAGGAAGGTGCTGTATGGATGCCTGCGTGTGCAGGCTTTGCATTTAAAATCATGATGTTTTTTTTTTTTTTTTTTCTTTTTTGTTGACAGAGAGCAGAGCTGGGAGCCTTCACTTGTCTTCACTGCAGATATTCTCCATCCCACTTGCCAGGCCAGCATGGCTTTGAAGAGATTCAGATTAGTTTTTTTATGCACTTAGAGGAATGGGGGCACTGAAACTGGTATGAAAATTCAAATTTCAGCATACATAGATTGAGATTAAATAATTCAGTAAGACTCAATACAGTCAACCTCTCACGTGGTCCTGTCTGTGTAATTATTGGTTCCTATAGTAACTATTTTATGTTTTAAAGCTGTTTCCTCTAATTCGTGTTTCTATCTTTATCAAACAGGCATATTGTAGTGCTTCATAATTTTTCAGTTGTAAATAATGTTACAAGGCACCTGCCTGCTGAGAGACTGTCAGCTGGGAACACCTCTGGATTCTTGCATTCAAGCCATAAAGAGACCTGTCACTCTGAGTGATCAGCATGAGTTTATGAGAAGGGCTAGGAAAAGGGGATACTCTCAAGGAAGAGAGCGGGTCCTCTCAGAGAGAAGAAGGATGGCTTGCTCTTCCAGCCTTCTGGTTTTATTGGGGGGTCCTAGGGAAGTTTTCAGAAAGCCTGGCCTAGGTTCACCTCTTGACTTTTGACTGACAGCAGGATGACATCAGACTTTCAAGTCTCCATTGCACATGACAACTCTAGATTACTTTGGCTCATGCTGACTGGTTTGTTTAAGAGTCACAAAAGCTTTCCCCTCTACCCTACCAGGCAGGGTTGCAGGTAAATTTTTTCTTGGGAAGCATGTGGGGGTCAGCATAGTGGGCCCACCACTCACATATGTCTGTTCCATATCTATAGTATCTATTGATTTGTAAGATAAAGATTTAGATTTCTTCATCCCACTCCCCAAAATACACTTCTTTTCCCATGTTTACTAATGCTTACATTAAAAGTAATTCTTTGATTGTCACATTAATGTACTTTAGTCTATGTTTATATTTACTAACAGTTATATAGTACACATGTTTAATAATATTGTTTAGGTCATTAGGACTACAGAATTACAGAGATCTCATTGTATAAGTTGTGTTTTTTGGGAAGGGCTTTTGAGTCATCTCTTCAGTGGAAAGGATCCTTTATAAAATTATTAATTCTGGATGTGTTGCCTCAGTTTTCCCGGAAGAGAAGATCCATTTTTAACCAAGCAAGACTAAATAATGCATTGTTTGTCAGAACTGGATCTAGATGATTAAATTTATTTCCAATTAGCAATTTGATTAACTAATCACTCACTAATTCAATTAATAGTTAATAAATTCCTTCTGTGCTTCAGGCCTTTTTCCAGATACTGTGGTACTGAGGGAAACAAAAGTCAAAGTTCTAGTACTTTGGGGGCAGGCATATAGGGTAGGAGAAGAGAAAATATATCAGGGATTAATAAATATCCAATATAGCAGGATATAGGGCAATTAATTCAGTCGGATATGGAGAATAGAAAGTACCAGAGGAAGACAGCAGAGACTGCCAACTATTTCTCAATATCCACTCTTCCCTCACACTTTTAAAAAGATGAGTAATAGAATACTTAGCTTACTGAGGCTGTGTGATAGAGTCCTGACCAGTGGGAAGTGTTAGTGCATTAATGACCTGTAAGTGATCTAAAGGGGTGCAGGAGAGAAGAGTTGTTCCTGTCTTTGTTCCTTCCTTATTTTTTTTTTTGCTACTATATAGGCATAATGGCTTGAGTCCTTGGCCTACAAGATAGAAGGCACATGCTGTTGATGATGGAATAAGAGAGGAGCAGTTTAGGTTTCTTATACCATGAAGCATTAGGAATCCTGAACTTCTCTCCTTTGGATTTCTTTTACAAGGAAATCGCCTTCTAGTTTAAGCCACTGTTGTATGTCTTAAACATGTACTTTATTTTTTAAAATTTTTTATTATTTGTTTTAATTAGTTATACATGACAGTAGAATGCACTTATATTCTTTGATGTATATTACATAGATGGGATATAATTTCTCATTTTTCTGAGTATACATATTGTAGAATTATATTGGTCATAGAGTCACATACATACATACAGTAATAATGTCTGTTTCATTCTACTATTTTTCTTATCCCACATCCCCTGCCTTCTCCTCCTTTCACTTCCCTCTACCTAATCTAAGGTAACATTATTTGATTTTTTGCATTACAATTCTTAATACACATAAATACCACACTTTTTGTATTTCTGTTTGTATATAAAGTATGTTGACATCCAATTTAAGTCTTCATATGTGTACTTTGTATAATGATGTCCATCACATTCCACCATCCTTGTTCATCCATGTACTTTAAATGAGAGGGTGAATGTTTCTTCTTTCTCTTTCTCTCTTTTACTTATTTGCTTGTATTCTTTTTTTATACCTATCATTTATTAATCACTAAATTCTGTGCTAAAGTCATAAATTTTCTCTCACCAGGATTAAACCCATTCATCAGTTTATCATTTTGATACTCTGGAATTAACATCTCAGGACTCCTACTTCTCTTGCTTCAGGGTGTACTAGTTATTTAAGATGGTATAACAGAGATTCAGGGATCTCCTTTTACTGGTGTCCCAGGGAATTTAATTTTCCTTGTGTTGTACCACCATTTCAGGCTCTTATATTTCCCTATGTCCAAATTTTAGGGGAGGGTACATAGCAATTAAACTTTTGAAACTTGCGTCTCTAAAATTATCTTTATTCTGCCAAATTTATTCATGGTTTGGAAATTCTACACTAGAAATCTTTTGTCCTCATATTTTTAAGGCAATGCTTCATTGATAGATTCTAGTATGAAATTGTTTCTTTTTTAAAATAATTTTTTAAATTTATTTTTAAATTTTAATTGTTATATATGACAGCAGAATGCATTACAATTCATATTACACATATAGAGCATAGTTTTTCATATTTCTGGTTGTAGAGTCACACCATTCGTGTCTTCATACATGTACTTAGGGCAATGATATCCATCTCATTCCACCATCTTTTTTTACCCCCTTGTCCCTTCCCTTGCCCTCCTGCTAAGAGCCACAGCCAAGTAATATGATGCATGGCATTTTTGGTTGAAAGGTGATGCCAGCAAGCCATTGAGATGATATGATTATGTTAAGATTTGCATTCATATGGATATTGGACTCCTGCTGTTCACCTAGGCCTGCTATGGGACTCCTGGAGAGTTCCCATTGGTTGGGGAAGTGCGGTAGGAGGGAATTCCGGAGGAGGAACTTCCTCTTGGGATCCGGGAGAACGCTGTGAGCACCAGTCGGCAATCTTCCTGAGAGCATACGGGGGCATTGGCGGCAGTTTCAAAAATAAAGTTTGTTCCTGCTTAAGTGGCTCGTGATTTTGTGCCCAGCCAGACTGCAGCACCCTCCCTCCCCTTTGCCCTATCTAGAGTTCATCTAATCTTCCCATGCTCCCCCTCCCAACCCCACTATGAATCAGCCTCCTTATATCAGAGAAAACATTTGGCATTTGTTTTTTGGGGCTTGACTTCACTTAGCATTATATGAAATTGTTTCTTATTCTCAATGGGAGTTGATGTGCCTTGGAGGAGGTTTATTTTTTTCCTTAAGGTACTAACTGACAAATCTAACGGTGGGTGTAAGAGATACAATTATGAAGTCATAATGAGCATAAAAGGAATTCAAGTGTACTTGTTACAACTACAAGTTAGAATTTGACAATATCTATGATTTTTATTGGCTAAAATGTCACAGGTCTTGTAGCTCATTGCCTCTCTTCATACATAAAGGAGATGCTTAATTTCAGATAGAAGTTGGTGACAATAAAGATGCAATTTTTAACTGTCGAGGTTAATAGACCCTTTGAGTTCTGTCAGTACTGTCCCTTGAGTTCTGTGTACTGGAGATTACAAACCTCTTCAGTAGACTACATATGCAGCAGTGGAAATCCTGGACCATAAGTTATGTGCATATTCATCTTTACCAAATAGCGACAATATGTTTTGTAAATTTATACTCTTATTGGCAGTGATGAAGTTATTTTTTTTAAAGAATGTTGTCTTTTTCCACATTTATCTTGTTCATTTATTTATTTTTTTTATGTGGTACTGGGAATAGAAACCAGTGCTTGACGCATACTAGGCAAACGCTCTATCACTGAGCCCCAGCCCCAGCCCTGAAGTTATTATTATTTTATAATAAGAACAAACTTTATTGCCCATCTGGGCTGATGAATGTGAAGATACATTTTTATGTCTCATTACAAACAGGTATGACTTGCAAGGTGACGGAAATTATGAGGTGGCTTAGTGTGGTGATAGTGCTCCTGCTTGGTTTTGTCCAAAGACTGGGCTCATGAAGGTGTGCAGAAGAAAGCAGGAGAGGTAGATCCAATGCTGGCCCAGCTGAGTAGGAAGGTAGCAGCTACAGGTCAATTATAGATGCTGCATCTGGTGCTGCATTCCTGGGGATTTGTCCCCTCTCCCCCACTTCTCTATTCTGCAGCTACCAAATGGTGGCATAGACCACTGTTCCTTCCACTAGGTGTTAAACTGCACACATCTATTTTTGAGTTCCTGTAATTTAAACAATATTTATTTAAATTTAGTGGAGATAATTTAATAGTTTTATGATACTTACACATGTATCAGAGAAGAAATTTCAGTAAAGGTTGAGTTACTATCATAATGTTTATGGGTTGCTTTTTTATTATTATTATTATTAAAAGGCACTTATAATAAAACTCAGTTTCATTCAGGATTCCTCAATAACTGTCCTACTCCTGTTACCAAATATTTTCTAAGTGTCTTTGGGGTGTTGAATATTGAATGAAATGCTGTGTAGAAGGATAAAGACCAAATCTTTCCTCTTGAATTTGCCAATACCTGTTTTTATTTCTGTCTCAGCCTATTTGCTGATATCCTTATTAGAATCAGTGGTAGGAAAGAGTCATGAGCATCTTAATATTTAACTATATATACATTTATTTGTTATTATTTCTATTAATAAAACAAAGTATCTTTAGCACTAAAACACATTTATATATCCATTTGATATATTCATCACATCCTTTCAAGATTCTTTTTTTTTTTTTTTTTTTGGTTACTCTCATTTCATTGTGAAATCTAGATTTTTATTTTATGGAGTTAAACATATAGAAAACATTCATTCAAAGAGGTTAAGTACTTGTCAAAGGTAATAAGCAGTTTAGAGCTGGTTCATTCATTATTCTCCACTCTTCCAGGGGATGACTATACCAAAATTTTGTTATTCCTTTTCTACTTATGTTTACATGTTTCCATATATTTATTGTACAAATACTGCTTCACTTAAAAACTTTGTTTCTATCTCCCTGGGCATACCTGTAAATAGAATTACTGACTCAATTCCACTAGATCCTGCTTATTTTAAGTATCAACTCATATTCTGACAGGCAGTGAATAGGATTTCCTTTCTTTTCATCTTTGCCATTTTTTTCCTACTATGTGAGACTACTATTTGCCTTGATTTGCTATTTAAATTGCAGTAACTCACTGTTAATAAATTCTCTGATTTCTGGCAAATTAATCATCTTTTTGCATTTTTATTTTTTAAAGTCCTAGTTTATTGCATTTGTTCAGTTTTCAGTTCATATTTTTTCTTATTGACTTGAAGGTTTACTGAAGATACTGGAGGGAGGAACAAACAACTGTTAGAAATACCAAAAATGACTTTTAGTGTTGGCTTCTTGCAGAAGCCTGAGAGACATACCTGCTCAGTAGATGAATGGCAAAGTCTCCTACCAGTGAAGAGCTAGAAACTCACACAGCAACAAGTTATAGCCCTTTCATGGAAGAGGCTTCTGATTCCCAGATGGAGTTGGAAAGGACTTTTTGCTCAAACAAGATCTGTTGTTCCAGGCTAAGCAATCTGGGTTCATGATTGGGCTGTAGGTTGGACCACTGAAGTCAGAATATGGTCATAGTTTAATTCTGGAACCAGATTTTCTTTTTTTGTATTTCATTTGCAGTTCTACTTCTTGCCATTTGTGTATCTGCTGGTAATTTACTTCTCTGCACCTTAGTTTCCTAATCTGTAAAATGGGGCTAACAGTGTTACCTATGTTACAGCATTGTTATGAGGGAAAAATGAGTAAGTTCTTAGAGTGGGGACTGATACTAATAAGGACTTTTTCTTTAAACTTTCATAATATGAGAGATGTTATGCTAGCTAGATGCACTCAGCATATGACCTATTGGAACATTGATTTTCTTTCCAAAGTTGATGTTTAACTCAAGCTGATAGAAAAGTTAGGGAGATTAGAAAATAATTGGCCAACAGAGAATACTCTTTACACCATTGCCCACAAGTCAATTTTGCATGCTAACTTTCTTGATTAGGAGGGAAAAAGTTATTTCACTCTATAAAATTAAAACATATAGATAATGGTCTGCAGAGAATCTTCCCTAGTAGATGCAAAAAACCTAGCACACAGTCTTAGTTTTGAATACTGGTTCTGTAAATTATTAGCTATGTGTCCTTGGGCAGGTTACTTAGTATCTCTCAGTCCAGTTACATTGTTTGTTGATTGCTGAAAGTGATACTACTATTTAGGGTAGTAATGACAATGAAATGTTTTCATATAGTATTTTCCCATAGCATTGCAGTAATGTGTCATTTAAAAACAAAAATACATTCTGAGAAATGCATAGTAGGTGATTTTTTTTGTTCTTGTGTGAATACCATAGTAGAGTGTACTTACAAAAACTAAGACTGCTGTGATGTCACTAGGCAATACAATCTTATGGGATCACTGCTGTTTATGCAGTCCATAATTAGCAAGACATGCAGTATATGACTGTATTCATTAAAGGATAATTTCCTATATTGAAACCTCACAACACTAGAACCAAGGACTTCATTTGAATCTTAAGTTTGTAAAGAATAAATTTCTCAGCAACAGATGGAACAACCTTTGAATTTACTTGCAAAGTTGTGCAAGTATTATTTTCAGAGAAGGTTTGTATAAAAAATTTGAGGAATTTCAAGGAGTTACATGTTTATGCTTTTTGATGTGATCATGGCAGGCAATGGCTGCTATTGTCTGTGATTGGAGTCACTGCTATAGAGTTGGTTTCAGGACTGTGGAATTAGAATTTCTTCTCAGTCCTCAGATTACAAGTGAGAACAGTGAGGCCTTATGGAGAAGTGATTTCATGTGAGTACACTTGTAGTACAGTTAGACCCCGGATTCAGGACTTGTGGCTCCTAGTCCAGGGCTTGTTCACTCAGTTTTCTTCTGAGCTGAACTGGGCTCATGGCCTAGTGTGGTCTTTCTCAGTCTTCAGGGGAAGAAATGCAGGACCCAGCATTCTGAGTCACCCTAACGTGGGGTTGCTCTTTACTCTGTGAAGTTCCTAGCCTAGTGCTTCTGCCAGGTGACTAGAGACTCTGGCATTGTACTGCCAGCTTCTAGAAAGTCCTGGAGGGAAGAGGTTTAGTGTTCAGGACCCATTGCTTTCACTCTGCCCACAAGGTCTTGGGCCAGCCATGGGCCCTGTCACCCTCCTTCCTGTGCTGCCTGGTCTGGGAACCTGGCTGGACTTGCAGGGATTTGCTCTTTGGACTTCTTTCTAACCTTATCTTTTCCTGCCATCCCCCTACCCCCTCCACTGCTGGGTTACAGATTGTCCTGCCAGTTGTGTTTGTCTGCATTGCCCTGGTGTTCAGCCTGATTGTGCCACCCTTTGGTAAGTACCCTAGCCTGGAACTTTAGCCCTGGATGTACAATGAGCAGTGTACGTTTGTCAGGTACGTGTTTGTCTTCTGAGCCCAGGGGAGAGGAGGATTCAAGTAGATCAAGGGTGATCACTGTGCTGAGGGTCAAAAGAATAGAGTCAAGAATTGCACAGTGGAAGGGGTTTTACCAGCTGTGGCTCAGGCCCCTATGCAAGCTACTACTGCATGCAAAGAATAGAGAACTACTGAAATAACAGTCTAGTTTTCTGGTGAGTACTTCAGTCAATATCTCTAACTGCTGTTTGATGAACCCAGCCTAATTCCATTTTAAGATTAGGAGCCATCTCATCACAAAGTCATGGAAAGTTAATTTCTGTTTTACTATAAATTACTGCGATTTCTAAACTTGTTTGGAATTTCTGCCCATGCCTTGAACTTACCCATGCCTGGCTTTCCCTGACCAGATAACAACCCTCTCTAAAACCTTAGTGGCACCTCGTAAATCCTGGCTCCCCATGACCAGATAACAACCCTCTCTGAAACCTCAGTGGCGCCTTATAAATTTTGATGTTGGGATCTAAATTTTTTCACTACCTTGAAATGTTAAGCCAGGTAGATCATTAACCTACTATATGCCTTTGTATTATGCTTGTCGAAATCCTTTTATCTGTAAGTTAACAACCCCTCTTTGCAACTTTTTGTGCTATAAAACTATGTTCCTAGAGAGCTGGGGTACTGATTTCTAGTCCAGAGTTTTGGGAGAGACAGTCCTGGCTAGCTACTGTGTACACAAATATAAGGTTGCTTTAAATTGATTGAAAGTTGGAGTCAGTGGTCTTTTCTTTCCGTCGTGGTTTAATACTGTTGTGGGGAACAACCATATGTGCCTTAGGTAAAGTAATCTGCCCTCAATAAAAATCTATGATTATTAAATTTTTAGAAATGTGCTTTAATTTCATGTTCATCACAGGGCTTTCCTACACTGCATAAATTTCCACAAACTTGATTTCTGTACAGTGTGATTCTCATAATTGTTATCTGTTAAGCTGTACTTATTAGCTAGTTTGTATTCTTTAGACAAAAATATCTTTAACTCCATAGCAATCTAGTGCTTTAATTAAGAACAAACGAATTATATGGATGTTGTTAGGCAAGCTTTTTATTTTTAGTCCTGTAAGATTAATGGCTCTGCTGACAGGGAAGTATGCTAGTAATACAGAAGAGAAAGGAAGCTTTTTTAAACAAAATTCCTACACACACGCACACACGCATGCACTCATGTATTTATTAGCTCATTTGCTTTCTTCGAACTCTGTTTTCCAAGCTTAGGTTGTGTTTCCCAGAGCTATAGAACACAGTTTATTTTGTGTTTGTTACCTATACCCATTATTGTTTGTGCTTTCTATTTTCAATGCAACTACTTGGTCAATAAAATCTGTATACCTTTTCCAGGAAAATCCTGATGTATGTCGATAATGGATAATTGTGAAAGCCCCTTCTAAATACTGATTTTTAATATACTGACATTTAATACACACACATATACACATACCTTCATACATATTTATAAAACCTCTAATTTGGAGTATTCTATATTACCTTGATGCCAAATATTTGGGCAGAGTCTCAGTTTTTCATAGGTGGTTTCTATATTTTATTCATTTTGATTTTAAAACCTGGCTCCCAGAAAGTGCTTAGTAGATTATTCTATGTAGAAAAACATTTCTTCCTCCCAATTCCTGATTTGAATGAATTACTGAATTTGCTTGTAGTTACAGTAATAATGCTTCTGAAGACATAGGCTCCCAGGAACTCTTGAATACCCTCTCCAGAACACCCTTGCTTTGGGACCTAAAGTATGGAGAATGCCATGTTGGCCACGAGATTCTCCATGGCTGGCTTCTTATGCTTGTCACCTGCTTTGATTTCTGATACACTAAAATTTACCAGCTACATGCCACATTATCATCATCATTTGCCCTTTGAGTTATTTTTTATTCTAAAGAGAGTAACTATAGTAACTTACTCAGAACATCTGGGAGTAAACATTTGGAGAGTCTAACATCCTGGGAAGCAAATCATTATAGACCTTTTTTCACTGCTTTAGAACATTAAGATTTATGTAGCACTTCATATTTACTTGTCAAATGCTTTCTCCTTCTTCCACTTTTCCCAAGTCTTTCACCTACCTGTTACAACAGGCTTTCATTATATATAATCTGAAGTTTTGTTGAATTCTTCCCATGAAACCTGAAAATATCATACATTAACTTTTTATAATAATCAATTTCTTCTTAAGAGTTTCATATTTTTATTATACTGTCCATCAGAATCCCTTTTTAAGGCCTATATAAATTCAGTGATGACTCAGGATTCCAACTATGTTGGTGGGGGAATGTAAGTCAGATCACTGAGTAAAGACCATGAGAATAGGTAGGCAATTATGAGTCCAGTGATGGCATGTTTTCAACTCCCTGGGTACAAAGACAAAAGAGACACTGCACCTGATGCGAAGAGTTCTGTGTTAGTGAAGAACACCACTGATGTGTGTTGGAGACTAAATGAAGGAAGAGACTCTGCCCTGACAACTTGGAATGAAATTCAAATGTTAAAGTGTTTGAATCTGTGTTGGGATTGAGGGAAATCTGACTAGGACATGCCCATGGGTATTTAAATTTTTCTCACCAGTCATCTTTTGAAAGTTTGCACTACAAGAGGGTACTGTAACTAGTTTGGCTTTTCTATTTATTTAAGGAACGTTAAAGATAACAAACCTCAAAATTATTCATTTGATGGATTATTCAATACATATGAAAATAACAAATATTGTGGCTCTTTATAGAATTCTGGAACTGGAAGAGACATAGGTACAACTCAATGAAACAACTCATATTTTAATTTTACTAGTGAAGAAAATAATCCTACAGAGAGGGCAAGTGACTTGCTGATGTTTTCTCAGTAATTCAGAGCTTAAGTCTGAGATAAAATCTCCTGGGGTATTTTAAACAACCTAGCTTTCCTATACCAAGCACTGTGTCTTATTCCACTCAGGCTGCTATTTTAACAACACACAACAAGATGAGTGGTTTATAAACAACAAACATTTATTCTCATACTTCTGGAGGCTGCAGATTCCAAGATCAGGATGCTGGCAGATTTGGTGTCTGGTGTAAAGATCTGCTCTTTATATATTTGCTGCTTTACTGTATCCTTACATGTTGTAATGGGCAAGGCACTCTCTGGGTCCTTCTTATAAGGGCACTAATCCTGTTAAGACCTAATCACCTCCCCACAGATCCCACCTCCTAGTCCCACAACGTTGGGGGTTAAGATTCAGACATTCAGACTACAGCTCACTCTCATTCCCTCTCTTCCTCCAGTTCTGTACTCATTTTCAAAACTGAAGTGAGTCTTGTCATTCTCCAGAAGATTTTTAGCACATTGAACAGGCCTGTGTCATCTGACTCCTCTGTTTCCCTCTTCCTCATTTCCCATTATTCCTCCTTTTGGTTCATCACCTTCTAGCCCTACTGCATCCCCTGTTGTTCCTTGTATATAAAAACTCATTCTTTCTGAGGATATTTGTACCTATGCTTTTGTTGACTTTGGTTGTAGTGCTTTAGTGTATAACTGAGCAAATGGAGGGGTGGGCTGGTAGTTTCTGTTTGTGATCAGGAATGAATGAAATATCATGTCATGTTTGAGCTGTGATCTTAAAAAGCATATGAGCTTCGAGGGGAGGAGTTTTGGACCACATTGTGCCTCTGTGTGAGGGAACTTAGCTTTTTTCTCTTGAGATCAGCATAGGTTTGTTTTAGTTAAAATCAGAGCAAAATACTCTGGATGAATGGGCTATGGAAGACATGCTATGGCCTGTTCCAAAGTGGTGGAGCCATAGGAGACTGTCACAGATCTAACATCTAACTGCCACAAGTTAGCTATGGGCCTTCTACAGGTGAAATTAACACATAGGCCTCTTTCTCTTTTTTTTTTTTTTTTTTTTTTGTGGTGCTGGGGATTGAACCCAGGGCCTTGTGCATGCAGGGCAAGCAGTTTGCCAACTGAGCTATATCCCCAGCCCACGTAGGCCTCTTTCTTCACTTCTGGATTAGGGAGGCTGAATCAGAAAACTTTTGTAGGCCTTATCAATTCTGTCATTCTCTGATATTCTAACTTTGGGAAGGACATCTGAGCCATTTTTTTTCCTGACAATTTCAGGAATGGGGTATTGATTGTGATGGCTCTCTGCAATTTTATCAGCATATAGGTTGCAAGGTAAGGACAATCGATTTTAAGTGGATGTGAGAAGTCATGGTTACCACCCTAAAATAACTGCTAATCCAGACATCAGTATAACCCCAATGAACACAAAAACTCAATAGGCATAGTTTACAATTTTGCTCCTTAACATCTCTTGTGGTGAAGAAAAATCACATCTCAGTGCTTATTGTTTAGCTATTTAGAGTAATTCCCCAGGGAAGATCTTGGCATGCTATATATGAACGACCAGTACTGAGGGCAGCATGGACCAGATCTTGGTGGTGGTTGGTGGAGGGTGATGCCTGGGCCCTGTGGTTAGGGCTCCAGTCATATAATGGCATGTGTTGGAAGAACATGTGTCACTGTAGCCCTTGATATGTTTTTTGTGCCAATTCTTGTCTAAGAAGACACACATGCTTGATTTTTATGTGGTGACAGAGAAAACAGAACACTGCAGACATCCTTCAGAATCTGATGGGAAGGAACATCTCAGATTACCTAGTGAAAATGTATGTGCAGATCATAGCCAAAAGGTAACTCTTTACTAATTGTAGTCCATGCTTTATCATCATTGATTAGAGGAAATGAAGGCCTACAAATAGTGCACCCCCTGGGGGGATTGTCAGATTATGGCTTGATGTTTCTACTGCAAAGTTAGGATGTTATCCCTAACTAGACATGATGGCGAGAGCTATCGGTGAATATTCAATTTTCAGCTAAAAGTTTGAGGCAGGCTGGTCTAGAATGAAACAAAGTATGGATTCAAATTTGACTTCTGCCACTTACTAGTTGCTTGATCAGAGACAACCCATTATCCTTTTAAAGTTCTTGTTTATATAAAATATAATGTTAATGTTATTCATAAAACTTTGTTGTTAGGATTAAGTGAAATGATGTACATAAAGTGTTTTAGATCCTTTCTCACAGATGGACTCTAATACATGGAATCATGAGGAGAGCCCTGGGACGACTGAGCCTATTTTGACTGTGGAATTTTTTTTTAAACAGCCTTATTGTTTCCAGACATCATAGTACACTGTTGAATACTTAGCTGATGCTCTAGAATGCTTTTTTAAATTTTCTTCCCAACACCTTGGTCAGCTGAGTCTCTAGGTTAGTAGTTCTCAATGACTTCAGATGGTAAGAATGTGCTGGAGTGATAATGAGCATGAATTTCAGAGAAAGAGGCATGATGTACAAATATGTCATGTATAATGCAAATATTACTTTGAAATGAAAAAGCTTCTAGTTGGTCAAACTTTGATCTGTAAGGTGGTTTTTAAAATTTGGCTCATTCAAGGAATGTTTTTCATCTCCTACTTACTCTTTCCCCAAAGTCAGATTTCCAGTTGATCATAGGGACTCAAGAAGTATTCAGGCCTTTGGCATGGGCCCAAGAAGGACTGGAATAATAGAGGTATCAAAACTGCCTATATTCCTTTCTTTTCCTTCTGGGTTTTGAAGGACCATCAGGAACTAAGGAAGACTAGGGAAAAGAATAATTCTTAAAGTCAATTTATACCATTGGAAAACAAAGTACCTTACATGGCTGCCTCAAAAATTATCTCTATTATTGCTTCTCAGCTTTCCTTTGTGCCATTTCCCCAAGGTCCAGGACCCATAGAACTCTTGAGCAGAACAGAAGCAGACCCTTATAGTTAGCTTGTCTCATACTAGAGAGAAAGTCTGTCCACGGTGACTGCAATTAATACTACCTCCACCACCCAGTTTCCTATGTGAAATCTTTTCAAAGGAACATCAAGAAAAAAACTCTTAAATATAAATCAGAGCTAATGGCTCTAATGTCTTTGATAGGTTTTTACCTCCAGAGTCAAAAGTATTCTTTGCCTTACTATGAAATTAATCTGTCCTTTGGATTTCTGAGGGCTCAATAAGTGAGAAGTGACATACTTCTTGTTTTTCAATTTTATCTCAGACATAATTCATTATGTTATATTTTCAATACATGTTAAGAATTAACATAATAAAATCAATAAAAAATTAAAATAATATAGTTGTAAATACAGCTATGAGGAAACTTGGAAGTATGAAATCTCTTTTAAGTTGGAAGCACTCAAAACAAAAACTAAATTTGTAGCACATCTGTGGAAGTACTAAAGAAGTCTCATCCTGAGTTTGGTAGCATACTGTTAAAGCAACAGCTTCAGAGATGATAAAAATATAAAACTTAGAAAAATAATCAGAATATACAGGTAGGCTTTTATTAGGTCAAACATTTCCATATCCATGAAGATCACATTCAAAGATATCTCAAGCATCTTATGTTAAGTAGGATCCAAAATAAAGTAAATATTTGTAAAATTAATTATAAATGAAGACATTTCAGCATACAAACCAAAGAGTCTTCAAAGACTTTAAATACCAGGACCTAATAATTTTATTTTCCAGTTCAGTGACAATAGAGCTAATGTGTGACCATAATTAACACAGATGACACAAATGATAATGTACTTTTCCATGGCAAATAAATATGTTTAATATTCTCATGAATACCATTTGATATTACAAAATAAACTTTACTTGACAAAAATTTGGAAAATCAGGAAAACAGACACGATTAAAAGTTTGACAATGTATATTAATAATTTAAAACTATTGTTTCAATCATGGAAATATAACATTAGTATTTGAATAAAGGTTTGTCAACATACAGAAGACATCCTCTGAAATGAATGAAAAATCAAGATCTTGAAATAGTGGCAAGTATCTTTGTTAAGTAGAATGCAAAATGAAGTAAATATTAGTACAATTAATTATAAATGAAGGCATTTCAGCATGTAAACCAAAGAGTCCTCAGAGATTTTTAATCTCAGGACTGAATAACATTATTTTCCAAATGGTAGATATTTTTAATGTGTGATAGATATTGAAATGCCTTGGGAAAAATGAACTTTTTACTTCCTAAAGTGGTGGTGACAAACAAGGGAGAGCTTTATAAAATGCAAGGGACATAGTAAATTAATTTATCACCTCCTTAAAATAAAAGTGAGAATAATTCTCTTGGGAGAACTTAAACACCATTAGCAGACACATTTTATACCAATTAATGAAATCTTTTGTGTTTCAGTAGAACACTATTTCAATGGTGAAAATGATGCAGGAATCAGAAGCATATTCTGCTGAGACACTAGGTAGTTGACACTTTCCCGAACTGGAAAAACATTTCATAAGAAGGCATATAAAGTTATTGAGCAAATCAAGTTTATTGTAAAAATAACCCATGCCTAGTGAAATAGCTTACCAGCTGCCACGACTCTGGGATCCTCATGGGAATGATGCCTCCCAGCTGCACGACTATCTGCACTCTCATTCCACCAAAGAACATGAACTGCAGAAATAAACCAAAATTGTTTCTAAAGAGTATGACATTGACATTGCCATGGGCAAAAGAATAATTCTTAAAGTGAGAGTGAGTAAAAAAATCCTATTATTTTAAATTAAAATGTCAGTAAATAAATATTTAGATGATAAGATTTCAGAGGAATCAGAGACTTGAGAAAGAAATTTATACATGAATTAATCAAACTCACTCTCTCTCTCTTTTTTTAGGTGTAAAAACAGAAAGCTGGAAAAGGAAAGTAAGGTAAGACAGTTAAAGACACACTCAAATTTCATGACTTCCCACTACAGTTGACTTTATTGCAAAAAACCAAGGTTATAAAAATTGTGTTTATTATAGAAAATTTATATGAAACAAACAGGAAAACAAAAAATAGCATAATGTTAACTACCTAGAGAAAACCCCTAGGGCATTTCCTTTAAAAGTTAACTTAGGGTCTATTGTATATTATGCTTACTAATAGATTCTTTAAAATTAACAGTGATTATCTTCTGTGGCAATAATATTATTTTTTAATGATGATATGGATTCCTTCATAATACACAGCAACTTTTTATACTAATCTTTATTGTTGGCCATTTAGATTATTTCCAATATTTCACTATTCTATAAAATTCTGGAATAAATATTCTTGTATATAATTATTTATACATTTTTTTATAATTGCAATGTAATACAAAGTAGAGGTATAGAAAAATACAGATAAACACAAAGAGAAGCTAGGAATCATTTCTGGACTTCCCAGAAATAACTAGTTTTATATTTGGTTTATGTCTTTCCATACTAATACATATTATATATACGTTGTTATGTATATGAAATATATGAATATTTACAGACATATCTATACATATATTTATATCTATGCATACATTTTATACTACAAATATATATAGCATATTTCTATATCACAAAATATATTACATAAAGAAGGTCATACCACATTATTTATTATATAAACAATATTTACATAAATTTCATTTGAACACACCTATGTATGTATCTATAATAATGATGATGGTGACTACTATTGCTAACATTTAATTGCCTGGAATGTGTTTGTCTCTAGTGATGGAACCTGTCAGGCCTTGGGCATGCTAAGCATGTGCTCTACCACTGAATTATATTTGTAGTGCTTTTTATTTTTATTTTTAGATAGAATCTTGCTAAGTTGCCCAGACTGGCCTTGAAGTTGTAATCCTCCTGCCTCAGTCTCCTGATAGCTAGGATTTCACATGTGTAATACCTTGCTTGATTTTAAACATTTTTCATGTGTTAACTCATTTAGTCCTCATAATAATCTAGATGGTAGGTTATTACTATCATCATTGTATAGATGAGGAAACTAAGGCCCAGTGAGGTTAACTTACCCAAGGTCATAAAATTACTAAGCAATGGTGCTGGGATTAAATCCAGGCTGTTTGTATCTGTTTATTTCCTTAACAAAATCTCCTAAAATGTAAAGTGAGAGATCCAAGGAGTATATCTTATATACATATATATTTTAAATTTTCAAATAGTGTATATATTATACTGTCTATATATTGTATGTATTATACACTATCTTCCTAAAATGGAAGATAAATATAAAAAGAAGCTGTACTGATTTATACTCATCATGCCACATTTTCTTAGGATACTGAAAATGAATTTAAGAATAAAAAAGTTATAAAAATCATACATACACAATATCAGAGATTAAAAGACAGACTTTCAGTAATCTTTAATCTCATCACTCAAATATGACTACTTTACATACTTTCAAATTTCTTTCGTATATAACTGAAAGCCCTTATAAATATATGCACTCCTGCATATTTTCTAGAATACTGCCAAAGACAATGAAAATAATTTTTTATTTATATGGCCCAATTTGGGAAGGAAAGATTAATGTGAACCGTATATATTATATGAGTACTTATTTACTCCTGATCTAACATTATACCCATGTAAGCAAGTCTACATTAAGTAAAAAGTGATATCTGCTTACTATTTTTAATCTGCCTCTTCTTTTATATTTGACAGTCATATGTGTTACTACCTTTACATAAATTTTCATTTCCTTTTTGCTTTTGAATTTAACTTATGATGATTTGTTCCACATATAGAGAGTTTGAGCCTTTTTATAATAAAGTCATCAAATTTTTTCTTCATTTTTGTTTCTATTTTTAGCTTAGGAATATAGTCCCCATTCATATTTTTAAGTAAGTTCATCTACATAAAGTTTTAGCAACTCTATGAATTAAATTTTCTCATTGAAATCTATTAAAGTCTTGGTTTTATTTTAGCATATAGTATGAGATAATTTTTATAATAATTTTTCTCCTCCATTATTTTCCAACGTAAATATACATCTGTTTTTGTATATTATGACCATTTTCTTATGATAAACAGGCTGAATATCCCTAATCCAAAAATCAAAAATCTGACATACTTCTGGTCCATGCATTTCAGAAAAGAGATGAATTTTCTGTGTTGAGTTGGAAGCTCAGCACTGACTATATTAGGTTTCAGATTTCCATTGTACATAAAATAGAGAAGATAAAAGGTAACTGCGTATTATCAGTCTTTCAAATATTTACTAGCTATTCTTTGTCATCTGTCCTTTCAGATAAGCTTTACAAGTATTTTCAGAATTTGTCAAAAAAAATCTTGAAATTCTGATGGTAATATCTTTCAAATTTAAAAGTTAAAATACTCTGGGCTGGGGATATAGTCCAGTGGTAGAGCATTGCCTAGCATGTGCATCGTCCTGAGTTCAATCACCAGGGCTATGCACACAAAAAAATACATTTAAAAGTTAAATACTCCAAATACGTATTTTATTAAAGAAATTTATATTTACAAATTTACCAATGGATATGTACATACATGTATATAAATACATGCCTCAAATAAAAATGGGTGAATTTTTATGGGGCGACTTTAGTATAAATAAATTAATTAATACGTGAATGAATAAATAAATTATGTTTTTACTCAGAAACAATCTCCCCAGAAATGTTGTTTCAAAAATCAATAAAAAAATTCAGAAGAAAAAATATTTAAAAGGAATAGGTTATTTCTTGAGATTCTGGCACCTATTAAAATTTAATCATTTTGATAATCAGGAAAATAGCAGTTTTGTGTTTGAAAAGGCTTCATAAAGATGTTAACATTCTAAATAAAAAGATGTGACACAGGTTTTTTTCAACCCTTAAAATTGACAAAAATACAAAAATTTGGCAATAAAAAATAAAATGTACAGTATGAGAGAGAGAAACGTATCCAAGGAACTTATTAGTAGATCACCACTGAAATTTTATAGATAAAACAGATAACTATACCTGTGTTGAGTGCTCCATATTCTGCATGGAAAACACCAACTAATTTTGTATAGCCTAGATTTACATGGGCATGAACTGCCCTTTTAAATGCATCACCCCACAGAGCTGGGCCACCAGGTTTCATCTGAAAAGAAGCCAATTCATAGACTCCTAAAATAGAAAGAAAAAGGACTATTTTACAGAAGACATTCCAGCATTTTCTAATCATGTCTGTCTTGTTTCCATGGAAAACTAATCTACAAATACAGATTTAGAGGATCATATATGGTTACATAGACATATTTATTGTATTTGCATTATTTTTCTTTGCTTTGGTTATCATGCAGATGATAAAAAGTCTGGAGTTATAAATATATAAACTATGATCTGAAATATTTTAATATAAAAATCTATTAATAAAACAGATATTAAGAATGTATAATGAAATTGGATTTTTGAGCCAAGTCTATACTTTCAGAAAAGAATAAAATAATTTTCCAATGTCTCCTATATTTTCATTCTTCTTTCCAATTTGTACTTTTTTCCATTTATATTTCTCTCTCCTTAAGTTTCTTTTTCTAACAGGAAGAACATAGAAAACAATGAAAATAAAGAAATGTCTCTAAGTTTTGGAGGAAAAAAACCCAAACAAACCTAATGAGATTTTATTGTCCCTAAATATCCAAGTATGTAGTTGAAATGTATCTTATCTTCTGGACAGAAATAAAGGACTGGTAGAAAGAAACTAGAGACAAGTAGATTTGAAAGGTACAGGAAAACATGCAAAGATTACTCAGGTTAATAAAAAAGAGGAAGAGGATCAACGTTAGACACTGAGAAGTCAACTATTTTATCTAGATAGTGCTGACAGAGAAAGAGATCTAAGTAGGATCTAAATAATTCTTGTCAAGTTTCTTTGTAGTGTAGTCTAAAAACAGAGTTGGAAATAAAATAAATCTAAATTGATTTTTCTATTCTGACCTTGGTTTAATACTGGATTGAAGCAATAGTTTCTTTAAATCATCAAGAAGTGAAATCAGCAAGAAGATATATCTTAAGGAATTATTTTCAAACTGAGAAGAAAGAGGAAGACACAAAAGTTAGACACAAAAACTATAGTGATATAGCTTGGTAGATTCAGTAAATTCACCCCCCTCAAATAGTTAATTTTATAAGCAAAGGTGTACTAATGACTTAAGATTAATTATATTTTGTGGAAAATATTCTTATTTAAATATTTATGTTATCTTAAAATTATTCTTTATTTTCCCACATGTGGTCCCTATTTCTAATGTGCAATTTCTCATCTTTAACTGACTATGTAGACTTTTTCTGTAACAGCTAAACTTAGCAATGTGTAAAATTTCAATTTGGAAAAATTCCTCATTATTTAATTCTCATTTTAAGCATAAGCTGGAAGATTCAACTTCGTTTTATCTTAACAACCACAGTATGTTCCCATAAAACAAAGGATTAATTTCCTTGTTTGCCAGTGGAACTTCACCTTTTATCACTTAAGATCTTTAGTATTTCATTCATCTAAATTCTAAGTGGTGAAGAAGGAAAGTGACTTACCCTCTTTTGGAGGCTTTTCTAATTTGCACCATGGCACCAGGTAAGTAATCTCACTCTCTTGCTTATCAATGAGAGCCAAATTTGGAATGAGGAATTGTTCTTGCCATTCCTTATCTTTAGCCAAGGCTTTCTGAACTGCAGTTCGATGAGCAAAATTCTCTATGGGAGAAAAGAATTAAGAAAAAGAAACATTTACAACTTAAAATCACCTATGCTTCTCTGGATTTCATCCAAACAACATTCACCTGCAGCATAGAGGAACATTGTTATGCCTTTGGAAATATCAACACGAAAAGATGTGACATCTGTCCTCAAGTTGTTCTTGGGCTTAAGGGGAATAGAAATACAAAATGTCACAGAATTGGCTTCATGGGTTCTATGACTTTGCAGAAACTTGTGTGAATTAGGTAAGTTACTGTATCTTTCTGCATTCTGTTTTTCAGTCTGTATAATGGAGAGAATATAACATTGTTGTGAAGGTTAACTGAATTAACACACAAAAAGAGCCTAGAACAATGTTTAGCACCCAGTTAGTATCAACATTTGTGGACTAATTAATTCAGTTGAGGCATTTAACTGATAGTGCTAGTTCAGAGAAAGATCTTTCTTTGGTGGTGGCAGGTGCCCAGGTCAAGATAAACCTTGAATCAAATTACAATAAATGAAATTAAAATGTATTTGGTGAGTCTCTTCTCCTTTGAACAAAGAGCCTTCAAAAAATAGTGTTGATTCTCTTACTTATTACCAGCCATTTTCCCCCCAGCACTTATTTTTTTTCTGAGTTATTCCAACAGGTATCGACATTTACCCATATATGGGCCTAGCATTGTATTTACTATGAAGACCTTATAAGACTAATGATAAAAGTTTTATATGGTTTATGATGGTGATAATGAATAACACCTATCTCACAGCTTAAGTGAGGTATATCAGGACTTCATTAGTTTTCTTAGTGGGCCATGATTTAACTTGTAGCACATCTAAAGCACAAGTTGTGTTTTAATGGGGCTTGTTTTACTACACTAGGTAAAAACCCTACACTGTGCCCATAGTTAGGTGTAGAATGAATATTTTTCATAATAAAACATTTATGAATATTAATCTGGACACTGATGATCAAATTGTAAATAAAATTATTACCAGGTCTTTGGATATCCACAAGTCCTGATATGACCCTAACAGACTAGATTGTGGAGAAACAAACATTCTGGTGACTCTTGAAACTTCTTTTCCTTCCTCAGGGGTAGGTCAGTGTGACATGGGAAGAACTGATTCCTTTTCCTTTTGAGTAGTATGAAAGTAAATTCCTTGAAACTCTGGGGTGTAAGAAATGAAACAAAAAATTGGTTTCTAAACATAACGGAAATATTAAATCTCATGGTTGAATGAAGTTTAAAATCTGTGATCCTCTCTAAATCTCAATTTACTTAATGGCCCTAAATTTTTAAATTATTAGACTTCCTCTTTCCTTTTGTGATCTTAACACGTTTAGGCTTTTTCAAACACCACCTTAAAATTTTTATCAACCATCTTTGTAATAAACCATTCTAAATTTTCTGAGTGTTAAAGCTAGTTTATAATTTTATCATTTCATATATGAGAATTAATGTTTTCCAAGTTATGGTAATATAAGACTTTGAGCAAGGAATTGTTAGAAGTAGACCATTGGTGAGAGTAATCACTGAATTTACTTTTTTGGTACTGTATTCCTTTTTAAATTAAGATTTTACTTAACCTGTACGTATCTATAAATATATAGATTTATAAATATAGTTTATAAATATAGATTTAAGAACTAAATTTCATGAAACATGGAACAGAATGAAAATCTATAACAAACACTTAAGTGGAATGACTCCTACCATACTTCCAAATGTGAAACACTTTATTCATTCTGCCTCCAAATTCTACACTCCAACATCCAACCAATTCAGAGTGAGCTGTCCGAAGATGCATGTTTTTCTTGATGTTTTCCAGGAACTCATTCATCTTCGAGGGTTTAAGTGAATAGGTATGAAACTCATAGAATGTTCCATCATTTTGTCTGGGGCCTGTAGCAAAAGATGAGCATACCTGAAGAAAGATAAGACAAATTTAAAGATTTTAGAGAGAGAGAATTTATTATGTTATAACCAAATCTATGTTTGTACTTGTCAATTCTCTATAGACTTTTTGTTATGCAGAGATTAAAGATAAAAATCATTTTTTGAGGCTATTGTAAAAAGAGTAGTTTTCCTAATTTCTCTTTCAGAGGATTCAATACTGATGTACAGAAATGCATTTGATTTATGGGTGTTGATTTTATATCCTACTTTACTGAATTGATTTATTAGTTCTAGAAGGTTTCTGGTGGAATTTTTCAGATCCTCTAAGTATAGAACCATGTCGTCAGCCAAAAGTGATAGTTTGAGTTCTTCTTTTCCTATTTGTATCCCTTTAATTTCTTTTGTCTTTCTAATTGCTCTGGCTAGAGTTTCAAAAACTATGTTAAATGTAAGTGGTGAAAGACGGCAATCCTGTTGTGTTCCAGTTTTTAGAGGGAATGCTTTCAATTTTTCTCCATTTAGAATGATGTTGGCCTTGGCCTTAGCATAGATAACTTTTACAATGTTGAGATGTTTCCATTTTCCCTAGTTTTTCTAGTGTTTTGAAATGAAGGGGTGCTGTATTTTGTCAAATGCTTTTTCTGCATCTGTTATGATGATATGATTCTTATCTTAAGTCTATTGATGGGATGATGAATTACATTTAATGATTTCTCTATGTCGAACCAACCTTGCATCTCTCAGATGAACCTCACTTAATTGTGGTACACTATTTTTTTTAAAGAGAAATTAGGAAAACTACTCCATTTACAATAGCCTCAAAAAAAAAAAACTTGGAAATCAACTTAATGAAAGAGGTGAAAGAACTCTATAATGAAAACTATAGAACGCTACAGAAAGAAATTAAAGAAAACCTTACAAGATGGAAAGATCTACCTTGTTCTTGGATAGGCAGAATTAATATTGTAAAATGACCATAGTACCAAAAACACTATGCAGATTTAATGCAATTTCAATCAAAATTCCAATGACATTCCTCATAGAAAAAGCTATCATGTAATTCATCTGGAAAAATAAGAGACCAGAATAGCCAAAGCAATACTTAGTGAGTGAAGCAGGTGGCATCACAATACCAGACCTTAAACTATACTACAGAGCAATAGTAACAAAAACATCATTGTATTGGCACCAAAATAGATTGGTATACCAAATGGTACAGATAGAGGACACAGAGACAAACCCACATAAAAACAGTTATCTCATACTAGACAAAGGCACCAAAAACATATACTGGAGAAAAGATAGCCTCTTCAACAAATGGTGCTGGGAAAACTGGAAATTCATATGCATCAAAATGAAATTAAGCCCCTATTTCTCACCATGCACAAAATTCAACTCAAAGTGGACAAAGGACCTAGGAATTAGACCAGAAACCCTATGCCCCAAAGAAGAAAAAGTAGGCCCAAATCTTCATCATGTTGGATTAGGCCATGAGTTCCTGAATAAGACTCCTAAAGTGCAAGAAATAAAATCAAGAATCAATAAATGGGATGGATTCAAACTAAAAAGCTTCTTGTCAGCAAAAGAAACAATCAGTGAGGTAAAGAGAGAGCCTACAGAATAGGAGGAAATTTTTACCACACACACATCAGAGAGAGCACTAATCTCCAGGTATATAAAGAACTCAAAAAACTTAGCACCAAAAACATAAATAACCCAATCAATAAATGGGCTAAGAAACTGAACAGACATTTCTCAGAAGATATACTGTCAGTTAACAAACATATGAAAAATATTCAACATCTCTAGCAATTAGTGAAATGCAAATCAAAACTAAGATTTCATCTCACTCCAGTCAGAAAGCCAGTTATTAAGAATACAGGTAACAATAAGTGTTGGTAAGGATGTGGGGGAAAAAGCACACTCGTACATTGCTGGTGAGACTGCAAAGTATTGCAACCAATCTGGGAAGCAGTATGGAGATTCCTTAGAAAACTTAGAATGGAACCATCATTTGACCCAGCTATCCCACTCCTGGGTTTATACCCAAAGGACTGAAAATCAACATACTACAGTGACGTAGCCACATCAATGTTTATAACAGCACAATTCACAATAACTAAATTGTGGAACCAACCTAGATGCCCTTCAATAGATAAATGGATTAAGAAAGTTGGTATATATACACAATGGAATACTACTCAGTGTTAAGAGAGAATAAAACCATGGCATTTGCAGGTAAATGGATGGAGTTGAAGAATATCATGCTAAGTGAAGCCAAGCCCACAAAACCAATGTTTTCTCTGATAAGTGGATGCTGATCCATAATGCGTGGTGTGTGTGTGTGTGGGGGGGGTGGTGGAGGCGGCAGGATGGGAGGAATGGAAGAACTTTGAATAAGGCAAAGGAGTGGTAGGGAAGGGAGGAGGCATAAGGGTAGGAAAGATGGTAGAATGAGATGGACATCATTACCCTAGGTACATGTATGAATACACAAATGGTGTGATTCTATTTTGTGTACAACCAGAGAAATGAAAAATTGTGCAATTGTGCACCATTTGTGTACTAAGAATCAAAATGCATTTTGTTGTCATGTATAACGAGTTAGAAAAAATAAATTTAAAAAAGATAAAAATCACACAGAATATATATCTGCTCTTTTACTGGAAAGGGTTTACAACCTTTAGTCATTTGTTTCATGAGAAGTTGCTCATATGAAGGCATTGGTGTCTTGATGATATTCCTGTACTGGAGAACTATAATTAGAATTCCCATAAATTTAGAAAGAGCTTTCCTTTATTCAGCCAATATTTGATTTTTAGTTGATAGCATATGTGTAGAGTTATGCATCTGAAAGAACTTTATAAATTCAGTATGCATGCTTTTGGCAGGCAAAATTATTTTAAAATATAGTACTAATAGAAAATTCCACTTTTATTTTCTTAAAAAATGGAAATTTCTCTTCAAGTCAAAGTATTTCCTACATTAAATGAAGTAAACCAGTGGCCAAAAATAAGACTGGAATTTTAAGCATTAGGAAACTATGTGCTAACTCCATTGTAATATAGTGATAGACTTTATGAATGCTGAAAAAGATTAAATTCAAGGAGTCAGGATTTTCAGAATCATCATTAGGTTCTTAAGACAGATGCAATGTAAAGTGCATTTAATGCATCCAGTTATATTGGTTTGATGGGAATTATTTTTTTAAGAACCGTTAACTTGTTAAAATGTTTATATGCTCACTATATAAATTTCTAAATCTCTTTCTGAGTGAACTTAATTTTTACTAGGCAGAATTATCATAACTTGCCAGAATTATCATCTGTGTACGTATATGTGTATATTAAAAATGCACACATACAGATACTTATATAGCATTCCACTTTACAAACTCATGAAGTGTGATTAGTAGGTGTAGGTGCCTATTTCCAAAGTAATTATACCAGAAAAATCTGTTAAAGAAGACTTGGTCCCTACAAAACTATGGACAAATTAGTGCTTACACTGACCACCTTGCATGTTTAGAGAAACAGGAGGCTTTGTTCTTATATATTCTTATATTGTTGAGTATAGACTTAATATAATCATTTCAATTGAGTTTATTCCACTCATGACTGTCATAACTCTTAAGTTATTTTCCTATTGCCCAAAGGACAAAGCTTTCTATCAAAAACAACCGCAGCAGTCTCTGCCACAGGTAGATATTCTTTTTTTGTGCATTTTAACCAGATTATAATAATGTTAGTAGAATAAACAATAACCTAATATGTACAATCTAAAAATTACAAGTAAGATATATCAGCTGTAGACTAATGGGCATTTGTATTATTTTTCAATGAGACGATACACAGAAGGGACACCGTAGTGATAAAGACGGGTGTATGTGTGAGGAAGTGAAGAGATTTTGTAGGTTTTTGTTGCAAAGCTAGTTAGAAATATGCTGGGGCAGAAATCTTCACCATTTGACCTTCCCTTATCACCAAGTTAGGATTAATTCTTGTGAGCAATTACTAAGAATTCACTTATACGAGAATGCTGCTAGAAATGTAAAAAAGAAAAGTCGCAAAGAAATAATTCTTGGCCCTGCCCCACTAGAGAGAGCAGAATAGACTGCATTGTTTTTTTTAATTTAATTTTTTTTTTATTGGTTGTTCAAAACATTACAAAGCTCTTTACATATCATATTTCATACATTTGATTCAGGTGGGTTTTGAACTCCCAATTTTACCCCAAATACAGATTGCAGAATCACATTGGTTACACATCTACATTTTTACATAATGCCCTATTAGTAACTGTTGTATTCTGCTACCTTTCCTATCCTCTACTATCTCCCCTCCCCTCCCCTCCCATCTTCTCTCTCTACCCCATCTACAGTAATTCATTTCTCTCCTTGTTTATTTTCCCATTCCCCTCACAACCTCTTATATGTAATTTTGTATAACAATGAGGATCTCCCTCCATTACCATGCAATTTCCCTTTTCTCTCCCTTTCCCTCCCACCTCATGTATCTGTTTAATGTTAATCTTTTCTTCCTGCTCTTCCTCCCTGCTTTGTTCTTAGTTGCTCTCATTATCAAAGAAGACACGGGGTGAAAGGCCATTAATGGCTCTTCCTTACTCTTCTCCTGAAAGTCTGCCTCCAGAAGCGGCTAAGCCCACAGCCAGCATCTTGCTGGCTGAGAAAGGAGTAAAAGCCTCAAGATGGAAAGGAGAGACTCCCTAGGATGAATCGGAACAAGCAGGTGCCCACAGTTCAGGCTTGATCCCTGGCTCCATTTTGGATCTTTCTCATCTAAGGCTGAAGCAGGTCACGTTTGAGGGTCTTCAGGCTCAGGTCCCTGCTGGGCTTGGGGATCACCGCAGGACACGGGGAGGGCGGGCACGATGCCCCACACTGGGACCCTGGCCTACACCAAGGTTCTCGGCAAAATGCTCGCAAGCTGTGCACTTCGTTACAAAGGAAAAGGCCGGTCGGGTCGCCACTCCTTGTTGGTGGTCCTCTTCCAGCACCTTCAGTGTGGACGGAGCGAAGGCTCTTCAAACCCACACCTCCGCGAGGCCAATGGCGCCTGGGCCCCGCCACGAAGCGGCGAGCGCTCCCGGAGCCACAGCTGCCAAAGTGCTGGCGGCAAAGCCGCAACCGCTAGCGCTTCGGGAGCGACCTCGGGGCGGTCAGGCTCCCAAGCCAGAGAAAGCCTCGCTCCGGTGGGTAAACGACCCTGCCCCGCAAGGACCCCTCCTCCACGGGCGCGGACCCTCAGCCGACAGAGCTGACCGCGCGGCACGCATGCGCAGGGCTCACGCCCTCCCAGCCCTGCGCCTGGCAAAGGGCGCGCCCACCCGGAGGCCGATACCTGAAGCGCGGGCGTTCGCGAGGTCAGAGCCCGGGCCAGGACGCTTCGGAGGGGCAGCATGGCGCAGCGTGGGCCGCTGAGGAAGGCAGCCAGCTGGCGTCCGACGTGACGCTCTCCTCGTACGGCTTCCTGACTGGAAAGGCGCAGCGAAGGGACAGTTAGAGGGCGTGGGCGGGGGCGGGACTCGGCGGGTCAGCTCCGCCCCCGCCCTGGAGGTGCACCCCTGGGGCCAGTGTGCAGGAGTGTGGTGCCAGCCCTGACTCAGGGTTTCCCCTTTGTTTCCTCGATGGTTTGTGCCCCAGACGTCAGAGTTGATGTTGGTGTAGCTGAAAGCGGAGTTCATGCTTGTTTCACCTTCTGGTCTGTCGCCTCCTCAGGGCGCTGTTGTGTAAACGTTCCGGGTAGAGCGCCTGTCTATGAGCAGGAAGGTGCTGTATGGATGCCTGCATGTGCAGGCTTTGCATTTAGTCATGGTTTTTTTTTTTAATTAATTAATTAATTAATTTTTTTTTATTTTACAGAGAGCAGAGCTGGGAGTCTTAACTTGTCTTCACTGAAGGTATTCTCCATCCCACTTGCCAGCCCAGCATGGCTTTGAAGGCTCCCAAAGGTTTGAATTAAACTTTCCAAGAGCCAAAAGAATGGGTGCACTGAACCTCACATATGAAACTCAAATTTAAACTTGCGTAGATTGAAATAAAATATTTCTATAATACTTGAAATAGAACTGCTGACTTCTCAGGTGGTCCTCTGATTATTGGTCCCCCCCCATCTTGGTTTAACAATTTTAAAGCTGTTACTCTCATTAATGTTCATATTAAAATTAATTTTCTTGTTAACTTATATTAGTATACATTATATTAATATTTACATTATTCTTGCTAGTAGTCACTTTATGCACATGTTTAAGCAACATTGTTTACATCATGAAGCTGTAATTATTACAACCTTACCACCTGTGCTTATGAAAGGAAGACTTTTTTTAAAAATTTATTTGTTCTAATTAGTTATACATTACAGCAGAATTCGTTTCAATACGTTGTATGCAAATGGAGCACAATTTCTAATTTCTCTGGCTGTACATGATGCAGTCACACTGGTGCTGCAATCATACATATACACAAGGTAATGATGTCCCTCTCCTTCTACCATTCTTCCCACCCTTACACTCCCTCTCCTCCCCTCACTCGCTTCTGCCCAATCCAAAGTTCCTCCATTTTTCCCTAGCTCTACTCCTCCATTATGGATCAGCATCCACATAATCAGAAAACATTTGGCCTTTGGATTTTTGTGGATTTTTGTATTATTTCACTTAGCATGATATTCTCCAACTTCATCCATTTACCTGCAAATGCCATAATTTTATTCTTCTTTAAGGCTGAGTAATATTCTACAGTTTGTTTGTCCATTCATCTGTTGAAAGACATCTAGGTTTAACACTCAGAAAATTTAGAATGGTTTATTACATCTAGGTTGGTTCCATAGTCTAGCTATTATGAATTGAGCTTCTATAAACATGGATGTGGCTGCATCACTGTAGTATGCTGATTTTAAGTCCTTTGGGTATAAACTGAGGAGTGGGATAGCTGGGCCAAGTGCTGGTTCTGTTCCAAGTTTCTAAGGAATCTCCATACTGTTTTCTAGAGTGGTTGCACCAATTTGCAGTCCCACCAGCAATGATAAAATATTTTAAAAATTCCTTCTATTCTCTAGGTACTTTTCCAGAAATGGATCCAGAACTTTACATAAGACATAATTCATTTCCTCTTGAAACTTTCAGCTAGCACAAAACAGAAATACAGTCACTTCTCATATTCACAAGTCCAGAATTGGTGGACTCAACCAAAGATGGAAGGAGAATATTGGTAAAAATGTTGTGTCTGTACTGAATATATACAGATTTTTTCCCCCTGGACATTATTAACTAAACGATATAGTTTAACAATCATCTAAAGATGATTGAAAGCATTCAGGAAGATAAGTGTAATGTTGTTTGCATTTTATATAAAGGATCTGGGCTGGGTGAGATGGCACATACCTGTAATCCAAGCAGCTTGGGAGGCTGAGACAGGAGGATCAGGAGTTCAAAACCAGCCTCAGCAAAAGTGAGGTGCTAAGCAACTCAGTGAAACCTTACCTGTAAATAAAATACAAAACAGGGCTGGGGATGTGGCTCAGCGGTCTCGTGCCCCTGAATTCAATCCCTGGTACACTCCCCCTAACCCCCCAAAAAAGAATTTGGCCATCTGTGAGTTTTGTTATCCTCTTTGTATCCTGAATCCAGTAACTTACAGATACTGTGGGTCAGCTGTCTATCAGAGTTTAATAAATAGTGTGAAGAAAATATAGTAGAATATGAAGAGCAGAAAGTACTGGAGGAGATAAAAGAGACTCCTGGCTATTTCTCAATATATATTCTTTCCTTTCACCTTTTATTTTCTTTATTAAATGTTTGTATTAGTGCATTATAGTTATACAAAATAGTGGGGTTCATTTTGACACAATCATACCTGCATGGAATATAATTTTCTCCATTTTAGTTCTCAGTGCTTCCTCTTTCTTTCCCTTTTACCCTCCATTTCCCTTCCTCTACTCTGCTGGGCTTCCTTCTGTTAAATTATTGTCTTTAAAAATTGATACACATACTGGTGAAATTTTTAGATACACATATAGGTGGAATTCACGGTGGTACACTCATATATGTACATAGCATAATTTTGTCAGTTTCATTCCACATTTCTTCTACTTTCTGGTTCCTCATCCCCACCTCTCAATCTCCTTCTTCTCCTCCACTGATATTCCCTCTATTTTCATGTAACTCACCGCCCCGACCACTTTCCCCCCTTACTTTGCTCTGCATTCTGCATATGAGAGAAAACATTTGACCATTGACTGAGTTTGGCTTATTTCGCTTAGCATGATGCTCTCCATTTCCATCCATTTACCATTAAGTACCATAATTTCATTCTTCTTTATGGCTGATAAAACTCTTTTGTGTATATATACCACATTTTCTTAATCAGTTCATTTGTTGTTGGGCACCTGGGCTGGTCTCATAAGTTGGCTATTGTGAATTGTGCTACTATAAACATTGATGTGCCTATATCACTGTAGTATGCTGATTTTAGTTCTGTTGGATAAATATTTAGGAATTGGATGGGTGGATCATATGATGGTTCTATTTCTAGTCTTTTGAGGAATCTCCAAACTGCTTTCCAAAGTGATTGTACTAACTTATAACCTCACCCACAGTGTATGAGTGTACCTTTCTTTCTACGTCCTTGCCAGAATTTGTTATTACCTAGTTCAGGGTGAACTCTCAGTGTAGTTTTGTTTTGTATTTTCCTGATTGTCAGGGATGTTGAACTTTTTTTCATACATTTTTTTTCTTGGTGTAGAACATTTATTTTATTTTTTCCATGAAACACTCAAAAGTTCAGATCTGTGGGAAATAATTTTAATCAAAGAATTGTACATTTTCTTCCCACATATCCTGCTTTGTATTAGGAAATGACATTGTGATCCATTTCACTACAAGTAAAATTATTACAAAATATTTACAGGAAAATATTAAAAATAACCCAAACACAAAAGGCAAGATGAAATAAACTGGGTTTTCAGAAATCTCTACTCCAGTGCCCACAGCACACAAGAAGAGAGTCAAAACAAATAAGTAACTAAGACTCCCCTGATCACAAATTTCCAAAGAACTGGAGAAGGGGAAAAAACTGGACGAAGATGGTAGTGTGAAAGGAAATGGATGTTAGCAGCACTGCTGCAATAGCCAATCTATTCTGAGTGAAATAACCTCTTATGTGCAGTAAATTCTGAACAAGGCTATATTTTAGGATTTTCCTTGAACTGAAATTAGAAAATAACCTGACAGTGGAAGTAGCTCTTTCACCTAAGTTTAATAAGAGCCTCTTGCTCCACAAACCACTGTGGTGAACAGAAGCCTGTTCTGACATCAAAAGCTGTCACAGCAGCCCTTCTATTTCTTTCATGAAAGCTTCATAAACATCATCCTTAGTTTGTACTGAGATAGGGACAGAAGGACCAGATTTGGGGGCTGCTTTGGCAAGAGGCACAGCAGAATCATCCTCTGACTTTCTTTGGGTGTAGCAGTAGCCCCTTTTTTTTCCCGATGTACAAATCGAGTAATCTCTGCCTTGGGATTAGTGATCTGTGGCTTGGCACTGATAGTTGCTGTGGCTTTCTTCTCAGTGGTGGCTGCACTTGTATCATCCGCCTTGGATCGCTGAATCAAGCTGGCTGGGGTACTCAACACCCCCGGATTCGGCAAGGGAGCCGGTGGAAAAGCCCAGGTGGGGCAGGTTCAAGTGGAGGCACCAAAGGTGGGCACATCATGCCAGGGAGAGGAGGAGGGATGCCTGGAGGTGCAGGGGGAGGTACCCTTGGTGGGGGTCCCCGAGGAGGAGGGCCAGGAGGCAGACCTGGAGGTGGACCTGGGGGAGGGCCAGGGGGTCGGCCTGGTGGTGGTCCTGGAGGCAAAAGTCATGGTAAAGGCCCTTGGAGTCCTGGCATTCCAGGAGGTCTCAAAAATGGAGGAACCCCTGGAGGTGGTCCAGGAGGAAGGCCCGTGGGTGGCCCAGGAGGTTGTAAAGGTAGAGCAGGTGGTGGTCCAAGAGGAGGTGGTCCTGGCATGGGAGGTGCTTGTATCTGAGAAGGAGGAACAGACTGCGGGGGAGCCTGCTGCTGTGAAGAAGCAGTAGACGTGCCATCAGTATGAGGGTCCTCTTTATGCTGTTTTTGTGATTGTTTTTCTGCTTCAGAATCATCAGAACCATCTTCATCATCATCCTTTGAAAATTTCTCTACTTCCCGTCCTTCCTTTGGGATTTCCTGACCCGCCATTCGAAGCATCATGGCTTGAAGAGGAGTCAGCTCCTTCATGTTCTTCTTTTTCTTCCTTGATTTTCCAGGCATATCTTCAAATCGTACACTCAGACCTGACATTTTTTCTTCATTATTGTCTCTCTCACTATCATCACCGTGCACAAATTCATCCCCCTCACTTTCTCCATCTGATCTGTCAGTGTCACTGTCATCGGCTTATCCTGATCCATGTCCTCAGGATAGCCATCATCTTCACTAGTACTGGACACATCATCATCATGCCCCGTTGAGCAAGTTCTGGACTATACAACATGTCTTCATCTCGCCTACGAGGGGGAAGATCTAGAGCAAAGCCCACTTTACTGCCATATATCTGCATGACTTGGGGAGGAGGTGGACCAGGTAGAGGGCCGAGGTTTTCTGCCAGGGGGCAAACGTGGAACACCATGTCCAAGAAGAGGAAGGATAGAAACTGCATGAGTTGGGGTTCCATAGGTTGAGGTCTTCTTTAGGATGGAGGGTGGCTGGGCACCAGGAAGTGGAATGTCCTGGATCAAGATATTAGAAGGAGCATATGGCATATCTGGCAAAGTAATACTCTCTTCTTCCACATGCTGAGCATTCTTGACAGCATCAAAATATTGGCTAAGTTGAGCCCTCTTCTGTTCATATTCTACTTCTAGCTTTCTCAATTCTTTGTAAATATCTGGATTCTCTTTTTCATAAAGTCAGAATACGTTGAAAAGTTTCACGCAGCTTTTTACATTTGTCTTTCAGTACTTTCTCATTTAACTGTGGTTGTTGCACTGGGTTAAACTCCATTTCATCAATTTCTCCATGTCCCGGATAATCTGTTTCAGATCTTTCATCTCCAAAACTGCAGCTGTACCATCATATGCTGTTTTTTGTTCTTTTTAAATTCTCTCTTCCGGGCTTCCCTTTGGGCTTGGTCTGTAGGGTTCATACATTTTCCACTTTTGGTGGATGATGTTGATCTCCGTCTCATGTTGACAATATGTATGGTTCACTTATTCACTTAAAAAAACAAACAAACAAAAAACAACAGTACTGCTGGGCTCCCAGGATTGCAAGAAGCGGGGAGGGGGCGATTCTGGGCCCTTTTCACTTCGTAGGGGCCTTCACCTCCGTTTTGCATACATTTTTGTTGGACATTTGTATTTCTTCTTTTGTGAAATGCCAGTTCTTTTGCTCATTCATCATTTTTTGTTTTGTTTTTTAGTTCTTTGTATAGTTTGAATCTTTTCTTAAATGAGTAATTGAACCCTTAGTTTGGTGTGGTCATGTGATAGTCCTGGCTAGTGAGAAATATCAGTGCATTAATGATCTGTAAGTGGTCTAGAGGGATGGGGGAAGAAGGAAGGTGTTGTTTCCTTTTTCATTTCTTCCTCATTTCTGCTTGCTGAAATGTGGATGTAGTGGCTTGGTCTTTGGTCTATGAGGTAGAAGGCACATGCTCTTGACAGTGGAATAAGGGGTGAAGCTTAGGTTTCTGATGCCCTGGAGAACTCTACTAGGAGCCCTGACTGCCCTTCTCTGGATTTGTTTTATATGAGAAATCATCTGCTAGGAAAATGCAAGGAACTGGAGTACATCATGTTAAGTGAAATAAGCCAGTTGCATAAAGACAAGTATTGCATGTTTTCTCTCATATGTGGAAACTAAAACAACAACAAAAACAAACAAACAAAAAGATGTCCTCAGAGTAGAAGAGGGGCTATTAGGGAAAAAAATCAGAATAAGTGGGTAAGAGGTAGTAGGAGAGAGGGGAGAAGGAGAGGGTAGACGAGAGGACAGTCCTGATCAAGGTACTGTATATCCAAGTAAGGAAATGCCACAGTGAAACCCAGTATAATTAACATGTATTAATAATAATAAAAATAAATCATCTTCTATATGACTATAAATAAATAGGAGGAGGCTATTTTTCTGTCTCCTTCTCTGTCTCTGTGTATGTTTCTGTCTCTGTCTGATTTTGTTTGTATTGTTTTCCTTACTTCTGACATTCATTTTATTTATTTATTTTTTGTGGTACCAGGGATCAAACTCAAGGTGTCGCACATGCTAGGCAAGCTCTCTGCCAATGAGTTATATCCCTAGCTCTACTTCTGACATTAATCACCAAATTCTTTGCCAAAAGCATAAATTTCCTTTCAATATGATTAATCAGTTTATCAGTGTCAACATCTCAGGTCTCCTAGTTCTCTTGCGCAGGTGTCAGCTTCTTGTTCTCTAAGAGGTCCCACAGGGATTCTGGGATGTCCTTTCACTAGCATTACTGGGAATCTCATTTGCATTATGCTGGACCTTTTGTTTCCAAGATCTTGGAATTTTTTTTTTAACTTCTAATTTTAGGAAAAGGAGATGAAACTTTACAGAGTTGTATCTCTAAATAATAATAATAATAATAATAATAATAATAATAATAATAATACATTATCAACCCCCTTAATTTATAGTTTCAGTGGGCATAAATTCTATATTGAAAATCATTTTTCCTCATATTTATGAAGGCAATGTATATTGTATTATAAGTTGTGGTGACAAATTCATGTCATTTTGCTTCCTAATTCTTTGTATATGATTTGTTCCTCATTCTGTAAGCTATTATGATTTTTTCTTTGTCCATTATCTAGAATTTCACAATCATGTTCTTCAGAATAGGATTTTTTTAAAATCCATCATTCCTTATATAATAGATCCTCTCAATCTGTAAATCTTAAATTCTGAAAAACTTATTTTCTTTTTTGGATATTGGATTCCCCCTGCCTTGTCTCTGGAATTTCTGATATTCAAACACTAGGTTGTTACTTGATCCTCTATTTTTTTTTCCTTTTTTTTTTTTTTTTAAATTGCATGTGGAGAGGTTGGAGTTGTAGTTCAGTGGTAGAGAGGCATGATTCTTGGCACCACATATAAATAAATAAAGTAAATAAAGGCCAATTAACAACTAAAAACTTTTTTAAAAATTGTGTGTGTGTGAGTGTGTGTGTGTGTGTGTATTTTGGGAGTGATAAATGTCCCACTTTTTTTCCTTCTAGTTTATTTGCAAAAATTTTAAACCTCTAGTCTTATAATATTTATTTTCAGTAGTTCCTTTTTTAAACTTCTTTCTCCAGAATATCTCTCTTTTTTCCCCTATTTTGACTGTCATCAGAAATATTATCCTACTTTTGTTTCATGGATTCAATATCTCTTTCTTACTGAGTCATTGTGAATGCTTGTGTTCCTGCCATTATTAGAAATAGGAGATATTGCCAGCAACTTAGAAGTTCAATTCTGGTCAGTTCTCTTTTCTGGTCAATTCTCCCTACCACACCCTACCTGAATTTTGAATTAATCATTACATTGATTTTCCTTAAAATTCAAATACATAGGTATATAACTTTGAACATTATATTATTTTGTTTATCTTAGATTGTTCTTCAAATCTAATCAGACTGCTTTTATTATTTGTTGCATGATTCTTTATTTTAACTTTAGGCTTTTGAAAACTGTGCACATTAGTGCAGTTGCAGTAATTCATTTACTTTTCTGTTGCATTGTAATTTATTACATACTCATTAAGTATTTCTCTAGAGTAGGTATTCCTAATCTTTTCTTGTGTAATAAAACCCTTTGTCAAACTTTTGAGCCTATGCATGTCTAGGTTTCTAAGTATATGGAAAATGCATAGGTTACAAAGAAAACAAATACTTAAAAAAATTGAACTAGAATAATTAAAATATAACATTAAATTTTTCAAGAAGAAATGGACATGTATCTTTATCAGGGCACTAAATAAAAAGATCTAGTGGTGGGTGTAAGAGACATAATTTTAAAGTATGATGAGCCTAAAAATGTTGTTGTATTTTCAGGACCTGTAAATGAAGTTTGACAATATCTATGATTTTATTGACTAAGAAAGAAGTTCTGCTAATAATATTATGGTTTATTACCTCCCTTTATTAACAAAGGAAATGCTTCATTTCAATTAGAAGTAAGTGACAATAAATACACAACCATTAACTATGCAAGTTACTAGATCTAGAGAGTCTTCAATAGACTCCCTTTGGCTCTGTGTGTACTAGAGATTACAAACTACTGCTCTAGAATATACCTTGCAGTGGAAATCCTGGGTCATAAATTATATTCACATTAATATTTACCAAGTAGTGACAAAATATTTTAGAAATTTATACTCTTAATAGCAGTGTATGAGGTTTATCTAATTTTTTATTTTTGCCAATTTGGTCTTATAAGTGTGAAGATACATTTTACACCTGTTACTACAAATAGGTATGAATTGCAAAGTGGTGTAAATTATAAGGTGGTGCAGGGTGTAGTCTACTTGATGATGTTCCTGCTTGGTTTCATCCAAAGGCTGGACTTATACAACTGTACAGAAGGAAGCAGGAGAGTGGATTCAATCCTTGCCCAACTGAGTAGGTGGGCAGCAGCCACAGTTCAACTCTAGGTGTTTATGTTCTGGAGCTATATCACTAGGTAAGTACCTTCTTGGTTTTAGTGTTATTATGTAGTCAGTAGATGGAGACATAGACCAACCCTTCCTTCATTAGGCTTTTGAGCATGTGTATCTATTTTTGGTGTATGTGTGTGTATATGTTTGTGTCTTTTAATTTTCCTTGATAAAAGCTACAGATATTGACTGGGGATTTTACTTTCAGGTGTGTGTGTGTGTGTGTGTGTGTGTGTGTGTAATGCTGGATTATATTAAAAAACTGCAGTAAAGTTAGAATTTGCATTATTATTATTAACAGTAATTGGTATTAAAAAAATAAAATCTTACATTCACTTTTCCTTACAGAATCTTACTCGAATCTCTAGATATTTGTTAGGTAACTGTTGTGTGTTGAATATTGAATTAAATGTTTTGGGGAGGAAAATAAAACTAGCCACTGCATCCCTCTTCTTCTTTTTAAAAATGTATTTTACTAGTGTACTATAATTATACATAGCAGTGGGGTTCATTGTGACATATTCAGAAATGTACGTTACATCATTTGCTCCAATACATTTCCTAGTGCTCCTTCCAAACCCCGTAATCCTTGCTTTACTTTTCAGGTCTTCCTTCATTTATTTACAGATATTTTTAGATTAAAAGTGGAATTCATTGTGATGTATTCATACATGTATCCCTGTTCTTGAGTTTGTCAACAAGTCTTGGTATGTCTTTGTCAGTTTCTTTGTTGCTATTATTAGAATAAGTGATAGAAAAAATTAAATATTGAATTGTAAAATTTCTAATGTTTTTATTATTACAGCAAAGTATTTTTTATTACTAAAACATGCATTGAATGGATATGCATTGTATCATTTTTAAATATTAAAAATGAATTAACTTTCTTTAGGTGTTGCTTTGGAAAGTGAATTTTAGTGCCAATGACATTTTAAAACTTGTTATCAATAAATGCAAACATTTTCCAAATATGGCTTTGCACATCTTTTGCTTTGAATAATCTGTGACTAGATCTTTTGTTATTTTTTTTTAGATTTTTATTTAATTAAATATGGCTTGTTTCTTTCCTAGGTATAAGTTGAGATTCCTTCTATCTTTATGCACTTGTACACAGCCTGGAACATTTTTTCATGAACACCCCCCAAAACACCTGTATCCAATACTCTCCAAAGTATATATTTCTCTTTACCTCCACAAGTTGTCCTAGGTACCTAATAGCTGAGAAATTAACTTTTTTATTCTTGTTTCTTTCTTTTTTTTTTAATTGTACCAGGGTTTGAACTCAGGGGCATTTGACCACTAAGCCACATCCCCAGCCAAGTTTTGTATTTTATTTAGAGATAGAGTCTCACTGAGCTGCTTAGTGCCTCACTTTTGCTGAGGCTGGCTTTGAACTCTAAGATCTTCCTGCCTTAGCATCCCAAACCACTGGGATTATAAGCGTGTGCCGCCGCGCCTGGGCTAGTAATTCAATTTTTAACTTCTTTTAGCTTCTCTTGGCCCTCATGAACACTTTTACATTTTTATAATTTGTTCTGTTTTACCTAGTCTCAATATTGTGTTGAGGAATGGAGCATCAATTCATGTGCTTGTGGGACTCATTAGGTGTTTAAGGATACTGCCTGGGATGTGTCCATACACTCTATGATCTAAGTTCAGATGTTCTATCTCTTATGAAGGTTGACAGACATAATTTGTGGAAAATCAGAATGCTTTAGATAAAAATTTTGACTGAAAAACATTTCAAATTATGTTTTCAAAGTAGTGTAATAGGGCTCTTAACAGTAGGCTTCATATTCAAAATGAATTTCTTCACATATCTGGACAATTATTGTTAAAAATAACTTTCCTAGTTCATATATGAATACATGATCAGTATAACTCCTTATCATATACAACCACAAGAATGGGAAGTTATACTCCATATATGTGTAATATGTCAAAATGCACTCTACTGTTATGTATATTTTAAAAGAACAAATAAATTAAAAAGAGAAAAAATATATATTTCCCAATTTTCCTATTCCTTTAGAGATTTTGGAGGCTTCTCTCACTTAGCATAAATTAAAAACCAAAAAGAAGGAAAGTGAAAGTCATAACTTTAAAGGCTACTTCGGTATAATTCCTGTTTTATACCCCTTTTAATTGGAAATCAGTTGTTTCTAAGCCTTTGTTTCTTGGAAAGAGGTATTTCTGACAATCCATGTTATAGAGGCTCTTTCATAATTACCTGTTTAACATGTGCTGAACCCTCATTTGATTGGTTAATCCTCAGACCTATTTAGCTGCCATTCTCATTTTTTAACAGTGGTTGTAATAAAAATATATTTTATAAGCATATGTATATGTCCCCTTTTCTTTCATAGAATATCACTTATACCTATTTCACAGATGAGAAAATTAGATTCTATTATACGTAATATTTTATAGATCTGTTAACGAGTCTTTTACTTAATCCTTTCATACTCTTGTTCATTTCACTTTGTGATGTTGCTGTTTATATCTTACAGATTTAACCCACAAACAGCAAACAGGCTCAAAGATATTAAGTAGCTTGCCGGGGACAGCAAAATAGTTTAGAATTGGCTCAGGCATTTTCATTGTGCTCCTATAATTTAGTGCTTGAGTGTGTGAGCTGGTTCTTATTTATTTCTTCCCCTTTTCTGTTAAGTGATCTTGTATATTTATTTTGTAAATAGTGTTTTAATGAGAAACTTCATAGATATATTCTTGGCAACACTGATGTAAATAGAATTATTTTGTCAATTTCTGTTCATAGTTTCTATTCATATTTCCACAGGCAGTAAAGAGAATTTCCTCTTTCTGCACATTTTTGCCAATTCTTGTAAGACTTTCATATTTGCACACCATAGGGGTTAGAAATGTCTTATTGGTATAATATCTATTTCTTGGATTTCCTGTGATCAAGCATCTTTTCACGCATTTATAGGCCACGTTATTTTCCTTTTTGTTGAGGTCCCTGTTTATATTCTTCTCCCACATTCGTTTTGCTGGTCATGTTTTTCATATTGATTTGAATTTTTTTTTTAATGTTCTGAAGTTTGGTAGGTCAGCTTAGTAGCAGAGCATATGCTTAAGATGCGCAAGGCCTTGAGGTCAGTCTCCAGCACTAAAAATTAACAAACAACGAAACAAAAAAATATGGATTCTAATATCTACGTGTTATTGATCTAGGCTTTTATTTGTGGTTATTATTTAAATTTTTTAGGAGTTTATTTTGCCATATAAAAGTTTCTAAATTTATTAGTCTTTTATATTTTCTTCTTCTTTTTGGCCCTATTATGTTATACATTTACATTCCTTGTGTATGAAGATACTTTAATATTTTCTACCAGATGTTGTACAGTTTTGCTTTCAGTCCTTAAATATTTAATCTGTCTTACACTTACTGTGGTCACAGTGTAATGTATAGATTTAATTTGATTTTTTCAATATTAGTAGGCCATTATTAAAGCAAAAGTTATTAAATAGTTGATCATTCCCTACTGATTTGTAATGTCAACTTAAATCAAATACCATTGGTTTAGGATACAAAATTCCACCTAAACGCAGATTATTTCTGCTGGCTGCAGTCTATTACATTGTTATATTCCTGTTGAACTGTGCCAGAGGTAAGAAACCAGAATTACTGTTGCTTTTTATCCATCTTGTCTTTTGGCAGAGTATATATTCATTTATTATTACAACATTGTCTTGGCTATTCTTGATTGATCCTACTTCACAATCAATTATTTGTAAACAATTACTTGTTAAACTTAAGAAATTAAAAATCTCTCAAGTGTATTTTGATTGAAATTGTGTTAATTGAATATAGAGAAAATTGGGATGAATTTGCAAATTTATTTTTGAGTTTCTTCACCCAGCTTACGAGAGGTTTTGTGTAGTGTTTTTTAATGAAAATTAATATTTTTCTTAAAAAATTCTTTGTGCAGTTTTGTTCAGGGGCACTTTATACTTTTTGTAAGTTTTTGGTTTTGATATCCTTTCTTTCTCCTCCACCCCTCCCCTCATCTTTTCTTTCGCACCCCATCCTACCCCATGGTACGGATATTGAAACCAGGAGTGCTCTACCCCTGAGCTTTATCCCCAGCCCTTTTATTTTTTACCTTGAGACACTGAGGCAGACCTTGAACTTGTGAAGCTGCCTTAGCCTCCTGAGTAGTTGGGATTATAGGAATTTACCACTGTGCTCAGTTTCCTAATATGCTCTCCAAGTATGTTTTCTAACCATTTGTAAGTGTTGCATAACTACTACTGAATTTTATACATTGATCTTGTGCTTGGCAGCCATGCCAGAGACTCTTATGAGTTTAAATTTTTTCTTTTTACAGATTTTTATTTTCTGACTTTCTATGTAGACAGACTTATTTTCAGGCAGTAATGACAGTTTTGTTTCTGTCTTTACAGTCTTCACACTTCCTGTCACTTCCTTTCTTCTTCTTGCCTTTCCTTATTTTCTTCCTTGTGTCCTCCCTATCATTCTCTTTTTCATTTTTCTCTCAATTTTTCCTTCTTTCACTTATTCTCCTCTTCCTATTTTACCCTCCTCATCCCCCTTTCTCTATGGTGCTGTAGGACCTCTGCAACGTTGAATATGGGATGTAAAAACAGGCATCCTCATCTTGTTTGGAACTTTAAAAAATTTTGTTAATTGTAAGTTTTCATTAAATATCTTTTATGAGGTTATTAAGGAAATCTTCTCTTTCTAGTTTGCTAAGTTATTTACCTTTTAAAATTATGAATGACTAGGGAATGTTATCAAAATATTTTTCTGCGTTTACTGAAATTATAATTTGTTTTTAATTCTTCAATTAATATTATGGTGAATTGTGCTATTGTATTTTTTAAAGTAAAGATTTCCCTGCATCTTGGGAGAAACCCTGTTTTATTGTTAGGTATTGTTGATGTGAATTTATAATGTGTGTTACATTGTAACCATGGATTGTGGTTTGAATGTCTTTGGTAATCATTGAAACTTGCTTTCTTTCCTAATGTATCCTCAATTTCATAAACATTTTATTGCATTTTAAAACATTTTCTACTATGCAAGCACATTCTCCACCCCCACCTCCCACACACAATTGCCCTAACTTTAAAGATGGGTATACAGGACCTTAAAATGTTCACATTTAACCTCTCTTATCATCTTTCATATTGTGTCTATTCTTTTTTTTACCTTGTTTTTAAGTACATCTTTCATTTCTTTCTTTCTCTTACAAAACTAGTGACAGTTTAGATATGTATTTAGTAATTTTTTTGTTTACTGTATTTTCATCTCTTTAAGTTAAGGAAATTCTTGTTGCTAGTATTGTCTGGGTGGTAAAAATCTTTTTTATTTTTTCCCTAAAAATGTCTTTATTTTGCCTTCTCTCATGAAAGTTTAATTTGATATAGAATTCCCAGTTTTCAGTTATTTATTTGGATAATCTAAAGAAATTATTCCATTGACCTGAGGCCCTATTTTGAAGCATCTCAGAAAATAAATGCTGCTATATGATATTAAGATATGATAATATCATTCATTATTAAGAGCAAACTGAGTTTCAGTTATCAAGAAGCTGGAATAGTATTCTATGTGGGAAGCATCATGACTTTCTTAGACCAATTTCCAGGTTTCCTTTTAGGCATTTATTTTTACCATTACATTTTGCTTATTTATAAACATGCTTATACACTTGTATTTACTTTTTAAAAGTGAATTACTTAGTTGCAAGCATTATGTAATCATTGTTACATATTATAAAAATGATGAATTGAAACCACCTTTCATAAGTTTTAGATTTTAAAATTTAAATGAGCCTGCAAAATTTTACTACAAATCTAGACTGCATTGCACATACAAAAAACCAGAAAGGTGTCTTCTTCAGACAGAATCTTATTCTAGGTGTTATCAGTTTACTCTTTATGTTGCAAAGCTAAAAAGTCAATTCTATATTTCATAACTTGGCATCTTAAACATCTTAAAGAAGAGATGTAAGGCAAATACCAATGTCATAATGTACATATCAAAACATTATGTAGTTTTGTACACATTATATACTTATACATAATCATTCTATGACTTCACTATTGTAATAAGACAGCTGTTTAAAAACATAATAAAATTTCCTAGCCTTGTTCAAAGCTAGAAAATATAGGTCACTCTCTTGAGATCTGTTTTGCTTTATGAATCTTACATAATTAATTTGATATTTGCCAGGGGTTGTTTGTTTGCTTTTTTGTTCCTGAATATCATTCCACTATATGAGAGAGTATAAGACATTAAGATACCTAAATCTTCATGAATTTCTCACAAAGACATCATTCCTTCTGAACCCAGAGCATAAAATTTATACTCAGTAGGCCTTTCATCACCAATATCATTAGTATTCATTATGTAGAGTAGTCTCATCTCCCATTTTATATAATGATATAGAGTACAGCCTATATATTAACACCTGTGTTCTGTAATCACCCGAATTATTATTATAATATAACCACTGTCCATTTATGTTAGCCTCACCCAATAGTAACTCATATTTATAATAATTTTTGTCACCTATCTTGTGTGAGAATGTGAGTAGCATGGGATAGAAATAATTCAGCCAGCTTATACATTAATTGCTTGAAATAAACTTCAACTTATTTTTTATAGAGATTCCAAGTCAGAAAAAACTCTGGGAAATGTGATCTTGTAACTTGATTGTTTTAAGGGTAGCAGTGTTACAAGGTGTATAGGCAAATATCTTGTGTAAACATGAATGGCATCATCAAAATTTCTTGGCTTTAATTGTATTGAAAATGTATACTTAAAAAGTAAATACTGTAGTAAGAGCCAACTTTAAAGCCAACTGCTAAAGTCTATACAGTCTGATATGCCCGGGGAATCATTAGTTCCATCAGAAATAGCCAAAGACACATGAATGACCACCATCAAACTTCCATCATTTCAAAGAAATTTATTGTTTTCTCTTTTTCTTATGTTCTTACAATTTGATTCTGGTAAATCATCTGATCTTCTTCTTTTCTTCACTTTTCTCCTCCCCTTGTGCTCATTCCCCTAGGATTAGTGACTAAAACCCTGACAAGAGTTCAGTATAGGAAATTAAGTTTCACAGGGACCACTAAAATTTATTTTTAATTTCTCTCTTGTAAAAGTTGTAAATAATCCATTAAAAAATTTTCCCTTTTAAAATAGTAGAAATTTTTCTTAAACTAAGTTTAAAAGAATTTATAATGATATCATTTAGGATCCAAATTCTGTCCTTGTGTCATCATGGATACCAAATTCATTCAAGAGGTGTATTCCTGACAGATTAATGATATATTTTTTTGGTTACCGTATTATGAAAATTTGAAACATAAAGAAAAACTGAAAAAATATTTGTTAAACGTTATATACCCATCAACTTACATCTACCATCAATATTTTACCAGATTTTCTTATATCATTCTGTGTATTTATCCAGCTCTGTATCCCTCCATTAATTCAAGTAATTTTTTGAGTGTATATCTAACTATAGATATCATTGTACTTTTCTTTAAATAGTTTAGCATGTTTATTATTAACTAGAGTTTAATATTAGTTTTTCATTTAATCAATTGTATTCAACAAATATGAATGTAACAACATTCTGACAAATGCATGCCTGTTTCACTGAAATGCATATCAAGTTATAGAATATTAACATAACCTCAGAAAAGTTCCCTCATGCCCCAGCCCAGTTGATACCTGAAATCACCCCTCCCCCACAATGACAGCCACTATTCTGATTTAAAAAATACCATTGATAGGTTTTTATTTGTTCTATGGGCTAAATATGTATTATTCTAAAAACAACACTCTGCTGTGCAAAGAATGAATTGTGGGAGAACAAAAGTGGAGTTGTGGACAACAAAAGTCTGTAAAGGGATTTGGGAAGCCTTTGCATTAGCATAGGTGAGACCATGTAGCTTGGAATAGTATGGTAGCAATGGAGGTGATCACAGAATATTGTGGTAGTGGGTTGGATGGGCATTCCTGTGTGGTGTTATACTTCCTGAGATGAGCAAGACTTGAGGAATAGTTTGAGGATAGGAGAATCAACGTTCTGTTTTGGACTGGTTATATTTAAAATACCTATTATGCTAGATCTCAGGGCTGAGGCACACATTGTTCTTCATATTAATGTCTTTTTGTTTTGGTTATTGTCAGTTATAATACACTCTATAACTAGCTCAGTGATTATATGTACTTGTAAATGGATTAGGTAGACTAAGCCAACCTGTTATTAATTTAATGATGACCAGAATTAAAAACAAAAACAAAAACAATATATGTAAAACAGGACATGTTAGTTTAACCAGGATTTTTGCTATAGTAGTTGTATTACATTTATCACAGTCATACTTCCCATATTCTGTGTTAATGAAATTCCCTTAAGTGAATAAATTTCATAAAAAAGACACTATATAATGGTACAGTTACTGTATTCATCGAAGCCCACTTTGTTAATAATTGTGGGATTTCAAGACCAGACAAGTTGGAGGCTTTTCTCCTAGTAAAATTTCAATGAATAGCAGGTTTATCATGAAGAGAATATAAATCTTAACCAGATAAATATACCAAAAACTAAATAGTTTGCTATAGAAATTTAATAGTGGAAGAAGAAATAAGAGTTGTGCTAGGGTTTTTAAGAAGTCTTTTAAGTCAGAGGAGATAGTTTTGAGAGGCAGTTTGAGTTTTTATAGGTAGATTACAGGGAGGGCAATTTTAGTGTAAGTGAATGGCAATTGTAGGGATTATTTAAGCAATGGCAAATATCCTTATTTACCTATAGCATAAGAAAGGCAGTCACATTTATTCAACACACATTCACAATAAATGCCTGTTTTTTTTCTGGATAACAAGGTCTTTTAAATAAATATTACTTTCATGTCTTGCCTTTAAGAAATTCAGAGGCTATTAGAAGAGATAGTTGTATATGCGTACAAGTATAAGGAATGTGCATGTTTCATTGCATAACATTAAAAAGTACTGAATAAAATATTTTGCATTTTTTTATTCAATCATAACACTCCCCACCACCCCGAGCTAGGTATTAAATTCAACATTTTAGTTTATGGGAAATATAGAATCTAATAAATAAAAGTTCATAATTCTAGTTAACTATAGTTCATAATCATTTCTTCTTGACTTCTAAGCCCTTCCTCCAACTGTGCTACACTGAATAACTATAAAACATGTAACAAGAAATGTAATGGAGGCAAATTATAAAACCTATGTTAGAATAGAAGAGAAAGAAATAATTTCTTCTTGAAAAAGTTGATAGAGTTGTAAAAAGATAACATCTGTGAAGTGTGGCAAAAAAAGCTAAGTTTATGTTGATAAATAATATAGTAAAATAAAACTTCTCAAGAATTTTAACATCTTTCACCCCAGAATTTAAGGGTTAAATTGCTCAATTCTTTTAAAATCCATGATTCTCTATTTTTTTTTTTTTTGCTCTCAGAGGGCACACTATTTTAAATAAAAAAGACTATTCTTATTAAGGAAGGATGGAATGGAAAAAGAAAAGGTGGAAACTGTAAGAAGACTGGTCTTAGTAAATGGTGGAAATAGATGCTCCAGAGCAGCTGTGAGCTGAAATACAAGGGGATTTTTAAAAATATTGCTGTAGTATTGGAGCTTCTAAGAGACTCAAATAAAGGATGTTAAAAGTACTTTGGATTGCTGGATTCCAATCATGGTTCTTCCTTTGTTAAGAATGAATCATGTAGATCCTAGTTTTAGAAGGGCTTTGATGATTATCCTAATATTCATAATGTGAGGCAGGCAATGGGTTGTATATTTCTTTATTGGATCTTTTTTGAGAGTGGACAAATCCTAAGTGTGCAGCTTGATACATTTTTCAAACAGAACTCATCATTCAGGTTCTTATAGATTGGACTTCAATATTTTAAAATCATTAAGGCCCAATTTCCTGGTGATTACGCAGTGTTCTTTAAAAATGAATAGACACTATCAACCTGGTAGCAGGAAAGTGATAAAGAGGAAAATAGACTTGAGAGGGGCCCTGGGCATGGCTAAGAGATAACAAAATCAGTGATGTTTAATATTTTTCTTTTTCTTGCTGTATCATCAATCTTATTTTTCAGTCTAAAGAAAGATGTTAAATATTGTGATCTTTAGAATTGGATATTTAGGATAGTTATGTCTATTATTTGTGGGCAAAATATACTCTTGAGAGTTTAAAAACAAAGAGGCATATCGGATTACTCACAGGAATGGTAGTAAAGTTTAGAATAATATTCTGGGATACAAATGAAAATCAGAATGTAGGAAAAAGTAAACACTGCTTAGAAATTATTGGGGAGGTGACTAGAGTATTTACCTGAATGAAGAATCAAAATTATATGATTATCAATTAGTTAATGAAAGAAAAAGGAAGATCGCTGAGTGCTGGAGAATTTGGGACTACTTAAATTATATATACCCATAATTTTTTGCTTCAAAAATATATATGGAGAGGCGGGAAAATAATACATTAGTTACAACTCTTTGATTCTAAGTAATTAATAATCTAATTTAAAGTTAGTTTTTAATAGAAAGGTGATTTAGTTACTCATATAACCAAAAGAACATTTGTGAATTTGATTTTAGACACAGCTTGATCAAGGAGTTAAAGTAACTGCATCGGACATCCTCTCCCCCTCCTTCTCACAACTCTGATTTTTCATTTAGACTTTCTCCATGTATGGGCAAAGATTGGCTCCAGAAGCATTCTCTCTATGTTTAACAACTCTAGCCGGAAGTGTTCCCTTTTTTTTTCTCCTACAGGGACAATAACCTTGGATTGAGTTTGGTTAGCCTGACTTGGCTCACTTGAAATGCTGAATGAATCACTGTGGCAAGAAGGATTTTGTTTTTAATTGACTAGGCCAATGTTCGGTTCTTTCCACTATTTACAAAAGGTTGGATCAGCCCTGTCTAGAAGCACATAAACTTAAATGGATGGACCATTGACTCATCAAAAGAAGGATACTTTTACCAGAAGAGACTGTGCAAGACAAACACACACACACACATATATATATATGTTCAATTTAAAATCATTGAGAAAGGAGATTTAAGAGGACGAAGGAAAAGTAAATAGGTGACAGAGGGAGGAGAGGAAGGACAAAAGGGAGAAGGAAAAGGAGCAGAGAGATTGAAAAATAAGGAAGAAAGAAAAATAGGAGAGATGAGATACCAGAAGGCAGAGAGGATAAGATTCATATGATAGAAAGGTGTATAGGGACTAATTAGAGGAGCTGTGCACATACAGAGTCTGCAAACAAGACAATATTCAGAAGCTTTATATGAGCATTCCATGTTGAAAATAACGGAGTCCTATGTATGGCCTTACAAGCAGACTTTTTCTGTGACTATAATACACCTAATCTGATCCTGTGTTGAGAGAATCACATGTTTCAAGGCCTTTCATACTTTTGTTAGATGCAAGTGTCTTTTCAAAACTTTCTTCACAGCCTCTTTTACTTCCTATTCCTCAGGCTATAGATGATGGGATTCAACATTGGGGTTATCACTCCATAAGACAGTCCAATGATTTCATCAGATACTTTGGTGTTCTTTGACTTGGGTTTCATGTACATAAAAAGGGCTGACCCATAGAATAAGATCACCACAGTCAGGTGGGCTGAACAGGTAGAAAAGGCTTTTTTTCTCCCCTCAGCAGAATTAATTCTTAGGATGGAAGAGAGAATGAAAATATAGGATACAAAAATTAACAGCAGAGGAATCACCAATAAAACAACACTTGCCACTGTCAGAATAAGCACATTCATTGATATATCTGAGCACACAAGTTTTAGAAGAGCCAGGATCTCACAGGTAAGATGATCAATAACATTGTTACCACAGAAAGGCAACACCATTGTCATGACTGTTTGCACTAAGGAGTTCATGCAGCCTATAGCCCAGGACCACGCAGCCAAGTGCATGTATAACACCTTGTTCATAATGATGGGGTACCTCAGTGGGTTGTGGATGGCTACATACCTGTCATAGGCCATCACAGCCAGGAGGATACATTCAGTGCAGCCCAAGCCAAGGGAGATAACCATCTGCAGAGCACATCCAAGAAAGGAGATGGATTTTATTTCTGACATAAATATAATAAGCATTTGGGGAATAGTTGATGATGTGTAACAGATGTCTAAGAATGAGAGATTTCCAAGAAAGAAGTACATAGGGGTATGGAGGTGAGGATCCAGGATGCTGATGATAATGAGGAGACTGTTTCCTAGTAGGATAATCTTGTACATGATGAGGCAGAGCACAAAGAGAAAATTCTGGAGTTCTGGGTATTGAGAAAGCCCCACTAGGAGGAATTCAGTCACTGCAGAATAATTCCCCATCTTCATGTGTCCTTGTCATCTACAGAGTTCATGTGAGGACATGAATCAGGAAAATCTGACTTTTTGATGTAGATATATCTAATCATTTTCTTCCATTATTATTATTATTTTTAGTTTTAGAAAATGTCCTGGAATCAGCAGGGATAGTATATTAATTTTGCTAATGAAGAAAGAGGCACTGAAAGATAGGTAATACTACCTAGCTTCACACAGCAGCATAGATTTGGAATTGTGCTGAGAAGTTCTAGGCTTGTGATTACATATAATCTTAGGACAAACTACATTCAAATCTGTACATAAAAATCACCTTATTAACAAAGATTTTGAAATGAAACCATTCTAATAAAGCTCATTCTAATTTAAAGTACCATGTAAATTTTTGATTCAATGCCAATTATCTTTACTATGATCCATTTTAAGTTACCTAACTATTTTGAGTTTCAACTAACTAAGCTCCTAGTCTCAGCTAGAAAAATGGGGGATGTTATTAATTCTTTGGTAGACTTTTGTGAGAATTAAATGAGATAACATCTATTAGGTGGCAGGAACAGTAGACAGGTTCAACATGTCATCTAAACCTACCTATATGTGACAATATAATAAAGTATATAAATATATAATATTATTAAATATACATTTCTATATTCATAAGTGTCAAAACCCACAATTTTTAAGTGTACTCGATTGGCTTAGAAGGAAAAAGTTGATAAAAATGAGTTTTGAAGTTGAGAATCATAATTGATGAACATAAATATTTTCTGATCTATGCGATAGATTCTGAGACTAATTGAAGTTTGGTTTCTAGGAACTTATAGGCACTAAGGAGACTGGGATGCCATTATGTAGAGGTTTTCTTTTCTATTTGTGAAGGAGATACCAGAGATTGAACCCAGGAGCACTTAACCACTGAGCCACATCCCCAACCCTTATTATTTTTTATTTTGTACAGGGCCTTGCTAATTGCTAAGGCTAGCTTTGAACTTGTGACTTTCCTGCCTCATCCTCCTGAGCTACTGGGATTACAGGTGTGCACCACTGCACCCAACTATGCACAGATTTTTTTAGGGCCTATAATTCACCCTCCTTCAATTTAAGCCACCAAACATTACCTTTCCTCCTAACTTTTACACATTTTCAGTCAATCTAAATTCTCCATTCTTTTTTCTCTGCCATTTAGTTGCATATTTTATGTTTTTCAGGCATATTCCTGTTATTTCATAAATTTTTATTAATATATATTTCATTTCTTTATATTTGATGCTTTGGAATGCATCTCTGTATCTTCCACATTTTTAAAAATTTTTTTGGCCATGAAACTTCCATAAGTGGCTAAACTGATATTGGCTAAATTTTATTGAGCACTTTGTTTTAAGCATATTACATTAATGTAAGCACACTGAATGTATTAACTGATTTAAACTTCAGGAAAACTCTGTAATACAGATACTATTTTAAAGTCCCATTTTATGTGGAGTAAACAAAGACACAAAAGTTGAAGTAACTTTCACAAGGCCATGGATATAATAGATGATAAAACTAGAATTGAATATTTGAGTCTTGATTCTTGAGTCAGCTCCCTTAACTACAAGACCAGCCTGTAAGTCACAGATTCCTATACTGATTAAAAGCATCAGAAAACTATTAGAAAAATGTGTTACAAAAGAATCATCACAGTTGTTTTATTTCTGACCTTAAGTGTTGGACAGAAAGCTCTGAAGACTGGAACATAGCCTCCTTAATTTTCTACATGTAGGAAGAATTTTCACAATTATGAGGATTAGCATTATCAGGAATAATGCATGAGAACCCTTACCATGTTATTTGCCTCTAACAATCACTCACCTGGAATCTTTAGCCTTTGTCTTTCCTCTCAAAATCAGTGTTTCCTTCAGGAACTTCAGTTGTCTGAGTTTTGAACTTTTTTTTTCTTTTTTTACCTTTTTAAATTTTATCCTTTCGAGTTATACTTTACAGATTAATTTTATTATTTTTCTTTTCCCACATTTTTATTGATGCATGATAGTCATACATAATTATGAGATTTATTCATATTTGTACATGTAAAAAATGTAGTGATATAATTTGGCCAAAGTTTTGGCCTTTTCAACTTTCTCCCTCCCAACTCATATTTTTCTAAGTTCTTTCTACTTATAACTTTGTCATTATAACGTATATAACCTTATAACCTATATCATTAATAACTCAGTTGTGTTCCACTAGTTTTATACTTATTCTTTTAACATGCTCAATCATGTGTGTAAATTTATTATATAAAGGACTCATCTTTATATTATACATTACTATACATTTCTTTAGGCTCGTTTGTATCCCCAAAGCTTGAAGGTGTAGATGAAAGTCTTACTGCTTGGCTGGTCACAGATGACAGGACTGTCTTCCTACATGGGACAGACAGGATAAAAAAATAATTTCATCTTCATTTTTTTTTCCTGGACATTTGTCTTCCTTTTAGAGAGTATCGCTTGGACAGTGATTTTCGGTAAGGCTAAAAAAAAAAAAAAAAAAAAGATACTACCAGTATTAGTATATTGAAAAATATTTCCTTCTTCCTATCTTTCCTTTCCTGTCTATTCACTTTGGCCACATGGACTTATTCCACAAAGGAAAGAGTTAAGACAGCAGTTTTAATTTGTTGTAAGACATTTGTGGAAGAAGAGAGGGAGGACAGAGAGGAAAAGAAGAAGAAAAGAAGGAAAAGTAGTCAACATTTACTGTTAAATAAAGTGCACTAAAGATTTGTATTCTGGGTGGAGTTCTTGGAAAGAAAGGAGTGAAAAGTGGCTTCCTTTTGCTCTGTCCAAAAAACTTGCAGGTAAAGTTGCATTATTTTTTGGAAATCAAGGATGAATAAGAGAAAGAAAACCCAGTCATGTTGCCAAAAACATAGTTAACCCATCATGAAAAGTCTATCTTAACTCCCTCAGTTTTATATCCTCTTCTCACTTTTAATATTACTCCTCCCATGATGATATCAAGGAAGGAGTTACTGGGTGGGTTTGCCCTGGAATAATCTTCATCAGGACCCTGATAAAAGTCACACCAACAGAGGAATACAGTCTAAGGAAACAATGTGCTGCCTATGCAACACAGCTTAAAAGACCTCCGGCCCATCCTCCAGTCATTCTTTGGTCCCTTTGAGGTAGAAATTCCGAAACCACTGGTGACACTTCCAGTTCTCTGCAATGACCATTAATTAAAAAATTTTATATTACTTAATAGTATACTTGGATGTACCTTGTATTCTTTGCATATATAGTCATAAAATTGATTGACCAGAGCTTTATTAGCTCTGACACATTTGCATAAAAATGATACCTTAATTTGATAAGATAATTTGCAATAATTTGATTAGTCATCGTCAAACACTATAGTCTTTCTTCTTTCTGCCTTTGTACATGCTGTTTTCTTAAACTGGAAGAAGGACTTCTTTCAATTCAGATATTATCTTTTCTAGAAAACTTTCTCACCTCCTGTTGGGAGAGTGATGCCCCTTCTATGTGCTGTCACACAACCCTGTGCTTCTTGCTCTCATACTTACTCATTTGACACAAACTATGCCATATACACTGTGATTTATAGTAAGGGTCCAGTATGAGACTTTCCAAACGGACATTGGATGCAGAATAACTAATGGGATTTTAAGAAACAAATAATTTATATGCTATCTAACACTTTAATGTGAAAAATTATTGGAAATTATTTTATCAAATTAAAATATCAATTTTACCCAAATGTGTCAGCCAATAAAGGTTTCATAAATCCAATTTATGACTTATGACTGGGTATGCGAAGCATACAGTTACATCCAATTATACAATTAAGTGAAGTTACTTATTTTTATTAATGCTTGGAATTCCACATTAATGTCTGAAAATTTGTCAATATAATATATGAAATGAATCGGTTACAAAAATAAGATTCATTGCCATCTAACTCTATGTGTAAGAGCATTTGATAGAATACAGTATTCATTCTTGGTACAAACTTTTGGTAATTTAGACTGAGGAAGATAAATCATTAAGATGATAAAATCATCTCTCTCAAAGTGTTGGTCAATATAATTTCAAGTGTTGAGATTCTGGAAGTATTTTCCTAAAAGCCACTAAAATTTATTATTATTATTATTATTATTTGACTTTTTAAATAAAGGTCCAGCAATCAGATCAGAAAATAAAAGTAAATGACATTGCACATACTATCATATTTCAAATTATATTATGCTTTAGTAGCCACTATATTTTTTTATCTAAAATTCTCGCATATGATGGCCATGGTATAACAAATGTAAAGACATAAAGTCACATGTAATATCACCAATTAAAACTGTAATCTTAGTGCAAACTGTAATCTTAGTGAAGTGTTAAAACAATGGAAGACAATGCTCATAACGTGTTTCCTGAGAAAGGAAGTTTCCCAAAACTACCTAAATGAATGCAGTTTTTTTTACAAAACAACTGCATAAAGAAATTACAGTGTGTTTTGATGTTTTCTCTGGAACATGGACTTGGAGCATTAACAATGTAATCTCCATATTTTCCAAATAACTCTTCATTGGCTCATGTTTTATTATTATAAATATAAAAAATGCTATTTCCAAATTTTTCTTGCAAGGGAATAATGGAATGGACATACAGAACTTTCACACCAGTTTTCTTTAAAACCCAAGAAGGAAATAAAACAGTCATTAAACAGGAAATTGGAGAGAAATTTTTTGTTGCTTTATATTATAAAGATGAAATCAATGCCATTTAGCATTCTGGTTACAAACAGTAAATCTCACACAGATACCCACTATTAGCATACAGCCTGACGCAGACTCAATTATTGTAAAAAGATTCCATAATCCACCATTTAGAATCTTAACATCATGTACCTCCAGAAGACTGGGATCCTAATTAGAATAAGATATACTCCATGTTTGCATAAATATGTCAAAATAGAATCTACCGTCATGTATCTAAAAAGAACAAATAATATACACACACATGAATGTGATCAAGTTTGGCAGTGTATATAGGAGGCACTGTAAATCATCCTGTAGCATCACACACACTCACACACCAAACGCAGAGACACTTGTTGGACAAAAGGAAGCATGTGGAAAGATCTGGGGCTTCTGTTACCTCTTTTGTCTTTCTGTCAGAAAACAGTAAAAATTTGGCTCTTTGCCCTCCATATTTTATTCATCTCTTCAAATACCCAGTCATTGTCCTCACCATTGTGCATCATTTGTGGAAAGAAAGCAAACTGTTGATCATGAAGCATTCACTCTTTTTCTTGTAAGTTTATCAAAAAGAAAGAGAAATAGTTGGTAAAGGATACATACTCACCCAGATTTTCTGATTTTACCCCAAGGAATGTTTGAACAGTATATGACAACAGTCATCTTGCTTAATCCAGTTTTTCCTAATGTTTACAAAGTGCCTTTGTTCTTCACAGTATGAAAGATCACTGGCAAGAGGCCTCTAGTACTTATCTAAATAAATGACTTCCTAGGAGCCCTAAAAGAGGTTGATAATAAATAGTAATGGGTGAGTTAGAATTAAGCTCTCTTTTCCTTTTTTTTTTTTACATAGTCTTAAAAATTATTCTCTTTTTTTCTTCTTTAACATCATCATGTGAATACAAAATGCATCACTTTCCCATTAGGAATACAGAGGAAGCTTTAAACTGTTACTTGTAGGAACTTCTATCTGTGCATAACTCACTCTGGGATTGATTAGAACATGCAAACCATTCAATTATTTCTAAGGCTCTGCCATGGAAGCCTACTGTGATCTGATCCTCTTCTTTGTTCTTTTTGTTAGTAATATATCTTTATGGAGAAGTACTTTATTTTAATAGAAAAAGCAATTGACTTAGTGTCAGCCTAACTAGAGTTCCGTCTGGGTTTGTGATTTACCAGCTGCAAAAATCTTGCGTGTCATGAGTGTCATGTAAAATAGGGTAATAGTAACCTCATTGTAATGTTTAGATGATTAACATACCTGGAAGATCTTGGCACAAACGGAATATACCATACATAGTATGTCAATTTAATCTGAACCACTAAACTGCCATTTTTTAATTTTCCAAGGTAAGCAAAAACTAATTTATAATGATGTTCATAAATATTAAAGATATTTCCTTATTGAACTATTATTTCCCATGTTATTTTCACTATTTAATTCAAAACTGACCAAATACAATAAATCATTCCGAATTCTTAAATCCTATATCCTCTTTGCTTTCTGAAAATAGCTCTTCCCAACTCTGTTTTAATCTATCTCATTTAAATATTCATGTAGGGTTCTCAAATTCTCCACATACAATAAATTACCTGGTTTATTGGGACTACAATCTTCAAAACAAGTAAGACATTGTAGACATAAGCACGGATGTTGCTAATATTCACTTCCTCTAGTATATCACTAAATTTTTCTATTTACATGTTGTAGTATGAAAATACTTCATGGCTTCATGGTGAAGTATAAAGACAAGATTGAAGTACCTTGACTGTTCCTCTTCATAAACTTAGCAATCTTCTCTTTGTGTTGTAATCGTGCCATAGAATCCATATATCAGGATCCTGCAGCTCCGGATGAATGCTAGTAGTTGGAGTCAGTGGGAGACAGATCAAAATAAAGCTTTCATCACCAATAAAAACCCATGTCATGAATTTCAGTTTGTAGTAAGTCAATGTGCCACCTAAGTACTCTCTCACTTCTGGGTTCCTAGTATTTCCAGCGGGCCTATTGGTGCCTCTGGCAGCTAATTTAAGCCCATCTTTGTTTTCTTCTAGGAGTCTCTATAATCCCACAAGTGATTTAAAGTTGAATCTTTAAATCTTCCTAATGGTAACAAATTTTAAAACACTAAGGATAATGTCTCAAGACTTAATCATGTCTTATTCATTAAATAACATTGTTTTCTTCTTTGAATTAATTTTCTCTGATTTTAGAAATAATATAAATTCATTGTGGAAATTGGTTTATTCAGAAAAGCCCAAATAAGGAAAGTCATCCATAATTTTAGATGTAAATATTGATATTTTTGCATATTTTCATGAATATACTTTATACAGCATAAAGTATAATTGATAGTATGTTGTACTTGCTATTTTATAACTTTCTGTTTAAAGTTCATGTATTTTATATATTTTCTGATTTTATTTATTTATGATACTGAGGATTGAACATAAGGGCACCCTACTACTGAGCTCTCTCTCAGCCCCTTTTACTTTTTATTTTGAGATAGGGTCTCACTGAGTTGCTAAGGCTGGCGTCAAACTTGTGATTCTCCTACTTTATTCTCTAAAATAGCTGGGATATGTCTCATGTTATTTTAAAACAGGGTTTTAATGAATCTTATCATTTTAAAATGGAATATAGAGAGGAGGAAAACACATGTAATGGATGAGTAGAAATTAAATAGTTTCCTGTTGAATTTCTTGGTATTTTCTACTTGTCTATAGCATTTTAAAAGTAATTGCAACATTGGAGGGTATTATTCTTACTCTCTGTGAATAAAAACTAATTCCCACAATCAGAAATTTTTGTAATGCCCTTTTTATAGAATGTAAAATGAGTGAGGGTGCTATACATTTTTATCTTGGTGGTGTGAAATAGCCATAAGGGTGTATTAACCAAAGCTGTGGATATGTAACCTCTAGGGAATGAACAACAAACTCCTGTCATGGCTCCCTGGCAGCATCCTCATCTACTACTTATCGTATTTCAAATTTCTGGACCCTGCCCATGCTACGCCACCTCCAGACTTTAATATTTTAATTCTATTCCAGTTATAGTCTTTTTGTACCTCTGCAATCATGTAGTCCTTAATTAGGAGAACAGTTACTCTAGAGGACTTTAGCTCATTTACAGTAAATTCAATATGAAATGCGGGGCTAGAACAAATAATTTGAAAGAGAAGCAATCAATTACAGTTTAGTGGCATGGTATGTGTATTTCTGTTATTTCACTTCTATTCACCTTTTAAGATTCATGGGTCTACTACCTATGTATATATCCTTTTCTCAGTTTTGATGCCAAATACTCATTGTTGTATGGATATACAAAATGATAAACACAAGTTCTTGCCATAAAATTTAGTAGGGAATCATAAAAAAGCAGAAGATAATAAAAAATGAACCTATGAGAAGATTCATAGTACACATGGAGATTTAAATATTACCTCTATCTGTAGCACTTCTGAGAATAAAAGTATATATTGTTAATAAAATCACATCATAGCTAATCAAGATAAAATACAGCATATGTGCAAAGAAAAATGTAGTGACTTAAAGGAAGAAATTGTTATCTGGTAATGAGAAACAGGAAATATTTGAGATACAATAGGCTCAGTACAAAGTTTTTGCTGTCAACAAAGATTCCTTTAGATGCCACTTAGGGAAAATGCAACCTCAAAATGTATTATAAAGTAGAGCATTTATTAATGCTGAATAAACAAGAAATCCATAGCTTAATAGTTTCAAGATCCAGAGAGGTCATCAAGGACACAAGTCTTTTCCTCTTTTTGTTTTTTAACAAAAAGAGGAAGAGACTTGGTTATTGCTATTGTGCTGGAAGTGACAGAAATCAAATAATTATATTCCAAGAATCAGGAACATAGAGCATGTCCCTGCTTATTGCTCTTCTGAAGGGCAAGAAGCATTCTCAGAAGCTCCATCTCGTTCATTATCATTCTAACTTTCCAGAACTGGGTCATACGCCTATCTAAAGGTAGGCATACATATCATTAGTCACAAAAGGAAGTAGGATTTACCATATTAGCCTGAAATAATCATGGTTCTTCTGTCCCCACCATTCCTGAGCATGATTGATAATTAAATATAAACTAAAAGGTTTTGTTATCAAGAAAGAAAAAAATTGCTATTGTGTAGGCAATTATGTCACTTAGCATTCTGGTAGGAAACAGATCATATACTCTTCACCTCTCTTTTTAAATTAGGTAACTACTATTTAAATGTCATCTTGAGTTTTCTGTTAAACTTCCAGTGCTTTTAAAAAATTATATGTTTCAGTTTTCACTTCCAGAATTTTCTTTTGGTCCTTTTTATAGTTAGTATTATTTGTGCAAAGACTTCTTATTTATTCATATGATCTATTTTAAAAATAGTTATAATGTCTACTTGAAAATTCTTGTTTATTGCATCCTTTGAATTATCTCATAATCAGACTTCATTTTGCTTGAGTGTGTATAGTAATTTTGTGATATATCTTAAATATTGTGAATGGTACATTGTAGAAATTTCTATAATGGAACATTGTAGAAATTCTGGATTTCATTTTTTTCTTTCTTTTTTGTTATTTTTCTAGGTAACCAACTACAGCAAAACTTAGTGGGTTAGATCAAGGAAAACATTTATTTTGGTATTGACCTTATAATTTGTGCTGGGCTTAGTTGGACAGGTTTCCTTTTGGTATTAGTTGTGGCAGCTTGAATTGTATAGGTTGGAATCATCTGAATGCTGGCTTACTTACATGTCTGAGAGTAGCATGTTTGCTATTGGCTGGGGTCTTAGGATATAACTAAAACAACTGTATGTAGCTACATAACAACATGATGGCTATGTTCATAGAATGAGGTGGTGAGAGAGAGGGAGTGTGTGAACTTGAGATTATCTTGATGAAGAGCATCAGAATCTTTAAGGAACCAGTTGGCAGACTTCTTTACAACTGTAAATCCAGCAGATAAGACACTGTTCTGAAGGTTTATATGAACATTTTATGTTGAAAATAAATGGGAGTTGCTATCTGGTTGTGTAAGCATGCAAACTCTCATAATATCATAATATCAGTATAAAAAGACAAGATCTGTTTCCCCATGGAGAATATTACATGCCTCAAGCTATTTAATAGTTTTCAGTAAATACAGGTGTTTGCTACAGGACTCTTTTCATAGTTTATTTAATCTTCTTATTCCTTAGGCTTTTTTGATGTTGTGGTTATGATTCCACAAAATAGCCTGATGATCTCATCAGATGTATTTGTGTCCTTTTATTTGGTTTTCACATACATAAAAAAGCTAAACCATAAAATAAGGTGATTACTGTCCAATGGGAGAAAGACTGCCTTCCCTCTTTATTTCACTCTTAAAGAGAGATGTTGGGACTTCAGTTTCTAAGAGTTTTAGGACACAAGGGTACTCATTGCTATATATCATTACTTCCTGTAGCAGTTTAACCATTTCTTTCTGTCTCAATATTAAATGAAATAGGGTTGCACTTCCTCAAGCTAGTTCACATCTTACCTGTCTTCTTTTTCAGCTGTTGCTATGCCATGGCCCCTAAGAGAAGAATGCAGAGAATTCCACCATTCCACAAGTTTTTGGTGCATTATTATCCCATTTGTCTATTTTCACTTTTGTAGTCTTTTATATTTTCTGCTTCTTTTGGCCATATTTATGGTATACTTTTCCTTTCCTTGTGTATGAAGATACTTTAATATTTTCTACCAGATATTGTACAGTTTTGCTTTCAGTCCTTATATATTTAATCTGTCTTAAACTTACTGTGGCCACAGAGTAATGTATAGCTTTAATTTGATTTTATTTCAATATTAGAAGGCCATTACTAAAGCAAAAATTATTAAATAGTTAGTTGACCATTCTCTACTGATTTGTAATGCAATCTTAAATCAAATACCATTAGTTTAGAATACAAAATTCCACCTAAAGCCAGATTATTCCTGCTTGCTGTATGTAGTCTACTGCATTGATATATCTGTCTTGAACTATGCCAATGGTAAGATATCAGAATTAGTGTTGCGTTTTTATTGATCTTGTCATTTGGCAAAGTAAATATACGATATGAGTTTCCTCACATAAATGAAGTTTATTTGCCCAGCTTATGAGAGGTTTTGTGCAGTGTTAGTTTTAGTGAATATTTATATTTTTCTTCAAAAATTCCTTGTGCAGTTTTTATTCATGGGTACTTTTATACTTTTTGTTGGATTTTGTTGTTGATATCCTTCTCCTTCTCCCCCACCCCATTCTTCTCTCCTTTTCTTTCCCACCCCATCCTACCCCATGATACTGGATATTGAACCCTGGGATGCTCTACCCCTGAACTTTATCCCTAGCCCTTTTTATTTTTATCTTGAGACAGTTTCTCACTGAGGCTGACCTTGAACTTATGAGGCTGCCTCAACCTCTTGAGTAGTTGGAGTTACAAGCATATATCACTGTGACCAGCTTCCTAATATGCTCTTCAAGTATGTTCTCTAACCATTTGTACATATTGCAAAAACTACTACTGAGTTTTGCATATTGATCTTGTGCTTGGCAGTCATGTCAGAGACTCTTTTGAGTTTAAATTTTTTGTTTTTACAGATTTTTTTTTCTTTCTACATAGACAACCTTTTCAGTCAGGACTGAGAATTGTGGTTCTCTCTGTATAGTCTTCACACTTCCTGTCACTCCCTTTCTCCTTTATACCTTTCCTTATTGTCTTCCTTGTGTGCTCTCTATCGTCTATTTTTCATTTTCTTTCCATTTTTCCTTCTTTTACTTACTCTCCTTATCCTATCTTCCCCTCTTCACCTTTCTTTGTAGGATCTCTGTAACACTGAATATAGGATGTAAAAACAGGCATTCTCTTCTTTTTTTTGAACTTTAAAATAATTTGTGAATTGTAAGTTTTCAATAAGTAAGTTTTGTGAGGTTAAGGAAATCTTCTGTTTTTAGTTTGCTAAGTTATTTACATTTTATAATTATGAATGAATAGGGAATGTTATTAAAATATTTTTCTGCATTTACTGAAATTATAATTTGTTTTTAATTCTCCAATTAATATTATCATGAATTGCATTATATTATTTTTTAGTGTTAAGAAATCCTTGCATCTTGGAAGAAACCCTATTTTATTGTTAGGTATTGTTGTTTTGTAGCTTTATAGATTTTGTTAGGATTTTATTTAGTATTTTTCTGTCTATGTTCATAAGTGAGATTGTTCCATAAGTTTTCCTGTCTTATATTATCCCTGATCAGTTTTTGCTTCAGGTTTATATCAGGCTTATAAAAGGTAGGAGAGCTTTCCATAACTGCTTTGCAATCTTTTATGAACTAATTTGTATATCATAGGTGTTGGATTAGAATCATTGGATAATGAAAAAAAAATATCATTTTTTTTTTTACTGAGGTAAAAGTACATATAACCTAAAATTTACCATCTAACCATTTTTAAGTATACAGTGCACTGATATTAAATGCATTCATAATGTGATGCAACCATCACCAGTATCCATCTCTATAACTCTTTTCATCATGTAAAGCTAAAACTTTGTACTTATGAAACAGTAACCTCCCTCCTTTTATTTCTCTGATTCTGGCAAGCACCTTTCTACTTCCTCTCTATGGTTTTTTACTTCTGGAATAGCTACTTCATATTAGTAGAATCATACAGTATTTGACTTTTTGTGACTAGCTTACTTCACCTAGCATAACTTCAAGGTTCATCTATGGAGCCTTTGTGAAAACTTCTTTCCTTTTAAGACTGAATGATATTAAGTTGTAGGTATACACCACATTTTGCTATTCATGTATCCATTTAGAGAGAACTTGGGTTACTTCCATGTTTTAGCTATTGTAATAATGCTGTTATCAACATGGATATATACATATCTCTTGGGGATCATGCCTTTATTTATTTATTTATTTTGTGTACTCAGATGTGGAATTTCTGCTTTATATGGTAATTTCATTTTTAAGTTTTTGAGGAACACTCACACTGTTTCCATTGTGGCTGTATCATTTTATATTCCTACTAATAGAGTACATGGGTTCCAATATTTCCACATCTCCACACATGATACTTTTGTTATTTTGATAGTAGTTATCTTTATGGCTGTGAAGTACTAGCTCATTGTAGTTTTGATTTGCATTTCTTAAATGATCAGTGATACTCAGCATCTTTCCTGCCCATTTTGGCCATTCACATGTCCTCTTTGGAAAAATGCCTATTCAACTTCTTTGCCCACTTTTTATTTGTTTTTATTTGTTGTGTCTTACTAAATTTTTAAACTACTTATTAGTCTTCTACCTGTAATTGGATTTCCTTATTTACTCATTTTTCTAAATCTTTAAGCTGGATTCTTAGAGCATTAATTTTCCATCCTTCTTGTTTTCCAGAGTATGTATTTGACCACGTAATTCCTGATAAACACAAATTTTGAGAGTAATTTTATTATCATTAACTTTATAAATATTTTAAAGCTTCCATTATCTTCTTTTTAACCTATGAATTATTTAACAGTGTTCTTTTTTAAATTCTCACTTTTTTTGTTTCATCACTTTTATTGGTCGTGTTTCCAGAATTCAATGTGTCAATCTTTCAAAATAATCAGCTGTTACAAGAAGAGTTTATATGTTAGTTCTGATTGTGCAAATACTTGACATAGGAGACCATTTTTATAAATATGCATGTTTTCTTATAAGAATTCTTTAATAAAGAAAATAAATCTCCATATATCTTACAGCAAATTTATGCATTTTCATTTTCCCATTCATCATGTTGGGTTTTACATTTTAGCATGTCTATCACATCCAACAAACCAAATTACAATCTGCAGCTGCTTCTAACTTTCAAATACTACTGATCATTTACACAAATTTCTATATTTAAGAGTCATTTTTCTGGGAGGGGTTCTTTTTGAAATGAATTTATAATGTATGTTGTATTGTGAACATGGGTTGTGGTTTGAATGTCTTTGGTATTCATTGAAACTTGCTTTTTTCCCCCCTAATGTATCCTCAGTTTTATAAACATTTTATTGCATTTAAAACATTTTCTACTATGCAAGCACGTCCCCCACAAGATTATATTAACTTTTAAAGATGGGACTACAAAGGCCCTAAAATGTTTACATTTAAACTTTCTTATCATCATTCATGTTGTATCTATTCTTTTGACCTTGTTTTTAAGTCCCTCATTCATTCATTCTTTTTTCTTTCTTTCTTTCTCTCTCTCTCTCTCTTTCTTTCTTTCTTTCACAAAGCCAGTGACAGTTTAGATACACCTATGTATTTAGCAATTTCCTTGTTTACTGTATTTTCATTTTAATTTCATTCTTTTAACTTAGGGAATTTTTTTTCTAGTACTGTCTGTATGGTAAAAATCTTTTTCTTTTTTTCCCTAAAAATGTCTTTATTTTGCCTTCTCTCATGAAAGTTTAATTTGATATAGAAATCCCAGTTTTCAGTTATTTTATTTGGATAATTTGAAGAAATTATTCCATTGACTTGAGGCTTTGTGTTCATTGCTGACATTTTTTATTATTTTGTAGCATCTGAGAAAATAAATGCTATTATATGATATTAATATATAATAAGATCATTCACTATTAAGAGCAGACTGAGCTTCAGTTTTAAAAAACTGGAATAACTATTCTATGTGGGAAGCATCATGACATTCTTAGATCAATTTCCAAGTTTCCTTTTAGGCATTTATTTTTACCATTACATATTGCTTATTTATAAACATGCTTATATACTTGTATTTACTTTTTAAAAGTGAATTACTTAGTTGTAAGCATTATGTAATCATTGTTACATATTATAAAAATGATGAATTGAAACCACATTTCATAAGTTTTAGATTTTAAAATTTAAATGAACCTGCAAAATTTAACTACAAAACCTAGGCTGTATTGCACATACAAAAAACCAGACAGATATCTTCTTCAGACGGGGTCTTATTCTAGGTGTTATCATTTTACTTTTTATGTTGTAAAGCTAATAATTAAATTCTGTATTTCATAAATTGGTATCTTAAAGAAGAGATAGATGTAAGGCAAATACCAATGTCATAATATACATATACATGTAGTTTTGTGCACATCATGTATTTCTACATAATCATTCTTATGACTTCACTATTATAGTGAGACAACTAGTTTAAAAACATGGTAAAATTTTCTATCTTAGTTCAATAAAATCTGTTTTGCTTTATGACTCTTATATAATTATTGTGGTATTTACATTGGGGTTTTATGTTTGCATTTTTGTTCCTGAATACCATTCCACTGTATGAGAGAGTAAAAGACATTAAGATACCTAAATCTTCATGCATTTCTCACGAAGACATCATTCCTTCTGAATTTAGATAATTATACTATATAGTCTTTGCCATCTAATTGTCTTTTTTTAAAATTTTTTATTGTTGGTTGTTCAAAACATTACATAGTTCTTGATATATCATATTTCACACTTTGATTCAAGTGGGTTATGGACTCCTAATTGTCTTGATTAATGTCTTAAGTAATTTATTTCACTTGTTATTCAATCACTGACTTTTTCATTTTTGCTGTCTCTCAACACTTGGAAATTTTAACTTTTATCAGGAGCATAAAATTCATACTCGGTAGGCCTTTCATCACTAACACTATTAGTGTTCAATACGTTGAGTAGTCTCATTTCCCATTTTAAATAATGATGCGTAATACAGCCTACATATTAACACCTGTGTTCTGTAATCACCTGAATTATTATTATAATATAACTAGTGTTCATTTATGTTAGCCTTACCCAATAGTAACTCACATTTATACAAATGTGAGAATATGAGTAGCATGGAATAGTAACAGTTCATCTAACTTATAGTTTGTTTGAATTAAATTCAACTTATATTTTATTAAGGTTCCAGGTCAGAGAAGTCTCCAGGAAATGTGATTATGTAACTTGATTTTTTTTTTGGTTTTCCTTAATGTTTTTTTTTCATATTATTTATTTATTTATTTATAACAGTGGAATGCATTACAATTCTTATTACATATGTAGAGCTCAATTTTTCATACCTCTGGTTGTATACATATTATAGTCATACCAATTCGTGTCTTCATACATGTACTTTGGATAATAATGATAATCACATTCAACCATCATTAATTACCCCATGCCCCCTCTCTTTCCCTCCCACCCCTCTGCCCTATCTAGGGTTCATCTATTGTAACTTGATTATTTTAAGGTAGCAGTGTTACAAGGTTACAGACAAATATCTTGTTGATATATGAATGGTACCATCAAAACTTCTTGGCTTTAATTGTATTCAAAAAGTGTATTTAAAAAATAAATGCTGTAGGAAGAGCCAACTTTAAAGCCAAATGCTAGTATCTACACAGTCTGATATGCCTGGGGAATCACTCGTTCTGTCAGAAATAGCCAAAGACACAGGAATGACCACCATCAACAACATATCATATCAAAGAAATTTGTTGTTTTTACTTTTCCTTATTATCTTAGAACTTGATTCTAGTAAATCTTCTTATCTATTTCTTTTCTTCACTTTCCTTCTCCCCTTGTGCTCATTCCCTAAGGATTAGCAACTGAAACTCTGACAAGAGTTCAGTATAGGAAATTAAGTTTCAAAGGGACCAATAAAATTTATTTTTAATTTCACTCTTGTAAGAGTTGTAAATAACCTATTAAAAAGTTTTCCCTTTTAAAATAGTAGAACTTTTTCTTAAACTAAGTTTAAGAGAATTTATAATGATATCATTTAGTATCCAAATTCTGTCCTTGTCTCATTTATGGATACAAAATTTTTTCAAGAGGTATATTCTTGACAAATTAATGATATATTTTTTGGATACCATATTATGAAAATTTGAAACATAAAGAAAAAGTGAAAAATTTTTTAAGCATCATATACCCATCAACTAGATTCCACCATGAATATTTCACTAAATTTAATTATATCATTCTATATATTATCTATCTCTGTATCCTTCCATTATTTCCCAGTTATATTTTGGGTGCATTTCTAAGCAAACTATAGATATCATTGCACTTTTATCTAATTAGTTCAGCATGTTTATTATTAACTAGGTTTTTTTTTGAATATTGTACTTACATACTTTATTTTTTCTTTATATCTACATACCTTTTCAGTAATTTTATCTCTCTTAAGAATTGCTCAAACAGGGATTCTAGGATCCTGCTATCATCTTTAGTAATGTAATTCTCTAACATATGTACAATCTCTGCATTGAGTCTCTGGACTGTAAAGTCACATTCCAGACTGAAAGAGCATTTTCTTTATTAATATATAATCCATATTTAGTTTTAACTGATGTTTTGAATGTTATGTTTATTTTAGTTAGGTTAGCTATTCAAAAACATCTTCTTTTGAATTCTACCTATGCCTTTTGATTTTAAAAATAGCATTGTTAGGTTTGTATCTGTTCTATGACTTAAGTATGTGCCATTCTAAAAACAAAACTCTGTTTACTGTGTAAAGAATAAATTGTGGGAAAACAAAAGTGGAATTGTGGAAGAACAAAAGTCTGTAATGGGATTTGGGAAGCCTTTGTATTAGCATAGGTAAGACCATGTGGCTTAGAATACTATGGTAGCAATGGAGGTGATCACACTAAATTGTGCTGGTGGGTTATGGGCATTCCTGTGTGATGCTGTACTTCCTGAGATGAGCAAGACTTGAGAAATAGTTTGAGGATAGGAAAATCAATGGTCTGTTTTGGACTGGTTATATTTAAAATGCCTATAATGCTAGATCTTAGGGCTGAGGTACACATATAGGACTCATTGTTCTTCATATTAATGTCTTTTTATTTTGGTTATTGTCAAGTTATGTATGTGTAATGCTCTGTAATGAGTTCAGTGATTATATTTATGTGTAAATGGATTAGGTAGACTGTACCAATCTGTTAACAGTCAATCTTCTGATGCTCAGAATTAAAAAACAAACAAAAAACAAAACTATATATAAAACAAGGCATGTTAGTTTAACCAGGATTTTTGCTATAGTCGTTGTATGTATTACATATATCATAGTCATACTTCCCATATTCTATGAAAATGAAATTCTCCCAAGTAAATAAACTTAATACAAAAAGTCACTATAAAGGTGTTTAGGTCGTGACTCAGCGGTAGAGTGCTCAAGTAGCATGAGCGAGGTGCTAAGTTTGATCCTCAGCACCACATAAAAATAAATAAATAAAATAAAGGTATTGTGTCCAACTATAACTAAAATTTTTTTTTTAAAAAGGCAGTATAAAATGATACAGTTAATGTGTTCATCGAAGCCCACTTTGTTAATAATTGTGGGATTATAAGATCAAACAAGTCAGAGACTTTTCCCCTAGTAAAATTTCAAAAATTAGCAGGTTTATTGTGAAGAGAATATAAATCTTAACATAATAAATATTGCAAAGCCTAAATAGTTTGCTATAGAAATTTAACTTAGTGGAAAGAGATGAGAGTTGTGCTAGGATTTTTAAAGTCTTTAAGTCAGAGGAGACAGTTTTGAGAGGCAGATGGAGTTTTTTAAAGATGTTAATGGACTGTTATTTTATTCATTTATTTATATGTGGTGCTGAGAATTGAACCCAGTGGCTCACACATGCTAGGCAAGTGCTCTACCACTGAGCCACAACCCTAGCGTGGCAATTAGAGGTGTTATAGGCTGATTACACTTGTAGGGATTATTTGGGCAATTGCAAATATCCTTATTTACCTCTAGCATAAGAAAGATAGTCATACATTCATTCATTTATTCAATACACATTCACAATAAATGCATGTATTTTTTTTCCGGACACCAAAGGTCTTTTAAACAAAATTACTTTTGTATCGTGCCTTCAGGAATTCAGTTTATTAGAAGAGTTAGGTGTATATGGGCAAACGTATGTGGAATGTGTATTTTTCTTGCATGACATTAGAAAAGCATTGAATAAAACATTTTGCATTTTTAAATTTAGTCCTCACAACTCCCTCCCTGCCCCCAGCTAGGTACTAAATTCAACATTTAGTTCATGGGAAAGGTAGAGTCTAATACATGACAGTTCATAATTCTAGTAAACTGTAGTTCATAATCATTTCTTCTTGACTTGTAAGCCCTTCTCCAACTATGCTACATTGAATAAATTACAACATATAACAAGAAATGTAATAGAGGCACACTAAAAACCTATGTTAGAAAAGAAGAGAAAGAAATAATTTCTTCTTGAAAAAGTTGATAGAGTGGTAAAAGATAACATCTGTGTAGTGTGGTGAAAAAAGCTAGATTTGTGTTGATAAGTAAATATAGGAAGGTAAAACTTCTTGAGAATTTTAATAGCTTTCCTCCCCACAATTTACGGCTCAATTGCTCAATTCCTTTAAAATCCATGTTGCTTTAAATCCCTTGCCCTCAGAGCCCACACTGTTTTACATAAAAAGAATATCCTGATCAAGGAAGTGTGGGATGGGAAAAGAAAGGGTAGAAACTATAAGAAGGCTGGGTCTTAGGAAATGATGGAAGGAGATGCTCCAGAGCAACTGTGAGCTGAAATACAATGGGATTTTTAAAAATATTGCTGTAGTATTGGAGCTTAAAGAAACTCAAATAAAGGATGTTAGAAGTGCTTTGGATTGCTATATTCCAATCATGGTTCTTCCTTTTTTAAGAATGAATCATGTAGATCCTAGTTTTAGAAGGGCTGTGATGATTATCCTAATATTCATAATGTGAGGCAGGCAATGGGTTATATACTTCTTTATTGGATCTTTTTTGAGAGTGGACAAATCCTAAGTGTGCAGCTTGATACATTTTTAAACAGAACTCATCATTCAAGGTTCTTGTAGATTGGACTTCAATATTTTAAAATCATTAAGGCCCAATTTCCTGGTGAGTACGTATTGTTCTTTTAAAAATGAATAGACACTATCCATCTGGTAGCAGGAAAGACGATAAAGAGGAAAATAGACTCGAGAGGGGCCATGGGCATTGGCTTGGCTAAGAAATTTTTAAAAAATAGTGATATTTAATATTTCTACTTTTGCTTGCTGTGTCATTGATCTCATTTTTCAACCTAAAGAGAGATGTTAAATATAGTGATCTTTAGATATGGGTATTTAGGAGAGTTATGCCTATTCTTTCTGGGTAAAATGTACTGTTGAGAGTTTTAAAACAAAGAGGCATATAAGATTACCAGAGGAATAGTGGTAAAGTTTAGAATATTAATCTGGGGCAAAAATGAAAACCAGAATGTAGGAAAATGTAAACACTGCTTAGGAATTATCAGGGAGGTGACTAGAGTATTTACTTGCATACAGAACAGAAAATCATATGATCATAATTTAGGTTAATGAAAGAAAAAGGAGGACCCCTGAGTGCTATAGAACACTGGACTATTAAATTATCTATCTTTGTAATTTCTGCTTCAAAAATAAGAATGGAGAGGGGGAGAAGGAATACATTAATTATGACTATATGATTGTAAGTAATTAAGAATCCAATTGAAAGTTACTTTTTAATAGAAATATAATTTATTTACTCATATAACCTAAAGAATATTTGTGAATTTGATTTTCTATACAGGTTAATCAAGAAGTTAAAAATAACTGCGTCAGACATCCTCTCCCCCTCCTTCTCACATCTTTTATCTTTCATTTAGGATTTCTCCATGTAAAGGCAAAGACTGGCTCCAGACACATACTCTACCTATTTAGCAACTCTAGCAGGAAGTGTTCCCCTTTTTTCTCATTAAGAGACAGGAATCTTGGATTGAATTCGATTTTCTTGGATTTTCTCACTTACCATGCTGACTTTGACAAGAAGAATTTTATTTTTAACTGACTAGGCCAATGTTCATGGCTTACCACTATTTGCAAAAGATTGGATCAACCCTATCTAGAACCACACAAACTTAAATGGAGGGATTGTTGGCTCACCAAAGAAGAATACTTTCACCGGAAGAGACTGTGCAAGACAAAATAAATAAATAAATAAATAGATAAATAGATAAATACCCCAAACAATACATGTTCCATTTAAAAATGACTGAGAAAGGAGACTAAGAGGACAAAAGGGAGGAAGAGAAATGAAATAGGTGATGGAGAGAGGAGAGGATGGACAAAAAGGATAAATAGGAGAGAGTAAAAAATGAGGCTGAAAAATAGCAGAGGGCAGAGAGGATAAGATTTATATGCTAGAAAGGTGTATAGGGACTAATTAGAGGAGCTGTGCACATACAGGGAATGCAGATAAGACAATATTCAGAAGCTTTATATGAGCATTCCATGTTGAAAAGAACAGAGTCCCATGTATGGCCTTATAAGCAGACTTTTTCTGTGACTATAAAACACCTAATCTGATCCTGTGTTGAGAGAATCACATGTTTCAAGGCCTTTCATATTTTTGTTAGATGCAAGTGTCTTTTCAAAACTTTCTTCACAGCCTCTTTTACTTCCTTATTCCTCAGGCTATAGATGATGGGATTCAACATTGGGGTTATCACTCCATAGGACAGTCCAATGATTTCATCAGATACTTTGGTGTTCTTTGACTTGGGTTTCATGTACATAAAAAGGGCTGACCCATAGAATAAGATCACCACAGTCAGGTGGGCTGAACAGGTAGAAAAGGCTTTTTTTCTCCCCTCAGCAGAATTAATTCTTAGGATGGAAGAGAGAATGAAAATATAGGATACAAAAATTAACAGCAGAGGAATCACCAATAAAATAATACTTCCTACTGCCATAATAAGCACATTCATTGATATATCTGAGCACACAAGTTTTAGAAGAGCCAGGATCTCACAGGTGAGATGATCAATAACATTGTTACCACAGAAAGGCAACACCATTGCCATGGCTGTTTGCACTAAGGAGGTCATGTAGCCTATAGTCCAGGACCACGCAGCCAAGTGTATATATAACACCTTGTTCATGATGATGGGGTACCTCAGTGGGTTGCAGATGGCTACATACCTGTCATAGGCCATCACAGCCAGGAGGATACATTCTGTGGAGCCCAAGCCAAGGGAGATAACCATCTGCAGAGCACATCCAAGAAAGGAGATGGATTTTCTCTCTGACATAAATATAATAAGCATTGGGGGAATAGTTGATGATGTGTAACAGATGTCTAAGAATGAAAGATTTCCAAGAAAGAAGTACATAGGGGTATGGAGGCGAGGATCCAGGATGCTGATGATAATGAGGAGACTGTTTCCTAGTAGGATTATCTTGTACATGATGAGGCAGAGCACAAAGAGAAAATTCTGGAGTTCTGGGTATTGAGAAAGCCCCACTAGGAGGAATTCAGTCACTGCAGAATAATTTCCCATCTTCATGTGTCCTTGTCATCTACAAAGTTCATATGAGGACATGACTTGGGGAATTCTGAATTTTTGTTGTATTATATCTATTCATTTCTCTTCAATTATTATTATTTTTTAAATTTTTAGAACATGTCCTGGAATCAGTAACAGCAGGGATAGTGTATTAATTTTGCTAATGAAGAAAGAGGCACTGAAAGATAGGTAATACTACCTAGCATCAAACAGCGGCATAGATTTGAAATTGTGATGAGAAATGCCAGGCTTCTGATTACATATAATCTTAGGACAAACTACATTCAAATCTGGACACATAAAAATCTTCATATTATCAAATGTTTTGAAATGAAACCATTCTAATAAAGGTCATTCTAATTTAAAGTTCCATGTAAATTTTTGTGTCATGCCACTTACCTTCAGTATGATCCATTTTAAGTTACCTAACTATTTTGTGTTTTAACTAACTAAGCTCCTCGTCTCAGCTAGAAAAGTGGGGGATGTTATTAATTCTTTGGTAGGTTTTTGTGAGAATTAAATTAGATAACATCTATTAGGTGGCAGAAACAGTAGACAGTTTCAACATGCCATTCTAAAACTATGTGAGAATACAGCATAATAAAATATAGAATAAAATATAACAATATTAAATATGTATTTCTATATTCGTAAGTGTCACAAACTACCATTTTTAAGTCTACTCAATTGGTTCAGAAGGAGAAAGTTGATTTAAGAACTGAGGATTGATGTTGGGAGTCATAACTGATGAACATGAATACTTTCTGATCTGTGGGACATGTAATCATTTAAGATTCTAAGACTCATTGGAGTTTGGTCTCTAGGAACTTGTAGTCACTAAGTAGACCTGGCTGTCATTATGCACATGTTTTCCTTTCTTTTTTTGGAGGGGTGGTAACAAGAGATTGAACCTTGGGGCACTTAACCACTGAGCCACATCCCCAGCCCTTATTATTTTTTAATTTGCACAGGGCCTTGCTGAATACTGAGATTGGCTTTGAACTTGTGACTCTCCTGCCTCAGCCTCCTGAACTGCTAGGACTACGGTTGTGCACCACCACACCAAGCTATACGCAGATTTTTCTAGTGCCTATAATTCATCCTCCTTCAGTTTAAGTCACCAAACATTACCTTTCCTCCTAACTTTTACACATTATGGTCAATCTAAATTCTCCATTCTATTCTCTACCATTTATTTGCATACCTCATGTTTTCCAGGCATATTCATATCATTTCATAAATTAATATTAATATATATTATTTCATTTTTTAATATTTGATGCTTTGGAATGCATACCTGGACCTTCCTAATTACTTTTATTTTGGGCCATGAAGCTTCTGTAAGTGACTAAACTAATACTGGCCAATTTTTATTGAGCACTTTGTTGTAACCACATTACACTGATGTAACTCAATATGTTTACTGATTTAAATTACAGGGAAACTCTGTAATACAGATACCATTTTAAACTCCCATTTTATGTGGAGCAATCAAAGACAAAAATTGAAGTAACTTTCATAAGACCACAGATATAATAGAAAATCAAACTAGAATTGAGTATTTTAGTCATGGTTCTAGAGTCAGCCCTCTTAACCACCAGAGCAGACTATATGTCACAGATTCCTATACTGATTTTAAGCAACAGAAAACTATTAGAAAAATGCGTTACACTTATATAGGAATCAAGGCAGTTTGTTTTATTTCTGACCTTAAGTGTTATGACAGAAAGCTCTGAAGGATGGATCATAGCCTCCTTAATTTTCCACATGTAGGAAGGAATTTCACAATTATGAAGATTAGCATAATCAGGTATAATGGCCTGAGAACCTTTACCACTTTATTTGCCTCTAGCAATCACACACCTGGAATCTTTTGCCTTTGACTTTCCTCTCAAAAACAAATATACTTCAGTTTTGGCCTTTTTTTTTTTTAACGTCTTTGAATTTTGAATCCTTTAGAGTTATCTGGTACAAATTAACTTTCTTTTCTTTTCTTTTTTCACATTTTTTATTGGTGCATTATAGTCATACATAATGATGAGATTTGTTACATTTGTACATGTGCACAATATAGCAATATAATTTGGCCAAAGTTTGACCTTTTCTACCTTTTCCCTCCCAACTCATAATTTCTGAAGTTCTGACTACTTATTTTTTTATTTTTATTTTTTATTTTTTGGGGGTGCTGGGGATTGAACCAAGGGCCTTGTGCATTCAAGGTAAGCACTCTACCAACTGAGCTATATTCCCAGCCCCGAGTTTTATCTACTTATAACTTTAATCTATATCATTAAAAACTTAATTGTGTTCCACTAGTTTTATACTTATTTTTTAAAGATGCTCAAACATGTGTAAACTATTATATAAAGGATTTCATCTTTTATTCTTTTATCTCATCACTATTACTGCTTGTGTTCTCTGGGTTGTCATGATAGAATGAAAACACTAATTGTTGATCAGTCTCACTGATAACTACACATATCTTTTGGCTTGTTTGTATCCTAAAAGCTTGAAGATGTAGATGAAAGACTTACTGCTTGGCTTGTCACAGATGACAGAGCTGTTTTCCTACAAGGGTACACAGGACCGGAAAAATAATTTCATCTTCATTTTTTTCCCCGTTCATATTTATCTTCCTTTTAGAGAGTATCACTTGGACAGTGATTTTTTTGGTAAGGCTAAAAAAAAATGATACTATCAATATCAGTATATTGGAAAATTCTCTTCTTCCTATATCTTTCCTTTCCTTCTATGAACATTATCCACATGAACTTATTCCACAAAGGAAAGAGTTAAGACAGCAGTTTTAATTTGTTGTAAGACATTTGTGGAAGAAGAGAGGGAAGACAGAGAGGAAAGAAGAAGAAAAGAAGGGAAAGTAGTCAATATTTACTGTTAAATAAAGTGCACTAAACATTTGTATTCTGGAGTGGGGTTCTTGGAAAGAAAGGAATGCAGAAAAAGTGGTTTCTTTTTGCTCTGTTCAAAAAACTTGCAGGTAAAGGTGCATATTTTTTAATAATCAAGAATTAATAAGAGAAAAAAACCAGTCATGTTGCCAAAAACAGTTAACCCATCACAAAATGTCTATCTTGACTCCCTGAATTTTCCTTCCTCTTCTCACTTCTGATATTACTTCTCCCATGATGGTGTCAAGGAAGGAGTTACTGGGTGGGTTTGCCCTGGAATAATCTTCATCAGGACCCCTATAAATGTCACACCAACAGAGGAATACAGTCTAAAGAAAACAATGTGCTGCCTATGCAACACAGCTTAAAAGACCTCAGGCCCAACCTCCAATCATTCTTTGGTCCCTTTGAGGTAGAAATTCTGAAACTACTAGTGACATTTCCAGTGCTCTGCAATGACCATGCTGAATGTCTCTTAGTCATCCTCAAACAGTAATGTTTTTTTTTTTTTTTTTATGCCTTTGTACTTGCTGTTTTCTTAAACTGGAAAGACTTCTTTCATTTCAGATTTTATCTTTTCTAGGAAACTTTCTCACCTCCTGTTATTAGGGTGAATGCTCCCACTATGTGCTATCTTACAACCCTGTGCTTCCTGCTCTCATAGCGTACTTCATTTACTTATTTGTTCAACACAAACTGTACATATATACTGTGACATATATTAGGGCTCCAATATGAGACTTTCAAAACAGACATTGGATGGAGAATAACTATTGGGATTTTAAGAAACAAATAATTTATATGCTATCTAACACTTTAATGTGAAAAATTATTGCAAATTATTTTATCAAATTAAAATACCATTTTTACCCAAACATATCAGAGCCAATAAAGCTTTGGTCAATCCAATTTATGACTCTATATGCAAAGAATACAGGGCACATCCAGTTATACAATAAAGTGATGTTAATTATTTTTATTAATGCTTGGAATTCCACATTAATTTCTGAAAATTTGTCAATATAATATATGAAATGGTTACAAAAATAAAATACATTTTCATCTAACTATTAGTCCAACAGAATATATATACAGAATACAACAGCATTCATTCATGACACAGCATTTTGGTAATCTAGATTTAGGAAAATAAATCATTAAGATGATAAAAATTATCTCTGAAACTGTTGATTAATAAAATTCCAAGTAATGAGATGGACATCATTACCTAAGTATATGTATGAAAACATGAATCGTGTGACTCTACTCTTGTGTTCAATCAGAGACATGAAAACTTTAGCTCTGTTTGTATAATATGAATTGAATTGCATCCTATTGCTATCATATATAACTAAATAAAATAAATTTTTAAAATTCCAAGTGTTGAGATGCTGCATGTATATTCCTAAAAGTCATTAAAATGTATTATTATTATCAGACTTCTTACCTAAAATTTCCAACAATTGAGTCAGAAAATAAAAATAAATGACATTGTACATACTAACATATTTCAAATTAAATTAAGCTTTAGTAGTTGCTATTTATTTTCTTCTAAGATACTGAAATTCTGGCATCTGATGGCCATGGTATAACAAGTGTAAAGACATAAAGTCATGTGTAATATCATCAATGCAAACTGTAGTCTTGGAGAAGTGTTAAAAACAATGGAGGGCAATGCTCATGACATATTGCCTGAGAAAGGAAGTTTCCCAAAATTATATAAATGATTGAAGTTATGTACCAAAAAAAAAAAAAAAAAAAAACCTGCCTGAAGAAATTACACTGTGTTTATCTAGGTTTTCTCTGGAAAGTGGGACTTGGAGCATTAACAATTTAAATCTCCATATTTTCCAAATAATTCTTCATTGGCCTGTGCTTTATTATTATAAATAAAAAATATACTGTTTCCAAATTTTTCTTGCAAGGGAGTAATGGAATGAACATTCAGAACTCTCACAGCAGTTTTCTTTAAAACCCCCGCAGGAAATAAAACAGTCAATGGACAGGAAATTGGAGAGAAACTTTTTGTTGCTTTGTATCATATAGGTGAACGATGCCATTTAGTGTTAGGATTTCAACCAGTAAATCTCACACAGATACCCACTATTAGCATACAGCCTCACACAGCCTCAATTATTGTAAAAGGATTCCATAACCCACCATTTAGAATCTCAATATTGTATACATCCACAAGATTGGGATCCAAATTAGAATAAGATATACTTCATGTTTGTATAAAGCTATCAAAATAGAGTATACTGTCATGTATAACTAAAAAGAGAAGATAACACACACACACACACACATGAATGTGATCAAGTTTGGCAATGTATATAGGAGGTACTGTGAATCATCCTGTAGTATCACACTCACACAAAGAAAACACAGAGATACTTGTTGGACAAAAGGAAGCATGTGGAAAGATCTTTGGCTTCTGTTACCTCTTTTTCTTTCTGTCAGAAAGCAGTAAAAATTTGGTTCTTTGTCCTCCATGTTTTATTCATCTCAGTCATAGATTGGTCCTCGCCATTGTGCATCACTTGTGGAAAGAAAGCAAACTGATGATTATGAAGCATTCACTCTTTTTCTCTGCATGTTTATCAACAAGAAAGATTAGTAGTTGGTAAAGGATACAAACTCACCCAGATTCTCTGATTTTAACCCATAGAATGTTTGAACAGTATATGACAACAGGCATCTTGCTTAATCCTGGTTTTCCTAATGTTCAGAAAGTACCTTTGTTCTTCACAATATGAAAGATCACTGGCAGGAGGCCCCTAGTGCTTATCTAAATAAATGACTTCCTAGGAGCCCTAAAAAAGGTTGATAATAAACAGTACTGGGTGAGTTAGAATTAAGCTCTCTTTTCTTTCTTTCTTTTTTTTTTTACATAGTCTTAAAAATTATTCTCTTTCTTTTTTCTTTAACATCATCATGTGAATACAAAATGCATCACTTTCCCATTAGGAATACAGAGGAAGCTTTAAACTCTTACTTGTAGGAACTTCTATCTGTGCAATAGGCTCACTCTGGGATTGATTAGAACATGCAAACCATTCAATTATTTCTAAGGCTCTTCCATGGAAGCCTACTGTGATCTGATCCTCTTCTTTGTTCTTCATGAAGATATTTCATGGTTTCATGCTGAAATATGAAGGCAAGAATGAAGTAACTTGACTGTTCTTCTTCATATTGTTTTAACCTTAGCTATCTTCTCTTTGAGGTATAATCATGGCATAGAATCCATACATACGAATCCTACAGCTCCAGATGAATGCTAGTAGTTGGAGTCAGTGGGAGGCAGATCAGAGTAAAGCTTTTATGTCTAATACAAACCCATGTCATAAATTGGAGTTTGTAGTAAGTCAATCTGCCACCTAGGTACTCTCTAACCTCTAGGTTATAAGTATTTCCAGGGGGCCTACTGGTGCCTCTGGCAGCCAATTTAAGTCCATCTTTTTTTCTTCTAAGAGACTCTGTAATCCCATAAGTGATTTAAAGTTGAAATTTTAAATCTTCTTTATGGTAACAAATTGTAGAATACTAAGGGTAATGTCTCAAAGACCTGATCATGTCTTACTCATTGATAGCATTGTTTTCTTCTTTGAATTTTTTTTTGATTTTAGAAATAGTAGAAATTCATTGTGAAAATTGTATTATTCAGAAAAGTCCAAATATGGAATTGAAAGTCATTCATAATTTTAGATATAAGTATTGAAATTTTAGCATATTTTCATGAATATACTTCATATAGTATGAAGTATAATTGATAGCATGTTGTACTTGCTATTTTATAACCTTCTGTTTAAAGTTCATGTATTTTATAAATTTTCTGATTTTATTTATTTATGGAACTGAGGATTGAACTTAGGGGCACCCTACTACTGAGCTACTCCCAGTCCCTTTTATGTTTTGATTTTGATACAGGGTCTCACTAAGTTGCTGAGGCTGGCCTCAAACTTGTGATTATCCTACTTCAGTATCCCAAATAGCTGGGAAGTGGCTTATGTTATTTTTAAACAGGGTTTTAATGAATCCTATCATTTAAAAATGTAATACAGAGAGGAGGAAAACACATGTAATGGATGAGTGGAAACTAAATAGTCCCCCTATTGAATTTCTTGGCACTTTCTACTTGTCTTCAGCATTTTAAAAGTAACTACAATGTTTGAGGGTATTATTCTTACTCCCTGTGAATAAAAGATAATTCCCACTATCAGATATTTTTGTAATGCCCTTTTTATGGAATGGAAAATGAGTAAGTGTGCTATACATTTTTATCTTATATGAAATAGACTCAAGGGTGTAACAACCAAAGATGTGGACATGTAACCTCTAGGGAATGAACAACAAACTCCTGCCATGGCTCACTGGCAGCAACATCTTCCTCTGCTTATCTTATTTCAATTTTCTGGACCCTGACCATGCAATACCACCTTCAGATTTTAATATTTTAATTCTATTCCACTTATAGTCTTTTGGCACCTCTGTAATCATGTAGGCCTTAATTAGGAGAACAGTTACTCTAGAGAATTTTAGCTCATTTATAGTAAATTCAATATGAAATGTGGGGATAGAACAAATAATTTGAAAGAGAAGCAATCAGTTTAGTGGCATGGTATGTGTTTCATATTTTCATTATGTCACTTCTGTTAACCTTTTAAGATTCAATGGGCCTACAACGTATGTGGTGGGTCCTTTGTTCAATTTTGATGCCAAATACTCATTGTTGTATGGATATACAAAAATGATAAACACAAGTCCTTGCCCCAAAATTTAATAGGGAATCGTAAATAAGTAGAAGACAATTTAAAATGAAATTGTTAGAGGATTCAGAGTAGATTTTGAGATTCAAAATAGTTCCTCTATTCATAGCACTTCTGAGAATAAATTTTATACTGTTAATAAAATCACATCACAACTATTCAAGAAAAAATAGAGCATATGTGCAAAGAAAAAATTGGTGACTTAAAGGAAGAAATTGTTACCTTATCATGAGAATCAGGAAATATTTGAGATACAATAGGCTCAGTGACAAGTTTTTGGTGCCAGCAAAGATTCCTTTGGATGCAAGTTATGGAAAATGCAACCTCAAATTATATTCTAAAGTAAAGCATTTATTAACTCACTTAACAAGAACTCTATAGTTTAATAGTTTCAGGACTCAGAGATGTCATCAGGTTATAAGTTTTCCTCTTTTTATTTTTATTTTTTATTTTTTGGTTATTGCTATAGTGCTGGCAGTGACAGAAATCAAATCTTCATACTAGAAAAGTCAGGAACATAGAACGTGTCCCTGGTTATTGCTCTTCTTAAAGGTGAGAAGCATTCCCAGAAAGTCCATCTCATTCATTCTCAGTCTAATTTTCGAGACCTGGGTCATATGCCTATCTAAAGGTAGGTATACATACCATCAGTCACAAAAGGAAATAGGATTTACCATTTTAGCCTGAAATAAACATACTTCTTCATGTCCCCACCATTCCTGAGCATGATGCTGATAGTTAAATATAAACCTAGGTTTGGTTATCAAGAAAGAAAAGAAATTGCTATTGTTTAAGCAATTATGTCACTTAACATTCTGGTAGGAAACAGATCATAGAATCTTTTTTTTAATGGAGTAACTTTTTTATAAAGCTTTATTTTATTCATTTATTATTTATATGGTGCTGAGGATTGAACCCAGGGCCTCACATGTGCTAGGCAAGCACTTTAATAGTGAGCTACAACCCCAACCCCAGATCATACACTCTTTATTTCTCTTTTTAACTTAGGTAACTACTGTTGAGTTATCTTTACTTGCAACTCTTCTTCTTTTTTTAAATGTCATCTTGAGTTTGCTGTTAAACTTCCAGTGCTTTTAAAAAATTATGTGTTGTAGTTTTCACTTCCAGAATTTTCTTTTGGTTCTTTCTATAGTTAGTATTTTTTTTGCAAAGATTTCTTGCTTGTTTTTTCATATGAGCTATTTAAAAAATAATGAATAGTTATAATGTCTACTTGAAAATTCTTATTTATTGCATCCTTTGAATTATCTCATGATCAGACTTCATTTTGCTTGATTGTGTGTTATTTTGTGATATCTCTTGAATATTGTGAATGGTACATTGTAGAAATTCTGGATTTCATTTTTTTTCTGGTTATTTGTTTCTAGGTAACCAACTACTTAAGTGGGTTAGATCAAGGACAATGTTTATTTTGGTATTGACCTTATGATTTGTGCTGTGCTTAATTGGACAGGTTTCCTCTTGTTATTAGTTGTGGCAGCTTGAATTCTGTGGGGTGGAATCATCTGAATGCTGGCTTACTTACAGGTCTGATAGTAGTATGCTTGCTGTTGGCTGGGGTCTTAGGATATAACTAAAACAACTGTATGTAGCTACATAACAACATGATGGCTATGTTCATAGAATGAGGTGGTGTGAGAGAGGGAGTTTATGCACTTGAGATTATCTTGATGAAAAACATCAGAATCTTTAAGGGACCAGTTGGCAGACTTCTTTACAACTATAAATCCAGCAGCTAAGACACTGTTCTGAAGGTTTACATGAATATTTTGTTGAAAATAAATGGGAGTTGCTATCTGGTTGTGTAAGCATGCAAGCTCTCATAATATCACAATATCAGAATACAGAGACAAGATCTGTTTCCCCATTGAGAATATCATGCCTCAAGCTATTTCATAGTTTTCAGGTGTTTGCTACAGGACTCTCTTCATAGCTTCTTTAATCTTCTTATTCCTTAGACTTTTTGGATTTTGGTGTTATCACTCCATAAAATAGCCTGATAATCTCACCAGACATATTTGTGTCCTTTTATTTTGTTTTCACATACATAAAAAAGGCTAAACCATAAAATAAGATGGTTACTGTCCAATGGGAGAAAGACTGCCTTCCCAATTTGCTATATATCATTACTTTCTGTAGCAGTTTAACCATTTCTTTCTGTCTCAATATTAAATGAAATAGGGTTGTACTTCCTCAAGCTAGTTCACATTTTAGCTGTCTTCTTTTTCAGCTGTTGCTATGCCATGGCCCTTAAGAGAAGAATGCAAAGAATTCCACCATTCCACAAGTTTTTGGTGCATTATTATCCCATTTGTCTATTTTCACTTTTGTAGTTTTTTACATTTTCTGCTTCTTTTGGCCATATTTATGATATACTTTTCCTTTCCTTGTATATGAAGATGCTTTAATGTTTTCTACCAGATGTTATATAGTTTTGCTTTCAGACCTTAAATATTTAATCGGTCTTAAACTCACTGTGGTCACAGAGTAATGTATAGCTTTAATTTGATTTTATTTCAATATTAGAAGGCCATTACTAAAGCAAAAATTATTAAATAGTTAGTTGATCATTCCCTACTGTTTGTAATGTAATCTTAAATCAAATACCATTAGTTTAGGATGCAAAATTCCACCTAAACTCAGATTTTTCTGCTTGCTGTATATAGTCTACTGCATTGATATATCTGTCTTGAACTATGCCAATGGTAAGATATCAGAATTACTGTTGTTTTTTATTGATCTTGTCATTTGGCTAAGTAAATATGCATTTCTTATTCTATCGTCGTCGTCTTGGCTATTCCTGATTGTTACTACTTAATCTGAATTTTGGGGTAAACTTAGAAAATTAAAAAAAAAAACCTCAAGTATATTTTGATTGAAATTGCATTACATTCATATAGAGAATTGGGATGAATTTGCATCTTTATTCTTGAGTTTCCTCACATAAATGATATTTAGTTGCCCAGCTTATGAGAGGTTTTGTGCAGTGTTAGTTTTAGTGAATATTTATATTTTTCTTCAAAAATTCCTTGTGCAGTTTTTATTCATGGGTACTTTATACTTTTTGTTAGCTTTTGTTGTTGATATCCTTCTCCTTTTTCCCCAACCCCACTTCTCTCCTTTTCTTTCCCACCCCATGGTACCCCACCTCATGGTACTGGATATTGAACCCAGGGATGCTCTACCCCTGAAAACTTATCTCTAGCCCTTTTTATTTTTATCTTGAGACAGTTTCTCACTGAGGCTGACCTTGAACTTATGAGGCTGCCTCAACCTCCTGAGTAGTTGGAGTTACTGGCATATATCACTGTGACCAGCTTCCTAATATGCTCTCCAAGTATGTTCTCTAACCATTTGTACATGTTGCAAAAACTACTATTGAGTTTTACATATTGATCTTGTGCTTGGCAGCCATGTCAGAGACTCTTATGAATTTAATTTTTTTCTTTTTACAATTTTTTTTCTGACTTTCTACATAGACAACCTTTTCAGTCAGGATTGACAATTGTGTTTCTTTCTCTGTAGTCTTCACACTTCCTGTCACTCCCTTTCTCCTTTATGCCTTTCCTTATTGTCTTCCTCGTGTGCTCCCTATCGTACTATTTTTCATTTTTCTTTCCATTTTTCCTCCTTTCACTTACTTTCCTTATCCTATCTTCCCCTCTTCACCTTTCTTTGTAGGGTCTCTGCAACGTTGAATATAAGTTGTAAAAACAGGCATTCTCTTCTTTTTTTGGAACTTTAAAATAATTTGTGAATTGTAAGTTTTCAATAAATAAGTTTTATGAGGTTAAGGAAATCTTCTGTTTTTAGTTTGCTAAGTTATTTACATTTTATAATTATGAATGAATAGGGAATGTTATTAAAATATTTTTCTGCATTTACTGAAATTATAATTTGTTTTTTATTCTCCAATTACTATTATCATGAATTGTACTATATTATTTTTTAATGTTAAGAATTCCTTGCATCTTGGAAGAAACCCTATTTTATTGTTAGGTATTGTTGTTTTGTAGCTTTATAGATTTTGTTAGGATTTTATTTAGTATTTTTCTGTCTATGTTCATAAGTGAGATTGTTCCATAAGTTTTCCTGTCTTATATTATCCCTGATCAGTTTTTGCTTCAGGTTTATATCAGGCTTATAAAAGGTAGGGGAGCTTTCCATAACTGCTTTGTAATGTTTTATGAACTAATTTGTATGTCATAGGGGTTGGATTAGAATCATTGGACCTATGAAAAAAATTATCATTTTTTTTTACTGAGGTAAAAGTACATATAACCTAAATTTTACCATCTAATCATTTTTAAGTGTACAGTGCACTGATATTAAATGCATTCATAATGTGATGCAACCATCACCAGTATCCATCTCTATAACTCTTTTCATCTTGTAAAGCTAAAACTTTGTACTTATGAAACAATAACCTCCCTCCTTTTATTTCTCTGATTCTGGCAAGCACCTTTCTACTTCCTCTCTTTGGTTTTTTACTTCTGGAATAGCTACTTCATACTAGTAAAATCATACAGTATTTGACTTTTTGTGACTGTCTTATTTCGCTTAGCATAATGTCTTCAAGGTTCTTCTATGGAGCCTTTGTCAAAATTTCCTTCCTTTTAAGCTGAATGATATTAAGTTGTATGTATACACCACATTTTGCTATTCATGTATCCATTGAGAAAAAACTTGAGTTACTTCAGTGTTTTATATTGTAATAATGCTGTTATGAATATGGATATATATATATATCTTGGGGATCATGCCTTTATTTATTTATTTATTTATTTTTGGTGTGTACTCAGACGTGGAATTTCTGCTTTGTATGGTAATTTCATTTTTAAGTTTTTGAGGAACACTCACACTATTTCCATTGTGGCTGTATCATTTTATATTCCTACTAATAGAGTACATGGGTTCCAATATTTCCACATCTCCACACATGATACTTTTGTTATTTTGATAGTAGTTATCTTTATGGCTGTGAAGTACTAGCTCATTGTAGTTTTGATTTGCATTTCTTAAATGATCAGTGATACTCAGCATCTTTCCTGCCCATTTTGGCCATTCACATGTCCTCTTTGGAAAAATGCCTATTCAACTTCTTTGCCCACTTTTTATTTGTTTTTATTTGTTGTGTCTTACTAAATTTTTAAACTACTTATTAGTCTTCTACCTGTAATTGGATTTCCTTATTTACTCATTTTTCTAAATCTTTAAGCTGGATTCTTAGAGCATTAATTTTCCATCCTTCTTGTTTTCCAGAGTATGTATTTGACCACGTAATTCCTGATAAACACAAATTTTGAGAGTAATTTTATTATCATTAACTTTATAAATATTTTAAAGCTTCCATTATCTTCTTTTTAACCTATGAATTATTTAACAGTGTTCTTTTTTAAATTCTCACTTTTTTTGTTTCATCACTTTTATTGGTCGTGTTTCCAGAATTCAATATGTCAATCTTTCAAAATAATCAGCTGTTACAAGAAGAGTTTATATGTTAGTTCTGATTGTGCAAATACTTGACATAGGAGACCATTTTTATAAATATGCATGTTTTCTTATAAGAATTCTTTAATAAAGAAAATAAATCTCCATATATCTTACAGCAAATTTATGCATTTTCATTTTCCCATTCATCATGTTGGGTTTTACATTTTAGCATGTCTATCACATCCAACAAACCAAATTACAATCTGCAGCTGCTTCTAACTTTCAAATACTACTGATCATTTACACAAATTTCTATATTTAAGAGTCATTTTTCTGGGAGGGGTTCTTTTTGAAATGAATTTATAATGTATGTTGTATTGTGAACATGGGTTGTGGTTTGAATGTCTTTGGTATTCATTGAAACTTGCTTTTTTTCCCCCTAATGCATCCTCAGTTTTATAAACATTTTATTGCATTTAAAACATTTTCTACTATGCAAGCACATCCCCCCCAAAATTACATTAACTTTTAAAGATGGGTATACAAGGGCCCTAAAATATTTGCGTTTAAACTCTCTTATCATCTTTCATGCTGTATCTATTCTTTTGATCTTGTTTTTAACTCCCTAATTCATTCATTCTTTCTTTCTTGTACAAAGCTAGTGACAGTTTAGATATATCTATGTATTTAGCAATTTCCTTGTTTACTGTATTTTCATTTTAATTTCATTCTTTTAGCTTAGGGAACTTTTTTTTCTAGGACTGTCTGTATGGTAAAATCTTTTTCTTTTTTCCCTAAAATGTCTTTATTTTGCCTTCTCTCATGAAAGTTTAATTTGATATAGAATTCCCAGTTTTTAGTTATTTATTTGGATAATTTGAAGAAATTATTCCATTGACCTGAGGTTTTGTGTTCATTGCTGACTTTTTTTTATTTTGAAGCATCTGAGTAAATAAATGCTATTATATTATATTAATATATAATAAGATCATTTACTATTAAGAGCAGACTGAGCTTCAGTTTTAAAAAACTGGAATAAGTATTCAATGTGGGAAGCATCATGACTTTCTTAGACCAATTTCCAGGTTTCCTTTTAGGCATTTATTTTTAGCATTACATTTTGCTTATTTATAAACATGCTTCTATACTTGTATTTACTTTTTTAAAGTGAATTATTTAGTTGTAAGCCTTATGTAATCATTGTTACATATTATAAAAATGATGAATTAAAACCACCTTTCATAAGTTTCAGATTTTAAAATCTAAATAAGCCTGCAAAATTTAACTACAAAACCTAGGCTGTATTGCACATACAAAAAACCAGAAAGGTATCTACTTTAGACGGGATCTTATTCTAGGTATTATCATTTTACTCTTTATGTTTTAAAGCTAATAAGTAAATTCTTTATTTTATAATTTGGTATCTTAAAGAAGAGATGTAAGGCAAATACCAATGTCATAATATACATATAGAAGCATGTAGTTTTGTACACATCATGTATTTCTACATAATCATTCTTATGACTTCACTATTATAGTGAGACAACTAGTTTAAAAACATGGTAAAATTTTCTATGTTAGTTCAATAAAATCTGTTTTGTTTTATGACTCTTATATAATTATTTTGGTATTTGCATTGGGATTGTATGTTTGCGTTTTTGTTCCTGAATACCATTCCGCTGTATGAGAGAGTAAAAGACATTAAGATTCCTAAATCTTCATGCATTTCTCACGAAGACATCATTCCTTCTGAATTTAGATTATTATATTATATAGTCTTTGCCATCAAATTGTCTTGATTAATGTCTTAAGTAATTTATTTCACTTGTTATTGAGTCACTGACTTTTTCATTTTTGCTGTCTCTCAACACTTGGAAATTTTAACTTTTATCAGGAGCATAAAATTCATACTCTGTAGGCCTTTCACCACTAACACCATTAGTAATACAGCCTACATATTAACACCTGTGTTCTGTAATCACCTGAATTATTATTATGATATAGCCACTGTCTATTTATGTTAGCCTTACCCAATAGTAACTCACATTTATAAAAATGTTTGTCACATATCTGGTGTGAGAACATGAGTAGCATGGAATAGTACTAGTTCATCTAACTTATAGATTTTTGAATTAAATTCAACTTATTTTTTATTCAGGTTCCAGGTCAGAAAAGGCTCCAGAAAATGTGATTATGTAACCTGATTTTTTTTGCTTTCCTTGATGTTTTTTTCCATATTATTTATTTATTATTTATTTATATATAATAGTGGAATGCATTACAATTCTTATTACATATGTAGAGCTCAATTTTTCATACCCCAGGTTGTATACATAGTATACTCACACCAATTCCTGTCTTCATACATGTACTTTGGATAATAATGATCATCACATTTAACCATCATTAATTACCACATGCCCCCTCCCTTCCCCTTCCACCCCTCTGCCCTATCTAGAGTTAATCTATTGTAACTTGATTGTTTTAAGGGTAGCAGTGTTATAAGGTTTAAAGGCAAATATCTTGTGGATATATGAATGGCATCATCAAAACTTCTTGGCTTTAACTGTATTCAAAAAGTATACTTAAAAATAAATGCTGTAGGAAGAGTCAACTTTAAAGCCAAATGCTAAAGTTTATACAGTCTGATATGCCTGGGGAATCACTAGTTCTGTCAGAAATAGCCAAAAAACACAGGAATGACCACAATCAACAACACATCATATCAAAGAAGTTTCTTGTTTTCTCATTTCCTTATTATCTTAGAATTTGATTCTAATACGTCTTCTTATCTATTTCTTTTCTTCACTTTCCTTCTCCACTTGTGGTCATCCCCCTTGGATTAGCAACTGAAACCCTGACAAGAGTTCAGTATAGGAAATTAAGTTTCACAGGGACCATTAAAATTTATCTCTTGTAAAAGTTATAAATAACCTATTAAAAAGTTTTCCCTTTTAAAATAGTAGAACTTTTTCTTAAACTAAGTTTAAGAGTATTTATAATGATATCATTTAGTGTCCAAATTCTGTCCTTGTCTCATTCATGGATACAAAATTCATTCAAGAAGTGTATTCCTGACATATTAATGATATAATTTTTTGTATACCATATTATGGAAATATGAAACATAAAGAAAAAGTAAAAAAATTTTGTTAATTATCATATACCCATCAACTAGATTCTACCATTAATATTTTACAGATTTGCTTATATCAGTCTGAGTGTCTATCTCTGTAACTCTCCATTAAGTCCAAGTCATTTTTTGGATACATTTCTAAGCAAACTGTATTACTTACACTTTTCTCTAAATAGTTTAGCATGTGTTTTTTTAAACTAGAGTTTAATATTTATTTAGATTTTCTTTTAAACAATTTCAATAAACAAATGTCAATATAAGAAAGTTCTGACAAATTCATGCCTGTTTCACTGAAACACCTATCAAGTTATAGAACATTAACATAAGCTCAGAAAATTCCCTCATGCCCCAGCCCAGGTGATACCTGAAATCACCCCTCACCCACAATGACAGCCACTATTCTGATTTTAAAAATACCATTGACAGGTTTTTATCTGTTCTATGACTTAAGTATGTGCCATTCTAAAAACAAAACTCTGTTTGGTGTGCAAAGAATGAATTGTGGGAAAACAAAAGTGGAGTTGTGGGAGAAAAAAAGTCTGGATTTGGGAAGCTTTTGTATTAGCATAGGTAAGACCATGTGACTTGGAATAGTATGGTAGCAATGGAGGTGATCACACTAAATTGTGCTGGTGGGTTGGATGGGCATTCCTGTGTGGTGCTATACTTCCCCACAGTCTAGGTACTAAATTCAACATTTTAGTTCATGGGAAATGTAGAGTCTAATACATGAAAGTTCCTAATTCTAGTAAACCATAGTTCATAATCATTTCTTCTTGACCTCTAAGCCCATCCTCAAATTATGCTACATTGAATAAATATAAAACATATAACAAGAAATGTAATAGAGATACATTATAAAACCTATATTAGAATAGAAGAGAAATAAAGAATTTCTTCCTAAAGAAGTTGATAAAGTGGTAGAAAGATATCATCTGTGAAGTGTGGTGTAAAAAGCTAGATTTGTTTTGGTAAGTAATATTGTAGGATAAATCTTTTTGAGAATTTTAATAGCTTTCCCCCCTGAAGTTAGGGCTCAAATGTTCATTTTCTTTAAAATCCATGTCGCTCTAGATTCCTTGCCATCAGAGTATTCACTATTTTATATGAAAAGAATATCCTGATCAGGGAAGGTTGGAATGGAAAAAGAAAGGATGTAAACTGTAAGAAGACTGGGTCTTAGGAAATGGTGGAAGGAGATGCTCCAGAGCAGCTGTGAGCAGGGATTTTTAAAATACAATGGGATTTTTAAAAATATTACTCTAGTATTGTAACTTATAAGAAACTCAACTAAAGGATGTTAAAACTGGTTTTGATTGCTGGATTCCAATCATGGTTCTTGCATTGTGAAGAATTAATCACGTGGACCTTACTATTAGAAGAGTTGTGATGATTATTCTAATAGTTATAATGTGAGGCAGGTAATAGGTTGTATATTTCTTTATTGGATCTTTTTGAGAGTGGACAAATCCTAAGTGTGCAGCTTGATACATTTTCAAACATAACTCATAATTCAAGGTTCTTGTGGATTTGACTTCAATATTTTAAAATCATTAAGGCCCAATTTCCTGGTGGGTAAGCAGTGTTCTTTTAAAAATGAATAGACAATATCAACCTGGTAGCAGGAAAGTGATAAAGAGGAAAATAGACTTGAGAGGGGCCATGGGCATTGGCATGGCTAAGATATAACAAAAACAGTGATGTTTTTCTTGCTGTCTCACTGATCTTATTTTTCAGTCTACAGAAGGATGTTAAATAAGTGACCTGTAGAATATGGTTATTTAGGAGACTAATGTCCATTCTTTGTGGGCAAAATATACTGTTGAATTTTAAAACAAAGAGGCATTTAAGATTACCCAAGGAATGGTTTAAAGTTTAGAAAGATAGTCTGGAGCAAAAATGAAAACCAGAATTTTAGAAAATGTAAATGCTTCTTAGAAATTATTGGCGAGAAATCTCCATACTGCTCTCCATATTGGCTGCACTAATTTTCAGTCCCACCAGTAGTGTATGAGTGTGCTTTTCCCCCCACATCCTTGCCAACACCTATTGTTGTTTGTATTCATAATAGCTGCCATTCTGACTCTGAGATGAAATCTTAGAGTGGTTTTGATTTGCATTTCTCAAGTTGCTAGCAACGATGAACTTTTTTCATATATTTATTGATTGATTGTATATCATCATCTGAAAAGTGTCTGTTCAGGTCCTTGGCCCATTTATTGATTGAGTTATTTGTTTATTTGGTGTTTAATTTTTTGAGTTCTTTATATACCCTAGAGATAAGTGCTCTATCTGATGTGTGAGGGGTAAAGGTTTGCTCCCCAAAATGTAGGGTCTCTGTTCACCTCACAGTTTGTTTCTTTTGCTGAGAAGACTACAGGGAAATAGCCATATCAATGTTTATAGCAGCACAATTCACAATAGATAAACTGTAGAACCAACCTAGATGCCCTTTAATAAATGAATGGATTAAAAAATGTGGCATATATACACAATGGAATACTACTCAGCAATAAAAAGAGAATAAAATCATGGCATTTGCAGGAAAATGGATGGAGTTAGAAAAGATAATGCTAAGTTAGCCATTCCCAAAAAGCCAAATGCTGAATGTTTTCTCTAATATAAGGAGGCTGATTCATAGTGGAATAGGGAGAAGGACTGTGGGAGGAATAGATAAACTCTAGATAGGGCAGAGGTATGGAGGGGAAGGGAGAGGGTATGGGGTTAGAAATGATGGTAGAATATGATAGTCATTATTATCCAAAGTACATGTATGAAGACATGAATTGGTGTAAATATACTTTGTATACAATCAGAGATATGAAAAATTGTGCTCTATATGTGTAATAAGAATTATAATGCATTCCACTGTCATATATAAATAAAAATAAATAAATAAATAAAAGAAATTATTGGGGAGTTGACTAGAATATTTACTTACATTCAGAACAGAAATTATATGATTATAATTTAGTTAAAGAAAGGAAAAGGAGGACCCCTGAGTTCTGGAGAACTTGGGGCTACTTAAATAATCTATCCCCACATTCTTTTTGTCTTAAAACTAAGAATGGAGAGGTGACAAAGAAATACATTAGTTAAGACTATTTGATTGTAAGTAATTAAGAGTCCAATTCAAAGTTAGTTTTTTAAAGAAATTATTTTTATTGACTCTAATTATTCAATTAACTAATTGACTAATATAAGCGTATATAAATAATATAACTCATATAACCAAAAAATGCTTGGGAATTTGACTTTAGACACAGCTTCATCAAGGAGCTAAAATCACTGCATCAGACATCACCTCCCCCTCCCTCTCACAACTCTTGTTTTATCTTTTATTTAGACTTTCTCTATGTATAGGCAAAGATTGCCTCCAGATGAACACTCTACCTACTTAGAAACTCTAGCAGGAAGTGTTCCCTTTTTTCTCATACAGGGACAGTACAGATTGAGTTTGATTAGCCTGACTTGGCTCACTTGAAATGTTAAATCAATCACTGTGGCAGGAAGGATTTTGTTTTTAATCACTTAGACCAATGTTAAGTGCTTATACTATTTCCAAAGGATTGGATCAGCTCTGTTCAGAACTATACAAACTCAAGTGGATGGACTGTGGATTCATCAAAAGAAGGATACTTTTATCAGAAGAGTGGATTCCAGACAAAAATAAATCAATACATGTTCAATTTAAAATGACAGAGAAATGAGACTGAGAGTACAAAAGGAAGGAAGAGAGATGAAATAGATGAAGGAGAGTTGAGAGGAAGGACAAAGAAGAGAAGGAGGCAGGGGAGAAGAGGGAGTAAAAAATGAGGAAGAAAGAAAAATAGAAGAGATAGCAGAGGGCAGAGAGAATAAGATGTATATGATGGAAAGATGCTTAGGGACTAGTTAGAGGAGCTGTGCACACACAGAGACTGCAAACAAGACAATATTCAGAAGCTTTATATGAGCATTCCATGTTGAAAAGAATGGGAGTCCCATGTATGGCCTTACAAGCAGACTTTTTCTGTGACTATAAAATACCTGTTCTGATCCTGTGTTGAGAGAATCACATGTTTCAAGGCCTTTAATATTTTTGTTAGATGCAAATATCTGTTCAAAATTTTCTTCACAGCATCTTTTACTTCCTTATTCCTCAGGCTATAGATGATGGGATTCAACATTGGTGTTATCACTCCATAAGACAAACCAATGATTTCATCAGATACTTTGGTGTTGTTTGACTTGGGCTTTGTGTACATAAAAAGAGCTGACCCATAGAATAAGATCACCACAGTCAGGTGGGCTGAACAGGTAGAAAAGGCTTTTTTTCTCCCCTCAGCAGAATTAATTTTTAGGATGGAAGAGAGAATGAAAATATAGGATACAAAAATTAACAGCAGAGGAATTACCAATAAAACAACACTTGCCACTGTCATAATAAGCACATTCATCGATATATCTGAGCACACAAGTTTTAGAAGAGCCAGGATCTCACAGGTAAGATGATCAACAACATTTTTACCACAGAAAGGCAACACCATTGCCATTACTGTTTGCACTAAGGAGTTCATGCAGCCTATGGCCCAAGACCACGCAGCCAAGTGCATGTATAACACCTTGTTCATGATGATGGGGTACCTCAGTGGGTTGCAGATGGCTACATACCTGTCATAGGCCATCACAGCCAGAAGGACACATTCTGTGGAGCCCAAGCCAAGGGTGAAAAACATCTGTAGAGTACAGCTAAGAAAGGAGATGGATTTTCTCTCTGACATAAATATAATAAGCACTGAGGGGATGGATGATGATGTGTAACAGATGTCTAAGAATGAGAGATTTCCAAGAAAGAAGTACATGGGAGTATGGAGGCGAGGATCCAGGAAGCTGATGATAATGAGGAGACTGTTTCCTAGTAGGATTATCTTGTACATGATGAGGCAGAGAACAAAGAGAAAATGTTGAAGTTCTGGGTATTGAGAAAGCCCCATTAGAAAGAATTCAGTCACTGCAGAATAATTCCCCATCTTCATGTGCCCTTGTCATCTACAGAGTTCATATCAGGATGTGACTCAGGGAAATCTGAACTTTTGATGTATTATATCTAATCATTTCTCTTCCATTATTTATTTATTTTGATTTTTTAGACCATGTCCTGGAATCAGTAATAGCAGGGATAGTATATTAATTTTACTAATGATGAAAGAGACACTGAAAGATAGGTAATACTACCTAGCGTCAAATAGCAATGGAGACTTGGAATTGTGCTGAGAAGTGCCAGGCCTTTTATTATGTATAAATTTAAGACAAATTGCATTCAAATATATATACCTTAAAAAATCTTTATTAATGAATGTTTTGAAATAAAACTATTCTAATAAAGCTCATTCAAAATTAAAGTACCATGTAGATTTAGTCCTATGCTACTTATCTTCAGTATGATCCATTTTAAGTTACCTATCTATTTTGAGTTTCAACTAGCTCAGCTACTAACCTCAGCCTGAAAAAATGGAAGATGTTATTAATTATTTGGTATTTTTTTGTGAGAATTACATAAGATAACATCTATTAGGTGGCAAGTACAATAGACAGCTTCAACATGTCATCTAAAACTATGTGAGAATACAATATAATAAAATATATAATTAAATATAACAAAATAAATATATAATTCTTATTTGTAACTGTAATAAACTACAATTTTAAAATGTCCTTGATTGGCTTAGAAGGAAAAGTTGATTTTTTAAAAAACGTGGATTGAATTTCGGAAATGTCATTGATGAAAATGAATATTTCCTGATCTGTGGGACATGTAATCAGTTAATATTCTGAGATTCATTGGAGTTTGATTTCTAACAACTAGCTGGCACAAAGGGATCTGTGCTGCCATTATGCGGAGATTTTGTTTTCCTTTATGTGGGGTGCACATACCAGAGATTGAACCCAGGGTCACTTAACCACTGAGCCACATGCCCAGCACTTTTTATTTATTTATATATTTATTTATTTTTTGGACAGGGACTTGCTAATTGCTGAAGCTGGCCTTGAACTTGTGACTTTTCTGCCTCAGCCTCCTGAGCTGCTGGGATTACAGGTGTGAATCACCACACACAACCATGCACAGATTTTCTAGAGCCTGTAATTCACCATTCTTCAATTTAAGTACCAAACATTACCTTTCCTCCTTACTTGTATACATTTCCAGTCAATCTAAATTCTCCCTTCCTTTTTCTCTACCACTTGCCTTTAGGTGTATATTTTATGTTTTCTACACAAATTATATTGTTATATTATATTGTTTGGCCAAATTATATTGCACAAAATAATCATTGCACAAAATAATATTAATATATCTATTATTTCATTTATTATATTTGATGCTTTATAATGCATCCATTGATCTTCCTATTTATTTTTTTATTTTTGGCCATGAAGCTTCTGTAAATGACTAAACTAATACTGGCTATTGTATATTGAGTATGGTGTAAGTATATTAGATTAATGTAACTCACTGAATGTGTTAACTGATTTAAACTTCAGGGCAACTCTGTAATACAGATACCATTTTAAACTCCCATTTTATGTGGAGCAAACAAAGACACAAAAATTGAAGTAACTTTCACAAGGTCATGATATAATAGATGATCAAACTAGAATTAAGTATTTTAGTCATGATTCTAGAGTCAGCCCTCTTAACCACCAGAACAGACTATGTCACAGATTCCTATACTGATTTTAAGCAGCAGAAAACTATTTAAAAAATGTTACACATACATAGGAATCAAGACAGTTTGTTTTATTTCTGACCTTAAGTGTTATGACAGAAAGCTCTGAAGGCTGGATCATAGCATCCTTAATTTTCCACATGTAGGAAGGAATTTCACAATTATGAGGATTAGCATAATCAGGAATAATGGCCTGAGAACTCTTACCATTTTATTTGCCTCTGGCAAACACACACCTGGAATTCTTAGCATTTGGCTTTCTTCTCAAAATCAGTATATACTTCAGGAACTTCAGTTACCTTAGTTTTGGCCTTTTGTTTTCTTCTCTGAATTTTTGTACCCTTTCAAGTTATGCTTCACAAATTAATGTTTTTTCTTTTTTCACATTTTTTATTCGTGCATTATAGACATAATGATGAGGTTTGTTGATATTTGGACATGAACAAAATATAACAATATAATTTGGCCAAAGTTTTGGCCTTTTCTACCTTTTTCCTCCCAACTCGTATTTTATGAAGTTCTGTCTACTTATAACTTTAAACTATATAGTTAGAAACTTAGTTGTATTCCAATTATTTCATACTTACTTTTAAGATGCTTAAACATGAATGTAAACATATTTTATAAAGGATCTCATCTTTCATTCTTTTATTTCTTCACTGTTGTAGCTTGTGTTCTCTGAGTTGTGGTGACAGAATGAAAATATTCATTTTGAATCATATATATCACATAAGTATAGATTTCTTTGGCTTGTTTGTATCCCAAGAGCTTGAAGATATAGATGAAGGACTTACTACTTAGGGGGGTCACAAGATGACAGGACTGTCTTCCTATCAGGATCAAGACAGGATGGGAAATATAATTTAATCTTCATTTTTTTTCCCCTTTACATTTGTCTTCCTTTTGGAGAGTATCCCTTGGACAGTGATTTTTGATAAGGCTAAAAACGTGATAGTACTAGTATCAGCATATTGAAAACTATTCCCTTCTTCCTATCTTTCCTTTCCTGTCCAGGCACATTGGCCACAGGGACTTATTCCACAAAGGAAAGAGTTAAGATAGCAGTTTTAATTTATTGTAACACATTTGTGGAGAAGAGAGGGAGGACGGGGAAGAGAAGAAGAAGAAAAGAAGGAAAAGTAGTCAAATCAAGTTAAATAAAGTAGTTAAATAAAGTTCACTAAACATTTGTATTCTAGAGTAGGGTTCTTGGAAAAATAGGCACGAAGAAAACGTGGTTTCCTTTGACTCTGTTCAAAAACTTTCAGGCAAGGTGTATATTTTTTCATAATTAAGGATGATTTTAAGAGAAAGAAAAAAAGTCATGTTGCCATAAATATAGTTAATCCATCACAAAAAGTCTATCTTGTCTCCCTCAGTTTTCATTCCTCCTCTCATTTCTGATATTTCTCTTCCCATTTTGGTGTGCAGTAAGGAGTTACTGGGTGGGCTTGCCCTGGAATATTCCTCATCAGCATCCTCATAAAAGTCACACCAACAGAGGAACATAGTCTGAGGAAAAACTATGTGCTGCCTATGCAACACAGCTTAAAAGACCTCCAGCCAATCATGCAATCATTCTTTGGTCCCTTTGAAGTAGAAATTCTAAAACCACTAGTGACACTTCCAATGCTCTGCAATGACCATGCTGAGTGTCGTTTAGTCATCCTGAAACACTAAAATCTTTTTTCTTTTTGCCTTTGTACATGCTGTTTTCTTAAACTGGAAGGACTTCTTTCAATTCAGATGTTGTTTTTTTTCTAGGAAACTTTGTCACCTTCTATTGGGAGGGTGATGCTCTTGCTATGTCACACAACCCTGTGCTTCCTACTTTCATAGCATACTTCATTTACTTATTTATTCAACACAAACCATGCCATTTATATTGTGATATATAGCAGGGCTCCAATGTGAGACTTTCCAAATGGACACTGGATGCAGAATAACTATAGGGATTTTAAGAAACAAATAATTTATATGCTATCTAACACTTTAATGTGAAAAATTGTTACAAATTATTTTATGAAATTAAAATATCATTTTTACCCAAATGTGTGAGTGCCAATAAAGTTCTGTTCAACCCAATTTATTACTGTATATGCAAAGCATACAAGGTACATCCAACTACACAATAAAGTGAAATTACTTATTTTTCATTAATTCTTGGAATTCCACATTAATGCCTGCAAGATTGTCAGGATAATATATGAAGTGAATTAGTTACAAAAATAAGATTCACTGCCATCTAACTCTATGTGCAAGAGCATTTGATAGAATACAGGATTCATTCTTGGTACAAACTTTTGGGAATCTAGACTGAGGAAGATAAATTATTAAGATGATAAAGTCGTCTCTCTCAAAGTGTTGATCAATATAATTTCAAGTGTTGAGATGCTGGAAGTATTTTCCTAAAAGCCATTAAAATGCATTATTATTATTTGACATTTTAATGGACAGTTCCAACAACTGGATCAGAATATAAAAATAAATGACATTGCACACAGTCTCTTATTTCAAGTTAAATTATACTTTAGTAATTGCTATATTATTTCCTCTAAGATACTGAAATTCTGGCATATGATGGCCATGGTGTAACAAGTGAAAAGAAATAAAGTCACATGTAATATTACCAGTGCAAATTGTAGTCTTAGAGAAGTGTTAAAAACAATGGAGGATAATGCTCATGACATATTTCCAGAGAAAAGAAGTTTCCCCAAACTACATAAATGATTGCAGTTTTGTAAAAAAACTGCCAAAAGGAATTACACTGTGTATATTGAGGTTTTCCCTGGAATGTGAGACTTGAAGCATTACCAATTTAATGTTCTCCATATTTTCCAAATAATTTTTAATTGGGCTATATTTTATCATTGTAAATATAAAATATACTATTTCCTAATTTTTAAAGGAAGAGAATAGTAGAATGGATATCCACAACTTTCACACCAGTATTCTTTCAAACCCAAGCAGAAAATAAAACAGTCATTGGGCAGGAAATTTGAATGAAACTTTTGTTGCTTTATATTATTTAGATGAATACAATGCCATTTAGTGTTCTGATTTCATCCAGTAAATCTCACACAGATACCCACTAATAGCAAACAGCCTGACACAGTCTCAGTTATTATAAAAGAATTCCATAATCCACCATTTAGAATCTCAACATTGTGTACATCCACAAGACTGGGATCCTAATTAAATAAGATATACTTCATGTTTGTATAAAGCTGTTCAAATGGAGTCTATTGTCATGTACAAATAACACACAGTTACATAAATGTGATCAAGTTTGGCAGTATATATAGGAGTCATTGTAAATCATGTTGTAATCTCTCTGTCTCTCTCTCTCTCACACACACACACACGCACACACATATACACACACACACACAGAAACAGAGTTACTTGGTAGACAAAAGGAAGCATGAGGAAAGATCAGGGGCTTCTTTACCTCTCTTTTCTTTCTGTCAGAAAACTGTATTATTTTGATTCCTGGTCCTCCACATTTTATTCATCTCTCCAAATACTCAGTCATAGATTGGTCCTCACCATTGTGCATCACTTGTGGAAAGAAAGAAAGCAAACTGCTGATCATGAAGCATTCTCTCTTTTTCTCTGCATGTTTCTGAAAAAGAAAGAGTATTAAGTTGTAAAGTATGTTATTCACCCAAATTCTCTGATTTTAACCCATGGAATGTTTGAGCAGTATATGACAACAATCATCTCCCTTCCTCCAGGTTTTCCTAATGTTTACAAAGTGCCTTTGTTCTTCACAGCATGAAAGATAACTCACTGGGATGAGGCCCCTAATGCTTATCTAAATAAATTACTTCCTAGAAGCCCCAAAAGGAGTTGATAATAAACAGTAGTGGATGAGTTAGAATTAAGCCCTCTTTTTTTGTTTTTTTTACAGTCTTAAAAATTATTCTGTTTTTTTAAGTTCTTTTTTAAAAATTACCATCATTATGTGAGTACAAAATGCATCCCTCCCATTCCAGGAATACAGAGGAAGCTTTAAACTCTTACCTATAGGAACTTCTATCTGTGCCATAGGCTCTCTGGGATTGATTAGCACATGCAACACACTCAATTATTTCTAAGGCTCTGCCATGTAAGCCTATTTTGTCTGATCTTCTTTTTTGTTCTTATTGTTAGCTATGTATCTTTATGGAGAAGGACCATGTTTTAATGGAAACAGCAGTTAATTTAGAGTCAGGATTCCTAGAGTTCAGTCTGGGTCTGTGATTTACCAGCTATACAAACTTGTGTGTCATGAGCGTCATGAAAAATTGGTTAATCATACCCTCATTGGAGTGTTAAGATGATTAGCATAACATACCTGAAAGATTTTGGCACAAAGGGAGTGCGCAGTAGAAAGTATGTCAGTTCACTCTAAACTCCTAAACTGCCATATATTAATTTCAAGGTAAGCAGAAAATAATTTAAAATGATGTTCATAAATATTCAAGGTATTTCCTCCATCAAATAAATATATCCCATATTCTTTTCACTATTTTATAAAAAACTTACCAAATACGATAAATCATTAAGAATTCTTAACTGCTACATCCTTTTTGCTCTGAAAATAGCTCTTCCCAACTCTGCTGTAATTTACCTCATTTAAATATTAGTGTAGGATTTTCAAATTCTCCACATAGAATAAATTACCTGGTTTATTGGGACTACAATCTTCAAAACAAATACGACATTGTAGACATAAGCATGGATATCATTAATATTCACTTCCTCTAGTATATCATTAAATTTTTATATTTATTTATTGAAATATGAAGATACTTCATGGCTTCATGCTGAAGTATAAATTGAAGAATTAAGCAGCTATGATTGTTCCTCTTCATATTAGTTTTAAAGTTATTTATCTTCTCTTTGAGTTTAATAATATCATAGAACCCATACATCACAATCCTACAGCTCTTGATAAATGGTAGTAGTTGGAGTCAGTGGGAGGCAGATCAGAGTAAAGCTTTTATGTCTAATACAAACCCATGTCATAAATTGGAGTTTGTAGTAAGTCAATCTGCCACCTAGGTACTCTCTAACCTCTGGGTTCCTTCTATTTCCAGTGGGCCTATTGGTGCTTCTGGCAGCCAATTTAAGTCCATCTTTGGTTTCTTCTAAGAGACTCTATAATCCCACAAGTGATTTAAAGTTGAATTTAAATCTTCCCAATGGTAACAAATTGTAGAATATAAAAGATAATGTCTCAAAGACCTAATCATGTCTTACTCATTAAATATCATTGTTTTCTTCTTTGAATTAATTTTCTCTGATTTTAGATATAATATAAATTTATTGTGGAGAATTGATTTATCAGAAAAGGCCAAAGAAGGAAATGAAGTCATTTATAATTTTAGATATAAGTACTGAAATTTTCGCATATTTTCATGAATATACTTCATAAGGTATGAAGTATAATTGATAGCATGTTGTACTTGCTATTTTATAACCTTCTGTTTAAAGTTCTTTTTATAAGTTTTCTGATTCCATTTATTTATGGTACTGAGAATTGAGCCTAGGGAAACCACTGAGCTACATCCCAGCCCCATTTGTTTTGAGACAGGGTCTCACTAAGTTGCTGAGGGTGGCCTCAAAATTGTGAATCTGTTACTTCAGTCTCCCCCAAAGCTGGGATTTGGGTAATGTTATTTTTTTTCAGTTGTAGCCAGATACAATACTTTTATTTATTTACTTTTATGTGGTGCTAAATATCGAACCCAGCGCCTCTCAAATGCTAGGTGAGTGCTCTACTGCTGAGCCACAACTCCAGCCCCAGGCTATGTTATTTTTAAAGCAGGTGTTTAATGAAACCTATCATTTTCAAATGGCATATAGAGAGGAAGAAAACCTGTGTAATGGATGAGTGGAAATTATACAGGTCCCTCTTGAATTTCTTGGTACTTTCTACTTGTCTTCAGCGTTAAGATTATTACAAGGTTGGAGGGCATTATTCTTATTCTGTGTTAATAAAATCTAATTCCAATTATCATAAATTTTGTAATGCCCTTTGTATAGAATAGAAAATGAGTGAGTGTGCAATACATTTTTATCTTGGTTGTGTGAAATAGGTATAAGTGTGTACAACCAAAGCTGTGGACATGTATCCTCTAGGGAATGAACAACAAACTCCTGCCATGGCTCCCTGGTAGCGTCCTCTTCCTCTAATTATCCTATTTCAACTTCCTTAACCCTGCCCATGCTATACTACCTCCAGATTTTAATATTTTAATTATGTTCTTCTTGTAGTCTTTTGACACCTATGTAATCATATAGGCTTTATTTAGAACAGTTGTTCTCAAGGACTTTAGCTCGTTTAAAGTAAATTCAATATCAAATGAGAGGATAGAACACATAATTTGAAAGAGAAGCAATCAATTACAGTTTAGTGGCATCATATGTGTTTCTCATTTCCATTATTTGACCTCTGTTTGCCTTTCAAATTAAAATGAAATAGTACCTATGCGGTAGCCCTTTGCTCAATTTTGATGGGAAATAGTCATTGTTGTATGGATATACAAAATGATAAACACAAGTCCTTGTCATAAAAATTAGTATGGAATCATCAATAAACAGGAGATAATCTAAATGAAACTATTAGAAAAGTCATAGTAGATTTGGAGATTCAAAGTATTTCCTCTATATGTAGCACTTCTGAAAATGAAAGTAGACACTGTTAATAAAAATAACATCATAACTATTCAAGATAAAATAGAGCATATGTGCAAAGAAAAAAGTAGTGACTTAAAGTAAGAAATTATTACCTTATGTTGTCACGAGAATCAGGAAATATTTGAGATAGAATAGGCTAAGAGACAAGTTTTTCATGTCAGAAAAGTTTCCTTGGATGCAACTTAGGGAAAATGCAACCTCAAAGTGTATTATAAAGTAAAGCATTTATTAACTCACATAACAAGAACTCTGTAGCTTAATAGATTCAAGACTCAGAGAGGTTATCAAGGACACAAGGGTTTTACAGGGTTATTTTTCCTTTTTTCTTTTTTTTGGTATTTTATTTATTTATTTATTTTTTATTATTATTTGCATTGCAATTCTTAATACACCTTTATACCACAATTTATCATGTCTCTGATTGTATATAAGGTATGTTGACACCAAATTCACATCTTCATACATGTATTTTGTATAATGATGAGGGTCTCCTTCCACCATCCATGCTATTCCCATTTTTCTTGGTTATTGCTATAGTGCTGGCAGTGACAGAAATCAAATCCTCATACTAGAAAAGTCAGGAACATAGATCATGTCCCTGCCTATTGCTCTTCTTAAGGGCGAGAGGCATTCCCAGAAAGTCTGTCTCATTCATTCTCAGTCCAATTTTCGAGACCTGGGTCATATGCCTATCTAAAGGTAGGCGTACATAACATTAATTACAAAAGGAAATAGGATTTACCATATTAGCCTGAAATAAACATGCTTCTTCTGTCCCACCATTCTGACCATGAAGCTGATAGTTAATTATAAATCTCAGAGATTAGGAAGATGGCGGCGAGGGGAGTGCATTGCCCCCGTGTGCTGCTTCACTGTGTGGGAGTATGACAAGTCAGGACGGCTAAAGGCTATCTTGTTAGGAATTTCCAGCAATAGTGGGGTGCTCCGTAACCTGGAGGAAGGATTTCCATCGCACGAGGATCAGCTACGGGGACTCAAACGCGAGAGGTTTGTCGCACGGAGGGTAACACTGCTTATTCAGCAAATCGCCCCTCGGCTAGAGTCTGCAGCGCGCACTGGGAAATGAGGAGATAGCGACGCAGGAATACAGCGCTGCAGTTTCTGCCAGCCGTGCAAGCACCGTACTCAGGGCTGAATTCTGGGTTCGAGATGGGGGAAGGAAGCGGTCCATCTCGGTTCTCCACACCGGTCATACCACAGAGGAGGCCAGCGGCCACCATGTTGGAAAGCTGACGTCACCATCCCTGTTTTCGACTGACCGCAGCTCATTCAGCCATAGAACAGGTAATTTCAGGCTGCCATTCGCCTGCGGCTTGCAGACAGATTGCTCGGGCTCAGTGCCTGGGTGCTTCTTAGAACCTGCTCTTATCGGAGTGAGCACCGAGCGCGGGGCGGCCGAGTTCCGGCTCCCGGAACCACCCTGGCCCAGGGCTGGGGAGCCTGCGGAGGCTGCTTCTTGGACCCTGCTCTTATCAGAGCATACACCGAGCACTAAGCGGCCGAGTTCCGGATCCCGGAACTGAGCCCGTGGGGGCTACTTCTTGGAGCCTACTCTTATCGGAGCATACACCGAGCACGGAGCGGCCGAGTTCCGGCTCCCGGAACTGCCCTGGCCCAGGGCTAGGAGCCCGCGGAAACTGCTTCTCGGTCCGGGTCCTGCTGAGGGCCGGTCAGGACTCACCCGTTGCTTTGGTTGCCCGGTAAAGGGAACGAAATGCTGCCATTCGCATAGGATACCAACATGGCAGAGATCTGATGTCATCAGAAAGCGGCGGAGGAGAGAACTTCATCAATACCAGTGGCGACAGAAACAGTTGGTCTCCTGGTGGGGGGGGGTGAGGCACAGACACCCGAGTCTCTCTCGATTTGTCGTCGAGCCAGAGGTCAGGAGCCGGGCCGCTGCCTGCGCCCGGAGCAGGCCCAGCGGCTCACCGGCATGGTGATCGCGTGACCCCAATTGGAGAGGGGGTGGAGCGGAGCTGCCACCCGCACCCGCAAGGTGGGCAGACCCGCGACCCAGTGGTACACGGGCGTGGTAGGAGGGGCAGGGCAGAGCCGCCGCCTGCGCCTGCAAGGTAAGCAGACCTGTGACAGACTGGCGGGTCAGGCCCAGCGGCCTGCCAGCGTGGTACACATGTCACCCCAACTGGAGTAGGGGCAGAGCAGATCCTTCGCCCACGCCCGGATCAGGCCCTGCTGGTGTGGTGGTCACGTGACCCCAATTGGAGTGGGGGCGGAGCGGAACCGCCACCCGTGCCCGCAGGGTGAGCAGACCTGTGACCAACCTGCAGATCAGGCCCAGCGGTCCGCAGGCGTGGTAGGAGGGGCAGGGCAGAGCCGCCGCCCGCGCCTGCAAGGTAGGCAGACCTGCGACAGACAGATGGATCAGGCCCAGGAGCCTGCCAGCATGGTACACACGTCACCCCAATTGGAGTAGGGGCAGAGCAGAGTCGCCGCCCGTGCCAGGAACAGGCCCAGCGACCTGCCGGCGGGGTAGTCACGACACCCCAATTGGAGTAGGGGCAGAGCAGAGCCACCACCGGTGCCCGAAAGGTGGGTAGACCTGCGACCGACCAGCGGGACAGGCCCAGTGGCCTGCCGGTACGACAGACATGTCACCCCATTTGGAGTAGGGGCAGAGCAGAGCCGCCACCCGCGCCTGCAGGGTAGGCAAACCTGCAACCGACCGGCGGATCAGGCCCGGTGGCCTGCCGGCGTGGTACACTCGTCACCCCAATTGGAGTAGGGACAGAACAAAGCCGCCGCCAGTGCCCAGAACAGGCCCAGTGACCTGCCGGCGTGGTAGTCATGACACCCCAATTGGAATAAGGAGAGAGCAGAGCCGCCGCCCACGCCTGCAAGAAAGAAACGCAAGCAGTATGAAAAGACAAGGAAAGAAAGGACCACAAGCAATGCAGGTCAACACAACTTTAGAAGAGGTAACAGCTGCAGCAGATGGAATGTCAGATAAAGAATTCAGGATATACATGCTTCAGATGATCTGGAGTATCAAGGAAGACATTAGACAGCAAAATCAGACAATGAAAGATCACTTCGACAATGAATTACGCAAACAAATCCAGGAAGCAAAGGATCAACTTTACAGGGAGATAGAGGTTATAAAAAACAAACAAACAGAAATCCTAGAAATGCAGGAAGCAATAAACCAACTTAAAAACTCAATGGAGAATACTACCAGCAGAGTAGAACACTTAAAAGATAGAACATCAGACAATGAAGACAAAGTATTTCAACTGGAAAAGAACATAGACAGTTCAGCAAGACTGTTAAGAAACCATGAGCAGAACATCCAAGAAATATGGGATAACATTAAGAGACCAAACTTAAGAGTCATTGGGATACAGGAAGGTACAGAGCTCCAAACCAAAGGAATGAGCAGTCTATTCAATGAAATAATACGAGAAAACTTCCCAGACTTGAAGAATGAGACAGAATCCCAAATCCTAGAAGCCTACAGGACGCCGAATGTGCAAAATCATAAGAGATCCACACCTAGACACATTATAATGAAGATGCCCAACATACAGAATAAGGAGAGAATTTTAAAAGCTACAAGAGAAAGGAAGCAGATTACATTTAGGGGTAAGCCAATCAGGATAACAGCTGATCTTTCAACACAGACTCTGAAAGCTAGAAGATCCTGGAACAACATATTTCAAACACTGAAAGAAAATGGGTTCCAACCAAGAATTGTGTATCCAGCGAAATTAAGCTTCAAGATGGAAGATGAAATTAAAACCTTCCACGATAAACAAAAGTTTAAAGAATTCACAGCTAGAAAACCATGTCTTCAAAACATCCTCGCAAAAACATTATAGGAAGAGGAAATGGAAAATAACAATGAAAACCAACAGTGGGAGGTAGGACAGTAAAGGGGGGGAAAATAATCAAAGAGGAAAACAAACCATGTTTAGTAACAGAAATAAACAAATATGGCTGGAGGAACAACCCATATCTCAATAATAACCCTAAATGTTAATGGCTTAAACTCACCAATTAAGAGACACAGGCTAGTAGAATGGATCACAAAACAAGACCCAACAATATGCTGCCTACAGGAGACGCATTTGATAGGAAAAGACATACATAGGCTGAAGGTGAAAGGTTGGGAAAAATCATATCACTCATATGGACTTCAGAAACAAGCAGGAGTGTCCATACTCATATCAAATAAAATAGATTTCAAGCCAAAGTTAATCAAAAGGGATAAAGATGGACACTACATACTGCTTAAGGGAACCATACACCAACAAGACATAACAATCATAAATATTTATGCCCCAAACAATGGTGCAGCTATGTTCATCAAACAAACTCTTCTCAAGTTCAAGAGTCTAATAGACCACCATACAATAATCATGGGAGACTTCAACACACCTCTATCGCCACTGGACAGATCTTCCAAACAAAAGTTGAATAAGGAAACTATAGAACTCAATAACACAATTAATAACCTAGACTTAATTGACATATATAGAATATACCACCCAACATCAAGCAGTTACACTTTTTTCTCAGCAGCACATGGATCTTTCTCAAAAATAGATCATATATTATGTCACAGGGCAACTCTTAGACAATATAAAGGAGTAGAGATAATACCATGCATCTTATCTGATCATAATGGAATGAAACTGAAAATCAATGATAAAAGAAGGAAGGAAAAAGCATACATCATTTGGAGAATGAACAATAGGTTACTGAATGATCAATGGGTTATAGAAGACATCAAGGAGGAAATTAAAAAATTCTTAGCGATAAATGAAAACACAGACACAACATATCGGGATCTATGGGACACATTGAAAGCAGTTCTAAGAGGAAAATTCATTGCTTAGAGTTCATTCCTTAAAAAAAGAAAAAACCAACAAATAAATGATCTCATACTTCATCTCAAAATCCTTGAAAAAGAAGAGCAAAACAACAGCAAAAGAAGTAGAAGGCAAGAAATAATTAAAATCATAGCTGAAATTAATGAAATCAAAACAAAAGAAACAATTGAAAAAATTGACAAAACTAAAAGTTGGTTCTTTGAAAAAATAAACAAAATCGACAGACCCTTAGCCATGCTAGCGAAGAGAAGAAGAGAGAGAACTCAAATTAATAGCATACGGGATGAAAAAGGCAATATCACAACAGACACTTCAGAAATACAGAAGATAATCACGAACTATTTTGAATTCTTATACTCCAATAAATTAGAAGATAGTGAAGGCATAGATAAATTTCTTAAGTCATATGATCTGCCCAGATTGAGTCAGGAGGATATAGACAACCTAAACAGACCAATATCAATTGAGGAAATAGAAGAAACCATAAAAAGACTACCAACTAAGAAAAGCCCAGGACCGGATGGGTATACAGCAGAGTTTTACAAAACCTTTAAAGAAGAACTAATACCAATACTTTTCAAGCTACTTCAGGAAATAGAAAAAGAGGGAGAACTTCCAAATTCATTCTATGAGGCCAACATCACCCTGATACCTAAACCAGACAAAGACACTTCAAAGAAATAAAACTACAGACCAATATCTCTAATGAACCTAGATGCAAAAATCCTCAATAAAATTCTGGCGAATCGGATACAAAAACATATCAAAAAAATTGTGCACCATGATCAAGTAGGGTTCATCCCTGGGATGCAAGGCTGGTTCAATATAAGGAAATCAATAAATGTTATTCACCACATCAATAGACTTAAAAATAAGAACCATATGATCATCTCGATAGATGCGGAAAAAGCATTCGACAAAGTACAGCATCCCTTTATGTTCAAAACTCTAGAAAAACTAGGGATAACAGGAACATACCTCAATATTGTAAAAGCAATCTATGCTAAGCCTCAGGCTAGCATCATTCTGAATGGAGAAAAACTGAAGGCATTCCCTCTAAAATCTGGAACAAGACAGGGATGCCCTCTCTCTCCACTTCTGTTCAACATAGTTCTCGAAACACTGGCCAGAGCAATTAGACAGACGAAAGAAATTAAAGGCATAAAAATAGGAAAAGAAGAACTTAAATTATCACTATTTGCAGATGATATGATTCTATACCTAGCAGACCCAAAAGGCTCTACAAAGAAACTATTAGAGCTAATAAATGAATTCAGCAAAGTGGCAGGATATAAAATCAACACGCATAAATCAAAGGCATTCCTGTATATCAGCGACAAATCCTCTGAAATGGAAATGAGGACAACCACTCCATTCACAATATCTTCAAAAAAAATAAAATACTTGGGAATCAACCTAACAAAAGAGGTGAAAGACTTATACAATGAAAACTACAGAACCCTAAAGAGAGAAATAGAAGAAGATCTTAGAAGATGGAAAAATATACCCTGTTCATGGATAGGCAGAACTAACATCATCAAAATGGCGATATTACCAAAAGTTATCTATAGGTTTAATGCAATGCCAATCAAAATCCCAACGGCATTTCTTGTAGAAATAGAGAAAGCAATCATGCAATTCATATGGAAAAATAAAAGACCCTGAATAGCAAAAACAATGCTAAGCAGGAAGTGTGAATCAGGCGGTATAGCGATACCAGACTTCAAACTATACTACAGAGCAATAGTAACAAAAACAGCATGGTACTGGTACCAAAACAGGCGGGTGGACCAATGGTACAGAATAGAGGACACAGAAACCAATCCAGAAAACTACAACTATCTTATATTTGATAAAGGGGCTAAAAGCATGCAATGGAGGAAGGATAGCATCTTCAACAAATGGTGCTGGGAAAACTGGAAATCCATATGCAACACAATGAAACTGAATCCCTTTCTCTCGCCATGCACAAAAGTGAATTCAAAATGGATCAAGGAGCTTGATATCAAATCAGAGACACACCGTCTGATAGAAGAAAAAGTTGGCTACGATCTACATTCGGTGGGGTCGTGCTCCAAATTCCTCAATAGGACACCCATAGCACAAAAGTTAATAACTAGAATCAACAAATGGGACTTACTCAAACTAAAAAGTTTTTTCTCAGCAAAAGAAACAATAAGAGAGGTAAATAGGGAGCCTACACCCTGGGAACAAATCTTTACTCCTCACACTTCAGATAGAGCCCTAATATCCAGAGTATACAAAGAACTCAAAAAGTTAGACAATAAGAGAACAAACAACCCAATCAACAAATGGACCAAGGACCTGAACAGACACTTCTCAGAGGAGGACATACAGTCAATCAACAAGTACATGAAAAAATGCTCACCATCTCTAGCTGTCAGAGAAATGCAAATCAATACTACCCTAAGATACCATCTCACTCCAGTAAGATTGGCAGCCATTATGAAGTCAAACAACAACAAGTGCTGGCGAGGATGTGGGGAAAAGGGTACACTTGTACATTGCTGGTGGGACTGCAAATTGGTGCAGCCAATTTGGAAAGCAGTATGGAGATTTCTTGGAAAGCTGGGAATGGAGCCACCATTTGACCCAGCTATTCCCCTTCTTGGTCTATTCCCTAAAGACCTAAAAAGAGCATGCTACAGGGACACTGCTACATCGATGTTCATAGCAGCACAGTTCACAATAGCAAGACTGTGGAACCAACCTAGATGCCCTTCAATAGACGAATGGATAAAAAAAATGTGGCATTTATACACAATGGAGTATTACTCTGCATTATAAAATGACAAATTCATAGAATTTACAGGGAAATGGATGGCATTAGAGCAGATTATGCTAAGTGAAGCTAGCCAATCCCTAAAAAACAAATGCCAAATGTCTTCTTTGATATAAGGAGAGTAACTAAGATCAGAGTAGGGACGAAGAGCAGGAGAAGAAGATTAACATTTAACAGGGATGAGAGGTGGGAGGGAAAGGGAGAGAGAAGGGAAATTGCATGGAAATGGAAGGAGACCCTCAGGGTTATACAGTGGAGGGGGTAGAGAGAGAGGAGGGGAGGGGAGGGGATAGGGGGGAGGGGGGATGGTGGAGGATGGGAAAGGCAGGGGAGCACAACAGACTAGTATGGTAATATGTAAATCAATGGATGTGTAACTGATGTGATTCTGCAATCTGTATATGGGGTGAAGGTGGGAGTTCATAACCCACTTGAATCAAGTGTGGAATATGATATGTCAAGAAATTTGTAATGTTTTGAACAACCAACAATAAAAAATTAAAAAAAAAATAAAAAATAATTATAAATCTCAGTTTTCTTACCAAGAAAGAAAAGAAATTGCTATTGTGTATCTATTATGTCACTTAGTTTTCTGGTAGAAAACTGATCATATACCTTTACCTCTCTTTTTAACTTAGGTAACTACTATTGAGTTTATCTTTACTTGCACCTCTTTTTTTTAAAATTTCATGTTAAGTTTGTTAAAATTTCAGTGCTTTAAAAAAATTACATGTTGTAGTTTTCACTTCTGGAATTTTCTTTTGGTCCTTTCTATAGTTAGTATATTTTTTTGTGTGTGAATCTGTTACTTTAGTCTCCCCAAAAGCTGGGATTTGGGTAATGTTATTTATTTATTTATTTATATTTTTAGTTGTAGCCAGATACAATACCTTTATTTTATTTACTTAGTTTATGTGGTGCTAAATATGTTGTGTTTTTTCATATGAGCTATTTAAAAAATTAATGAATAGTTATAACGTCTACTTGAAAATTCTTATTTATTGCATCCTTTGAATTATCTCATGATCAGTCTCCATTTTGCTTGAGTGTGTGTAGAAATTCTGTGTTATATCTTGAACATGGTGAATGGTACATTGTAGATATTCTGGATTTCTTTTTTTTTCTCATTTTATTTCTGGGTATTTGTTTATAGATAACTATAGCAAAACTTAGTATATTAGAACAAGGACAACGTTTAGTTTGCTATTGACCTTGTAATTTGTGCTGGGCTTAGTTGGACAGGTTTCCTCCTGGTGTTAGTTTTGGCAGTTTGAAATCTGTGGTTTGGAATCATCTGAATGCTTGCTTACTTGCAGGTCTGATAGTAAAATGCTAGCTGTTGGCTCGGGTTTTAGGATATAACTAGGACAACTATATGTAGCTACATAACAATATGATGGCTATGTTCATAGAATGAGGTAATGTGAGAAAGCGAGTGTGCACTTGATATTATCCTGATGAAGAGCATCAAGATCCTTATGGGATCAGTTGGCAGACTTCCTTACAATGTAAATACAACAGATAAGACACTGTTCTGAAGGTTTACCTGAATATTTTATGTTGAAAAAAAAATGGGAGTTGCTATCTGGTTGTATAAGCATGCAAGCTCTCATAATATCACGATATCAGAACACAAAGACAAGATCTGTTTTTCCATTGAGAATATCAGATGCCTCAAACTATTTCTTAGTTTTCATTAAATACAGGTGTTTGCTACAGGACTCTTTTCATAGCTTCTTTAATCTTCTTATTCATTAGGGTTTTTGACATTAGGGTTATCAATCCACAAAGTAGCCTGATGATCTCATCAGATTTGTTTTCTTTTATTTGGTTTTCATGTATATAAAAAAGGCTGAACCATCAAATAAGATGAATACTCTCCAGTGGGAGAAAGGCTTCTGTCTCTTAAAATTTATTATCATTCTGAAAGAGATGTTGGGACTTCAGTTTCCAAGAGTTTTAAGACACAATGGTACTCATTGCTATATATCATCACTTTCTATAGTAGTTTAACCACTTCTTCCTGTCTCGATATTAAATGAAATAGGTTGTGCTTCCTCAAGCTAGTTCACATCTTAGCTGTCTTCTTTTTCAGCTGTTTCCATGCCATGGGCCCCTAAGAGAAGAATGCAAGGAATTCCACCATTCCACAAGTTTTCAGTACATTATAATCCCATGTGTCTGTTTTCACTTTGTTCCCTGTGCTTTCAGTCTTATCTCCCAAATTCTTGCCCATTCCAATGTCCTTAGGTATTTCTCCTAGGTTTTCTTCTAGTCATTTCATGTTTTCAGGTCTTGCCTTTAAGTCTTTTATTCTTAAAGGTGTATTTATTATTGCATAAAAGTTATGTGTAATATTGGGGAATCATTTTGATATGCTCAAACTTGCATGGAATATAATTTGCTGTATTTCAGTCCCCAGGACTTATTCTTTCCTGCCCTTCCTTGCTTCCCTATTCCCCTTACTCTCTTCTACTGTTTTTCATCTATTTATTTATTGTTTTTAAAAATCAGTGCTTCATAGATACATGTAAATTTTAAATTCAGTGGTATATTCATAAATGTACATAGAATTATTTGGTCAATATAATTCTGCAGTTCCTCCCTTTTCCCGTCTGCCCTTAATCCCTCTGTATTTCCTTCCTCTAATCCACTGTGCTCTCTTCTATTTTTATGGGATCCCCTATCCTTTCCACTTCTTATTTTGTTTTACCTTTCATATATGAGAAAAACATTTGACCTTGATTTTCTGAGTCTTGCTTATTTTATTTAGCATGGTGTTCTTCATTTCCATCTAATTACCAGCAAATGTCATGATTTAAATCTTCTATTTCATTTCATTTCATTCTTATTTTTTTCATTCTTATCAGGGGACTCAGAAGATCTAGTGCTGGGTGAAAAAGACATAATTTTAAAATGGTATTGAGCCTAGAAATTTTGTTGTATTTTCAGGAACTGTAAATGAAGTTTGACGATATCTATGAGTTTTATTGGCTAACAAAGTCAGAAGATCTGCTATAATATTGTAGTTTATTACCTCCCTTCATAAACAAAGGATTGCTTTATTTCAATTAGAATGCAGTAACAATAAATATATAACCTTTAATTATGTAAGTTACCAGATCTACAGAGTCCTTAATAGACTTCCTTTGACTCTGTGTGTACTAGAGATTACAAACTGCTGCTGTAGTATATGAAACACGCGGTGGAAATCCTGGTTCATAAATTATGTTCATATTAATCTTTACCAAGTATTGACAAAATATTTTATAACTTTATCCCCTTAAAAGCAGTTTATGAGGTTTATCTGACCAACTTTTTATTTTTGCCCATTTAGTCTTTGAATGTGAAGATACATTGTTACACTGTTGAGGGCCACAGCCGAGTCAGGATGACACATGGCATTTTTGCCAGAAGTAGTGGTTGAGATGTGACGCCAGCGAGCCATTAAGATGATGACTTTTGAGTTCTGGCGGAGTTCCCGTTGAGTTCCAGTTGAGCTCTCACCAGGATTCCTGAAGAGTTTGCGTTGGTTGGTGAAGTTCCATTGGTGAGAGTTCCCGTTGGTGTGTGGTGTGTCCCGGAGAAAGCCGCTTGGGTGGCGTTCCTGGGAGTTCGGAAATAAAGTTTGTTCCTGCTTGAGTGGCTCATGATTTGTGCCCAGCCAGACTGCGGCATTACACCTTGTATTACAAATAGGCAGGAATTGCATGGTGGTGGGAATTATTAGGTGGCTGAGGGTATATAGTCTCTTGATGGTGCTCCTGCTAGCTTTTGTTCAAAAGCTGGGTTCATACAAGTTTGCAGCAGAAGCAGGAGAGGTGGATTCAATGCTGCCTCAACTGAGTAGGTGGGCAGAAGCTTCAGCTCAACTCTAGGTGTTTATGTTCTGGGGATACATCCCTGGGTAAGTACCTTCTTTTTTTAATGCCCTGTTATATAGTCACTAGATGGAGGCATAGACTAACTTTCCCTTCATTAGGTTTCTGAATATATATGACTATTTTTATTGTGTGTATGTATTTTCATGTGTGTAATGCTGGATTATACAGTGGACAAAATTGCAATAAAGTGATGTTGTATTGTTATTATTAACAGTAATTGATATTAAAACAAAAACTTTTCTTCACTTTTCCTTACAGAATCCCACTAGAATCATTAGATTTTTGTTAGGTAACTATTGGGTGATGAATACTGAATTAAATGTTTTTGAGAGGAAAATAAAGCAGCCACTGCATCTCTCCTCTTTTAAAAATGTGTTTTTACTAGTGCATTCTAATTATACATTGTACTGTGGTTCATTCTTACATATTCAGAAATGCACATAACATCATTTGCTCTAATACATTCCCTAGTACTCCCCCGCAATCCCATTATCCTTCCTATACTCTTCTGGTCTTCCTTCATATGTTTACATTCATTTTTGATATAAATGTGGAATTCATTGAGATATATTCATACAGGTATTCCTGTTATTTTTTTTAAAAAAATTAATTTATTTGTTTCAATTAGTTATACATGGTAGCAGAATGCTCTTCAATTTAAAACATATGGTTCACAATTTTTCACTTCTCTGGTTGTACATGAAATAGGGTCACACCATCTGTGCAATCATACATGTACCTAGGGTAATGATGTTCATCTCATTTCACCATCTTTCCTATCCCCATTCCCCTTCCCCATCCCTCCCTCCCCTTTGCTCAACTCAAAGTTCCTCCACTCATCATATGCCCTGCCCAATTAAGGATTAGCATGCATGTATCAGAGAAAGCATTGGTCTTTGTTTTTTTGGGATTGGCTTACCTCGCTTAGCATTATATTCTCAGTTCCATCCATTTACCTGCAAATGCCATAATTTTATTCTCTTTTATTGTCAACTAATATTCCATTGTGTATATACACCACAGTTTCTATGTCCATTCATCTATTGAAGGGCGTCAAAGTTGGTTACACAGTTTGGTTATTGTGAATTGTGCTGGTATAAACCTTGATGTGGCTGCATCAGTATAGTATACTATTTTTAAGTCCTTTGGGTATAGATCATGGAGTGGGATAGTTAGGTCAAAAGGTGGTTCCATTCCAAGTATTTAAGGACTCTCCTTACTACTTTCCAGATTGGTTGCACCAATTTGCAGTCCCACCAACAAAATGTGCCTTTTCCCCCACATCCTCCCCAATACTTATTGTTTCTTGTATTCTTGATAATTGCCATTCTGACTCATAGTGAGATGAAATCTTAGAGTAGTTTTGATTTGCATTTCTCTAATTGCTAGAGATGTTGAGCATGTTTTCAAATATTTCTTGATTTATTGTATATTTTCCATTGAGAACTGTCTGCTTAAATTCTTAGCCTATTTATTGATTGGGCTGTTTGTTTTTTAGTGCTAAGTTTTTTGAGTTCTTTATAAATCCTGGAGATTAGTGCACTATTTGATGTGTGTGTGGTAATAATTTTCTCCTATTCTGTAGGCTCTCTCTTCACCTCACTGTTTGTTTCTTTTGCTGACAAGAACCTTTTTAGTTTGAATACATCCCATTTGTTGATTCTTGATTTCATTTCTTGCACTTTCAGAATCTTATTAAGGAAATTGGGGCCTAATCCAACATGATGAAGATTTGGGCCTACTTTTTCTTCTATTAGGCATAGGGTTTCTCGTCTAATTCCTAGGTCTTTGATCCACTTTGAGTTGAATTTTGTGCATGGTGAGAGACAGGGGTTTAATTTCATCTTGTTGAATATGGGTTTCCAGTTTTCCTAGCACCATTTGTTGAAGGAGCTGTCTTTTTTTCAATGTGTGTTTTGGACACCTTTGTCTAGTATGAGCTAACTATTTTTATGTGGGTTTGTTTCTTTGTCTTCTATTCTGTACCACTGGTTTACATGTGTGTTTTAGTGCCTACCAGGCTGTTTTTGTTACTATTGCTCTGTAGTATAGTTTAAGGTCTGGTATTGTGATGCCTCCTCCATCACACTTCTTGCTAAGTATTGCTTTGTCTATTCTATTTTTACAGACAAATTTCATGATTGCTTTTTCTATTACTGTGAGGTATGACATTGGGACTTTAATTGGTATTGCATTGAATCTGTATAGTGCTTTTGGTAGTGTGGCTGTCTTGACATTAATTCCACTTATTCAAGAGAATGGGAAATCTTTCTATCTTCTGATGTCTTCTTTAATTTCTTTTAAAAAATGTTCTGTAGTTTTCTTTGTAGAGGTCTTTCACTTCTTTTGATAAATTGATTCCCAAGTATTTTATTTTTTTGAGGTTATTATGAATGGGATGGTTTCCCCAATTTCTCTTTCAGAGGATTCACCAGTGATGTATCAAAATGCATTCGATTTATGGGTATTGATTTTATTTCCTGCTACATTGCTGAATTCATTTATTTCATCTATATATTTTCTGGTGGATTTTTTTTTTTTGGATCCTGTAAGTATAGAATCATGTCATCAGCAAATAGTGATAATTTGAGTTCTTTTTTTCCTATTCATATCGCTTTAATTTCTTTTGTCCCTCTAATTGCTCTGGCTAGAGTTTAAAGGACTATGTTGAATAAACATGGTGAAAAGTGGCATCCCAGTCTTTTCCCGTTTGTAGAAGGAATGCTTCTAATTTTTCTCCATTTAGAATGATACTGGCTTTGGGTTTAGCATAGATAGCTTTTACAATGTTGAGGTATGTCCTACTATCTCTAGTTTTTCCAGTGTTTTGGATATGAAAGTGTAGTGTATTTTGTCAGATGCTTTATCTGCATCTATTGGTATGATCATATGGTTCTTATCTTTGAGTCCATTGATGTGGTGAATTACATTTATTGATTTCTATATGTTGAAACATCCTTGCATCCCTGGGATGAACCCCAGTTGATCTTGGTGCACTATCCTTTTAATATGTTCCTGTATGTAATTTACCAGAATTTGAGAATTTTTGTGTCTGTGTTCATCAGGGATATTGGTCTGAAATTTTCTTTCCTTGGTGAGTCTTTGTCTGACTTTGGTATTAAGGTGATACTAGCTTAGGAGAATGAGTTTGGAAGGGTTCATTCCTTTTCTATTTCATGGAATAATTTGAGGAATATTGGTATTAATTCTTCTCTGAAGGTCTTGTAGAACTTGGCTGAGAATCTGTCTAGTCCCTTGCTTTTCTGGGTTGGTAGGCCTTTCATGGTGTCTTCTATTTCCTTACTTGTAATTGATCTGTTTAATTTGTATATGTCCTCCTGATTCAGTTTGGGCACATCATACGCCTCTAGAAATTTGTTGGTGTCTTTGGGATTTTGTATTTAATTGGAGTATAAAGTTTCAAAATAGTTCATAATTATCTTCTGTATTTCAGTAGTGTCTGACAGCCTGTGGATGTCATGATGGTTCCTTTTCCATCATAAATTTTAATAATTTGTGTTTTCTCTCTCCTTATTTTCATTAGGGTGGCTAAGAGTTTATCAATTTTATTTATTTTTTTTCAAATAATCTACTTTTTTTTTCAAAATTTTCAAGCGTTTCTTTTGTTTCAATTCATTGATTTCAGCCCTGATTTAATTATTCCCTGTTTTTTATTGCTTTTTATGTTGATTTGTTCTTCTTTTGCTAGAGCTTTGAGATGTAATTCCAGGTCATTTATTTGTTGACTTTTTCTTCTTTTAATGAAAGAGCTTAATGCAATGAACTTTCCTCTTAGCACTGCCTTCATAGTTGATTTTGATATGTTGTGTCAGTATTCTCATTTACTTCTAAGAATTTTTTTTAACTCCTCCCTGATGTCTTCTGTTATCCATGCATCATTTAGTAGTCTGTCATTTAGTCTCCAGGTGTTGGACTTTGTTATATTGTTTATTTTATTATTGATTTCTAATTTCATTCCATTATGGTGTGATGGAATTCAGGGTAGCATTTCCATTTTTTCTATATTTGCTAAGACTTGCTTTGTGGTGTAACATATGGTCTATTTTAGAGAAGGATCCATGTGCTGTTGAGAAAAAAAGTACATTCGTTTGTTGATGGATGAAATAGTCTATATATGTTTGTTAAGTCTAAATTATTGATAGTATTATTGAGGTCTATAGTTTGTTTATTTTTTGTTTGGAAAGCTATCCAGTGGTGAAAGAGGTGTGTTAAATTCACCAGTATTAATGTGTTGTGGTCTATTCAATTCTTGAAATTTATAAGGGTTTGTTTGATATACATGGATGCTCCATTGTTTGGGGCTAAATATTTGTGATTATTATGTCTTGGTGATGTATGATTCTCTTAAGCAGTATGAAACATCCTTCTTTCTCCCTTCTGACTGACTTTGGTTTGAAGTCACTTTATCTGATATGAGGATGGAAACTGCTATTTGTTTGCTCAGTCCATGTGAGTGGTATGTTTTTTCCCTTCAGTTCACTTTCAGCCTGTGGATGTCTTTTTCATAAAATGAGTCTCTCAAACGCAGTATATTTTTGGGGTCTTGTTTTTAAAAAATCCAATCAGCCAGTCTATGTCTTTTAATTGATGAGTTTAGGCCATTAACATTCAGGATTATTATTGAAATATGTTTCTTTATTCCTGGTCATTTTGGTGTGTTTCTGGTGTTTTACTTGACTTGGTTTCTCCTTTGATTGGCTTTTACTTTACTGTAGTTCCTTCTTTGCTGGGTTTCCTAATAGTTTTTCATTTTCTCCTCATGGAATATTTTGCTGAGGATGTTCTCTAATGCAGGCTTTCTTTTATTCTTTTAACTTTTGTTCATCATGGAAGGTTTTTGTTTTGCTGTCAAATCTGAAGCTTAATTTTGCTAGATATAAGATTCTTGGTTGGCATTCATTTTCTTTTGAAAGCTTAGTATATGTTGTTCCTTTATCTCCTAGCTTTGAGGGTCTGGGTTGAGAAATCTACTGAGATCCAAATTGGTTTTCCCCTATATGTAATCTGAGACTTTTCTCTTATAGCTTTTTAAAATTCCTTATTCTGTATGCTAGGCATTTTCATTATAATGTGCCTCACTTTACATCTGTTGTAATTTTGTGCACTAGATGTCCTGTAAGCCTCTTGTATTTGATTTTCCAATTTGCTTCTTCATATTTGGGAAATTTTCTAATATTATTTCATTGAAGAGATTGTGCTTTCCTTTTGTTTGTGTCTTTATGCCTTGATCTATCCCAATTAATCTTAGATTTGGTCTTTTGACCAAATAATTCTTGGAGATTCTGTTCATGGTTTCTTATCATCTTCACTGTGTGGTCAACTTTATTCTCAAATTTGTATATTTTGTCTTTATTATCTAAGGTTCTGTCTTCCAAGTGATCTACTCTGTTAGTGATGCTTTCTATTGATTTTTTTTGTTTAGTTTATTGTTTCCTTCATTTCAAGGATTTATTTGTTTGGTTTTTTTTCTTTTCAGAATCTCCATCTCTTTCTTGAAGTAATCTTTTGCTACCTATGTTTGCTCTTTTATCTTTTTGTTGAAATGATCAATTGTTGCCTTTATTTGGTCTATTATGTCATTACTTATTTGCAGATCATTTTAATTATGTACATTCTAAACTCCCTCTCTGACATTTCATCTACTGTTCTTCTAAAGGATTCTATTATTGTATCATCTTGGTTTGTTTGGGTTACTTTCTTCCCTTGTCTTTTCATGCTTTTTGTGTCTCTTCCCCTTTAGCAGTATGAATCTTAGGTGTTACAGTTTCTACCCTATAATTTTAAAGTATCCCTGAAGATTTTGATGTCTTGCCTTTAAGGAGAGAATCAATATTAACAGTTCCCAATGCATGTGTTACACAGCTTTAAACCAACTAGTTCCTGTTTAATGAATTAGTTTTGTAATTGATTAAATGATGTGTTCAATTATTATCTGCAATATAAATAGTAAGTTAGCAAAAGTGTCTACAGTTTGTACTGGTGAGCAAAGGCAGAAGTGGAGTGAGGGTAAAGGGTGTGAAGTTTATGAGGTTGGAGCTGAGAAAACAGAGGTGTTAGATCATAGGCAAAGTGAAAGATGACTCAAAATAAGTTGGCTATTAACAGGCGAAAGGAGAGAAAGAGGAAAACCTATCTAAGGTTCTCTTCTGCCTCTGTAACAAGATGGTGGCTATCAGCAGTGATTAGATCTATCAGTGATACATCTGGTGTAACCAGGTCTGCAGGAACTTGATGATGGTCTTATGGGTCCTGGCTGTTGTCCCTAGATGGAAGTGGCCACTTCCCTAGTTGGTGGTGGCAGTAGCATCAAATCTATACTGAAAGTGGTGGTGTCAGCAGAGGAGAAGATAACTCAAGATGGCATGGAAGTGTCGCAAAATGGAAACTACCACTTTCAGAGATGGAGCTGAAAGGTCAGGCTGTAGGATAGCTTTGTGAGGTCTTTTAGGAGATGTAGAGCTGTGGCATGTGTTGCTATGAGAGGCAGCTTCATCCATACCCTGTCAGATGTTCCAAGGTAGAGGCTACTATGTGGGGAGGACTATGGTGATGGCTGTAGTGTCCTAAGATGGAGGAAGGCCAGGAGAAGCCACGCATTTGGGAGTCACATTCAACCTCCCTTCTTCTATTTTTCTGCTTTTGGAAAGCACCTTTCTACTTTCTGTCTGTGCATTTTACTACTTGAATAGCTACTACATATTAGTAGGCTCAGATGGTATTTGTCTTTTTTGTGACTGGCTTATTTCAATTAGCACAATGTCTTCAAGTTTCATCTATGGAGTCTTTGTCAAAATTTTCTTCCTTTTTAAGACTGAATGATATTATGTTGTAGATATACACCACATTTTGCTATTCATGTATCCTTAGAGAGAGAACTTGGGTTACTTCTGTGTTTTAGCTATTGTCATAATGCTGTTATGAACATGGATATACACATATCCCTTGGAGATCATGCCTTCACTTGTTTATTTATTTATTTAGCGTTGTGTACTCAGATGTGGAATTGCTGCTCTGTATGGTAATTGCACTTTTAAGTTTTTGAGGAACTGTCATACTATTTCCATTGTGGCTGTACCATTTTACATTTCTACTAGCAGAGTACATGGGTTCCAATATCTTTATATCCTCTCTAGCACATGTTATTTTTGTTATTTTGATAGTATTCATCTTAATGGGTGTGAAGTAGTATCTCACTGTAGTTTTGATTTGCATTTCTTTAATAATCGGTGATATTGAGCATCTCTTCCTGCTTCTTTTGGCCATTCTCATGTCCTCTTTGGAAAATATGCCTATTCAACTTCCTTGCCCATTTTTTAATTTGTTTTTGTATTTTTGTTATGTCTTACTAAAATTTTTAAACTACTTATTAGTCTTCTACCTGTCATTGGATTTCTTTATTTCCTGTTTTTTTTTTCTAAATTTTTAAGCTTCCTAGATTCTAAGAGTATTAATTTTCCATCTTTCTTATTTTCCATTGTATGTGTTTGAACAAATAATTCATTTATTACACAAATTTTGATTGTAATTTTATTATCATTAACATTTTAAACATTTTAAATTTCCATTATGATTTTTAAACTTTGGATTATTTAAAAGTATTTTTTAATTCCATTTTTTTTTTGTTTCATCGGTTTCTTGATCATATGTCCAGAATTCAGTATGGAAATCTTTCAAAAATAATGAGCTATTACAAGATGAGTTTATAAGTCATCTCTGATTATGCAAGTACTTGATGCAGGAGACCATTTTTACAAATATGTATGTTTATAAGAATTATAAGTTATAAGAATTCTTTAATAAAGAAAATAATTCTCCATACATCTTACAGCAAATTTTATGCATTTTCATTTGACCATTCTCTCATCTTGTTGGGTTTTACATTATAGCAAATATATTACATCCAAAAAACCAAATTTCAACCTGCAGCTTCTTCTCACTTTCAAATACTATTGTGAATTTACACAAAGTTCAACATTTAAAAGTCATTGTTTTGGGGGGTTCTTTTTGATGTGAATTTATAATGTGTGTTACATTGTGACCATGGATTGTAGTTTGAATGTCTTTGGTATTCATTGAAACTTGCTTCCTTTTCCTTAATTTTATGAATACTGTAGTACATTTTAAAACATTTTCTATTATGAGAGCACATTCTCTCTCCCCCTCTCTCTCTCATTCTCTGTCTCATATACACAACACAAACACACAACATACACCACACACACACACACACACACACACGATTGCCTTAACATAAAGATGGGTATACAAGGGCCTTAAAATGTTTACATTTAACCTCTCTTATCATCTTCCATGTTGTGTCTATTCTTTTTACCTTGTTTTTAAGTCCTTCATTTATTCTTTCTTTTCCTTACAAAGGCAGTGACAGTTTATATATACCTATAAATTTAGCAATTTCATTGTTTATTATATTTTAGTTTTAATTTAATTCTTTTAAGTTAGGGAATTTTTTTTCTAGGATTGTTTGGATGATAAAATCTCTTTCTTTTTTTCCCCTAAAAATGTATTTATTTTGCCTTCTCTCATGAAAGTTTAATTTGATACAGAATTCCCAGTTTTCAGTTATTTTATTTGGATATTATGAAGATATTATTCCATTGACAAGAGCCTTGTGCTTTTTGCTGACATTTTTTATTCTCTTGAAGCATTTCTGAAACAAATGATGTTATATGATATTAAGATATAAGATCATTCATTAAAAAGAACAAGTTTAGCTGAAATTTTTAAAGGCTACTGTAAGTATTCTGTGTGGGAAGCATCATGACATTGTTAGACCAATATCCTCATTTCCATTTAGCCATTTATTCTTTTTTTTAAAAGAGAGAGTGAGAGAGGGAGAGAGAGAGAAAGAGAGAATTTTTAATATTTTATTTTTTAGTTATCGGAGGACACAACATCTTTGTTTGTATGTGGTGCTGAGGATCGAACCCGCTCGCATGCCAGGCGAGCGCGCTACCGCTTGAGCCACATCCCCAGCCCGCCATTTATTCTTATCATTACATTTTGCTTATTTATAAACATGCTTATATACTTGTATTTACTTTTTAAAAGTGAATTACTTTGTTTTAAGCATTAGGTAAACATTGTTACATATTATACAAATGATTAATTGAAACCACCTTTCATAAGTTTTAGATTTTAAAATGTAAATGAGTCTGCAAAATCATACTATAAAACCTAGACTGGATTGTACATACAAGAAACCAAAAAGATATCTTCTGCAGACAGAGCCTTATTCTAGGTGTTATCATTTTACTCTTTATGTTATAAACTTAAAAAGCTTTATAACATAAATTATGTATTTCATAATTTGGTATCTTAAAGAAGAGATATAAGGCAAATATCAATGTCATAATATACATATAGAAACATTATTTAGTTTTGTACACACTATATTCTACATAATCATTCTAATGACCTCACTATTGTAGTGAGACAACTAGTTTAAAAACATAATGAAATTTCCTAATCTAGTTCAGTTAAAAATATGAGTCACTCTCTCAAATCTATTTTGCACTATGACTCTTACATAATTATTTTGGTATTTACCATGGGGTTGTTTCTTTTTTTGTTCCTGAATACCATTCCACTGTATGAGAGAGTGTAAGACATTAAGATACCTAAATCTTCGTGTATTTCTCACAAAGACATCATTCCTTCTGAACCCAGATCATTATAGTATATAGTCTTTGCCATCTAATTTTCTTGATTTATGTCTTAAATAATTTATTTCACTTCAGTCACTGATGTTTTCATTTTTGCTGTCTCTCAACACTTTAACTTTCATGAGGAGCATAAAACTCAATAGGCTTTTCATCACTAATACCATTAGTATGCATTATATTGAGTAGTCTCATCTCCCACTTTAAATAATGATATAGAGTACAGCCTACATATTAACACCTGTGTTCTGTAATCACCTGAATTATTATTATAATATTACTACTGTTCATTTACATTAGCCTTACCCAATGGTACCTCATATTTATAATAATTTTTGTCACATATCTGATGTGAGAACATGAGTGGCATGGAATAGAATCAGTTCAGCCAATTTATAGATTAATTGTTGGAATTAAACTTCAACTTATTTTTTATAGAGGTTCCAAGTCAGAAAAAAATCTCTGGGAATTGTGATTATGTAACTTGATTGTTTTAAGGGTATCAGCGTTACAAGGTGTATAGGCAAATATCTTGTGAATACATGAATGGCATCATCAAAAACTTCTTGGCTTTAATTGTCCTGAAAAGGTGTATACTTACAAAATACATGCTGTAGGAAGAGCCCAATTTCTTTTGCTAAACCCTGTACAGTCTAGTATGACAGGGGAATCACTAGTTCTGTCAGAAAAAGCCAAAAACACATGAATGACCACCATCAACAACACATCATATCAAACAAATTTATTGTTTTCCTTTTCTCTATTATCTTTGAACTTAATTCTAGTAAATCTTCTGATGTCTTACTTTTCTTCACTTTCCTTCTCCCCTTGTGCTAATTCCCCAAGGATTAGCAACTGAAACCCTGACAAGAGTTCAATATAGGAAATTAAGTTTCATAGGGACCATTAAAATTTATTTTTAACTTCTCTCTTTTAAAAGTTGTAAATAACCTATTACTATGTTTTCCCTTTTAAAGTAGTAGAACTTTTTCTTAAACTAAGTTTAAGAGAATTTATAATGATATCATTTAGGATCCAAATTCTGTCCTTGTCTCATTCATTCATGAATATAAAATTCATTGAAGAGCTTTATTCCTGCCAGATTTTGACAGTTTTTTTATATGGTACTGTGAAAATTTGAAACATAAAGAAAAACTGAAAAAAATTGTTATACCTATATATTTACCAACTAGATTCTACCTTCCATATTTTACTAGATTTGCTTATCTCATTCTATGTATTTATCCCTGTATCCCTACATTAAGTCCAGGTCATTTTTTTGGGTGCATTTCTAACCAAACTATAGATATCATTACACTTTTCTTTAAATAGTTGAGCATCTTTATTATTAACTAGAGTTTAATATTTATTTAGTTTTCCTTTTAAACAATTTCAATAAACAAATGTGAATGTAAGAAAGTTCTAACAAATGCATGCCTGTTTCACTGAAACACCTATCAAGTTACAGAACATTAATATAGCCTCAGAATATTCCCTCATGCCCCAGCCCAGTTGATACCTGAAATCACCCCTCACCCACAATGACAGCCACTATTCTGATTTTAAAGATACCATTGACAGGTTTTTATCTGTTCTATGACTTAAGTGTGTGCCATTCTAAAAACAAAACTCTGTTTGGTGTGCAAAGAATGAATTGTGGGAAAACAAAAGTGGAGTTGTGGGAGAAAAAAAGTCTGGATTTGGGAAGCTTTTGTATTAGCATAGGTAAGACCATGTGACTTGGAATAGAATGGCAGCAATGGAGGTGATCACACTAAATTGTGCTGGTGGGTTGGATGGGCATTCCTGTGTGGTGCTATACTTCCTGAGATGATCAAGACTTGAGAAGTAGTTCGAGGATAGGGAAATCAACTTTCTGTTTTGGACTGGTTATATTTAAAATGCCTATTATTCTCAGGGCTGAGGCACACATATAGGACTCATTGTTCTTCATATTAATGTCTTTTTCTTTTGGTTATTGTCAAGTCTCTGTAACTAGCTTGGAGATTATATGTATGTGAAAATGGATTAGGTAGACTATGCCAATCTGTTAACAGTCAATCTTCTGATGCCCAGAATTAAAAAAAAATACTATATATAAAACAGGGCATATTAGTTTAACCAGATTTTTTTTCTTTTGTATTTGCATATATTATGTATATCACAGGCATATTTCCCATATTGTATGAAAATGAAATTCTCTTAAGTGAATAAACTTCATACAAAAAGGCACTCTACAATGACACCTTTAATGTTCTTATTGAAGCCCACTTTGTTAATAATTGTATGATTACAAGACCAAATAAGTCATAGGCTTTTCCCCTGTTAAAATTTCAATGAATAGAAGGTTAATTGTAAAGAGAATATAAACCTTAACATAATAAATATTCCAAAACCTAAATAGTTTGCTATGGAAATTTAACACAGAGGAAGAAGAGCTAAGAATTGTGCTAGGATTTTAAAAAAGGCTTTAAGTTAGAGGAGACATTTTTGAGAGGCAGTTTGAGTTTTTACAGGTTGATTACAGTATTGGCAATTTTGTGGGAGTGAATGGCCATTGTAGGGCTTATTTAGGAAATGGCAAATATCCTTATTTATGTATAGCATAAGAAAGGCAATCACATATGTATTCAATTAGTCAATACACTTTATAACAAATGCCTTTTATCTGGATACCAATGTCTCTTAAATAAAGATTAGTTTCATATTTTCCCTTCACGAAATTTAGAATCTATTTGAAGAGATAGGTATATATGTGTAAAGGTATGAAGAATGTATGTATTTTTCATTGCATGACATTGGAAAAACATTAATAAGACATTTTGCTTTTTTTAATTCAATCATAATTACCCCTCCCCCCCAATCTAGGTAGTAAATTCAACATTTTAGTTCATGGGAAATGTAGAGTCTATTACATGAAAGTTCCTAATTCTAGTAAACTATAGTTCATAATCATTTCTTCTTGACCTCTAAGCGCATCCTCAAATATGCTACATTGAATAAATATAAAACATATAACAAGAAATGTAACAGAGGCACATTATAAAACCTATATTAGAATAAAAGAGAAAGAAATAATTTCTTCCTAAAGAAGTTGATAAAGTGGTAGAAAGATAACATCTGTGAAGTGTGGTGTCAAAAGCTAGATTTGTGTTGGTAAGTAATATTGTAGGATAAATCTTTTTGAGAATTTTAACAGCTTTCCCCCCATGAAGTTAGGGCTCAAATGTTCATTTTCTTTAAAATCCATGTCGTTCTAAATTCTTTGCCATCAGAGTATTCACTATTTTATATGAAAAAAATATCCTGATCAAGGAAGGTTGGAATAGAAAAGAAAGGATGTAAACTGTAAAAAAAGAAGACTGGGTCTTAGGAAATGATGGAAGGAGATGCTCCAGAGCAGCTGTGAGCAGGGATTTTTAAAATACAATGAGATTTTAAAAAATATTACTGTAGTATTGGAACTTATAAGAAACTCAAATAAAGGATGTTAAAATTGGTTTTGATTGCTGGATGCCAATCATGGTACTTCCATTGTTAAGAATGAATCATGTGGACCTTAGTATTAGAAGAGTTGTGATGATTATTCTAATATTTATTATGTGAGGCAGGCAATGGGTTGTGCATTACTTTATTGAATCCTTTTTGAGAGTGGACAAATCCTAAGTGTGCAGCTTGATACATTTTCAAACATAACTCATCATTCAAGGTTCTTGTAGATTGGACTTTAATATTTTAAAATCATTAAGGCCCAATTTCCTGGTGAGTAAGCACTGTTCTTTTAAAAATGAATAGACAATATCAACCTGGTAGCAGGAAAGTGATAAAGAGGAAAATAGACTTGAGAGAGGCTGTGGGCATTGGCATGGCTAAGAGACAACAAAAACAGTGGTGTTTTTCTTGCTGTCTCACTGATCTTATTTTTCAGTCTACAGAAGGATGTTAAATAAGTGACCTGTAGAATATGGTTATTTAGGAGACTTATGTCTATTCTTTGTGGGCAAAATATACTGTTGAGTTTTAAAACAAAGAGGTATTTAAGATTACCCAAGGAATGGTAGTAAAGTTTAGAATGATAGTCTGGGGCAAAAATGAAAACCAGAATGTTAGAAAACGTAAACACTGCTTAGAAATTATTGGGGAGAAATCTCTATTCTGGCTGCACCAATTTGCAGGCCCAACAGCAGTGTATGAGTGTGCCTTTCCCCCCACATCCTCACCAACACCTATTGTTGTTTGTATTCATAATAGCTGCCATTCTGACTGGAGTGAGATGAAATCTTAGAGTGGTTTTGATTTGCATTTCTCAAATTGCTAGCAATTGTGAACATTTTTTCATATATTTGTCGATTGATTGTATATCATCATCTGAGAAGTGTCTGTTCAGGTCCTTAGCCCATTTATTGATTGGGTTATTTGTTTATTTGGTGTTTAACTTTTTGAGTTCTTTATATACCCTATAGATTAGTGTTCTATCTGATGTGTGAGGGGTAAAGATTTGCCCCCCAAAATGTAGGCTCTCTGTTCACCTCACAGTTTGTTTCTTTTGCTGAGAAGACTACAGGGAAACAGCTATATCAATGTTTATAGCAGCACAATTCACAATAGATAAACTGTAGAACCAACTTAGATGCCCTTTTATAAATGAATGGATTAAAAATGTGGCATATATACATAATGGAATATTACTCAGCAATAAAAGAGAATAAAATCATGGCATTTGCAGGAAAATGGATGGAGCTAGAGAAGATGATGTTAAGTTAGCCAATCCCAAAAAGCCAAATGCTGAATGTTTTCTCTGATATAAGGAGGCTGATTCATAGTGGAATAGGGAGAAGGACCATGGGAGGAATAGATGAACTCTAGATAGGGCAGAGGTATGGAGGGGAAGGGAGAGGGTATGGGATTAGAAATGATGGTAGAATGTGATAGTCATTATTATCCAAAGTACATGTATGAAGACATGAATTGGTGTAAATATACTTTATATACAACCAGAGATATGAAAAACTGTGCTCTATATGTGTAATAAGAATTATAATGCATTTCACTGTCATATATAAATAAATGAATAAATAAATAAATAAATAAATAAATAAATAAATAAATAAAAATCTTTCATTGGGGAGTTGACTAGAGTATTTACTTACATTCAGAACAGAAATTATATGATCATAATTTAATTAAAGAAAGGAAAATAAGGATCCCTGAGTTCTGGAAAACTTGGGGCTACTTAAATAACATATCCCCACAATTTTTTTGCCTTAAAATAAGAATGGAGAGGTGACAAAGGAATACATTAGTTAGGACTATTTGATTGTATGTAATTAAGAGTCCAATTCAACATTAGTTTTTAAAGAAATTATTTTTATTGAGTGTAATTATTCAATTAACTAATTGACTAATATAAGCGTATATAAATAATATAACTCATATAACCAAAAAATGCTTGGGAATTTGACTTTAGACACAGCTTAATCAAGAAGTTAAAATCACTGCATCAGACATCCCCTCCCCCTCCCTCACACAACCCTTGTTTTTTCTTTCATTTAGACTTTCTCCATGTATGGGCAAAGATTACCTCCAGATGAATACTCTACCTAATTAGCAACTCTAGCAGGAAGTGTTCCCTTTTTTCTCATACAGGGACAGTACAGATTGAGTTTGATTAGCCTGACTTGGCTCACTTGAAATGTTAAATCAATCACTGTGGCAGGAAGGATTTTGTTTTTAATCACTTAGGCCAATGTTAAGTGCTTATACTATTTCCAAAGGACAGGATCAGCTCTGTTCAGAACTATACAAACTCAAGTGGATGGACTGTGGATTCATCAAAAGAAGGATACTTTTAACAGAAGAGTGGATTCCAGACAAAAATAAATCAATACATGTTCAATTTAAAATGACAGAGAAATGAGACTGAAAGTACAAAAGGAAGGAAGAGAAATGAAATAGATGAAGGAGAGTTGAGGGGAAGGACAAAGAAGAGAAGGAGGCAGGGGAGAAGAAGGAGGAAAAAATGAGGAAGAAAGAAAAATAGAGGAGATAGCAGAGGGCAGAGAGAATAAGATGCATATGATGGAAAGATGTTTAGAGACTAATTAGAGGAGCTGTGCACACACAGAGACTGCAAACAAGACAATATTCAGAAGCTTTATATGAGCATTCCATGTTGAAAAGAATGGGAGTCCCATGTATGGCCTTACAAGCAGACTTTTTCTGTGACTATAAAACACCTGATCTGATCCTGTGTTGAGAGAATCATGTTTCATGGCCTTTCATACTTTTGTTAGATGCAAGTATCTGTTTGAAATTTTCTTCACAGCATCTTTTACTTCCTTATTCCTCAGGCTATAGATTATGGGATTCAACATTGGGGTTATTACTCCATAAGACAGTACAATGATTTCATCAGATACTTTGGTGTTGTTTGACTTGGGCTTTGTGTACATAAAAAGGGCTGTCCCATAGAATAAGATCACCACAGTCAGGTGGGCTGAACAGGTAGAAAAGGCTTTTTTTCTCCCCTCAGCAGAATCAATTCTTAGGATGGAAGAGAGAATGAAAATATAGGATACAAAAATTAACAGCAGAGGAACCACCAGTATAATAATACTTGCCACTGTCATAATAAGCACATTCATTGATATATCTGAGCACACTAGTTTTAGAAGAGCCAGGATCTCACAGGTAAGATGATCAATAACATTGTTACCACAGAAAGGCAACACCATTGCCATGACTGTTTGCACTAAGGAGTTCATGTAGCCTATAGCCCAGGACCACGCAGCCAAGTGCATGTATAACACCTTGTTCATGATGATGGGGTACCTCAGTGGGTTGCAGATGGCTACATACCTGTCATAGGCCATCACAGCCAGAAGGACACATTCTGTGGAGCCCAAGCCAAGGGTGAAAAACATCTGTAGAGTACAGCTAAGAAAGGAGATGGATATTCTCTCTGACATAAATATAATAAGCACTGAGGGAATGGATGATGATGTGTAACAGATGTCTAAGAATGAAAGATTTCCAAGAAAGAAGTACATGGGAGTATGGAGGCGAGGATCCAGGAAGCTGATGATAATGAGGAGACTGTTTCCTAGTAGGATAATCTTGTACATGATGAGGCAGAGCACAAAGAGAAAATGCTGTAGTTCTGGGTATTGAGAAAGCCCCACCAGAAAGAATTCAGTCACTGAAGAATAATTCCCCATCTTCATGTGCCCTTGTCATCTACAGGGTTCATATCAGGAGGTGACTCAGGGGAATCTGAACTTTTCATGTATTATATCTAATCATTTCACTTCCATTATTTATTTATTTTGATGTTTTAGAACATGTCCTGGAATCAGTAACAGCAGGGATAGTATATTAATTTTACTTATGATGAAAGAGACACTGAAAGATAGGTAATACTACCTAGCGTCAAATAGCAATGGAGACTTGGAATTGTGCTGAGAAATGCCAGGCCTTTTATTATGTATTAATTTAAGACAAACTGCATTCAAATATATATACCTTAAAAAATCTTTATTAATGAATGTTTTGAAATAAAACTATTCTAATAAAGCTCATTCAAAATTAAAGTACCATGTAGATTTAGTGCCATGCTACTTATCTTCAGTATGATCCATTGTAAGTTACCTAACTATTTTGAGTTTCAACTAGCTCAGCTACTAACCTCAGCCTGTAAAATGAAGTATGTTATTAATTATTTGGTATTTTTTGTGAGAATTATATTAGATAACATCTATTAGGTGGCAAGTACAATAGACAGCTTCAACATGTCATCTAAAACTATGTGAGAATACAATATAATAAAATATATAATTAAATATAACAAAATAAATATGTAATTCTTATTTGTAACTGTAATAAACTACAATTTTAAAATGTCCTTGATTGGCTTAGAAGGAAAAGTTGATTTTTAAAAAAATGTGGATTGAAGTTTGGAAATGTCATTGATGAAAATGAATATTTCCTGATCTGTGGGACATGTAATCAGTTAATATTCTAAGATTCATTGGAGTTTGGTTTCTAACAACTAGCTGGCACAAAGGGATCTGTGCTGCCATTATGCGGAGATTTTGTTTTCCTTTTTGTGGGGTGCACATACCAGAGACTGAACCCAGGGGCACTTAACCACTGAGCCACATGCCCAGCAATTTTTATTGATTGATTGATTGATTGATTGATTGATTGGACAGGGACTTGCTAATTGCTGAAGCTGGTCTTGAACTTGTGACTTTACTGCCTCAGCCTCCTGAGCTGCTGGGATTACAGGTGTGAAACACCGCACACAACCATGCACAGATTTTTAGGGCCTATAATTCTATCCTTCAATTTAAATCACCAAACATTACCTTTCCTCCTTACTTGTATACATTTCCAGTCAATCTAAATTCTCCATTCCTTTTTCTCTACCACTTTCCTTTAGGTGTATATTTTATGTTTTCTAGGCATATTCCTATCATTGCACAAAATAATATTAATATATCTATTATTTCATTTATTATATTTGATGCTTTGTAATGCATCCATGGATCTTCCTGTTTTTTTTTATTTTTTGGCCACGAAGCTTCTGTAAATGACTAAACTAATACTGGTTATTTTATATTGAGTTTGCTGTAAGTATATTAGATTAATGTAACTCATTGAATGTGTTAACTGATTTAAACTTCAGGGCAACTCTGTAATACAAATATCACTTTAAACTCCCATTTTATGTGGAACAAAGACACAAAAATTGAAATAACTTTCACAAGGTCATGATATAATAGATGATCAAACTAGAATTGAGTATTTTAGTCATGGTTCTAGAGTCAGCCCTCTTAACCACCAGAGCAGACTATATGTCACAGATTTCTATACTGATTTTAAGTAACAGAAAACTATTAGAAAAATGTGTTACACTTACATAGGAATCAAGACATTTTTTTTTTATTTCTGACCTTAAGTGTTATGACAGAAAGCTCTGAAGCCTGGGTCATACCATCCTTAATTTTCCACATGTAGGAAGGAATCTCACAATTATGAGGATTAGCATAATAAGGATTAATGGCCTGAGAACCCTTACCATTTTATTTGCCTCTGGCAAACACACACCTGGAATTCTTAGCATTTGGCTTTCCTCTCAAAATCAGTAAACACTTCCGGAAATTCAGTTACCTTAATTTTGGCCTTTTGTTTTCTTCTCTGAATTTTCTATCCTTTCGAGTTATGCTTCAAAAATTAACATTTTTTCTTTTTTCACATTTTTTATAGGTGCATCATAGTCATACATAATGATGAGATTTGTTGATATTTGGACATGCACACAATATAGCAATATAATTTGGCCAAAGTTTGGCCTTTTCTACCCTTTTCCTCCCAATTCATATTTTCTGAAGTTCTGTCTACTTATAACTTCAAACTATATAATTAGAAACTTAGTTGTGTTCCAATTATTTCATACTTTTAAGATGCTTAAACATGAATGTAAACATATTATATAAAGGATTTCATCTTTTATTCTTTTATTTCTTCACTGTTGTAGCTTGTGTTCTCTGAGTTATGGTGATAGAATGCAAATATTCATTTTGAATCATATATATCCCATAACTATAGATTTTTTTGGCTTGTTTGTATCCCAAGAGCTTGAAGATATAGATGAAGGACTTACTACTTGGGGGAGTCACAAGATGACAGGACTTTCTTCCTGTCAGGATCAAGACAGGATGGGAAAAATAATTTAATCTTCATTTTTTTTCCCCTTTACATTTGTCTTCCTGTTGGAGAGTATCCCTTGGACAGTGATTTTTGATAAGGCCAAAAAAATGATAGAACCAGTATCAGCATATTGAAAACTATTCCCTTCTTCCTATTTTTCCTTTCCTGTCTAGGCACATTGGCCACAGGGACTTATTCCACAAAGGAAAGAGTTAAGATAGCAGTTTTAATTAATTCTCCACATTTGTGGAGAAGAGAGGGAGGGCAGGGAAGAGAAGAAGAAGAAAAGAAGGAAAAGTAGTCAAATCAAGTTAAATAAAGTAGTTAAATAAAGTTCACTAAACATTTGTATTCTAGAGTAGGGTTCTTGGAAAAATAGGCACGAAGAAAACGTGGTTTCCTTTGACTCTGTTCAAAATCTTTCAGGCAAGGTGTATATCTTTTCATAATTAAGGATGATTTTAAGAGAAAGAAAAAAAGTCATGTTGCCATAAATATAGTTAACCCATCACAAAAAGTCTATCTTGTCTCCCTCAGTTTTCATTCCTCCTCTCATTTCTGATATTTCTCTTCCCATTTTGGTGTGCAGTAAGGAGTTACTGGGTGGGTTTGCCCTGGAATATTCCTCATCAGCATCCTCATAAAAGCCATACCAACAGAGGAATACAGTCTGAGGAAAACTATGTGCTGCCTATGCAACACAGCTTAAAAGACCTCCAGCCAATCATGCAATCATTCTTTGGTCCCTTTGAAGTAGAAATTCTGAAACCACTAGTGACACTTCCAATGCTCTGCAATGACCATGCTGAGTATCTTTTAGTCATCCTGAAACACTAAAATCTTTTTTCTTTTTGCCTTTGTACATGCTGTTTTCTTAAACTGGAAGGACTTCTTTCAATTCAGATGTTGTTTTTTTCTAGGAAACTTTGTCACCTTCTATTGGGAGGGTGATGCTCCTGCTATGTCACACAACCCTTTGCTTCTTACTTTCATAGCATACTTCATTTACTTATTTATTCAACACAAACCATGCCATTTATATTGTGATATATAGCAGGGCTCCAATGTGAGACTTTCCAAATGGACACTGGATGCAGAATAACTATTGGGATTTTAAGAAACAAATAATTTATATGCTATCTAACACTTTAATGTGAAAAATTGTTACAAATTATTTTATGAAATTAAAATATCATTTTTACCCAAATGTGTCAGAGCCAATAAAGTTCTGTTCAATCCAATTTATGACTGTATATTCAAAGCATACAAGGTACATCCAACTACACAATAAAGTGAAATTACTTATTTTTCATTAATGCTTGGAATTCCACATTAATGCCTGAAAGATTGTCAAGATAATATATGAAGTGAATTAGTTACAAAAATAAGATTCACTGCCATCTAACTCTATGTGCAAGAGCATTTGATAGAATACAGGATTCATTCTTGGTACAAACTTTTGGGAAACTAGACTGAGGAAGATAAATTATTAAGATGATAAAATCATCTCTCTCAAAGTGTTGATCAATATAATTTCAAGTCTTGAGATGCTGGAAATATTTTCCTAAAAGCCATTAAAATGCATTATTATTATTTGACATTTTAATGGACAGTTCCAAAAACTGGATCAGAATATAAAAATAAATGACATTGCACACAGTCTCTTATTTCAAGTTAAATTATACTTTAGTAATTGCTATATTATTTCCTCTAAGATACTGAAATTCTGGCATATGATGGCCATGGTGTAACAAGTGAAAAGAAATAAAGTCACATGTAATATTACCAGTGCCAATTGTAGTCTTAGAGAAGTGTTAAAAACAATGGAGGATAATGCTCATGGCATATTTCCAGAGAAAAGAAGTTTCCCAAAACTACATAAATGATTGCAGTTTTGTAAAAAAACTGCCAAAAGGAATTACACTGTGTTTATTGAGGTTTTCCCTGGAATGTGAGACTTGAAGCATTACCAATTTAATGTTCTCCATATTTTCCAAATAGTTTTTAATTGGACTATATTTTATTATTGTAAATATAAAATATACTATTTCCTAATTTTTAAAGGAAGAGAATAGTAGAATGGACATCCACAACTTTCACACCAGTTTTCTTTCAAACCCAGGCAGAAAATAAAACTGTCATTGGGCAGGAAATTTGAATGAAACTTTTGTTGCTTTATATTATTTAGATGACTACAATGCCATTTAGTGTTCTGATTTCATCCAGTACATCTCACACAGATACTCAGTATTAGCAAACAGCCTGACGCAGTCTCAGTTATTGTAAAAGAATTCCATAATCCACCATTTAGAATCTCAACATTGTGTACATCCACAAGACTGGGATCCTAATTAGAATAAGATATACTTCATGTTTGTATAAAGCTGTCCAAATGGAGTCTATTGTCATGTACAACTAAAAAGAACAAATAACACGCACTTACATAAATGTGATCAAGTTTGGCAGTTGTAATCTCTCTGTCTCTCTCTCTCTCTCACACACACACACACACACACATATACACACACACACAGAAACAGAGTTACTTGGTAGACAAAAGGAAGCATGAGGAAAGATCAGGGGCTTCTTTACCTCTCTTTTCTTTCTGTCAGAAAACTGTATTATTTTGATTCCTGGTCCTCCACATTTTATTCATCTCTCCAAATACTCAGTCACAGATTGGTCCTCACCATTGTGCATCACTTGTGGAAAGAAAGAAGTCAAACTGCTGATCATGAAGCATTCACTCTTTTTCTCTGCATGTTTCTGAAAAAGAAAGAGTATTAAGTTGTAAAGTATGTTATTCACCCAAATTCTCTGATTTTAACCCATGGAATGTTTGAGCAGTATATGACAACAATCATCTCCCTTCCTCCAGGTTTTCCTAATGTTTACAAAGTGCCTTTGTTCTTCACAGCATGAAAGATAACTCACTGGGATGAGGCCCCTAATGCTTATCTAAATAAATTACTTCCTAGAAGCCCCAAAAGGAGTTGATAATAAATAGTAGTGGATGAGTTAGAATTAAGCCCTCTTTTTTTGTTTTTTTTACAGTCTTAAAAATTATTCTGTTTTTTTAAGTTCTTTTTTAAAAATTACCATCATTATGTGAGTACAAAATGCATCCCTCCCATTCCAGGAATACAGAGGAAGCTTTAAACTCTTACCTATAGGAACTTCTATCTGTGCCATAGGCTCTCTGGGATTGATTAGCACATGCAACACACTCAATTATTTCTAAGGCTCTGCCATGTAAGCCTATTTTGTCTGATCTTCTTTTTTGTTCTTATTGTTAGTTATGTATCTTTATGGAAGGACCATGTTTTAATGGAAAGAGCAGTTAACTTAGAGTCAGGATTCCTAGAGTTCAGTCTGGGTCTGTGATTTACCAGCTATACAAACTTGTGTGTCATGAGCGTCATGAAAAATTGGTTAATCATACCCTCATTGGAGTGTTAAGATGATTAACATAACATACCTGAAAGATTTTGGTACAAAGGGAGTGCGCAGTAGAAAGTATGTCAGTTCACTCTGAACTCCTAAACTGCCATATTTTAATTTTCCAAGGTAAGCAGAAAATAATTTAAAATGATGTTCATAAATATTCAAGGTATTTCCTTCATCAAATAAACATATCCCATATTCTTTTCACTATTTTATTAAAAACTTACCAAATACAATAAATCATTCAGAATTCTTAACTGCTACATCCTTTTTGCTTTCTGAAAATAGCTCTTCCCAACTCTGCTATAATTTACCTCATTTAAATATTAGTGTAGGATTTTCAAATTCTCCACATAGAATAAATTACCTGGTTTTTGGGACTACAATCTTCAAAACAAATACGACATTGTAGACATAAGCATGGATATCACTAATATTCACTTCCTCTAGTACATCATTAAATTTTTCTGTTTGTATATTGAAGTATGAAGATACTTCATGGCTTCATGCTGAAGTATAAATTCAAGAATTAAGTAGCTATGATTGTTCCTCTTCATATTAGTTTTAAACTTATTTATCTTCTCTTTGAGCTTAATAATACCATAGAACCCATACATCAGAATCCTACAGCTCTTGATTAATGCTAGTAGTTGGAGTCAGTGGGAGGCAGATCAAAGCAAAGCTTTTATGTCTAATACAAACCCATTTCCTAAACTGGAGTTTGTAGTAAGTCAATCTGCCACCTAGGTACTCTCTAACCTCTGGGTTCCTACTATTTCCAGTGGGCCTATTGGTGCTTCTGGCAGCCAATTTAAGTCCATCTTTGGTTTCTTCTAAGAGACTCTATAATCCCACAAGTGATTTAAAGTTGAATTTAAATCTTCCTAATGGTAACAAATTGTAGAATACTAAAGATAATGTCTCAAAGACCTAATCATGTCTTCCTCATTAAATAGCATTGTTTTCTTCTTTGAATTAATTTTCTCTGATTTTAGATATAATATAAATTTATTGTGGAAAATTGATTTATTCAGAAAAAGAAGGAAATGAAAGTCATTTATAATTTTAGATATAAGTACTGAAATTTTAGCATATTTTCATGAATATACTTTATAAGGTATGGAGTATAATTGATAGCATGCTATCAATTATACTCCTTACCTTAAATATTTGCTGTTTTATAACCTTCTGTTTAAAGTTCTTTTTATAAGTTTTCTCATTCCATTTATTTATGGTACTGAGAATTGAGCCTAGGGAAACCACTGAGCTACATGCCAGCCCCTTTTATTTTTTATTTTGAGACAGGGTCTCACTAAGTTGCAGAGGGTGGCCTCAAAATTGTGAATCTGTTACTTCAGTCTCCCCAAAAGCTGGGATTTGAGTAATCTTATTTTTTTAGCTGTAGTCAGATACAATACCTTTATTTTATTTATTTACTTTTATGTGGTGCTGAATATCGAACCCAGTGCCTCTCACATGCTAGGTGAGCGCTCTTGTGCTGAGCCACAACCCCAGCCCCAGACTCATGTTATTTTTAAAGCAGGTGTTTAATGAAACCTATCATTTTCAAATGGAATATAGAGAGGAAGAAAACCTGTGTATTGGATGAGTAGAAATTATACAGGTTCCTCTTGAATTTCTTGGTACTTTCTACTTGTCTTCAGCATTAAGATGATTACAAGGTTGGAGGGCATTATTCTTATTCTGTGTTAATAAAATCTAATTCCAATTATCATAAATTTTGTAATGCCCTTTATATAGAATAGAAAATGAGTGAGTGTGCAATACATTTTTTCCTTGGTTGTGTGAAATAGATATAAGTGTGTAACAACCAAAGCTGTGGACATGTATCCTCCAGGGAATGAACAACAAACTCCTGCCATGGCTCCCTGGTAGCGTCCTCTTCCTCTACTTATCCTATTTCAACTTCCTTAACCCTGCCCACGCTGTACTAACTCCAGATTTTAATATTTTAATTATGTTCTTCTTGTAGTCTTTTGACACCTATGTAATCATGTAGGCCTTATTTAGAACAGTTGTTCTCAAGGACTTTAGCTCGTTTAAAGTAAATTCAATATCAAATGAGAGGATAGAACACATAATTTGAAAGAGAAGCAATCAATTACAGTTTAGTGGCATCATACGTGTTTCTCATTTCCATTTTTTCACCTCTGTTTGCCTTTAAAATTAAAAGGAAATTGTACCTATGTGGTACCCTTTGCTCAATTTTGATGGGAAATAGTCATTGTTGTATGGATATGCAAAATGATAAACAGAAGTCCTTGTCATAAAGATTAGTGTGGAATCATCAATAAGCAGGAGACAATCTAAATGAAACTATTAGAAAACTCATAGTAGATTTGGAGATTCAAAATATTTCCTCTATATGTAGCACTTCTGAAAATAAAAGTAGACACTGTTAATAAAATAACATCATAACTATTCAAGATTAAAATAGAGCATATGTGCAAAGAAAAAAGTAGTGACTTAAAGTAAGAAATTATTACCTTATCGGTCATGAGAATCAGGAAATATTTGAGATAGAATAGGCTCAGTGACAAGTTTTTCATGTCAGAAAAGTTTCCTTGGATGCAACTTAGGGAAAATGCAACCTCAAAGTGTATTATAAAGTAAAGCATTTATTAACTCACTTAACAAGAACTTAATAGATTCAAGACTCAGAGAGGTGATTATCAAGGACCCAAGGGTTTTTCAGGTTTTTTTTTCCTTTATTTTTTGGTATTTATTTATTTATTTATTATTTTTTGCATTACAATTCTTAATACACCTTTATACCACAATTTATCATATCTCTGATTGTATATAAGGTATGTTGACACCAAATTCACATCTTCATACATGTATTTTGCATAATGATGAGGGTCTCCTTCCACCATCCATGCTATTCCCATTTTTCTTGGTTATTGCTACTGTGCTGGCAGTGACAGAAATCAAATCCTCATACTAGAAAAGTCAGGAACATAGATCAGGTCCCTGCCTATTACTCTTCTTAAGGGCAAGAAGCATTCCCAGAAAGTCTGTCTCATTCACTCTCAGTCTAATTTTCGAGACCTGGGTCATATGCCTATCTAAAGGTAGGCGTACATACCATCAGTCACAAAAGGAAATAAGATTTACCATATTAGCCTGAAATAAACATACTTCTTCTTTCCCACCATTCCTGACCATGAAGCTGATAGTTAAATATAAATTGTGCTGGTGAGTTGGATGGGCATTCCTGTGTGGTGCTGTACTTCCTGAGATGAACAAGACTTAGGAAGTAGTTTGAGGATAGGAAAGTCAAAGCTTCTGTTTTGGACTGGTTATATTTAAAGTACCTATTATGCTAGATCTCAGGGCTGGAGTACACATATAGGACTCATTGTTCTTCATTTTAATATCTTTTTTTCCTGTTGGTTATTTTCAAGCTATAAGCTCAGTAAATTAGTGATTATTATTATTATTAGTGATTATGTCCATGTGTACCTGCATTAGTAAAACTATGCCAACCTGTTAACAGTCAATCTTTTGATGCCCAGAATTAAAAAAACAAAAACAAACAAACAAACAAAAAACTATACATAAAACAGGGCATGTTAATTTAACCAGGATTTTTGCTATAGTAGTTGTATGTGTTATATTATCACAGTCATGCTTCCCATATTCTATGAAAATGAAATTATGTTAAGTGAATAATCTTCATACAAGAAGGCACTATACAATGACACAGTTAATGTATTAATTGAAGCCCACTTTGTTAATAATTGTGGCATTACAATACCAGATAAGTCATAGACTTTTTTTGTATTCCACTGTCATATATTTAAAAAATAAAATCAATTAAATATAAATAAATAAATAAATAAATAAATAAATAAATAAAATTCTAAAAAAATTCAATCAATAGCAAGTTTATTGTCAAGAGAACATAAATCTTAAAATAATAAATATTCCAAAACCTAAATAGTTTGCTATGGAAATTTAACTTAGAGGAAGAAAAGGTAATAATTGTGCTAGGATTTTTAAAAAGGCTTTAAATAAGAGGAGACATTTTTGAGAGGTAGTTTGAGATTTTATAGGTATATTATAGAGAGGGCAATTTTAGTGGGAGTGAATGGCAATTGTAGGGATTATTTAGGCAATGGCAGATATCCTTACTTATTTATAGCATAAGAAAGGTAGTCACACACTTTATAATAAATTCCTTTGTTTCTGGATACCAAGGTTTCTAAAATAAAGATTAGTTTTATATCTTTCCTTGAGGAAATTCAGAGTCTATTGTAAGAGATAGTTGTGTATGGGTAATGGTATGAAGAATGTGTATTTTTAATTCCATGACAATTTTTTTAGCCTATAGAAGGATGTTAAATATAATGACCTTTATTATAGTTATTTAGGAATATTTCGTCTATTGTTTATGGGCAAAATGTACTGTTGAGAGTTTCAAAACTAAGAAGCACATAAGATTACCCAAGGAATGGTAGTAAAGTTTAGAATAATAGTCTGGGGCAAAACTGAAAACCAGAATGTAGGAAAATGTAAACACTGTTTAGAAATTATTGGTGGGGGGTGATTAGTGTATTTACCTTCATGTAAAACAGAAATTATATGATTATAATTTATTTAATGAAAGAAAAAAGAGAACCCCTGAGTGCTGGAGAACTTGGGACTACTTCAAGAATCTATCCCCACAATTTTGGGCTTCAAAAAATGAATGCAGAAGCAACAAAGGAATAATTAATCAGGACAATTAATCAGGACAATTTGATTGTACGTAATTAAGAATCCAATTCAAAGTTAGTTTTTTTATAGAAAGGTAATTTATTGACTCATAAAACCAAAAGAACATTTGTGAATTCGACTTTAGACACAGCTTGATCAAGGAGTTAAAACAACCTTTCCCACACTCCTTTCAACTTTTCTTTTACCTTTCAGTTAGGCTTTCTCCACATAAGGACAGTGATTGGCTCTAGATGAATACTCTACCTGTTTAGCAACTCTAGCAGAAAGAGTTCCCCTCTTTCTTCAAACTGGGACAGAAATCTTGGATTGAGTTTGATTAGCCTGACTTGGCTCACTTGAAATGCTGAATGAATCACTGTGGCAGGAAATATTTTGTTTTTAATCAATTAGGCCAATGTTCATTGCTTATACTATTTCCAAAATACTGGATTAACCCTGTCCAGAACCACACAAACTCAAATGGACGGACTGTTGACTCATCACAAGAAGAATACTCTTACCGAAAAGAGGGTGACAGACCAAAAAGACATACATGTTCAACTTTAAATAACTGAGAAAGGAGACTGAGAGGACAAAAGAAAGGAAGAGAGATGAAATAGATGAAGGAGGGAGGAGGAGAAGGACCAAAAGGAGAAGGAAACAGGAGCAGAGAGAATGAAAAATGAGGAAGAAAGAAAAATAGTAGAGACGAGATAGCAGAGGGCAGAGAGGATAAGATTCATATGATGGAAAGGTGTATAGGGACTAATTAGAGGAGCTGTGCACATACAGGGACTGCAAATAAGACAATATTCAGAAGCTTTATATGAGCATTCCAGATTGAAAAGAACGGAGTCCTATGTATGGCCTTACAAGCAGACTTTTTCTGTGACTATAATACACCTGATCTAATCCTGTATTGAGAGAATCACATGTTTCAAGGCCTTTCATATTTTTGTTAGATGCAAGTGTCTTTTCAAAATTTTCTTCAGAGCCTCTTTTACTTCCTTATTCCTCAGGCTATAGATGATGGGATTCAACATTGGGGTTATCACTCCATAGGACAGTCCAATGATTTCATCAGATACTTTGGTGTTCTTTGACTTGGGTTTCGTGTACATAAAAAGGGCTGACCCATAGAATAAGATCACCACAGTCAGATGGGCTGAACAGGTAGAAAAGGCTTTTTTTCTCCCCTCAGCAGAATCAATTCTTAGGATGGAAGAGAGAATGAAAATATAGGATACAAAAATTAACAGCAGAGGAACCACCAGTATAATAATACTTGCCACTGTCATAATAAGCACATTCATTGATATATCTGAGCACACTAGTTTTAGAAGAGCCAGGATCTCACAGGTAAGATGATCAATAACATTGTTACCACAGAAAGGCAACACCATTGCCATGACTGTTTGCACTAAGGAGTTCATGTAGCCTATAGCCCAGGACCACGCAGCCAAGTGCATGTATAACACCTTGTTCATGATGATGGGGTACCTCAGTGGGTTGCAGATGGCTACATACCTGTCATAGGCCATCACAGCCAGAAGGACACATTCTGTGGAGCCCAAGCCAAGGGAGATAACCATCTGCAGGGCACAACCAAGAAAGGAGATGGATATTCTCTCTGACATAAACATAACAAGCATTGGTGGAATGAATGGTGATGTGTAACAGATGTCTAAGAATGAAAGATTTCCAAGAAAGAAGTACATAGGGGTATGGAGGCGAGGATCCAGGATGCTGATGATAATGAGGAGACTGTTTCCTAGTAGGATAATCTTGTACATGATGAGGCAGAGCACAAAGAGAAAATGCTGTAGTTCTGGGTATTGAGAAAGCCCCACCAGAAGGAATTCAGTCACTGCAGAATAATTCCCTATCTTCATGTGTCCTTGTCATTTACAGAGTTCATATGAGGACATGACTCAGGGAAATCTGAATTTTTGATGTAGATATATCTAATCATTTCTCTTCCATTATTTATTTATTTTGATGTTTTAGAACATGGCCTGTAATCAGTAACAGCAGGGATATTATATTAATTTTACTAATGATGAAAGAGACACTGAAAGATAGGTAATACTATGTAGCAGCAAACAGTAGCAGAGATTTGGAATCGTGGTGAGAAGTGCCAAGCTTTCCGATGAACACATAATCTTAGGGCAAACTTCATTGAAATATGGACACATAAAAATCTTCTTATTATCAATATTTTGAAATGATACCATTCTAATAAAGCTCATTTTAATTTAAAGTACCATGTGGATTTTGTGGCATCCCATTTAGCTTTAGTGTGATCCATTTTAAGTAGCTTAACTATTTGAGTTTCAACTAGCTAAGCTACTAGTCTCAGATAGGAGAATGGGAGATTTTATTAATTCTTTGGTAGGTTTGTGTGAGAATTAAATTAGATATCATCCATTAGGTGGCAGGAACAGTAGACCATTTCAACATGTCATCTAAAACTATATGTAAGAATACAACATAATAAAATATAACAATATTAAATATATATTTCTATATTTATAACTGTTAAAAATGACAATTTTTATGTCTACATGTTTTTCTTAGAAGGAAAAGTTGATTTTAAAAAATGAGGATTTAAGTTGGGAATCATAATTGATGAACATGAATATTTTCTGATCTGTGGGACATGTCATCAGTTAAGATTCTGATAATCACTGGAGTGTGGTTTCTAGCAATTTGTAGGCACTAGAGAGTCTGGGCTGCCATTATGCACAGATTTTCTTTCCTTTTCTTTTTTTCTTTTCTTTCTCTCTCTCTCTCTTTTTAAGGGAGGATACCAGAGATTGAACCCAGGGGCACTTAACCAGTGAGCCACTTTCCCAGCACTTTTTATTTTTTATTTTGGACAGGGACTTGCTAATTGCTGAGGATGGCTTTGAACTTGTGACTTTTCTGCCTCAGCCTTTTGTGCTGTTGGGAATACAGTTGTGCACCACTGTACCCAACTATGCGCAGATTTTCTAGGACCTATAATTCACCGTCCTTCACTTTAAGTCACAAAACATTACCTTTCCTCCTAACTTTTACACATTTCCAGTTGATTTTAAGTATCTAAATTCTCCATTCTTTTTTCTCTACCACTTACCTTTTAGTTGCATATTTTATTTTTTTTCTAGGCATATTACTATCATTTCATATCTATTACTTCATTTTTTATATTTGATACTTTGGAAAGCATCCCTGGATCTTCCAAATTATTTTTATTTTTAGCCATAAAGTTTACATAAGTGACTAAACTGATTTTGGCTAACATTTATTGAGCACTTTGTTGTAAGCACATTACACTAATGTAAGTTCATTGAATATATTAACTGACTTAAACTCAGGGCAACTCTATAATTAGTACCATTTTAAACTCATATTTGATATGGAGCAAACAAAGATACACAAATTGAAGTAACTTTCACAAGGCCACAGATATAATAGATGATCAAACTAGAATTGAATATTTTAGTCATGGTTCTAGAATCAACCTTCTTAACCACCAGACCAGACTATATGTCACAGATTCCTATACTGATTTTAAGCAACAGAAACTATTAGAAAAAAATGTGTTACATTTATATAGGAATCATCACAGTTTGTTTTATTTTTGACCTTAAGTATTATGACAGAAAGCTCTGAAGGGTGGATTATAGCCTCCTTAATTTTCCACATATAGGAAGGAATTTCACAATTATGAGGATTAGAATAATCAGGAATAATGGCCTGAGAACCCTTACCATTTTATTTGCCTCTAGCAATCACACACCTGGAATTCTTAGCATTTGTCTTTCCTCTCAAAATCAGTATATACTTCAAGAACTTCAGTTATGTCAATTTTGGCCTTTTGTTTTCTTCTCTGAATTTTGTATTCTTTCAATTTTCTTCACAAATTAACTTTTTCCACATTTTTTATTGGTGCATTATAGTAATACATAATAATGAGATTTTCTCATATTTGGACATGCACACAATATAGCAATATAATTTGGCCAAAGTTTTGGCCTTTTCTGTCTTTTTCCTCCCAATTCATATTTTTTGAAGTTCTGTCTACTTATAACTTTAAACTATATCATTAGAGCTTAGTTGTGTTCCAATTGTTTCATACTTACTTTTAAGATGCTTAAACATGAGTGTAAACCTATTATATAAAGGATTTCATCTTTCATTATTTTATCCCTTCACTGTTGTAGTTGTATTCTCTGGATTGTCATAATAGAAAGAAAAATTATTTCTGATCATATCCATCCCATAACTATAGATTTCCTTTTGTCTTATTTGTATCCCAAGAGTTTGAAGATGTAGATGAAGGACTTACTGCTTGGCTGGTCACAGATAACAAGACTGTCTTCCTACAAGGGAACACAGGGCTGGAAAAATAATTTCATCTTCATTTTTTTTCTTTACATGTATCTTCCTTTTAGAGAGTATCCCTTGGACAGTGATTTTTTGGTGAGGCTAAAAAAAATTATAGTACCAATATCAGTATATTGGAGAATAATCCCTTCTTCCTATACCTTTCCTTTCCTATTGGCCACATGGACTTATTCCACAAAGGAAAGAGTTAAGACAGCTGTTTTAATTTGTTGTAAGGCATTAGTGGAAGAAGAGAGGGAGGATGGGGAAGAGAGAAGGAAGAAAAGTAGAAAAAGTGGTTATTATTTACTATTTAATAAAATACACTAAACATCTGTATTCAGGAGTGAGGTTCTTGGATAAAAGGGATAAAAATGGTTTTTCTTTTGCTCTATTCAAAAAACTTGCAGGTAATTGTGCATATTTTTTTTTCAAAATTAAGGATGAATAAGAGAAAGAAAAAACAGTCATGTTGTCAAAAACATAGTTAACCCATCATAAAAAGTCTATCTTGACTCCCTCAGTTTTCTTTCCTCCTCTCAGTTCTGATTTTTCTCCTCCCATGATGGTGTCCAGTAAGGAGTTACTGAGTAGGTTTGCCTTCAAATAATCTGCATCAGTATCCTCATAAAAGTTACATCGACAGAGGGATAGAGTCTAAGGAAAACAATGTGCTGCCTATGCAACACAGCTTAAAAGACCTACAGCTCATCCTCCAATCATTCTTTGGTCCCTTTGAGGTAACAATTCTGAAACCACTAGTGACACTTCCAGTGCTCTGCAATGACCAATCTGAGATTCTTTTAGTTATCCTCAAGCACAATAGTCATTTATCTTTATGCATTTGTACTGTTTTCTTAAACTGGAAGGACTTCTTTCAATTCAGATATTATATTTTCTAGGAAACTTTCTCACCTCCTGTTATGAGGGTTATGCTTCTGCGATGTGCTGTCACACAACCCTGTGCTTCCTGCTCTCATAGCATACTTCATTTACTTATTTGTTCAACACAAACCATGCCATTTATACTATGATATATAGTAGGGTTCCAATGTGATACTTTCAAAATGGGCACTGAATGAAGAATAAGTATTGTGATTTTAAGAAACAAATAATTTATATGCTATCTAACATTTTAATGTGAAAAATTATTGCAAATTATTTTATCAAATTAAAATATCAATTTTACCCAAATGTATTAGAGCCAAGAAAGTGTTGGTCAATCCAATTTATGAACATATTTACAAAGAATATAAAGTACACTCAACTTTACAATAAAGTGATGTTAATTATTTTTTTTTAATTCTTGGAATTCCACGTTAATTTCTGAAAATTTGTCAATATAATATATGAAGTGAATTGGTTACAAAAGTAAAATACATTGGCATCTAACTAGGTGTTCAAGAGCATTTAATAGAGCACAGTATTCATTCTTCATACAAACTTTTGGTAATCTAGACTTAGGACGATAAATCATTAAGATGATAAAAATCATCTCTCTCAGACTGTCAGTCAATATAATTTCAAGTGTTGGGATGCTGGAGGTATTTTTTTAGAAGTCATTAAAATGTATTATTTGAGTTTTTAATTGAAAGTTCTAACAAATGAGAAAATAAAAAATATTTGTCACTTATTTTTATTATATCATAGTTTAAATTAAATTATGCTTTATTAATTGCTATATGATTTCCTCTAAGATAGTGAAATTCTGGCATATAATGGCCATGGTATTAAGAGTGAAAAGACATGAGTCCCATGTTATATCACCAATGCAAACTGTAGTCTGAGAGAAGTGTTAAAGAAAAATGGAGGACACTGTCATGACATATTGCCTGAGAAAGGAAGTGTCTCAAAAGCACCTAAACCATTGCAGTTTTGTACACAAAACTGCAGTTTTATTAAAAAAAAAAAGCTGCCTAAAAAAATTATCCCTGGGGCTGTGGCTGTAGCTCCTTGGCAAAGTGCTTGTCTAGTGCTTGATCCTTAGCACCACATAAAAACAAACAAATAAAATAAAAGCATTGTCCATCTACAGTTACAAAAATAATTAAAAAGGAAAAAAAAAGAAATTATACTGTGTTGATTGAGGTTTTCTCTGGAACAAGGAACTTGGAGCATTAACAATTTAATCTCCATATTTTCCAAATAATTCTTAATCAGTCTATATTTATTATTATAAATATAAAATATGTACTGTTTCCTAATTTTTAATAATAATTTTAATAAATATAAAATATATACTATGCTATATTTAATAAATATAAAATATATACTATTTCCTAATTTTTAAAGGAAGGGAATAGTAGAATTGACACAAGAACTTTCACACCAGTGTTATTTCAAACCCAAGTAGGAAATAACACAGTCAATGGTCAGGAAATTGGAGAGAAACTTTTTGTTGCTTTGTATCATATAGAGAAATACAACATTTAGTGTTCTGATTTCAACCAGTAAATCTCACACAGATACCCACTATTAGCATACAGCCTGACATAGCCTCAATTATTGTAAAAGGATTCCATTTAGAATCTCAACATCATGTATATCCACAAGACTGGGATCCTAATTAGAATAAGATATACTCCATGTTTGTATAAATATGTCAAAATAGAGTCTACTGTCATGTATCTAAAAAGGACAAATAACACACACACACACACACACACACACGAATGTGATCAAGTTCGACAGTGCTCATAGGAGGCACTGTAAATCATCCTGTAGTCTCTCTCTCTCTCTCTCTCTCTCTCTCTCTCTCTCTCTCTCACACACACACACACACACACACACACACATACACACACACAAATGCAGAGATACTTGGTGGGCAAAAGTAGGCATAATAAAAAAAAAGTAGGCATCAGGAAAGATCAAGGGCTTCTCTTACTATCTTTTCTTTCTGTCAGAAAGCAGTAAATTTTGGTTATTTGTCCTCCACATTTTATTCATCTCTCCAAATACTTGGACATAGATTGGTTCTCAGCATTGTGCATCACTTGTGGAAAGAAAGCAAACTGTTGATCATGAAGCATTCACTCTTTTTCTCTGCATGTTTGCATGTTTATCAAGAAAGAATAGTAGTTGGAAAAGGATACATACTCACCCAGACTCTCTGATTTTAACCCATGGAATGTTTGAACAGTATATGACAACAGTCATCTTGCTTAATCCAAGTTTTCCTAATGTTTACAAAGTGCCTTTGTTCCTTACAGTATGAAAGATCACTGGCAGGAGGCTCCTAATGCTCATGTAAATAAATGACTTCCTAGGAGCCCTAAAAGGGGTTGATAATAATCAGTACTGGGTGAGTTAGAATTTAGCCCTTTTTTTTCAGTCTTAAAATTATTCTGTTTTTTAATTAACATCATCATGTGAGTACAAAATGCATCCCTCCCCAACAGGAATATCGTGGATGGTTTAAACTCTTACATTGTTGGAACTTCTATCTGTGCTATAGGCTCTCTGGGATTGATTAGAACATGCTAAACATTCAGTTATTTCTAAGGCTCTGCCATGTAAGCCTATTTTGTCTGATCCTCTTCTTTGTTCTTATTGTTAGTTATGTATCTTTATGGAGAAGGACCATGTTTTAATAGAAAGAGCAGTTGACTTAGAGTCAGGATTCCTAGAGTTCAGTCTGGGTCTGTGATTTACCAGCAATACAAACTTGCATGCCATGAGTGTCATGAAAAATAAGATAATAGTACACTCACTGTACTGATAAGATGATTAACATAACATACCTGAAAGATTTTGGCACAAAAGGAGTGCACAGTACATAGTATGTCAGTTCACTCTGAACTCCTAAACTGCCATTTTTAAATTTTCCAAGGTAAGCAAAAAATAATTTAAATATGTTCATAAATATTCAAGGTATTTTCTTTAGGAAATAATTATATCCCATGTTCTTTTCACTATTTTATTAAAAACTTACCAAATACAATAAATCATTCAGAATTCTTAACTGTTACATCCTCTTTGCTTTCTGAAAATAGCTCTTCCCAACTTTGCTTTAATCTACCTCATTTACACATTAGTGTAGGGTTCTCAGCTTTTCCACATAGAATAAATTACCTGGTTTATTAGGACTACAATCTTCAAAACAAGTAAGACAGTATAGACATAAACATGGATATCTCTAATATTCACATCCTCTAGTATATCATTAAATTTTTCTATTTATGTATTGAAGTATGAACATACTTTATGGCTTCATGCTGAAGTGTGAAGGCAAGAATTAAGTAGCTGAGACTGTTCCTGTTTTTTTATATTTTTTTTTAGATGTTGATGGACCTTTAGTTTATTTATTTATATGCAGTGCTGAGAATTGAATCCAGAGCCTCACAAATGCTAGGCAAGTGCTCTACCACTGAGCCACAACTCCAGCCCCTGTTCCTCTTTTTAGTATTTTTAACCGTAGCTATCTTCTCTTCACATGAGCTGTACTCATGTGTAGAATCCATACAGAAGAATCCTACACCTCCAGATGAATGCTAGTAGTTGGAGTCAGTGGGAGGCAGATAAAAAGTAAAGCTTTTATCTCTAATACAAACTCATGTCATATATTTGAGTTTGTAGTAAGTCAATCTGCCACCTAAGTACTCTCTTACCTCTGGGCTCTAAGTATTTTCAGGGGGGTTACTGGTGCCTCTGGCAGCCAATTTAAGTCCATCTTTGTTTTCTTCTAGGAGACTCTATATTCCCACAAGTGATTTAAAGTTGAATCTTTTAAACTTCCTAATGGTAGCTAATTGTAGAATACTAAGGACAATGAATCAAAGACCTAATCATGTCTTACTCATTAAATAGCATTTTTTTCTTTTTTAATTAATTTTTTTTTCTGATTTTAGAAATAATATATATTCATTGTGGAAAATTGGTTTATTCAGAAAAGGCCAAAGAGAAAAATGAAAGTCATCCATTATTTTAGATATAAGTATTGAAATTTTAGCATATTTTCATGAATATACTTCATATAGTATGAAGCATTATTGATAGCATATTCTACTTGCCATATTATATCCTTGTGGTTAAAATTCATGTATTTTACATATTTTTGATTTTATTTATTATGGTACTGAGGATTGAACCTAGGGGCACCCTACCACTGAGTTATATCCCAACCCCTTTTATTTTTTTTTATTTTGAGACAGGGACTCATTAAGTTGCTGAGGGTGGCCTCAATCTTGTCTTCTCCTACTTCAGTCTCCCAAGTAGCTGGGTTTTGGCTCATGCTATTTTTAAGCAGGGTTTTAATGAATCATATCATTTTAAAATGTATATATATAAAGGAGGAAAACATATGTAATGAGTGGAAGTAAAACAATTTCCTGTTGAATTTCTTGGTACTTTCTACTCGTCTTTAGCATTTTTAAGCTAACTACAAGGTTTGAGAGCATTATTCTTATTTCCTGTTAATAAAAGCTAATTCCCATTATCAGAAATCTTTGTAATGCCCTTTTTATAGAATGTAGAATGAATGCTATACATTTTTGTAGAATGTAAAATGTGCTATACATTTTTATCTTGGTGGTGTGAAATAAGCATAAGGGTGTATTAACCAAAGCTGTGGACATGTATCCTCCAGGGAATGAACAAGAAACTCCTGCCATGGCTCCCTGGCAGCATCCTCTTCCTCTCCTTACTGTCTTTTAACTTCATGCTATGCCACCTCCAGATTTTAATATTTTAATTCTATCCCACTTATATTCTTCTGGCACCTCCACAATCATGTAGGCCTTAATTACGAGAATAATTACTCTAGAGGACTTTAGCTCATTTATACAAATTTCCATATATATGAAAAATGGGAATAGAACCCATAATTTGAAAGAGAAGCAATCAAATACAATTTAGTGGCATTGTATGCATTTCATATTTCCATTATTTCACCTCTGTTCACCTTTAAACTTTAATGGACATACTACCTATGTGGTAGGACCTTTGCTCAATTTTGATGCCAAATACTCATTGTTATACAGATATACAAAAATGATAAACACAAGTCCTTGTCATAAAAATTAGTAGAGAATCATCAATAAGCAGAACACAATCTAAAATGAAACTATTAGAAAAGTCATAGTATTTTTGGAGATTCAAAATATTGCCTCTAAATGTAGCACTTCTGAGAATAAAAGTGAATATTATTAATAAAATAACATCATAACTATTCAAGATTAAGTAGAACATATGTGCAAAGAAAAAAGTAGTGACTTAAAGGAAGAAATTGTTACCATATCTGGTCATGAGAATCAGGAAATATTTGACATAGAATAAGCTCAGTGACAAAGTTTTGGTGTCAGCAAAGATTCCTTTGTATGCTACTTAGGGAAAAGGCAACCTCAAGGTGTATTCTAAAGTAAAACATTTATTAACTCACTTAACAAGAACTCCATAGCTTGATAGTTTCAAGACTCAGAGAGGTCATCAAGGACACAAATCTTTTCCTGTTTTTATTTCCTCTCTTCCTTGGTTATTGCTACTGTGCTGGCAGTGACAGAAATCAAATCCTCATACTAAAAGAGTCAGGAACATAGATGATGTCCCTGCTTATTGCTCTTCTGAAGGGTGAGAAGCATTCCCATAAGTTCCATCGTATTCATTCTCATTCTAATTTTCCAAAACTGGATCATATGCCTATCTAGAGGTAGGCATAAATAACATCAGTCACAAAAGGAAGTAGGATTTACCATAATAGTTTGAAATAAACATGCTTTTTCTGTTCCCACCATTCCTGAGCATAATGCTGATAGTTAAATATAAATCTCGGTTTTGTTATCAAGAAAGAAAAGAGATTTCTATTGTGTAGGCAATTGTGTCACTCAGCATTCTGGCAGGAAACAGATCATATACTCTTTACTCCTCTTTTAATATTGGGTAACTACTGTTATTTTACTTGCACTTTTTTTTAACATTTATTTATTATTTATTATTTTTAATTTTTAATTTGTTTTAATTAGTTATGCATAACAGTACAATGATCTTGACATATCATACATTTGAATCAAATGGGATATAATATCTCATTTTTCTGAGTTTATAGGTTGTAGAATCACATTGGTCATTCATTCATATATATACACACAGTAATAATAATATCTGTTTCATTCTACTATCCTTCCTATCTCCCCAACCCCTCTCCTCCCCTCCCATCACTTCTTTCTACCTAATCTAGGGTAACACTATTCTTTTTTTCTCTCACATCTTCATACATGTATTTTGTACAACAATGAGGGTCTCCTTTCACCATCCATACAATTCCCTTTCCCACCCACCCCTCTTCCCTATGTAGAGGTAATCTTCTTCCCATGCTCTTCCTCTCTTACCCATTTTGAGTCACCCTTCTTATATCAGAGAAGACATTCGGCATTTGTTTTTTTTGGGATTGGCTAACTTCACTTAGAATAATCTGCTCTAATGCCATCCATTACCCTGCCATGATCTTATTATTTTTTAGTGCTGAGCAATATTCCATTGTGTAAATATGCCACATTTTCTTTAATCCATTCATCCATTGAAGGGCATCTAGGTTGGCTCCACAGTCTAGCTATTTGAATTGTACTGCTATAAACATTGATGTGGCTGTATCCCTGTAGTATGCTGTTTTTAGGTCTTTTGGGAGTTGTCCAAGAAGAGGAATAGCTGGGTCAGATGGTGGTCCCATTCCCAGTTTTCCAAGGAATCTCCATACTGCTTTCCAAATTGGTTGTACCAATTTACAGTCCCACCAGCAGTGTATGAATGTACCTTCCCCCCCCCCATCCTCGCCAGCACTTGTTATTTGACTTCATAATAGCTGCCATTCTTACTGGAGTGAGATGGTATCTTAGAGTAGTTTTAATTTGCATTTCTCTGATTGCTAGAGATGATAAACATTTTTTCGTATATTTGTTGATTGATTATGCATCCTATTCTGAGAAGTGTCTGTTCAGGTCCTTGGCCCATTTGTTGATTGTGTTATTTGTTTTTTTGATGTTTAGCTTTTTGAGTTCTTTGTATACCCTAGAGATTAGTGCTCTATCTGATGTGTAAGGGGTAAAAATTTGTTCCCAGGATATAGGCTCCCTATTCACCTCACATATTATTTCTCTTACTGAGAAAAAAAACTTTGTAGTTTGAATTCATTCCATTTGTTGATTCTTGGTTTTAGGTGTCTTATTAAGGAAATTGGGGCATAGCTCCACGTGATGGAGATTAGGGCCTACTTTTTCTTTTATTAGACACAGAGTCTCTGGTTTAATTCCTAGATCCTTGATCCATTTTGAGTTAACTTTTGTGCATGGTGAGAGATAGGGATTCAATTTCATTTTGTTGCATATGGATTTCCAGTTTTCCCAACACCATTTGTTGAAGAGGCTATCCTTTCTCCAGACTTGCACTTTTTTTAACATCATCTTGACTTTGTTGTTAAACTTCCAGTGCTTTAAAAAAATTATGTTTTGTAATTTTCACTTACAGAATTTTCTTTTGGTCCTTTTTATAGTTAGTATTTTTTTTGCTAAGGTTTCTTGTTTGTTTATTCATATGAGCTATTGAAAAAATTTAATGAATAGTTATAATGTCTACTTGAAAATTCTTACCTGTTTTTTGCATCCTTTGAATTATCTCATGATCACTCTTCATTCATTTATTATCTTTTTCTTGAGTATGTCTAGTAATTTTGCATTATATCTTGAATATTGTGAATGGTACATTGTAGTAATTCGGGATATTATTTTTCTTTTATTTTTTAAAGTGTTTTTATTAGTGCATTATAGTTATACATAATATTGGGGAATCACTTGACATACTGATACATTCATTGAATATAAATTTGCTCTATTTCAGTCCTCAATACTTCCTCTTTCCTGCCCTTCCTTGTACACCTTGTTCCCCTTCCTCTGTTCAACTGTTTTTTCTTCTTTTTATTTATTTTTTTAATCATTGCTACATAGATATACATAAATTTGAAATTCACTGGTATATTCACATATGTACGTTTCATAATTTAGTCAATATAATTGAATTTAGTCAAAATAATTGAAATCCTCCCTTTCCATCCCTCTTAAGTCTCCCTATATTCCCTTCCTCTATTCCACTGTGCTCTCTTCTATTTTTATGGGATCCCCTAACCATTCTACCTTTCATATATAAGAGAAAACATGTGACCCTTGATTTTCTGAGCCTTGTTATTTTGCCTAACATGATGTACTCCATTTCCATCTAAAGACGCCACTGAGCCCACACTGGTGCCGAATTAAGCTTGCTATTCCATATCTTCACGTTCCATTTTTCTCTTTCCATTGCTGTATTTTTTTTGTATTTTCTGTAACAATATTATTTCAAGTTCTTCTGGCTTTTAGGAACTGGGTTGAGAAACAGTTCAAATCCCAATTGATTTATCTCCAAATGTGACTAGTTGTTATTCTCTTGCTGCTTAAAAATTCTATCCTTGGGCTGGGGATGTGGCTCAAGCGGTAGCGCGCTCACCTGGCATGCGTGTGGCCTGGGTTCGATCCTTAGCACCACATACAAACAAAGATGTTGTGTCCACCTAGAACTAAAAAATAAATATTAAAAATTCTCTCTCTCTCTCTCTCTCTCTCTCTCTATCTCTCTTGCTCTCTCTTTAAAAAAAATTCTATCCTTATCCTGTATATTAAGTATTTTAAATTATAATGTGTCTCAGGACCTTTTGTGGTCTTGCCTACTTGGGCTTTTATATGACTCTTATATTTGGACTTCTATCATATTCCTAAAGCTTATAAAATATTCAGATGAATGTTTTTGAAAATGTGTATTCCTCAAGTTTGCATATCAGTGCCTTCTTCTATCCAATGATTCTTACATTTGTTCTCCATGATATCTCAGATTTCTTATGTATCTTGGTCATAATCTCTTAACATATTTTATTTATTATTGATTTTTCTGTTTTTTAAATTTTTGTTTATTCTAATTTGTTATAAATGACAGTAGAATGTGACTCAATTAATATTACACAAATAGAGCACAATTTTTCATGTCTCTGGTTGATTCTTGATTTTAATTCTTATGCTATAGGGGTCTTATTAAGGAAGTCAGGGCCTAATCTGACATGATGGAGATTTGGGCCTACTTTTTCTTCTATTAGATGCAGAGTCTCTGGTCTAATTCCTAGGTTCTTGACCCACTTTGAGTTTTGTGGATAGTGAGAGATAGGGGTTTAATTTCATTTTGTTGCATATGGATTTCCAGTTTTCCAAGAACCATTTGTTGAAGAGGCTATCTTTCTCCAATATATGTTTTTGGTGCCTTTGTCTAATATAAGATAACTGTATTTATGTAGGTTTGTCTCTGTGTATGCTATTCTGTGCCATTGGTCTACAAGGCTATATTGGTACCAATACCATGCTTTTTTTGTTATTATTGCTCTGTAGTATAGTTTAAGGCCTGGTATAGTGATGCCACCTGCTTCAGTCTTCTTACTAAGGTTTGCTTTAACTATTCTGGGTCTCTTATTTTTCTAGATGAATTTCGTGATTGCTTTTTCTATTTCTATGAAGAATGTCATTGGGATTTTGACTGGGATTTCATTAAATCTGTATAGTGCTTTTGGTAGTATGGTCATTTTCACAATATTATTTCTGCCTATCCAAGAACAAGGGAGATTCTTCCATCTTCTAAGGTCTTCTTTAATTTCTTTCATTAGCATTCTGTAGTTTTCCTTGTAGAGGTCTTTTACCTCTTTTCTTAAGTTTATTCTCAAGTATTTTATTTTATTTAATTGAGGCTATTGTAAATGGGGTATTTTTCCTCATTTCTCTTTCAAAGGATTTGTAACTGATATACAGAAATGCCTTTGATTTATGGGTGTTGATTTTATATCCTGCTGCTTTGCTGAATTCATTTACTATTCTAGAAGTTTTCTGGTGAAAGTTTTTGGGTCTTCTCTGTATAGAAATTATATCATTGGCAAATAGTGCTAATTTGAGTTCTTTTCCTATACATATCCCTTTAATTTCTTTCATATGTCTAATTGCTCTGGCTAGTGTTTCAAGAACTGTGTTAAAAAGAAGTGGTGAAAGAGAGCATCCCTGTCTTGTTCCAGTTTTTAGAAGGAATGCCTTCAATTTTTCTCCATTTAGAATGATGTTGGCCTGGGGCTTAGCATAGATAGCTTTTATAATGTTGAGATATGTTCCTGTTATCCCTAGTTTTTTCTAATGTTTTGAAAATGAAGGAGTGTTGTATTCTGTTAAATGCTTTTTCTGCATCTATTGAGACAATCATATGGTTCTTATCTTTATGTCTATTGATGTGATGCATTACATTTATTGATTTCTGTATGTTGAACGAACCTTGCATCCCTGAGATGAACCCCACTTGATCATGCTGAACTATCTTTTTGATATGTTTTTGTATTTGATTTGTCAGAATTTTATTGAGAATTTTTGCATCTATGTTCTTTAGATATATTGGTGTGAAGTTTTCTTTTTTTGATGTGTCTTTGTCTGGTTTTGGAATCAGGGTGATATTGGCCTCATAAATGAGTTTGGAAGTGTTCCCTCTTTTTCTATTTCATGAAATAATTTGAGGAGTATTGGTATTAGTTCTTCTTTAAAGGTCTTGTAGAACTCAGCTGTGTATTCATCCTGTGCTTTTCTTGGTTGGTAGGCTTCTGATGGCATCTTCTACTTCATTGCTTGAAATTGATCTGTTTAAATCATGTATATCATTCTAGTTCAGTTTGGGCAAATCATATGAGTGTAGAAATTTGTTGATACCTTCAATATTTTCTATTTTATTGGAATACAAGTTTTCAAAATAATTCCTGATTATATTCTGTATTTCTGTAGTGTGTGTCATAATATTTCCTTTTTCATCACAGATGTTGTAATTTGAGTTTTCTTGCTCCTTCTCTTTATTAGCATGGCTATGGGTTTATCAATTTTATTTATTTTTCAAAGAACCAACTTTTTGTTTTGTCAGTTTTTTTCAATTGTTTCTTTTGTTTAGATTGCATTGATTCAAGTTCTGATTTTAATTATTTCCTGTCCTCTACTGCTTTTGGTGTAGATTTGTTCTTCTTTTTATAGGGCTTTGAGATGTAATGTTAGGTCATTTATTCATTGGGTTTTTCTTCTTTTAAGGAATGAACTCTATGCAATGAACTTTCCTCTTAGTACCATTTTCATGGTGTCCCAGAGATTTTGATATGTTGTATCAGTGTTCTCATTTACTTCTAAGAATTTTTTAATCTCTTCTTTGATGTCTTTTGCAACCCATTGTTCATTAAATAGCATATTATTTAGTTTCCAGGAATGAGAGTAGATTTTAATTTTATTTTGTCATTGATTTCTAATTTCATTCTATTATGGTCTGATAGAATGCAGGGTAGTATCTCTACTTTTTTGTATTTCTAAGGTTTACTTTGTGTCATAATGTGTGGTCTATTTTAGAGAAGGATCCATGTGTTGCTGAGAAGAAGGTGCATTTGCTCATTGATGGATGAGATATTCTATATATATCAGTTAAGTCTAAGTTATTTATTGTATTATTGAGTTCGAGAATTTCTTTCTTCAGCTTTTATTTGGAAGACCTATCCAAGTGGTGAAAGAGGTGTGTTAAAGTCACCCAGAATTATTGTGTTGTGTCTATTTGACTCTTGAACTTGAGAAGAATTTGTTTGATGAATATAGATGCTCCATTGTTTGGTGCATATATGTTTATAATTTTATATCTTGTTGATGTATGGTTACCTTAAGCAGCATGAAATGTCCTTCTTTATCCCTTTTGATTGACTTTGGCTTGCAGTCTATTTTATTTGACATGAGGATGGAAACCCCTGCTTGTTTCCACAGTCCATGTGAGTGGTATGTTTTTTTTCCAACCTTTTACCTTCAGTCTGTGGATGTCTTTTCCTGTGAGATGAGTCTCTTAGAGGCAGCATATTGTTGGGTCTTTATTTTGAATTCAATCTGCCAGTCTGTGTCTTTTGATTAGTGAGTTTAAGCCATTAACATTCAGGATTATTATTGAGACATGATTTGTATTCCTAGTCAGTTTTGTTTATTTTGGGGATTTAACTTGACTTTGTTTCTCCTTTGATTAGTTTTTCCTTCAGTGTAATACCTTCCTCTGCTGACTTTCATTGTTGTTTTTCATTTCTTCCTCATGGAATATCATTTCAATATGAAAAGTAATATCTATAATATCAAGATTAAAATTAGAATTATTTATGAAATCCATGCCCATGTGGGGAGATTTCTAATTGAGTTTTCCTGATTTTATTCTTCTCAGGATTTGAGACATTTAGAAGATAACCACTTCCTGACTTTTCCTCTAACTTTTCTTGGGTTGGGGTTAGTGATCATACCAGCTTACCTCTGATACAGTTCTAGGGAGGATCTTTCCAATCTTTTGTGTGTCTCAGTACCTACTAATTTCTGTTGGGTCAATGGAGACAGTCCCTGATTGTGACTTAGTGGCCAAGTTATTTCCTTTTTTGGAGTACAGGCTTATGTTCCCTTATGAAGAGAAGGTCCATGTTTCCGGGCTGTCACACCCAATGTGGGCTACCTGATGCATATTTTGGAGTCTGCAGGGGATGGAAATTTTAAGGTAGAGGTATTGAAATCTTTTTGATGTGGTGCTGGCTGGTTTGTGGATGGGTGCTATCTCCTCTTGAGTGCAGAGGTCACAGGTTAATGGGCTTATATCTGGGCACACTGAATGGTGGTTGGCTGTGGAATGCTCCTTCATAAGCCTATTTGTGGGGTATACTGCTGTTGTGTATGTGCACAAGGTTCTCTGCTGGCTGTTTGGGGTTATCTTTGGAATTGCCTTCTGTGGATCTGTACCTTTGAATGATAAATGAATTAATGGCAACTCTGGGATTCACAGCTGTGGATCTTCCTAGAGGTGCTGGGGCACTGGAGTTACTTTCTATTGCTGGGGTTTTTTCTCCAGCTAATGCTTATTCATCAGCCCAGGAGACCAAATCTGCATGCCTGGAAGATGCTGCAGCTGCTGGCTGTTTCTATTAGGTGTGAGGGCACAGGACGCAGGGCTGAGGGGTGCCACTGATTGCTGTGAATGCTGTGCATCCATTGCTTCCACAGAGGCTTCTTTAAATTGGCATAGAGCTTAGTGGCTGACTGGTCAGCTGTTCTTTCAGTGCTTCATTTCTGGAGTATGGAGAAGTTGAGGCTTGTTGCCTGGATCCACTCCATCATCTTCTGTTTCTTCAGTATTGCCGCAGTCTGGCTGGGCACAAAATAACCGAGCCGCCACACAGCCTTGTAGGTTCAAAACAGGAACTCCTTAATTCTCCGCACTCCTGCAAATGAACTCCATGCACAAGGCCTTCTTCTTCTTCTTCCCTACCAACTGGAAATCCCTCCTCCCCAAATCCCTCCTCAGGCACTTCCCCAACCAACGTGAACTCCCCAGGAATCCCCTGAGAACTCCAAAGTAGCAGGCCAAAAGGACAGCAGGGGTCTAATATACAATTGAATACACAGCTTAACATAACCATCATCATCTCAATGGCTTGCTGGCATCACCTCTCAACCACTCTGTTCTGGCAAAAATGCCATGTGTCATCCCTACTTGGCTGTGGCCCTCAACAAGTATTTTCATGGTAGCATCTTGTCCTTTGGTTTGTGCAAAGAATCGCTGCAGAGGTACTACTTTTTCATGGTATATTCTTGTGAGCACATTCAAATATTTATATTAAGTTTTTTAAGTGGTAAGAGATAGATAGGGGTCTAGTTTCATTCTTCCATATGTGGCTAGCCAGCACTATTTATCAAAATGATTATCCTGGGGCCAGGGTTGTGGCTCAGTGGCAGAGTGCTTGCCTACATGCATGAGACACTGGGTTCAATCACTGGCACCATATAAAAATAAAAACAAATAAAATAAAGGTATTATGTCCATCTGCAACTAAAAAAAAAAAAAAGAAAAAAGAAATGATTATTCTTTCTTCAGAGCATGTTTTTAGCCTCTGTTTTGAAAATTGTTATGATTTGGACATGAGTTGTCCTTGTGTGAGACAGTGCAAGAAGGTTCAGAGAAATGAATGATCTGACTGTTAAAAGTCTTAACCCAGTTAGTGATTTAATCCCCTCATAGGCATTAACTGAATGGTGGCTGAAGTAGTAGGGTATAGCTGGAGGAGGTGGGAATCAGGGTGTGGCTTTGGTGTATATATTTTATCTGGAGAGTTGAGTCTCTCTCTGCCTCCTGGTCACCATGATGTGAGCTGCTTCCTTTGGCCACCATCTCCTGCCATGATGTTCAGCCTCACCCCAAGCCCAGAGGAATGAAGCTGGCCCTCTGTGGACTAAGGCCTCTGAAACTGTGAGGCCTCAAATAAATTTTTCCTCCTTTAAAATTGTTCTGGTTAGGTCCTTTAGTCACAACAGCAAAAAAGCTGACTAAAACAAAAATCATTTGGCTTCAAATGTGAGGGTTTAATTTTAAGCTCTCTATTCTGTTCTCTTGCTCTCAGTGTCTGCTTTTCTGCCAGTATCATGTTGTTTTTATTACTACAGCTTTGTGATATATTTTGAAGTCAAGTAGTTTAATGTCTCCTGCTTTGTTCTGTTTTGTTTAAGATGGCTGTTGCTTTTATTTTTTATTTTTTTGTGGTACAAAAAAAGTTGCTAGAAATGAGAGTAGAATGGTTGATCATCAGAACCTGGACAGATTAGAGGGATGGGGTGGGGAAAGGTTGATGAGTGGGAAATTAATTATAATTAGATAGAAATGTGTAATTCTGATGTGCTATTGCACAGTAGGATGACTATAGATAGTGGAAAGATATTGTATAATTTAAAAACCTGAAAGAAAAGATTTTAAATATTGTCACTATAATTTACAAACATTTGAGGAGACAGATAAGTGTAACCTGATAGAAAACATTATACAATGTGCCCATGTATTGAAACATCATTTGGTACCTCATAAATATGTACAATTTTTATGTTTTAGTTAAAAATAATAATAAAAAAGAATTCCACCATTCCAGGCTATCATGGGTAATCTCAAAGGGAACAGACTAAAGGTAAGTCTTGCTTAAATGTTCTACCTTGAATTTGTATCAACAGCAAACAATATAGGTTTACTCTGACATTTGAGCCCTAATACTTTCCAGAGAACTAAATGGAGACTCCAGTAGAGAATATAAATCCTTCTTTGCTTTCTTCAAAGAGACTCTTGTAATCCCAGAAGTGATTTAAAGTGATATTTCTCATCTGTGTGGGAAATAGTAGGTCCTAAAAGTTTAATAATACTGTCTCAAAGAACTAATTGTATCTTATTTATTAAGCAATAGCTTATTTTTTAAAAAATAAACTAAATTTTTATAATTCAATAATACATATTAATTGAAGAAAATCTGGGAAATTTGGGAAACCCTAAATGAAGAAATCAAATTCATCCATAATTCCAGACATGGTAACTATTATTAGTTTAATATGTTCATAGGCATATGGTAAATAATAGGAAAAACTATAATTCTCCTATTGTATTTTCAACACAGAACACTCTGTCAACAATTTACTTCTGACATGAGATAACCAGATGTGTATTTTCTCCACATCAAGCAATTTTCTGACTTCACTGGATTGTCCTACAATTTATTTCAATTCTGACACTACCTACGTGGAGTTTGCATCAGATCCCACAGGTAAAGGGCTCAGTGCCACAAGATTGTCCCGTACTTTAGATGCCAAAAGCAAATCTGAGCCTCAGGGACTTCTGACCAACTGGGTGCATGTTGAAAGTTCCTTTTGGTATTATGTTTTTTTGAGTTCTTTATATATCCTGGAGGTTAGTTCTCTATCTGATGTGCATATGGTAAAAATTTGCTTGCATTCAGTAAGCTCTGTCTCTACCTCATTGATTGTTTCTTTGGCTGACTTTTGATTTATTGATTTCTGATTTATCGATGATTAAATATTTTGATTTATTGATTCTTGATTTTATTTCTTGCACTTTAGGAGTCTTGTTAAGGAAATTGGGGCCTAAACTGGCATGATGAAGATTTTGGCCTTTACAGTGGCCACATCAACCTACTTAATTCTTCTGTTCATTGAACATTGTTTAGAGTGAAAAATTCTCAACAGTTGCATTATGAGCCAGTATACTGAGCATGTCTTTGCATATAGTTAACAACTCTGAGAATTGATTTTCAAATTTTATTTATTGAAGAAAGTCATAACATCTTTCATGGCATATGTTGCTTTTCTATGCTGTATTTCTTCCTCAATGACATTTAAAAATATTTTTCACTGACAAAAATGAATCATATTGTCAAATTTTATTCTCTTTTTTTTAACACTACACATAGTGATTCCATTTAATTTCAGAATTTGAAACAAAAAGTATATTTTGTAATATCCATGTAAAAGAATTGAATTTTCATGAGTTAACATTCATTTCAACAGATAGTCAAGGCAAATGTTATTAATTATAATAACATTTAGTTAATAATTATTTCAAGTCAGAATTTATTTTCCTGTTCTAAAGTAAACTATGGTTTTTCTCAGCCATTGAAATTGTTGCATTTCTATTACTTTTTGTGCCAGGCCATTGTGAGCTTAAGTAAAGGAAAGGTTGGATAAGTTTGGGACCTTGTGTATATACTTGAACAGAGACATGGATAAGCAAAATTAAAATGACTGTGCTTATAGTTATGTCTGTTTAGAGGAACCAATGATACCAGAATGATGCTTATGGGATCTGGGACTCTAGTACTGAAGGTCAAAGTAAAGATAATTGGCAATTATCGAGAGCAAAGTATCATTTTGAACCAAGTGTCACAGATTTCTGACATATCTCTCCATTAAATATTGTCCATTCTAATTTCTATCTCTTGATCATTTTACCTGGGTAGTAGTCATTTGCTCTTCCCAGAGAGTGTGAGCTGGAAAAATTATTGCTGGTTTGCAAGTTATACAATTAAATTGTACTAGCTACTTTGTTTTAATTGCTTCTGAGGGACTTTATCCCAAAATTACTAGGAAGTGAACTTTAAATTACTTTGGGGATTAGAAACATTCTCAAAGCAGCAAACACTTTAAGTTGCTTTGGTGTTCCATTGGCTGATCCTTTAAAGGATCCTCTAGTAGTAAAGAAGACTGTGAAGAGCCCCAGCTTTCATCATTACTGGAAGTCGTTTCTGTTTTGCCACTGGTTAATTGGTTTTTCCAATGCCAGCAACTTGATTTTAATGAGAACTGGGAAGTAGATAGTTCTTATTTATTTTGCTGAAATTATTGAAGTGGAAATTATGAGACTAGCAATCTTGTAAAAATGCAGGACTTCTGGTTTTGGCATTTTAATATAGAAACACTCCATATTCCAATGTAATGGGGATACAAATAATTATAGAAAATTGCTACATTAAGAATTTTCTAGTGGCCTACTCCTTACTGTCATAAGTATTGCTAAATATGCAGGGAGAAGACCCCAGCTCTGGTGTTAGAGCAGAGGAAGCTGACATCTGTGCAAAGAGGAGGTAATACACATTTTCTCCTACCTGAAGGTAAAAGAGTAAATCTCTTGTTACTGAAATTTTGTAATTTGTACATTTATGATTGTAGCTTGACACTGGGCACTAGTGTTTTCCTGAGGTCAATTTATTATTCATTGTGTGCATCAGGCAGGACAATATAATGTTTTACAGATACTTCCTGATTGTTACTCAAAGACAGAAAGAAAAATCGTTCTACCTAACAGTGTTTCTTGTTTTGTTTACCAACATGCTGTAGTTAATATTCTTAGGATGTTGCAGGCACTTATAGTTCCCCCAAATTAAAAACAACCAAAAGTCCTTTTTCAAAAAATACGTCTTCTTTTCTATTTGTCCTTTGAGCTCCAAAACTCTTCTGAAACTGAGGTTAAATTACCTTTGGAGCAGGATTTACATATGCTGCTTTGCTTTAATAACTGAAGAGCAGTCATTTTTGTTAAGGATATCATATTGGTTATTCAGAAAAAATTGTTATGACATACATGATTTTTAAAATGGTCAAATGCTTGTTGGCCAATGTTATTTGATACATTTTAGATTTATTCTGAATTATTTGGTCAAAATACTAATGTGACATTACATTAAAGTAATTTTAAATTCATAATGCAAATGAGTTGCATAATTCTAACCCAGTTGCATGTATTCTTAATCTATTCTCTAAGAAGGACATTTAATTTAGAGCTAAACCTCTTTTATGAGATATGAAAGTCTAACTGATCTTAACTTCAAGGATAGTAATGTATTCTTGTGTTATTTGTATATTCAATTATAGGTCTTTATTGCCCATGAGGGAATCCACTTAAGAAGGTAAACAGTTCTTACAGACACTCCTGCAGCAGATCACATGCATTCTAGCTGGTATAGAATTCCTGTCGGTGAAAGAAAATATTAACATGGGAAAATACAATCAATCTTCTGTGACAGAATTTGTCCTGCTGGGGCTTACAGGTTACCCAGAGCTTGAGGCCATTTACTTTGTGCTGGTCCTTTGCATGTATCTGATGATCCTGTTGGGAAATGGAGTCATCATCACTGTTAGTGTCTGTGACTCCCACTTGCACACCCCCATGTACTTTTTCCTCAGTAACTTGTCATTCTTGGACATCTGCTACACTAGTTCTTCTATTCCCTTATTTCTCAGCAGCTTCTTAACTTCAAAGAAAACCATCTCCTTCTCTGGATGTGGAGTGCAAATGTTTCTCTCCTTTGCTATGGGAGCCACAGAGTGTGTCCTTTTAAGTATGATGGCATTTGATCGCTATGTGGCCATCTGTAACCCTCTGAGATACCCCATCGTTATGAGCAAGACTTCTTATGTGCCCATGGCTGCTGGGTCCTGGATCGCAGGGGCTGTCAATTCTGTGTTGCAGACTTCGCTTGCAATGAAGCTTCCTTTCTGTGGTGATAATGTCATTAATCATTTTACTTGTGAAATCTTGGCGGTCTTAAAATTGGCCTGTGCTGATATATCCATTAATATTATTAGCATGGTTGTTGCTAATGTGATTTTTCTTGTGGCCCCAGTACTTTTTATTTTTATATCATATGTTTTCATTCTCTCCACCATCCTGAGGATTCCTTCTGCAGAGGGAAAACAGAAGGCCTTTTCCACGTGCTCCGCCCACCTAACAGTGGTTATTATATTCTATGGGACCATCCTCTTCCTGTATGCAAAACCCAAGGCTAAAGACTCTTCAGGGGCTGACAAAGAACAAGTCACAGACAAAATCATTTCACTCTTCTATGGAGTGGTAACACCCATGCTCAATCCCCTCATCTATAGTTTGAGGAACAAAGATGTGAAGGCAGCTGTGAAGAATATACTGTGTCGCAAACCTTTTTTGCAAGGAATGTAAATGCTACTCTATTTTTTTATTGTTTTACTCTAAATGCAAGGGTAGTTTTTACTTGGTGGTTCGAAAATAAATATAAGGACTAGTGGTGCCACTAATTTTTCAAATTCTTAATTTTTTGTGCCTGATATTTAAATGAAAGAGAAATGTAGGGATAACCTTTTCCCTTCACAATAGGTTGAAGAAGAGGAGAGACAGAAATTTATGAATAAAAAATTCTCATCCAAATCTCCCTCTTTCTCATGGATAATGAAGTTTAGTTTAACTCTGAAATGATGAGTTCTATAATCTTATGTAAAGGGAAATAACATTTTAATAACTTAATCTCTTCTATGTGAATCAGTTTTATAGTCACGTCATTCTTAGAAAATCTAGTAGGAAGGGTCTTGTTAAGGGTCAGAGTACTATATAAATTCAAAATAAAGTGACCCATAATGAGATAGATATGGTCATATAGAGGGGATGGAGGAACACTTGGGTATTGGGTACCTTGACTGGACATATGTCATTTTCATTGAAAAATATGAAGCTATATCCCCTAGGTCTGATTTCCTTTTGGTTACTATCTGGCAAGCACCCCACCTACCATGAAAAGACACCTGGGGCAATGTCACCTTTTGTTTATCCAGCTGACAGTGAGTTTTGGTCTATCTTGTGTTTAAGTCAGTGAGCAGTGGTATCTTCAAATAAGAAATATTGTTATTATCTTTTAACATTGTTATTGTTTAATGGCTGAAAAATTAGTTTCTAAAGAATTTGACAAGGTTCTCTAAGAACACAATAGTAATTTACTAATGATAATTTAGTATAGTTTAACAAATTAGCTATTTCTGCAGTTACATGAATTTCCTGTAGAATAGGAGCTTTCCTTTCATTCATTCAGTTATTTGTTACTTATTTAATCAACAAGTATTTATTGATACCTGTATTGTCTCAGGCACTGTTCTAACTATTGAAAAAAATAACACAACTAAACAACCTGGAAAAACAAAAATACAGAACATGAGGAAGACTTTTTTTTGTTTTTGTTTTTTGGAATATAGACTAACATTAATTAGGGACAAAAATATAAAAAAAAAATTACTTCTCCCCAGTTGGTCTTGGGTCTTGGTTGGGCTGAGCAGAGTAATGGGTAGACTTGGAGCGATTAATTAATTAATTTATCAAACCCATTGAGTTACACTCCCAGCCCTACTGGGAGTAATTTAAACGTGGTCATATGCTATCTTCATATGAAAGTATTTGAACCATCTTTGAGAAAGAAAGAAAGGGGTTCAGTGAGAAAGAGGGGGCAGTGGAGTAAGGAAGAAAGCAGTGCATACTAGAGATTTCAAAGACAGAGAATGAGATACTGCAAAAATGGAATTAGGGAAAAAGGAAAATAACAACTAAATAGAATTTTGGGGAAGTTTAGATGCTGGTTTTGTGTGGCACTACCTCATTGAGTCTTAGTAATCTCAATAAAGATGAACAATATTCTTTAAGACATTTTGTGATGGATTCAGTTTCTTTTTGCAGTTTTAACATTCTAAGACTGGCTATAGATGAGCATAATTTGGGTATGTAACAGACTTAAGGGGTGATGGTGGTGGTGGTGGAGATTCTCAACTACAGTGTAGCATGTGAAGAGTTTTTGAAGGGAGTATGTAAAATTTCCCTTGAAGTGGGGGTGGTGTCCCAGGAAGGAAAGGGCGACTTATGCTTAGCTGAGTTGGGAAATATCTCAAAAGACATTTCAGAAGGACAAGAACGTAAAAGAGAAATTGTTATAAAGCATCAGAACAGTTGTTTTGCCTCATATGCATGCTGACATTTCTCTGAAGGAGAATTAATACGTTGATTCTGAATTTTGTTTTTGAATCAGGATTTTTCATGTGCTGCAAACTGAATTTCCTTCGAAAGAAACATTTACTCCAAAGTATTTTTAGAGTACAACATTTTCTAAAAGGTCAACCTACAATATTTGGAATTATTTTAAAGATTTTTATTAAATTTTGAATATGAGTTTGTAGTAACATTGGGGCAAAATACAAACCAAGAAGAGTGATGATATATTAAGCAACAATAGCATATATTGCACTTCATTAGCCACCCAAAGTCAAGATTTTATGAAGAGAAAATATTTAGAATAAATTTACATATTTGCTTATGAATGAGAGTCAGTGATTTTTATATATATATATATATTTTTTGCCAATTGATTATCAGAGAATATTGTACACTTCTATGCTTTTTGTCTTGCCCAGACCAGATGACTTTTTCAGTTTGTTTTAGTCAGTCTTTTCTTACCTGTTTCCTCCTATGTTTTAAGGTAAGCTGATATTTTACCAACAGTGTTTGGAATTGTGATTTTGGGGATGGAATGATATATAATATCCACTTTTCTTATTTCAAATACCTGGACTTGTATTTTTACTATCCTTTTTCAATTTTAATTAATTAGTTCATTCAACAGTTAATTACCGTCAACCATTTATTTAACTTGGCATTGGACTTTATATAATGAACACTTAGCCATGGTTCTGACATTGAGATTTCAGAAGCTAACAAATGGTTATAGCATAAAAGAAAAACCATGGTAGTAAAGGTAAGGGTCAGAGCAGCACAGAGTAAGGAATAACCAACTCGAGGGCAATATTAGAAGGCTTTGCAGAGATTGTGACATTCTACCTGTCCCTTCTGACATTGCTAAGATTTCACTAGGGAAGGAAAGTGACAATACAGAGGAAATAGCATTTGTTATTATTGTCCTTAGGTGTGAAAGAACGTGGAGTAATTATAAAACTACATGGTGAATGAACACAGTATGTGTGAAAGTAATGGGAACAAACATGGTCATGAAAAGAAGATGAAATACCTAGCCAGAAACATAAATTGGAACTAGATAAAGTCCCTGGGTAAAATATAAAAATAATGGTAAATAAGTTAATGTATCAAAGATTTTCCAAATGGAAGAGGCCAACAAATATAATTTGCTCAGAAGCCATATGTGTTGGATTTTCTTGGATAAGATTAATTTCACTTTTTTAAATCTTGACCTTGTAAGTTTACTTGTTTGTACTACTTAGACAACTTATTTCTACATTTTGTGAGATCATTTTCATAAAGTGATGTAGTTAGATTAATACTAAAATTTCTAACTCTAGCATTGTTTCCACACATATCTTCCTTTCTTTGCTCTGCTTGTATTTAAAATTTTGCCTCAAAATATGTCAGCTTATTTTATTTATGAACTCAAAGGTGTCAGTTTCTCATCATTTCTTCCAGCACCAGTGTCCACTCATCAATTTTCTTCATATATTCAAGCACCTTATTCCTTAGGTTACAGATAATAGAATTGAACATGAGGGTAACTACACAATAGACCAAGTCTATTAGTTTGTCTGAAAGAGATTTTTGTATGTTTGCTTCATTTACATAAAACATATTTCATAAAACACAATCTCCTCTCTCATGTGGACTGAGCATGCAGAAGAAACCTTTTTACTTCTTCCAGCTGAATTGATTTCAGTATAGCATGGGTGGTAAAAATATAGAAAGCAGAAATTAGCAGTAATGGAGTAACTGAAAACATTCCATTGCCCAACACATACTATCGTTCTAGGAAATATGTATGCACACTACTTTCATTAAAGATACTATTTCAGAAAAATGATCAATGAATGACATTTCTTCCACAAAAGGACATTTGTAATGTTAGTACATTTATGCCAGTTTGTTGAAAAAGCCTAATCCATGAAGAAAAGCTGCCTTCTAAATACAAGGACTCTTATTTATGATGATGGGAAAACTTAGATATTTGCTGATGGACACATAGAAGTCATACGCCATCACTGCCAGAAGCACAGTATGAACCCCATGAACTGGAAACAGACACTTACGTATTACATCCCGTGAAAGAGTCTTTTTCTCTGATAAGAAGTTTATCAGTATTGCAGAGACAACAGGGATGAAACCTAGATGTTCAGAAAGGAGGGGTTATATACTTAGGTAGGAGGAAGTAGAAAACCTAGATGCTGTTCCAGGGAAGGATTATATGATTCCAGTTACATCACTAAACATATGACAGAAAAAAAATTTTTATTTAATTCTGGGTATTCAGAAAGACCTCACAGGATGAACTCAATTTCAATCGTCCAATTTTTTTTTCATTTTATTTTTCAAATCCAGAGTAATTCAGAAAAGGAAACAGTGTGTGAATTAAATGAGTGATTCCATATCATGTGAATTGGTAATTGAAGTAGGAGGTCAGTCCTACAACTATGCTATCACTACCTGGAACAGTGATAAAAACAGAGAGATTAGTTCATGAGGTTCTCCTAACTTATGAAGCAATTGAGCTGCTTTTGTAGCTTGCTAAATGTACAACTTCTGTATTCTATTTTCGGAGACTGTGATGCATGAGATTTAAAGGAGGGAAGAACCCTTTGTATTTTTATTTTATGCTTTTGTTGGTGCATTTTAGTTATAAATAATAGTGGGATTTATTGTAATATATTTGTACATGCACATAACATAATTTGGTCAATTTCACTTCCCAGTACCCCTTTTTTCCCTCTCACCTTCCATTCCCTCAATTACCTTCCTTTATTATCTGTTTTTGTTGATTTGGTTGATCCACAAATTCCACTTTGAGAATAAATATTTTAGAGAAGGCAGGTCTGCTGCAGTCTGGCTGGGCACAAAATAACCAAGCCACCACAAAAGCCTTGTAGATTCAAACAGCAACTCTTTATTCCCGAACTCTCACCGGCACTCTACACGCACGTTCTGGGAAAATACACTCCCTCCACTGGGCTCTGCATACCAATACTCTCAGAACCCCGCAAGAACTCAACGGGAACTCTAGGAGTGGGCGCCTGAGGCAGCAGGATATGCCCTAATCCCAGCAGGATCCGCCCTAAACCTGGAGCCACCCTATTCCAGCAGGATCCACCCTAAACCCAGAGCCACCCTAATCCCTGAGCAGGGTCACCTTTCAACCCAAAAATGCCATGCGTCATCCCTACTTGGCTATGGCTCTCAGCATCTCCCCCGTTCTGTTTAAATAAACAACAAGCAATGTGGCTTAGGGACCGTGCCTGTTAGGTTGTCCAATTCAACATATGGTCCTTACCCGTCATCGGATGAGCTGACCTCTAGGCATCAGCCTCCTGTCTTAGGTTGGTACCACTGCAGTTGGATCATACCCGTCACTGACTACCGGTCCAGCATACAGCCATACTTGTGGATAGGCCTATGCACCAGTGCGGGGGTGAGGTTCTTTGCCTCACCTCTGTTGGCCCCCAAATTTGGCCTTGGTGCCAGTGGGGGGGTGAGGTTCTTTGCCTCACCTCTGTTGGCCCCCAAATTTTAGACCATCACTAGCAGAAGGGAGGAGGATACAGAAATGCCACGACACCAAGCCATTGACGGCTCCTTTGGAAAAATTGTATCACTGGTGACACCATCAGCAAAGATAGGCCAGCACTACCACAATTTGCTGCACCAACAGATAGTTCACAAAGCATACAAGTGATACATAGTCCAGGCAAGTTCTGCAAGCAGTTCAAAGCGGAGGAATCTATCAATATGTCCATTTCCTCCCAAAGTAAATCAACTCCTTGATTGAGCATTACTTGTTGAGTTATTATTCACTGATGCATCAGTTTATACAGTTTACTGTGATAACTATCATAGAAGCTGTAGTTTGGTTTTATCTTTGTCTTCACCGGCACTGGGATGAAGATAGGAATTCTGGCGATGATGCTAAAACGAAATTATGTAACATTCCAACAGGTACTAAGAAAACAATTTTCTGAACAATTTACATTATCCTGAACAGAATTATTAAATATAATGAAAAGGAAAGGTGAAAGTAAACAAACAGATCTGTTAACCTCCTTATTTGTACACATATTAAAACAATCCTCAACAGCTGTTTACCCAATTTAAATTAAACCATTAAAATCATGTGAAATAAAAAATATTCGGATCCATTTTTCATGAGCGCTCCTCATATATGATATATGGACATACGCACATACAGACATACAACACAAAACACAAGTGTGCACAGAAACGTACAACACATAAGACAATAGTAAAGTCCTTGTAGCTTTACACAGGTGAAATCTCTATTGCAATGTTTAAAAACTCCATAGTCAAAAAATAAAACTGATCAGAAAAACATTAACCTAGGTCTGTATGAGCTCAAAAAATAAAATAGAACTTTATGATGTGGAAAAATGCAATAATAAAATAGATATTGAAAAAAGCATCCTGGTTAATCACTGTCACAGATGTAAGAATAGCCAAGCTGGAGCTCTGGATATCAGCTGTTATGGATTTGAGTCAAATCATCTCCTTTTTGGTCTGTAGAAATCACTTTGGTTAGTCTCTCTGGAATCCAAATTGGCTGCTGTTCTCCCTGTGGAAACACACAAACAGAACCCCGACTCCAGACAATCACTGGGTCAGGACCTTTCCATTGTCCTGTTAGAATATCTTTCTAAAGTACCTTAGGCTTATGTACATTTTTTGGACACATATGCCTTTCCGCAGCACTGAGCCCTGATGAATCCAAATTTAAAAGTTTAGAGTAAAAAGGGTTATTTTAAGTTTATCTTTGGGGGATATATACCCCTTCCCAATTCCCTCTTTTTGCTTTAATAAGTACATTTTAATAGTTTGACGAGCTCTTTCAACTATGCTTTGTCCCTGTGGATTGTATGGGATTCCTGTTAAGTAAAACATTAACTGATTTTTCTTCAGGGATGATGTTCCAAAATATCCTATATGCATCCTTTGGAAATTTAAAGATCCTTTTAAATTTAAGTCTTCCAAAAGCATTTTGCCTTAGTTTTTAGAATTACTTTAGTCCTTTTAATTTTTTGATGTGGTTTTAAACCAAATTCCTTCTAGTTTAATGTTTTCTAAATTGGCTCTTGTCTGCAAATTTTAACACCCTCATCTGAGACTTCTAATTTCTGCACCACCAGAAATTAAAGTTGATGGGCTTCTTGAAAAAAAATACTAATAATCTCCTTGGTCTTCTATTTTATCCAGTATTTGACTTTAAACTTCTCTCTTCTACCTTTTTCTGTCTTGAATATCAGTATCTAATAGTTGTCTTAGCTTTTTGCATTTTTTATCTGAAATACCTTTATTTGACATTTTTAACCATTTTTTATCTTGTTTCTATCTTCTAGTTTTCTTTTAAGGTTTTTACATTCACCCTTAGTTGCTTTTTTTCCTCCTAGTTTTTTTTGTTTGTTTCCTATTTTGTGGGTCTAAAATTCTTGTCTTCCTACATCTTTTTTATCTTCCTACATCTTCTCTTTTTTTTCACCTTTCTGTACTTCTGTCTTCAAAGTTTTTCACTTCAAATTTCTAATATTCTTTCTTCAAATTGCTTTTATCCTATTATCTTCCCATTTTCATGTTTTTTTTTAAGTAATGCTTTTAGGATTAACTAGGCTTTGAATGACACAATCTTTCCTCCGTCATGAAGGCATCTTAACCACCTTCAATTTAACCTTTTAAAGCCTTTTGTAACTTACTTAGACATTTTACAACTTTTTACTTTACCACACAAAGATTATCTCATCTAGAAACATTTCTTTTTCTTTTAACCTTCCATATTAAAATATATTTCCACATCTTGAATCTTTTAATATCTCTTTTCTAGCCATTAACCCTTTTTATAAATTCACATTCTGAAACAACTCTTATAAAATTTCTGATTTGGACAAATTACTAAAAAGGATTATTTTAAGTTTATCTTTGGGGGATATATACCCCTTTCCAATTCCCTCTTTTTGCTTTAATAAGTACATTTTAATAGTTTGATGAGCTCTTTTAACTATGATTTGTCCCTGGATTGTATGGGATTTTTGTTTTGTGAGTAAAGCAATTTTTTTTCTGCCATGAAGGTATCTTGACCACCTTCATTTAACCTTTTAAAGCCTTCCAATTATCATCTATACTGCACTTTTAAATGTACTTTTTCACCACCTACAGCTTCACTCTTTTAAACGAGGCTTAGATTCTGTTTAAATCGCTTTAATGTTAGTTTACATGGCTGCCCTTCAACTAAAGGCTTTTTTTTTTTTACTCCATTAAGAATCTTTGTCTCAATCTGCCATGTACAAATACCTTTTTCTTCTTTCTTCCTTTCTCAACCTTTTAAAGTAAGTCTAGTTTCCTCAAAATCTTTTTAAATGGCATTTTACAACTTTTTACTTTACCACACAGAGATTATCTCATCGAGAAACATTTCTTTTTTTTAACCTTTATATTAAAATATATTTCCACATCTTGAATCGTTTTTAGCCGTTAATCCTTTTTAAAAATTTACATTGTGAAACAACCCTTATAAAATTTCTGAATTTAGATAAATTACTCTAAATATTTTCATTTTTTTATGGTACTATAATACTATAATTGAAACCCAACTGAAACTTCTTCTACTCTTTGTATATAAATTATACCTGATAGAATCTTAACTCTTAGTAACCTTGTTTCAGCAAAGATACAGACACAAAGCAATATTAAACATTTTTCCATTCACCAATTTATGAAAACACACATAATGTTTAAATATATTACCTTATTTAATAAGTAAAGAGTACTTGATTTTATATTTAGTGGTTGATATTTTAACACTTTAGCTTTGTAAATTAATCAAATGTCTGTAAAAACCAAGATCTTAGACAAATGTAGTAAACAGAACTAGCCATCTCTTTCTTGTTGAAGAAAAATCCTTCTACAGGATACCATGATGGTCCCATTGATATACTTAATAACTCGTCTTTAAAAAGCCAAGGGCTACATTTTTGTATTGTATCAACATATGCCCTTATTGTTCTTGGTCTTACTGGGGTGCCTCCTTCCTCTCACAATTTCTCTTCCTCGGAGGCGAACAACTTCAAACCTTGAGTCAACCATTTTCCCCAGTTTGCCTGAGAAAGTTCTAGGGACAGGCAACTTGAAATATAAACAAAATAAATCAAAACAAGAACACATTGTTTTTTGAAATGGTCACCCATTCTTTCGCTCTTCCTCAGGGACGAGCAATTTCACTTACCTCCAAGCTTCAGGCGTTCCCCGTACGGGCCACCAAATGCTGCAGTCTGGCTGGGCACAAAATAACCAAGCCACCACAAAAGCCTTGTAGATTCAAACAGCAAATCTTTATTCCCGAACTCTCACTGGCACTCTACACGCATGTTCTGGGAAAATACACTCCCTCCACCGGGCTCTGCATACCAATACACTCAGAACCCCGCGAGAACTCAACGGGAACTCTAGGAGTGGGCGCCTGAGGCAGCAGGATATGCCCTAATCCCAGCAGGATCCGCCCTAAACCTGGAGCCACCCTATTCCAGCAGGATCCACCCTAAACCCGGAGCCACCCTAATCCTTGAGCAGGGTCACCTTTCAACCCCAAAATGCCATGCATCATTCCTACTTGGCTATGGCTCTCAGCACATGTCTTAATATGTTAAAAATATTTACTTTATTCTATATCATACCAATCATTAACAATACCATTGATTTAGGGGTTTATAGTTTACAATATTTTCATGTTTTACTCATTTTATCAACCCTGTAATTCTGTGAAGAAAATGAAATCCAGAGAGGTGAAGTTTACTTAAAATCATAGTGAGTAGGCTGTTATTAAAATTGCTTTTTCTGATTTTAAATCTTGTGTATTTTTTAGTGCATTGTAGTTATACATAATAATATGCTTAATTTTGACATATTCATAAATGCATATAACAGTTTTCTCCATTTAATACCTGGTACCACCCCATTTCTTCCCATCCTCCCTTACCCTGATCCCCTTCTTCTACTCTACTTATTTATAATTGATGCATTATAGTTCTATATAAAATTATAATGAATTGTGGTATATGCATGCACTTTTTATAATCTAGTTAACTTAATTTTCCCCCTTTTCCTCTCCTTCTCCTTTCCCCTTAGTCCTTCCTTCTACTCTATTGATTTTCCTTCTGTTTTCATGAGGTTTATCTTTTTAAACTCCTTTTTTCCCCCTCTAACTTTTGCATAGGAGATAAAACATTTGACCATTGATCTTCTGAGTCTGGCTTATTTCACTTACCATAATGTTCTACATTTTCATCCATTTAACAGAAAATGTCATAATTTCATTCCTTTTTATGGTAGAATAGAACACCATTGTGTATATACAATAAATTTCCTTTATCCATTCATCGACTGATGGCCACTTAAGCTGATTCCATAACTTGGCTATTGTGGATTGTGCTGCTATAAATGTTGGTATGTATGTATCACTATATTATGCTGATTTGAATTATTGTGGATAAATACCAAGGGGTAGAATAACTAGGTTGCTGCCCCTGACCTGCACAGACAGCTGAACTAAGGTCGCTCGTGTGAATTTCCAGGGACACCAAATAAAACACAGACACACACTTTACCTTTAAACAAGCTTCAGGACGGCTTCTCTGCTCTTGGCCTCAGGCTCCCCAAATGGGAGAGCAAGAGAAAGTCATGAGAGGCTGGCAAGAGACAGTGAGCACATTTGGAAGTGGGCTTTTATTGGGAGCACCCTTGTTCTTAGAAAGTTTCATCCAAAAAAAGGCCAGAGGGGCAGGGTTACAAGGGACAAGTGAGTGTAATTCAGCCCAAGGGGCATTGCCTACATCTGAAGACACACCCTCAACTTCCTGAACCAGGACAATGTCCAGATGACTATGAAATGTAGTGCTGGTCAAAGCCTCTGGCCTCAGGACGGAAGGCACAAGTCATTCAGAGTGGCTCCCCACACTAGGTCATATAGTGGTTCCATTCCTAGTTTTTTGAGAAATCGCTCTATTACTTTCTAAAGTGGTTGTAATAATTTGCAGTCCCATTGACACTGTGTAAGTGTACTTTCCATGCACCCCTGATCCTTGACAGCAATTGTCATTATTCATCTTCTTCATGAATGTCATTCTAACTCAAGTGAGTTGAAACCTTAGTGTAGGTTTGATCTGTATCTCCCTAATTGCCTAGGATGTTGAAGATGTTTTCACATATTTGTTGGCCATTTATATTTCTTCTTTTGAGAAATATCTCTTTAGATCTTTCACTCATTTATTGAGTCGATTATTTATTTTGAGTTCTTTTTATATTCTGCTTATTAATTCCCTATTGGAAAAGTAGCTGGCAAAGATTTTCTCCCATTCTGTAGGTTCTCTTTTCATGCTCTTTTTCCTTTGCTGTGGAGAAGCTTTTTGTTTTAATGCATGCATTTTTTATTATTAGACTTTATTGTTATCCAACAATTATGGATGGTGCCTAAGGGCTGGGAATCAGGCATCTTTTAAAATAATATTCTCCAGGTGATTCTAAAGGGCAACCCAGGGAAAAAAACATGGATATGCTTGAGTGATTCTTAAACTTTAAAATTTCTAGCAATCACTTGGGGAATCTTTGAAAATAATTCTGATTCAGTGGGTCTGATGTCAGTCCTGAGATCTTCATTTATTAACATGCTCCTGGGTGATGTTGATGCTGCTTGTCTTCAGAACACGATTGCGTAGCAAGGCCTTTCAGACCATCTGTCTCCTATGTCTTGGAAAGCATCATTGGTATGTTATGTGGATGGCAATTTGTATTCCAAGTGAAAGAACATTCTGGTGACACTTGGAGGTGAGACTACTGTGTGGTTTATTTTGGTTTTGTGTTGCTAGATTCAAGGAATAGAAGCAATCACATTGCTTTCCATGGAGCCTGCATTCTGTTCCTGTCCAAGAAAGTCATTCTTTGTGCACTTGATGAATTGTAGTTAGAGCCATCATTTTCCTAAGGAAGGAATTTTGGTTTGGCTCAAGTACCTGAGATGTGCACCCACCAGTAAGGAGCAAATGATTTTAGTCTTTAAAAACTTAATTGGTAAATGTTAGCAGTTGACCTTCCTGTTTATAGTAAATGAATCATAGAATTGTATTCTACCTCTGCTACAAAATATAGTCCTAGATAAATAAATTAACTCATTCAATGGATGATTAATGAATCAGAATCTTCAGACAATAGTTTTGGTTATTATGTAGGATTTGCTATGTTGGTCATTTGTTGGCAGGTTATGCTACTCCCTAATTAAATCATGGTCCACATAAAAGATGATTTCTTATCCTAGTGGTTCTTGAAAGGACTCTTATCTAATTTAAGTTTTATTTAACTATTCAGGCTTTATAAACAGAGCAGTGAAGAATGGAAAGGCCAAGATTCACTCCTATTTGGTACTGTTTGTGACTGGAATTTGATTGACTGTAAGTCACAACCAGCCTACTATTAGTGTACCCAAAACACTGAGGCTTTGAATGAGCATCAATAGTTAGGTTTGTACTGAAGCTAATAAGAGAAGGTATGAGTCACGTGGGATTTCTTTTCATGTAATTTCTCCAGAATGTTTGGTCCTATTTACTTTCAGACAATAAACAATTATTTTATGCTGATAAGGTTGTACATTTGGCACTCTAACATCCTTGAAGTAATTGCTGCCAAAAGATTTTACTTGAAAACATCCCTATGGGATCCACCCATCTCTTTAGGTGCTTTTCAGAAAAAGATAATTAATTGCACAGAGGCCATTAACTGTATTTCTTTTGCAATGCTAGAATAACTCTGTTAAAAACCAATTGATTGATTCCAAATGTTTGACCTTTCAAAAGAGCATAGTGTTGAATATCTTTTTGCTAGAAACCTTCTCTACATTTATGTTTACTTCTCTAAGTTGGAGTCACAAAATTTGTTTGGATAAAGAGAACAAAAAAATATTAGACTAGGGATAGTTACTAATAAATGATTTCACATAGGCTTTAGGGTATTGGATAACTTGGCTATCATTACATGTTACCCTTCTATAATCATTTGATGATGGAGAATTATGAAATTGTCATAGTACATTCACTTAATGGACTATTTGTAATTACTAAATAGATTTTTTGAAGAATTTATATCATTGAAAAAATACTTATACTAGTATAGTTAAATAAAAGAAAGACAAAAACAGAATTCTGCATTTTTATCCAGAACAAGATTTATCAAAAAAATTACCATGGTATCTTTTCTAAAATTTCCTAACTTTGAAAATTAACACAGACACATTTAGATAGAACAAAACAATTCCACATAAAAGAAACAAATGAAGATGATACCTAATTACATTAGAAAAATTGATTCAGTAAATAACGTAAAAACCTTAATATAAATGATTAGGCAATTTCTTCACATTTGTGTATGTTACACACTGAGGCTGTGTTGCACTTCATGCTCATTGATGTTTCCCACATCCTAGATTGTGGCAGAAAGGATAGTATACTTTAAAATACTTGTTATCGAGGGGCAAATTTGCTTTATAAAATTATCACCTGTGTCTAGCTTAAATGAGAGATTGATAAAAGTATAAGTTTTATTTAACTATTGAGGCTTTATAAACAGAGCAGTGAAAACTGGATAGGCCAGGTTTCACTCCTATTTGGTACTGATAAAAGAACAATTAAAACTTTGCCAAAAAACTTGATTTTTAAAAGTAAAATAGATTCTAAAAAAGAAAACCACAATAATTGGTTGTTGTTCTGTTCCTAAAAAGAAAGCTCAGCCATAAGGTGGAGAGACTTGAGAAGATGGCCAGGAATCAATTCGTGTGATCAGGTTGATCAATAAACATTACAAACAATGAGGAACATTCAGTTTTAACTTATTTCTTCTTATGTGCTGTGATTTTAGTGTTTTGTGGTTAACAAATTATATTCATTATTTGAGTGGAGTAATTCAATGAAGGGGGATCATTACTGCAGGAGTAGAGATCAGATGGCCAAGGGGCGCAGAGTGTCTGGAACTTACACATATTTACCATTGCCAATGTATTAAATATTAATTATGCCAATGTGATTAATATAGGTGATACATATATCCCATTAGGTAAATTTTTTGGAATACCCAATTAGAATGAAGTTACAAATTACCTTTTAAAACACTATAAAAAACTGAATAGCTTGATATCTTTTAGGTTTCCTTCATACAGTTCAAAAATTTCTTAATTTGTTGTGAATTTCAAAATGCCACCTACATTTACAATCTGTTTCAGAGCCAAATATTATTAGTATAGTAAAACCATTTTCTTCTTTTACTGATTTATCAAATATGACTTAGGTACAGCTAGGTGTGGTGGCACACACCTGTAATCACAGAGGTTGGGAGGCTAAAGCAAGGGAGGATTGTGAGTTCAAAGCCAGCCTCAGCAAAAACAAGGCACTAAACAAATCAATGAGACCCTGTCTCCAAATAAAATACAAAAGAGGACTGAGGATGTGGCTCAGTGGTCAAGTTCATTCCATGAAAACCAAAGGGGGAATATACAATATGAACTCTCTCTATATATATGTATATATTATATATATGTAAAAAATTAAATAAATTAACATATATAAAAATTTTATGACAATGCATAAAATATGTAAGATATTATTATTATTAATAACCAAGAATTAATAAAGAATTCATGTAGCCTAATAACTTCCATTTACCAATAGGACATAATAAGATAGATGAACAAATTCATTTGGAATAAGAATCTGAGGAGTATATAGAAACTTGGGAATGGGGTAATGAATGTCCTCAAGACTTCTTATTTGTTATTTAAAATACAGTAATGTGAGCAATATAATTAAGTCTTTAGGGTATTATTCTTGAAGTTTCAAAAAGTTTTGAACATCTTTCCCCTGAAGCAATTTAACATTTTGGCTTAGAAAATTGCAGAAGTCCCTAAGAGCATGAAATATTTAAATTGCCTTCCTGAGCCTAAAAAGATTCTTTAGAGAATTTACTGGGCCTTCACGATGTGCCCCATTCTCAGACTGAACTAGTGAATATTTGTTCTCCCTTCCCTTCTGAACTAGTGAAATTAAACTGTACTTCCTTTGGAAACACTTTTGACTGTAATGTACAGAAAATTTTGAAATAATTTGGAAATGGTAACTTTGTCATCAATATTTTCCAAATTCTATGTCCATCTGGCTCTCCAAAGGTAACACTTTTTTTTAATTTTTTTTTTTTAGAAACCCATCAGCCTCATAGAAACTTTTGTAGACTAGCCTGAAAATCAAAGATCAAGGAAAAATTTAACTATGTGTGGCAGCCTGACTAGGTAAGACTATCCCTTTAGAGATAATTGCTGAAAAAATACTAATAACTAACAAATAAAAGAAAGAGTCAGTCTTTATGAACTGAGTTGAAAGAACACATATGTTGTGAGGCTGGACTATTTTCTACTAGAAATAGTGTGTAGGGAATAGGAATAAAGATTCCAAGAGAAAGGTCTTAAATAATAGGTAGAAAATTGGGGGGGGGGAGGGAAAAACAACCAAAAGAATAGTTGTAAATCCAAAGCAATATGAACTTCTAAAACAGATGGTTGTTTAGGTCTAATAGGGAATAAAGATTTATTTGGTCAGAATGTATTTCCTACTCCTTGCTTCACTACAAGTGTCTACACTTCAAATTTATCATTTTCTTTGGTTCTATGAGGTCACAATAGTTTGCAGATCTGAACTCTTGATCAAAATATAAAGCAGGTTGTTTTCACCAAGGTCTGATTTTGTAGCTATTTGCCACTTAGCACCAATTCAGCTTTGTTGGGTTCACTTTAGCAAATGTTTGTCCATAGTAATCATGAGTAGACAATGTTTTACCTTGTTCCTGTCCTAGAACCTTTACATGGGCAGTTTGGAATGTGTCATTTCTTGTTCTTGAATACATCATTGGATTTGTGAAAAAAGAAAATGAAGAGAAACAATGAGTCATTATCTAACATGAAGAAATTCTGACTTATGTTTGCATAAGTATTTGGAAGCTTGTTTTGAGTATTTCATTTTGCTGTTGTTAGTGATGCATTTCTATGATAATTTTAGATATTATATTTGTATTACACATACATTTAGATTTTAGATGAATGAACTGCAATAGTGTTTATTATCAAATGTCAGTCTGTGAGTTCCTTGTTTCAAACTGCCGTGGACTTTTGTTATAATAGTATAAGATTATTCATTGCAAAGTGAGTAAACTTTTGCTATAGTGTGCATCCATCTCAAATCATAGATGTGATGAAAAATAGTAGATTGGATTGGTTAAGGAGAGATGCCTGACAAAGCGTAACTGAGAAATAATATTTGAAGATACTCTTGTAGAAGGATGATGGAAGAACAAGTCACCAGAAGATGAAGGAAATCAAAATAGTACTTGCCATGTGCTATGTGCTTTACATACATTACCTAATTTATTTTCGGAAGGATCTCATAATGAGGCTATTAAAATCTCCCTGTTATGCATGGGAATATGGAGACTCTGGGAAGTAAATTACCCAAGACCATGGGACTAATGACTGACTAAGATAGTATTTAAATGCATGTTTTTTTTTCTACTAGGAAAAGTGGACCTGACATGATAATAAGTTGTATGGTGGCAGTATTTAGAAGAATGATTCTTAAAGTAAAATTGCTTCTTAGCCACCATGTATCAAGGAGTAGGAATTTGGGTGGTGTTCTCTATAACATAGAATTAAGAAGGCAAATCTTGGCTTGAGATAAAAAAGAAATATTCATATTTAGTGTATAAAAAAATCTCAAAGCATAAAGGGTAAAGTAGACTGAAAGAAAAAGACTCTAATAATGGCTAAAGGCAGAGCAGTGTGGGTAGTTAGAAGAGGAGTGAAATAGGTGAAAGCCCTTAATTCAGACTTTGCTCTTGTATAAAGTTTCATTAGGAAGGGGAAATGTCCTGTGTTAAGTGCCTGTTTGATTCCAGAAATTACTTTTTGTTTTGTGAATTGATTGGATCACTTTCAATGGATTCTGTGCTGAACAAGGATATAACTGGAAATTCGTATGTGTTTATGCATGTATATAGGATCATTAGGAAGGGGCTATTTTTGAGAAAAAATTCACTGAGGTGGTTCATGACCTTCTGAAGAAGGATTTGGAGGTGATGAACACCATTCCTAATTCTTGGGTGATATAATGGGTATTTTAGTAAAAACATTCAAAGTGAGAAGTTTATAGAATTGCCCTGTTGGAAGATATATTCTTAGTGAAGAAATTATTATTTAAAAAATTCTTTGAGGGATGTGGGGATAAGAAAGAATGTAGAATGAAACAGACATTATTACTTTATGCATGTATGTGACTGTATGCCCAATGTGATTCTACAATATGTATACTCAGAAGAATGAGAAATTATGTCCCATCTACTGTCATATATAACTAATTAAAACAAATAAAAAATTTTAAAAAGAAGAAGAAAAGTCCTTACTATAAAAAATAAAACATAAAAAATTCTTTGAATTCTTACAGGTGAAAGAGAGATGATAAAATGGGATGGGAAAACCAAACCATTCTGGTGGAATTTTTTCTGAAGGGACTTTCTGGTTACCCAAGGCTTGAGGTACTCTTTTTTGTACTCATCTTATTAATGTATGTGGTCATCCTTCTGGGCAATGGCACCCTCATCATACTCTCCATACTCGACTCTCGCCTCCACACCCCTATGTACTTCTTCCTGGGGAACCTCTCCTTCTTGGACATCTGCTACACTAGCACCTCAATTCCTTCCACTCTGGTGAGCTTCCTCTCAGAAAGAAAGACCATTTCCTTCTCTGGCTGTGCAGTGCAGATGTTCCTTGGCTTGGCCATGGGGACAACAGAGTGTGTGCTCCTGGGAATGATGGCCTTTGACCGCTATGTGGCCATCTGCAATCCCCTGAGGTATCTCATCATCATGAACAGGAATTCCTATGTGACCATGGCAGCTGGCTCCTGGCTTTCAGGGGTTGTCAACTCTGCAGTGCAAACTGCATTTGTGGTACGGTTGCCTTTCTGCAGGAATAATGTCATCAATCATTTTTCTTGTGAAATTCTGGCTGTCATGAAGTTGGCCTGTGCTGACATCTCAGGTAATGAGTTCATCATGCTTGTGGCCACAACGTTGTTCATTTTGATGCCACTGCTCTTCATTGTTATGTCTTACTCATTAATCGTTTCCAGCATCCTCAAGATCCATTCCTCTGAGGGGAGAAGCAAAGCCTTCTCTACCTGCTCAGCACACCTGACTGTGGTGATAATATTCTATGGTACCATTCTCTTCATGTACATGAAACCCAAGTCTAAAGACATACTTAATTCAGATGGTCTGGATGCAACAGACAAACTTATATCCATGTTCTATGGGGTGATGACTCCCATGATGAATCCTTTAATCTACAGTCTTAGGAACAAGGATGTGAAGGAGGCATTAAAAAATTTATTGAGCAGAATATTAATTTGCAAGTGAATGTATATATTGTGCTGTGAACTAATTGGACATTGTTCAAACTTGAGAATTACATTGGAATTTTGGTTACTTTAACTTTGCTGTTTTGTGTATTATGTTAAAATTATTAGATGCTCATAAAGATTTTTCAAGGTACAAGACAGTAACATAAGATGTAGAGAGAGGTCACCTGCCATCAAGATATGGGTACTTGCAAACTTTTTGTTTTCTTAACATTCTGTAGGTTTTTGCAGTATCAAGGTAGGAAGTTGTGTACCTTTTTATGTTTTTTTGTGCATAAATACAGTATTTCATAGGCAATAATGCATCAAATCCTTAAAAATTAACATAGCTCTCTATTGTGAAAAAAAGTCCCAGAGAAAATACCCAAATGCTTCACTCATATTTTCTATTAGAGAGCTTCTATTGCAGTTTTGCATTAATCTACAAATCTACTTTAGCCATCACATGCTATTTATTTATTTATTTGGCACTGGGTATATAATTTAACTCAGAGGCAGTTTACCATTGAGCTACATCCCGAGATTTATTTTTTTATTTTTTATTTTGAGACAGGGTTTTACTGAGGCTAGCCACTACCTTGCAAGACTATGTTGAAATATTTAAACCTTCAGTTCAAGTAGTTCTTCTAGTTGATAAATTTATTTCTTGTTCTTCCAGTAATTTACCTCTAAACCAGAGGTTGCTTTATAGACTGTAAAATTAATAGCTCGTTGTGTCTCTTATACTTATAGCCAGTCTTCACATATCCTCATTAGTAACTTAACCTCCAAAAAGGCAGTTACCAGTAAGTAACCACTTTGTCACAGAAATTTATTGACTCCTTGATATGCACTGAAACACAATATGTGGATATGATTTCTAGGTGTGAAAAAATGATTACTAAGATTAAGTGTAATTCAATTCCTCTTGTTCAGATAAAGTGTCATTACATTTCTTTAGTTTAACATTAGGAAGAAAACTAATATTTAGCAATAAATTTTAGGAACAGGTCAAATTAAATTTTCCCTGAAAACAAAGGTTGAAATACTGCTCATTGTGGAGATACACAAGATCCTAAAGATCTGCTTCAGGATTTAGAAGGCAATTTAAATATTCTGCTATTAAAGACTATTCTGAACATCTGTGCACAACTTTAAATTGCCTCAGAGATGAAATATGAACAAAAGTTATGAAACTTCAGAAATAATGCCCTGAAGAGCTAACTACAAGAGGTCTATGACTCTATTTCAACTCTAAAATCAGAAGGAAGTTCATGTATTTTCATCGAAATTTCCTCAGCTGAATTCTCTCAATCTTTACTTCCCTCTGTCTCCAAATCCTACACAAATATTTTGGAAGTATAATTATTGACTGTATGAACATAAAATTTTCATTCACTTTATAGATTTAGTTTAGAGTAAAAGTTAACATTTCGAACACTTATTTTTGTTAATTGTAAAGGTAATACATAGTGTAGAAAGAATGAACAATTAAAAAAATTTAAGGAATGGAAGAAAGTAAAGGAAGGCAGGGCGGGAGAGAGACAGGGAAAAAAGGCAAGCAAAGAAGTTATCTTCTAGCAACACACAAAGGTAAACAACAAACACAAAATATTATAATTGAATAGCTTAGTAATTACCACAGCTCAAAAAGATCACCAAGGTCACAGATCTCATCAGAAAACAGATAAGACATGAACAGGGGTAATCTCATTAAAAAGAAGAGCTTGGATGCTCTAATAAGATTTGGATAGCATTAGAGCAGATTATGCTAAGTGAAGTTAGCTAATCCCCCCAAAACAAATAGTCTTTGAAACCCTAGAACAATTAGACAAAAGAAATAATTTAAAGTGAATAGGAAAAGCTCAAACTATCCCTATTTGCCAATGACATGATTCTATATTTAGAAGGCCCACAAAACTCTCCCAGAAAGCTTCTTTAACTCAGAAATGAATTCAACAAAGTGGCAGGATATAAAATTAACACACCTAAATCAATTGCATTCCTATACTTTAGTGATGGATCAGCCAAAAGAGAAACTAGGAAAACTGTCCCATTCACAAGAGCTATCCCATTCACACATAACAAAAACAAAACAAAACATTCCAAAACCAAAACAAGAAAACTTGGGAATTAATCTAACAAACAGGTGAAAGACCTCTACAATGAAAACTGTAGAACACTAAAAAAGAAATTGAAGAAGACCTTAGAAAATGGAAAAATCTCCCATATTCTGGGTTAGGCAGAATTAACATTGACAAAATGGCCAAGGTACAAAAAGCACTATACAGACTTAATGTAAATTGTATTAAAATTCTAATGATGTTCTTCATACAAATAGAAAAAGCAGTCATGATATTCATTTGGAAAAATAAGTGACCCAGAATAGCCAAAGCAATTCTTAGTGAGAAAAGTGATGCAGGAGGCATCACAATACCAGACCTTAAATTATACTACAGAGCTGTAGTAACAAAAAGCCATGGTACTGGAAAAACAGACATGAAGACCAAAGGAATAGAATAGAAGACACAGAGACATACCCACATAAATTTAGTTATCTCATTCTAGACAAAGGCTCCATAAACATACACTGGAGAAAAGATAGCCTCTTCAACAAATGGTCCTGGAAAAGTGGAAATCCATAGATAGTAGATTGACATTGAACCCATGTCTCTTACCTACATAAAACTCAACTCAAAGTAGATCAAGGACCTAGGCATTAGATCAGAGACCCTGTACCTACTAAAAGAAAAGTTGGCTCAACTTTCCATTGTGTCAGCTTAGGAACCAAATTCTTCAATAAGACTCCTAAAATGTAAGAATCAATAAATGGGATCACATCAAACTTAAAAGCTTCTTCATAGCAAAGGAAAAAATCAAGAACATTAACAGAAAGCCTACAGAATGGGAGAAAATCTTTGCCACCTGCACATCAGATAGAACATTAATCTCCAGGATATATAAAGAACTCAAAAAACTTAACACCAAAAACAAACAAACAAACAACCCAATCAATAAATGGGCAAAGGAACTGAACAAACACTTCACTGAAAAAGAGAGATGAGTGGTCAAAATATATGAAAAAATGTTCAGCATCTCTAGCAATTAGAGAAATGCAAATTAAAACTACACTGAGGCTGTGGGGAGAAAGGTTCACTTATACATTGCTGTTAGGACTGCAAGTTGAAGTTGGTACAATCACTATGGAAAGCAGTCTATATAGAAGGTTCCTTAGAAAACTTGGAATGGAATGACCATTTGATCCAATTATCCCACTCCTCGATTTGTATCCAAAGGACTTAAAATCAGCATACAGTGACACAGCCACATCAATGTTTATAGCAGCTCAGTTCACAATAGCCAAGCCATGGAACAAACCTAGGTGCACTTAAACAGATGAATGGGTAAATAAAATGTAGTATATATACTCAGCCATAAAGAAGAATGAAATTATGGTATTCACCAGTAAATGGATGGAACTGGAAAATGTGCTAAGTGAAATAAGCCAGTCCCCCAAAACCAAAGGCTGAATGCTCACTTTGATATGTGGATGATAACCCACAACAAGGAAGGGTAGTGAGGAGAAGAATAGAAGTTCATTGGATTAGACAAAGGAGAATGAAGGGGAGGAAGTGGGGATGGGAATAGGAAAGGCAGTACAACGAATTGAACATATGAATGAATCAAAATGAATGCTCATAAGTGAATAGACAACCATAAATGAATAGACAATTCCACATCATGCACACACACACAAGAATGGGATCTTAACTGGAATGGGTCATACTTTATATATGTATAATATGTCAAAATACTCTCTACTGTTACTTATATCTAAAAACAACAAACAAAAAGAACTTTAAAAGTGATTTTTAAGTCAAACTCTGTTATTTATAAGTAGTACTTGAAACAAAGAAAAAGTTTAAACTAAAAAGTTGTAGAGAGATAAGCAGAAGGAATCTAAAAGAAAGTTCTAGTTAACTTTAAAGTATCAAATAAGATTATATGTTAATCAGTGATAACTGTCATAATTCATAAAGAAGATATTTCAGTAATAAAGCCATATACACAAATCAACACAGAAGCTAAACTCATTTAAAAAAATGATTCTAGATTTACAAGAAGAATTGAATTACAAATATTTATCCAGAATTGATTAAATTAGGGTGGCAGGAAATTAGAATTATTGAAAAGATTGTGATAATACAAAATAAACTTATCATATGTATACATGTTGTGTGTATGTATGTAAAATTATATGTTTCTGAAAGAGAAATCACATTTTTTGGTAGCATTTACAAAATAGCATAAAATGAGAGTTGCCTATGTATGTGTTCTTTTCTCGTGATGAGACATTTCTTTTCCATTTTTTAACTTTTAAAACATATATCATGTAATTGACTGTCAAAAAGTTCATAAGTAGAGAATTATAAGTCCCATTTTCTTGTAATAAAATGAATTATAGGTTCCCCAAAGATCATTTTGTGTATTCTTTCATGAGATAATTAGTAAGCTGCAGCTATAGAGACACAGAAGACACTCAGGAAAATAAAGTTTATTGTACTTACAGGTCCTAGCGACCAAAGAATGACACATCATGCAAGACACATAAGGAAGACACAGGCATGGTCAGGAGGCAGAAGATAGGAGAAAAGGGAAGGTCGATGTCACAGCCTTTATTAAGATTTCCATAGAAAAGTCAAGATTTCCTGTTCAGGGCAGGGTGAACAGCACAGACAACTTCAATAATCTCTTCAGGCTTTAGTGCCAAGGGGAAATCCCTACTTGACTGGCACTTGGTCCTAGAATGACTGAGGCAGAGGGATATTGCTTCCTGGGTATATGGGACAGATAGAGGAGTAATGGCTCTAAACTAGTTAGTTTGAAAGGCATGTTCCCAGCTGGGCCCATTACTATGTCCAAGAATTGGCTAGACACTGGAGGGTCTCCAGCCAGAAAGTTTTTCTTTAAGATGTCAAACATCTTAAACATAATGAAAAGAAAAATTTAAAACCGTGGTTACAGCATGGTATTCAATTTGATTCATTCCTGTTGCTTAGTATTTCCTTAGCACTGTTCTAGACACAGTTGAATTGGTGAACAGAACAAACACTCTTGCTCTCCTAGAGCTTCCACCTGATCCAGGAAGCCAAAATACATAAAAACCAAACCAAACCAAAGTTAATATTGAGTGTTAGCTACACTGGAATAACTAATGTCTAAGAAATTTATAAATGCTGGATAAATTAAACAATTTTTAATGAATTTTACTATTTTTAAGGAAGTCAGTATATGAAGAGTTAAATTTCTAGAGAAAAAGGATCATTTAAATGAGCTAAATATTTTGTGCTCCTCTTCTTCCTTCCTGTGGATTTACTGTTTCTTAATTGTTGCCTCCTAATGGGTGAAGGGCTGATGATAAGAGGGAGAAAAGTGAAAATAGATTTTGAAACTATCTGAAAAGCTAAAATTTGGATTTTGTATCTGCCAACATATGCTGTCCTTGAGAGCCCAAGTCCTTTAATTGAAGAAGGGTACAGGTGAGTGATCTCCAAGTTGTCATTGGTTTTCCTATATAAAACATTTGCTGATTCTTAGGGTAGTCAGAGTAAGAGGTCAGAAAATTGAGCAAAAAATGACTAAAAATATCATGAGATTTTGGCAATCTAATAGTGTTTTTGAGTTGAACATTGGAGTCTGGGACCCATGAAGGAGAAAGCTTGTTGATAAAATCTCCAGGGTCTTTGTTGGGGCCATGAGGGAAAAAAAATTTAAAAAGGAATTAACTCAGATTTCATATAAGACTTACCAAGTCTTAAGTCCAACAAAATTGTTTTAATCCATTTTTGACATAAGGAAATCTTCCCTAGTGTAGGTTTCTTCTGAAAAACACTGTGAATCCTCTTCCAGCAAATAAAACATTGCCCAAAGACTATCTATCTATCTATCTATCTATCTATCTATCTATCCACACATACACACATATGTCAAATTACATGTATGTATATATATAATTTGACATTTAATAAAAAATTGTAAGAAATGTTAAGAAACAGAACCTGGAGACAAGGATGGACAATTAAATGTTCCCAGATGATCCAAATATAAGTGCTATCACCATAGTCTCTAAAATAACTGATGCTACATGTCCCTGAACATATATAACCAGATGATAAGTGGAACACATGTATCCAGAGAACTAGAAAGTATGTTGAAAAAGAAAATGAAACTTATAGAGCTGAAAACTACAATGACTGGAATTAAGAACTAAATAGATGGATTGATCAGCAGATTAAACGAGTTTGCAGAAAGGCTTAACAGGTTGGAAGGCAGATCTACAGAAAGATTACAAATATATATGAAGAGAAAAAAGGAAGGAGAATAAAAGACTCTAAACACTGTAGGTGGCATAGTAGAAAAATCTAGCATATGTATAACTGGATACTCAAGAGAGAGAGAGGAGAAAGAAGATAGAAGAAAGGGGTTAGAAGAAGAAAATTACTAATACTGAATAATTTCCTGAAATTTAAGAAAGATATCAAGCCACAGATTCAAGGAGATCTATAATGTGAAGAAGGGTAAATAAAAAGAAAGGCACATATAAGAGTCTCAGCATAAAATCATGGAAACCAACAATCAAGAGAAATAATAATAAAAAAAAAAAAACAGCCAAAGGAAAAAACAAACACCTATTTCCTCATGAACCTATTTTCATGAGATGAATAGTAAGCTGCAGCTACAAAAGTAGACACAGAAGAGGCTCAGGAAAACAAAGTTTATTGTATTCACAGGTCCTAGAGACAAAAAGAATGACACATTATACAAGGCCACATAGGGAGGGCAGTGGGATGGTCAGGAGGCAGAAGATAAGAGAAAAGGGAAGGTAAGTGTAAGTTGGAGGTCACATCTTCCTCAAAGAAGCAGCAAAGAAACAGAGAGTGACTATTCATCAGAAACAAGGGGTACCAGAATATAAAAAAGAGTTAAAAGAAAATGTTGAAGGAAAATAATTGCCAACCAGTAAGTATTTACTAAGTGAAAATATTCTTTAAAAATGAAAACAAAATTCAAACATTTTCCAGACCAACTCCTCCCCTAAATTCCCCATAATACATACACATGTTTGGCTTTGGTATCAGGATGATACCATCATAGAATGAATTTGGAAGTTTCCCTCCTTTTATATTTCAGGGAGTAATTAGAGGAGTATTGTTGTAAATTCTTCTTTGAAGGTCTGGTAGGACTTGGCTGGGAATCCATCTGGTTCTGGGATTTTCTTTGTTGGTAGGCTTTTGATGGCATCGTCAATTTAATTGCTTAAAAATGATCTGTTTAAGTTTTTTATTTCCTCCTGATTCAATTTGAGTAGGTCATATGTCCCTAGAAATTTGTCGATGTCTTCATGATCTCATAAATGAATTCAGCAAACCATCAGGATATAAAATTAATATCCATAGATTAATACATTCCTATACACCAAGGATGAATCAATTGAAAGAGAAATTCGGAAAACTGTACCATTCACAATAGCCTAAAAAAATAAAACACTTGGGAATTAATCTAACAAAACAGGTGAAAGAACTCTACAATGAAAACTACAGAACACTAAAAATGAAACTGAAGAAGACCTTAGAAAATAGAAAGCTCTTCCATACTCTTGGATAGGCAGAATTAATATTGTCAAAATGGTCACACTTCCAAAAGTACTAGGCAGATTTGATGCAATTCCTTTTAAAATTCCAATGATGTTCATTATACAAATAGAAAAATCAGTCATGATATTTGCCGCAGTCTGGCTGGGCACAAATGCCGAAGTCTGGCTGGGCACACAATCACGAGCCACCACACAGCTTGTAGATTCAAACAGCAACTCTTTATTCCCGAACTCACACCAGCCGTCTACAATCACGTTCTGGGGAAATCCACGTTCTCTGCCCAAATCCACCTGCACTGGGCTTCTATCTCCAAAATATACTGTCTGAATCCCGTGAGAACTCAAGGGGAACTCAGGCAGCAGGATACGCCCTATTCCCAGCAGGAATAATCTTAAACCTTAAACCTGGAACCTAAACTGGGAACGCCCTAAACACGATTATCTTAAAACCGGGAACACCCTAATCTGCCTTGGTCCTTGAGCAAGGTCACCTACATTCAATGTCACTGCAACATGTCAGCAACATGGGGTACGCTGGCAAGGAAATTGTCATACCTACTTGGCTAATGGCTCCCAGCATCTCCCCCCTTCTGATTAATTAAACAACAAGCAATGTGGCTTAAGGACCGTGCCTGGTAGGTTGTCCAATTCAACATATGGTTCTTACCCGTCATCGGAAAACTGACCTTTAGGCGTCAGCCTCCTGTCTTAGGTTGGTACCACTGCAGTTGGATCATACCCGTCACTGACTACTGGTCCAGCATACAGCCATACTTGTGGATAGGTCTATGCACCAGTGGGGGGGTGAGGTTCTTTGCCTCACCTCTGTTGGCCCCCAAATTTGGCCTTGGTGCCAGTGGGGGAGTGAGGTTAATGTGGCTTATGGACCGTGCCTGGTAGGTTGTCCAATTCAACATATGGTTCTTACCCGTCATCGGAAAACTGACCTTTAGGCGTCAGCCTCCTGTCTTAGGTTGATACCACTGCAATTGGATCATACCCGTCACTGACTACCGGTCCAGCATAAGCCATTGGCCCCCAAATCTTAGACCATCACTAGCAGAAGGGAGGAGGATACAGAAATGCCACGACACCAAGCCAATTGACGGCTCCTTGGGAAAAATTGCATCACTGGTGACACCATCAGCAAAGATATGCCAGCACTACCACAATTAACATGGGGTGCGCTGGCAAGGAAATAAAAATTGCATCACTAGTGACACCATCAGCAAAGATATGCCAGCATTACCACAATTCGCTGCACCAAATGATAGTTACATAGTCCAGGCAAGTTCTGCAAGCAGTTCAAAGCAGAGGAATCTATCAATATGTCCATTTCCTCCCAAAATCCGTTTCCTCCCAAAGTAAGTTGACTCTTTGATTGAGCATTACTTGTTGAGTTCTTCACCGGCACTGGGATGGAGATAGGAATTCTGGCAATGATGCTAAAGAGACATTATCCTGAAAAGAATTATTAAATATAATGAAAAGGAAAGGTGAAAGTAAACAAACAGATCTGTTAACCTACTTTAAAAACAATCCTTAACAGCTTTTTACCTAATTTAAATTAGTAAACAAACAGATCTGTTAACCACCTTTAAAAACAATCCTTAACAGCTGTTTACATAATTTAAATTAAACCATTTAAATCACGTGAATAAAAAAAATAATAATAATTCGGATCCATTTTTTCATGAGCGCTCCTCATATAAGAAATATGGACATACGCACATACAGACATACAACACAAAACACAAGAGTGTACACAAACGTACAACACATAAGAAAATAGTAAAGGCCTTGTAGCTTTACCTAGGTGAAATCTCCATTGCAATGTTTAAAAACTCCACAGTCAAAAAATAAAACTGATCAGAAAAACATTAACCTAGGTTTGTATGAGCTCAAAAAATAAAAATAGAACCTTATGATGTGGAAAAATGCAATAATAAAATAGCTATTGAAAAAAGCATCCTGGTTAATCACTGTCGCAGATGTAAGAATGGCCAAGCTGGAGTTCTGGATATCAGCTGTTACGGATTTGAGTCAAATCATCTTCTTTTCGATCTGTAGAAATTGTTTTAGTTAATCTCTCTGGAATCCAAATCGGCTGCTGTTCTCCCTGTGGAAACACACAAACAAAACCCCGACTCCAGACAAGCACTGGGTCAGGACCTTTCCATTGTCCTGTTAGAATATCTTTCCAAAGTACCTTAGGCTTATGTACATTTTTTGGATACATATGCCTTTCTGCAGCACTAAGTCCTTATGAATCCAAATTTAAAAAGTTTAGAGTAAAAAGGGTTATTTTAAGTTTATCTTTGGGGGATATATACCCCTTAAAGATCATCTTCTAGTTTTCCTTTAAGGTTAGTACATTCACCCTTAGTTGCTTTTTTTTCCTCCTAGTTTTTTTTTTTTCTTCCTATTTTGTGGGTTTAAAATTCTTGTCTTCCTACATTTTTTATCTTTCTACATCTTCTTTATCTTTATTCTTTTTAACTTTCTATACTTCTGTCTTTAAAGTTTTTCACTTTAAATTTTTAATCTTCTTTATCTAAATATCTTTTATCCTATTATCTTCCGTTTTTTTTTAAAGTAATGCCTTTAAGATTAAGCTTCTTTCCTCCATCATGAAGGCATTTTAACCACCTTTAATTTAACCTTTTAAAGCCTTTTAATTATCATCTATACTGTACTTTTAAATGTACTTTTTCACCACCTACAACTTCACTCTTTTAAAAGAGGCTTAGATTTTGTTTAAATCGCTTCAATGTTAGTTTACATGGCTGCCCTTCAACCAAAGGCTTCTTTTTTTTTTTTTTAACTCCATTGAGAAACTTTGTCTCAATCTGCCATGTACAAATACCTTTTTTTTAATTTCTTCTTTTCTCAAGCTTTTAAAGTAAGTCTAGTCTCCTCAAAATTTTTTTAAATGGCATTTTACAACTTTTTACTTTACCACACAGAGATTATCTCATCTAAAAACATTTTTTTTCCTTTAACCTTTTATATTAAAATATATTTCCACATCTTGAATCTTTTTCTATCTCTTTTTTAACCATTAACCCTTTTTATAAATTCATATTTTGAAACAACTCTTATAAAATTTCTGATTTAGACAAATTACTCCACTTTAATAAGATGAAAGACTTTCATGTTTTTTATGATACTATAATACTATAATTGAAACCCAACTGAAAATTTTTCTACTCTTTGTATATAAATTACACATGATAGAATCTTAACACTTAGTAACCTTGTTTTAGCAAAGACACAGACACAAAGCAATATTAAACATTTTTCCATTTAAAAACTCCACAGTTAAAAAATAAAACTGATCAGAAAAACATTAACCTAGGTTTGTATGAGCTCAAAAAATAAAAATAGAACCTTATGATGTGGAAAAATAAGAGGTCCAAAAGCAATCCTTGGTGAGAAAAGTGGAGCAGGAGACTTCAAAATACTTGATCTTAAATTATACTACAGGGCTGTAGTAACAAAAATATCATGGTATTAGCACCAAAATAGACATGAAGACCAATGGAAAAGAATAAAAGACACAGAGACAAATACACATAAATACAGTTTTCTTATCCTAGACAAAGGCACCATAAACATACATTGGAGAAAAGATAGCCTCTTCAACAAATGGTACTGGGAAACATGGACATCCATGTTTCCCAGTACAATTGAAATTGAACACCTATCTCACACCTGCACAAAACTTAACTAAATAAAGTGGATCAAAGACCTAGACATTAGACCTGAGACCCTGCTCCTACTAGAAAAAAAAATAGGCCTAAATCTACATCACACTGGCTCAGGAACTGAATTCCTCAACAAGACTCTAAAATGCAAGAAGTAAAACCAAGAATAATAAAAAAAGCGCATCAAAGTGAAAAACTTCTTCACAGCAAAGGAAAAAATCAAGAACATTAACAGAAAGCCTGCAGAATGGGAGATAATCTTTGACATCTCCACATCGGATAGAGCATTAATCTCCAGGATATATAAAGAACTCAAAAAACTAAACACCACCCCCCCACACCCTAAATAACACAATCAGTAAATTGGCAAAGAAACTGAACAGGCACTTCACAGAAGAAGAGATACAAATGAACAACATGAAAAATGTTCAACATCTTTAGCAATTAGAGAGATGCAAATCAAAACTACACTGAGATTCCATCTCACTCTCATGGGAATATCAATTATCAAGAATACAAGTTCAAAAAATGTTGGTGAGGATATGGGGGAAAAGGTACATTCATACATTGCTGGTGGGATTGCAAATTGGTGCATACACTCTGGGAAGTAGTCTGAAGATTCCTCAAGAAACTTGGAATGAAACCACACTTGACTCAGTCATCCCACTCCTCAGTATATACACCAAGGACTTAAAAAATCAGCACACTACAGTGACGTAGGCACATCAATGTTTATAGCACTCAATTCACTATAGCTAGCTATGGAACCAACCTATATGCCCTTCAACAGGTGAATGGATTAAGAAAATGTTTTTTATATACACAACGGAACATTATTAAGCCATAAAGAAGAATAAAATTATGACATTTTGCTAGTAAATAGCTGGAACTGGAGACTATCGTTCTAAGTGAAATAAGCCAATCCCCCAAATCCAAAGGCCAAATGTTCTCTCTGATGTGTGGATGCTAACACTCAATAATGGGGGTGGGGAATAAAAGTTCATTGGATTAAACAAAGAGGAATGAAGGGAAGGGATGGGAGATGGGAATAGGAAAAACAGTAGAATAAATTGGAACCGAGCCTTCCTATGTTCATATATGAATACACAACCTTGTGAAACTCCACATTATGTGCAGCCAAAATAATGGGATCCTAAATAGAATGTTGTACTCCATGTAGTTACTTTATGTCAAAATACACTCTACTTTCATGTATATCTAAAAAGAACAACAAAAAAGAGGATGTTTGAAATCCTTATAACTGTTCAAAATAGTCATTTTCTATAGCCATTCTACCATGCAATAGCACACCAGAACTTCTTATACCCATCTTACTATAATTTAGTGCCCACTGATCAATGTCTCCCCATCCCTATACCAGCTCTAAGAATCACCTCTACAGAATCAAGTAACAGTTTTTTCTCCTATTTCATAAATTGCCTGTGTATCCAAACTGGCCACTCAATGTCTCCCTCATGATATCTCATAGTTCCTTAAATTCAACAGGCTTACTTCCTACAAATTTCTCAAATTCCTTCTCTTTCTCCATACTCCATCTTGCACAGTTTTGAAGTCTTCATAAAAATATTCATGAAAGATAAGATTGGAGGTGAGAGGGAAGGAAATTTTAGGTTACAAATTATATATTAAAGTTATAGCAATAAAGAATGGTAATGCAAAAATGAGGAACCACAGTTGGTCGCTATTTCAGAGCAGAAATTGTGTGTGGAGATGGGAGGTATAGTGTTGGGAGATGAACTTGGAGAAGTAGAGAAGAGAGAGAATGCAAGCCTGTGTACTTGATACTGTGTTTCAACTCTGTCTTGTACAACCAGGTTTTTAAACATGTCTCCATATGTGATCAGTCGTGAGATATGTTGTAAATAATTTGATTTAAATAATAACATAGTGAATTTTAAAAGCGATTTCATTTCTAATAAAGCAGAGTCAAGATAATTTCCATATTCAAAAGTGCCTTCTTGAGGATAAAAATTGGGTCATATGATAGTGACTGAGATATTGCCTGCTTCCCTAGTCTTTTCTGATATTGGTCAGTATACAGAATATTCATCTGTCATATTAAGTAGTCTGCATGTTTATGAAGTCACTTCTTATTTCAACTTAAATGAAACAGCTCTTTGCATAGCTAACTCTCTATGGTCCTAATTAAATCCAATAAATTTTTGGATTAAAATAAGTTTTAGAAAAATTTCCGAAGCAACTGCCTGTAACATAGAGTTACATTTCTTAGTTTGTATTCATCTAGTATCACAACACATAATTACATCATAATATTATAATTATTTATTTACTTGACTGTGTCCTATATTTCCTTGTACGTTGCCCAAGAGAAGATTTTGTGTAATTCAGCTATAGATATTCAGCACCCTAGAGTGTATTCAATAAATATTGGATGAATGAGTTAATAATTAATGTGATATTGCCAGGACAATGAACCCCATAAAGCACTTCTAATAAAAATTCCTGGAAAGTTCATGAGGTTTAAATTTTTAAATATATAAAATATACACTTCTCTATTCACTACTCCAGATTCAGGCTGGATAATCATTTCAAAATGTTTTTCCTGGGATTTTTCCACTGTCCCAAAGTTGAGGTCTAATAATGCACCTGAGCACCTTGCTGGGCAGTGTAACTTTGATTTCCATTACTATCCTGGATTTCCACCTGCACATCCCCATGTACCTTTTCCTCAGCTCCTCAGCAACCTTTCCTTTCTGGGCATCTGGTACACATCTTCTGCTCTCATTCCGATTCTCATAACTTTGTTTCATAGAAAAATATCATCTTGTTCTCAGGATGTGCTCTTCAGATGTACTGCTCTCTTGCCATGGGCTCCACTGAATGTGTGCTCCTCTCCTTGATGGCTGATGACTGGTACCTGGCCATTTGCAACCCCCAGAGATATCCTCTCATCATGAACAAGAGGGTCTGTGTGCAGATTGCAGCTGGCTGCTGGGTGACAGGCTGTCTCGCTGCCCTGGTGGAAACAGTGCCTGTGCTGCAGCTGTCTCTCTGTGATCACAGTATCATCAGTCATTTCTCCTGTGAAATTCTGGCTGGCCTGAAACTTGCTTAGTTAGACACTTCCGTGGTACAGTTAATTATGCTGGTGATCAGAGTGCTTCTTCTTCCCATGCCAATGATGCTCATTTGTATTTCTCTTTTCTTTGTGGGTAGGGTGAGGTACTAGGGATTAAGCCCAGAGGTGCTTAACCACTGATCCACATCCTCAGTCCTTTTTATTTTTTATTTTGAGACAGGATCTTACTAAGTTGCTTAGGGCCTTGCTAAGTTGATGAGGCTGGCTTTGAACTTGCAATCCTCCTGCCTCAGCCTCCTGAGCTACTGGGATTACAGGTGTGCTCCACTGAGCCTGGATTTTTTTTATCTTATATATTTGTCCTCTCCAACATCCTGACAATTATCTCAGTGGACTGCCTAGGCAAAGCCTTTTCAATCAGGTGTAGCCCACCTGATTGTGGTGGTTCTATTTTATGGGGCATCTCTCTGCATGAACCTAAAACCCTTGGCTATAAATTCACAGGAAATAGGTAAATATATGGTTTTATTCTCTATGATTTTGACTCCCATATTGAAATGCAGTCATTCACAGGAGAAAAACAGCTGTGAAAAATTGCTTATTAAAACTGTCTTTGTGTTCTCTTAATCCCTGGTGATAAATAAAATTGATAAAAATTAATATAAAGGGGGTTTTGTGGTCAATGTATCCCAAAACATTGACATAATTGGAGAAGACACTTATTTATTGATTTTATATATTTTTAGTTGCCAATGGACCTTTATTTTATTTTATTTATTTATATGTGGTGTTGAGAATTGAACTTAGTGCCTAACATATGCCAGGAAAGCACTCTACCACTGAGCTCTGACCCCAGTCCCCAAAAGACACTTAATTAAAATAAGATGTGCAATTTCCTTAGTCCCTTGTTTGACTATTAAAACTCTTAGATGATGTAAAGCCATCATATATACATCTATCTGAAATTTTTATATAAATAATCTAATAACAAGAAATTCTTTTTTGTTGTTATAAAGAATAACAAATTAACTTTAAATATTGTTAGTAACTGTTGATTCACTCAAACTTTTACACATGTAATATGAAAATGTAATTACTCTAGTAGGTAATTGACTGATTTATAATTAACCTGCTTTTCAGAATGGCTAAATTTAATAGAAACGATCACATATTCTATGAATGGGTGGCTAAGTTTTACAAGTGTGAATCGTTTTTTCCTGGAATGAATATGTGTGATGTGAATGCCTTGGAGTAGAGGAGGGCCTAGCAGGAAAACAAAATCAGAGTTCAGCAGTATGTTGCTGATCTCAAGTTGACATTATATTATATGTTATGCTTTGAACTGAGGCATCATTAACCAAGCAATAAAGCCCTGATCATGTATTTCCACAGATAAAAATACCGACATGCATCAACAAACAATAACAGGCAGAAGAGTGAACAAGATGAGAGGGTTGTAAACTGCAGAACAAGGATGAGGAGGATATTTTATTCTTTTATCGTTTTATTTTAAGCTTAGGTCAAGAGCTTGACTGTTTCAAGTTTCTGGAAGAAATACCATGTGTAGCCTCTTTGAATTGAAAAGGTACAAGTTCATTTAGGAAAACCTTTGTTGAAAGAGCTTTTATTCATTCAAAAAATGTTAAATGAAACTTCTTTATGTGTTGGTGTATGATGCTAAGGTACAGAAGAGGGCATTTTGTGAGATGGAACTCTGAACATATATCTGTCTCTCTGTCATGGTGATATAAAAAAAATTAGAAAGTTTTCATATGATCTTTAAATTGAGCTATAAAGGGGTAACAGATTTTGGTATGCTGAAAAATGAGTAAAACTTATTTTTGTTTGTTAACAAATTCACAAAAGGAAGATCTTTTTAAGACTACTAACATTTATTTAGGGATAAACGTGAAATGGCTTCTTGAGGCCAGATTGTTGAGTTTTGTAATACAGACAATGCAAGTTTAGGTTTTATTTTGTTGATAATAAAAGCTAGTGGAGATTTTGTCGCACTCTAGTACATAGATCACATTGTGTTCTTAGGCTACAAAGACTGATCTTGTGATAAATACTGCTTTTATGGTAGTATGGAATATTTGTCAAAAACAGGAGAGATAAGTTAGTGTAACATTGCAAGAGTCCAAAAAGGGCTAATGACTAGTTAAACAAATCAAAATCTCACAGTTTTGGATGCTGACGGCCTGTGAACAAGTTCTTGGCAAGGTTATGATCCTTTAGCAGGTGCTAGGGAAGGGACTGTTCCAGGCCTCTCTCTTAGGTTTTGGTAGTCCTTTGAGTTACAGAAAATCCATTATGATTTCAGATGACAGTTTTGTTTGTTTGTTTTTTAGTGCTGGGGATTGAACCCAGGGTATCACAATCTGACATAATGGTGAGAAAGAAGTAAAATATGACTTCTATTACTGTGAACTTTATGGTACTATCTTTTTTAAAAATAATTCCTAAAGGCCTTTTTAAAATTTAATTATTTTTTTATTTATATATGACAGCAGAATGCATTACAATTCTTACTACATATATAGAGCACAATTTTTCATATCTCTGGTTGTATACATAGTATATTCACACCAATTCGTGTCTTCCTACCTGTATTTTGAATAATAATGATCATCACATTCCACCATCATTAATTACTCCATGCCCCCTCCCTTCCCCTCCAACCTTTCTGCCCTATCTAGAGTTCATCTATTCCTCCCACGCTCCTGCTTCCTATCTCACTATGAATCAGCCGCCTTATAAAAAAAAAAAAAATTCAGCATTTGTTTTGTTGGGATTGGCTAACTTCTGTGATACTATCTTTAATAGTTAACTTTATGTGTCAACTCAGTTCTGGTTCTTTAGTGGAGATTTGTGTTTAGAAACCAAGATTTGGTACAAGGTGCATAATAGTTGTTGGAATGGCATTCCTCTCAGGCCATATCAGTGAATCATATTAAAGTCTAGGGAATAAATTTATTTTATACATATATACATACATGTACAAACACATATACATACCTACTGATAGGCATAATAATTTCCATAGTTTTATCTGCTATAGTTTCTCTATTATCTTTCTCCAAAAGAGAAAAGCCATACATTTACACTGATACTTTTAATTCTAAGTCAATACCACAGTTTTCTTCCTTTCCATATTTGTATCTCCTCCTCTGACAGTGAGAAACCTGTCATTAACCTAGTATGTTTACTTTGTTGCTCATTTGAGTCTCTGTGTGTAACTGACTTACCATTTCTTTTGCATCCCCATGAGGGTGTCCTTCACATTCTTCTCTGCCAACACTGACCTCAATCTCAACTTGCTTGTGTTTTGACACTTCAGTCAAGGTTGTCCCACTTCACTCTTATCTGGTTCTGACTGCCTTGACTGACTGGAACAAGTAAGGATCTCTCCTCTACACCATTGTGTTACGAAAGCCCTTGCTAAGTGGTCTTTGAGCATGGAGGCCCTCAGCACCCAGCTCAGGCTGGGACACTGTGCCAGGCAGCTCAAATTTATTCCATAAAAACATATGACATGATATAGTTTATAAAATACAATTATATATTATTACTCAGTAACCATTTTGAAGGTTTTTTTTTTAAATGAAAGGAAAACATTTAAAATGAGACAATACATTGCTTCCAAAAGAATGAAATTGTCGGTTTCCTTGAAGAATTTATACAATTGATTTATTTTTTTAGCAGTTGATAAATAAAGAAAAATATACACTTTGACTTTTGTCTTACCCAGCCCAGATGACCTCTTCAGTATGTTTTATTCAATCTTTTATCTTTCCCTATATTTAAAAATTACTTGAAACTTTATGTTAACTTTTAAAAGTATAGTTTTTTGAAAGAAATAATATCTAAAGTCTAGTTCTCTGAACTCTTTGTGTTAAATCTGATACTTAGATTACATTTACTGTCCTTTTAAAATTTTAATTGATTTATTTAATAGTTAATTACTGCCAACTGCTTTTAATTAATTGACATTGGACTTCATACAGGGCACAGTGGGCCATTGTTCGGCCTTTGGGAGGATTTCAGAAACTAACAAATGATTATAACATGAAGGGAAAGTCTCTGTAGTGAAGAGAAGAGTCAGGGCAGCATAAAATAGGAAATAAGTTTTGGATATTGTTGCAGAGGATATGACACAGCCTATCTTTTCTGAGATGTTCAGTATTTTATGGGGGAAGGAGAACTGTGAAAATGCAGATGAAATACTATGTGCAGTTGTCTTTAGATGTGAAAGAAGATGATGTAATTGGGTAACTACAAAGTAAAGGGAACCTAACATGTGCATAGGGGGTTGTGTGGGACACTAACAGGGAAAGAGAAGGTGAAATATAATGTTTCAATTAAGACCAGGGTCAGATCAAGTCACTGGATAAAATAAAAAGCAAGAAAAAAACCAAACCAAACCAAACAAAAAGCATTAGTTTTCTAAAAAAGAAGTCTGAAAAAATGTGGCTTAATTCTTAAGTAAACACATGGGCTGGATTTGCTCATGATGATGGAGTACCATAGGGAGTTGCAGATTCCCAGGTCACTGTCACAGACCGTCACTCTAAGAGCAAGAGAAAAAACACATCTAGCAAAAAGCTTAATTAAATTTTTTATTGTCTTCACATATCTATTCTTACTTCTCAGACCAATTATTCTTGTATTTTATGAGATCACATTTTCATAAAGTAATATAATTAGATTATTAATCACATTTCTTTCTAATTGCAATTCTATGACTCAAGAGGCAATCTTCATTTCTTTTGCTTATATTCATAATCATTGCTCTGAATTTATGATCTTACTTTGTACATAAGCTCAAAAGTGTCAGTGTGTCATTATTTTCTCTAGAATCACTGCCTACTCATCAATTTTCTCATAGCTCCATGCACCTCTGCATTCCTCAGGCTATAGATGATAGGATTGAGCATGGGGGTGACAACGCCATAGAACAGGGCAATCAGCTTGTTAAAAGCAGAGTCTTTTGACTTTGGCTTCATGTACATGAAGAGTATTGTCCCGTAAAACACAATCACCACTGTCATGTGGGCTGAGCAGGTAGAAAAGGCTTTTTTCCTTCCTTCAACTGAATTGATTCTTAGTACAGTAGAAAGGATGAAAATGTATGAGATACATATCAGCAATAATGGAGAAAACAAAAATATTATATTGCCCAACATTATAACAATCTCATTCAAGGAAATATCTGTGCAAGCCAGTTTGACAAAGGCCAGTATTTCACAAACAAAATGATTAATGATATTTTTTCCACAGAATGGCAACCGTATTGCAAGAACAGTTTCTATCAATGAGTTGAGAAGTCCTAAACTCCAGGAGAGAGCTGCCATCTGAATACAGAGTGCCTTGCTCATGATGATGGAGTACGGCAGTGGGTTACAGATTGCCACATAGCGGTCATAGGCCATCACTGCTAAGAGAACACACTCTGTGGATCCCATAGTGTAGGAGACAGACATTTGAATAACACATCTAGTGAAAGAGATCGTTTTTTTCTCTGATAGGAAGTGTATCAGCATTGAGGGGATAAAGGAGGATGTGTACCAAATGTCTAGGAAGGAAAGATTACCAAGGAAAAAGTACACGGGCACATGGAGGCGGGAATCCAGCAGAGTTAGGATGATCAAGGTGCTGTTCCCCAGAAGGATTACCAGGTACATCACCAAGCACAACACAAAAAGAAGTTTTTCAATTCTTGGTTATTCAGAAAGTCCCTGCAAAATAAACTCAATCTCTGTCCAGTTGGTCCTTTCCATTTTACTTTCATATACCTGGAGTTTAACAAGTCTGTATAGGATTATCATATGAAGTGAGAGTTAATAGGGGCAGGAGGGGCAACAGGTGTATCAGCACCAATCGAAGTGGTGGTAATCGCCGTGATTTTAGCTTTTGGGAGGGATTCTTCTTCTAGTTCATAAATCAGTTAATTGAAGACACATGAGAATTACATTGGTAGCTTATTAAAAATGCAGGCTTCTGTATTCCATTTCCTGAGATTGTGACGCATGAGGATGGAGGCAGAGAAGAATCATTTGCATTTTTAATATGCATCTGTTATTTCGGATGCAGTTGATCCACAGACCCCACTCTGAAATTAATATTTTGGGGAGAGTATGCTTCAATCTGTTCAACAAAGATTCATTTACTTGATTTTATACCATGCCAGTCATTAAAAATACTTTTGGTTTAAGATTCAATAAGTTACAAATATTCATACTTATTACTTATTTTATCATTGCTATTGGTCTCTGGGGAAAATACAGCTAAGAGAAAAATTTATAAAAAGTTATACTGAGTGAACTGCTATATAAATCTTCATTTTCTGATTTTAAGTCCATTTTATAAAACTATAATATATTGTCCTCCCGATAGTTTAAAAGTTGACTAAAGGGAGGAAATTAGCTATTTGGAAAATAATGCTCTTCAGGTGATTTTTAAGGTGAAACTAAGGAAGAGATCTACTTATCCAGTGGAGTATTTCCAAACTTTAGTATTCATACGTGTCACCTGGGGAATCTTTTAACTGATTCTGATTCAGTGTATTTGAGGTAAGTCCTGTGATCTCCATTTATTAACATGTTCCCAGGTGATGTTCATGTTGCTTGTTTACAGAACATACCTGAGTATCAAGCCCTTTTGGACTGTCTTTCTCTAATACCATCAGAGTGCTGTTGCTGCTTCAGCTGTGTGTAAGCAGCTGGATAACAAGCACTGCTAAACTGAGCACTGTGGTAAGACTTCTGTCTGGTTAATGATAATCGATTCTGTGTTTTTTAGATTTCAGATGTACAGACAACCAAATCACACATTGATTGCAATCAAATTGCCTTTTATTTTTGTCTGTATAAAATGTGTTATTTTTATACTTGTAAAATTTGCAGCTAGGTCCAGTATTTTCCTAAAGAAGGAATTTTTGTTCAGCTTAAGCACCTGAGTTGTACACCAAAGAACATGGAGCAAATTACTTCAATTTGAAAAAAAAATTAAAAACTAGTTATTAGCAGGTCATCTTCTTTATAATAAACAAAGCATAGAAATATCATTTTGAAAGTACTTGATCATCCTCATGATATTCTACCTAGCTTTCAAATATATTCTAGAGAGTAAAAAATTTTAATGGATGAGTTTTCACTTAGTGTTTTCAAAACCTGGCTGTTTCTGGTAGAGGATTGTCTCAGATTGTGCTGCTTTCTTTCAGTTACAGTGGTTGGGCAATTTAATCACCAGAAAGGATGTTTGTATTTGTGTTGACATTGAAATGAGGACTCTCCTCCAATTCAAGCTACAACTTATTTTAAGCACATACATTGTAAAGAGGGTAGGAAGTGTTGGGTAGGGCAGCATATACTTCTTTTAGAAGTAAGATTGGAATTTGATTGATGGTATCTGCATATATCAACCTACTCTGAATGCCCATGAAATTCTGACAGAGGTTTTGACAGAGTATTAATTGTCTGGCAATTGGAATGAGGTTTTTGCAAGGAAGATGTAAATTAAGTAGAATGTCCTCTCTTTTCTAAGAACATCTCCTAAAAGTTGACTCCTATTTGAAAATTAATTTAAAAAATAATTACAGTAAATATTTAGTATTCTAGCAGTCCTGAGATTGTTAGGGCAATAAAAATTTCACTTGTGAATATATGTAAAAGAAAACATTGGTCTGCTTTGATGGTTTCAATGGGGGGGGATAATAATAGTATAGAGAAATGATTTGCATTACTCTTGCAATCCTTGGATAGCTTTTAAGAAGTAACATTTAACAAACACTCTGTTGAATAGAATTGTTCCTAATTTTTTATACTGAATTTAAATTTACTTCTCTAAAATGGATTCTTAGAATCTGTTTGGAAACAGGAATTGAAGACTGTTAAGAGTCTGGATAGTTTCTAATAGATCACTTTCCTCATTACTTGTAGCATTAGATAAATTCATTTTTACCAGACCTTTGCTATTGTTGGATATTATCTTTCTCTCTCTCTTTCTTTTTTTTTTTTTTTTTTTTTTTTTGGTTAGGAGGATTGATCCCAGTGACGCTTAACCACTGAACCACATCCCCAGTCCTTTTTTATATTTTATTTAGAGACAGGGTCTCACTAAATTGTTAGGGCCTTGTTAAGTTGTTAAGGCTGACTTTGAACTTATGATCCTACTGCCTCAGCTCCCTCAGCTGCTGAGATTAGAGGCATGTGCCATCATGCCCACCTGGTTATTACGTCTTAAAATATCTATTTTTGTATTTTCCTAACTCTAGGAGAATTGTTACATAAATTAAAGTTCATTTGTGTTATGGGCCACATTAAGCACTTGTTTATGACATTTGTTTGGACTTTGTATTAACACAAAGGTAGTTTAGCTTAAGTTAAAATGATTAAATAAAAACAGAAACTAAATGACAATATAAAGTATTGTTTACAAAACACAATCCTAGACCGAGATAACTTAGGATACAAAGGCTAGAAAGAAACATCTAAAAAGCTAATGGTTATCTTAGCGTTTTTCCACTTTTCTGAAATATCTAAGATTTTAAAATAAATATACATAAAGTAAAAATATATCAAAAGAAGACACTGAAGCAAGTTTATAATTGTGCTTGAAAGACTAACTCAGAGTACAAAATGAAAAAAAAAATTTAACATTAGAGAGATTATTTTAGAAGTCTAGAGATTGCACATTGAGGCTGAATTATACTGGTGTTCTTTTTCCAGTTATCCAAAGAAGCCCATATTTCTTTGTACTGGACCTAAAGCATTTGTAAACCATATCCTCAGAATCTTCCAGGTAACAGTCTTCATTGTTTTCAGGGGGTACATCCAAGATAAAGAATTGAGTTTCTCAACTTAAATCATATGATCTCAAAAAGGTCTACAGACCATTGATGCTTAGACCAGAATTATCACTAGAAGATGAAATTCATATTTGTAAAACACTCTGAACTGGCCTAATCCTGGGCATCCTCTAATCCCTTCTTCCCAAATCATGATATTTGTAAAAAAATTTCAATGCTTTGCTGCTGTATCTGGGTACTTCTTTAATGTTGTAATAGATCTAAGCAAAGTTTGTGACTTGTATGCAAGCCAGATGTCAAGCTCTCTATCTTATAGGACTTCTAGTTTTCTATAAGTTGTTTGTTTTGTTTTAATTTAACTACTTGAAGTTCTAGTATTTAAAATGTTAAGATTTTTCAGTTATCTGTAACCTAATAGTCAATATGGCAAACAATCCTGTAACCTTCTCTGACATTCTAAATAGATTAATTAAGACAACTGATATTGTACAAAGTTTCATAGTCATGCCAATTTTCAATTTATAGATTTTATAGACTTGAAATGTCAATATACCATGAATAAAGACATTATTTTAGTTCACAAAGGGAAGAGTAATTGTCAATATGTGGGGTCTTAGTACATCTTTTTCATTTTGTAGAATTTTTTTTTTATAATTTAATCTTTAAAATAACTCAAATGCTACTATGACATTTTATGGATAAGAGAATTATATTGAGATTTCAACAATTAAGTAAAATTTTAATTTTTTTGGTGGTAAGTGCCAGAATTATGGTTTAAACCCATATCTTCATGATTTCCAAGTTACCATTTTCACCACTGTACTACACACAATGTGTACTTATTTGTACAAAAAAAAATCTATAAAAACACAATGTAATTAGATAAACTTGACTTTCAATGATGAACCGTATGATAAATATACACATGAAATATATATTTTCCCCTTTTGAAAGCCATCTGTGAAGATATTATCTTTAAAAATTAATTCAAATGAAAAACTACCCTGAAAATTCTTTCAGGATTTTTTTTTCTTTCTTTTTTTTTTTTTTTTTAGAGAGAGAGAGAGAGAGAGAGAGAGATAATTTTTTTTTAATATTTATTTTTTAGTTTTTTTTCGGCGGACACAACATCTTTGTTTGTATGTGTTGCTGAGGATCGAACCCGGGCCGCAAGCATGCCAGGCGAGTGCGCTACCGCTTGAGCCACATCCCCAGCCCATCTTTCAGGATTTTTTTTAAAATTATTTTTTAGTTATAGGTGGACACAATATCTTTATTTTTATTTTTATGTGGTGCTGAGAATTGAACCCTGTTCCTTACACATGGTAGGCCAGCGCTCTACCTCTGAGCCACAACCCCAGCCCAGGTGTTTTTTTTTTAATTAATTTTTAAAAAATTTATATATGACAGCAGAATGCATTACAATTCTTATTACACAATTAGAGCACAATTAGAGCACAATTTTTCATATATCTGGTAGTATACAAAGTATATTCACTCCAATTTGTGTCTTCATGCATGTACTTTGGATAATAATGTCCATCACATTCCACCATCATTTTGGGGATGATATCTTCCACAGTGGAGTTTATTTATCATATGAATGAAAGTACACAAAAGAATCTTAAAAGTTCTTTTGCCTTTGGCTGTCTGGGTTTCAGATTAACACTCAATTATGATTACATCTCCTCCTTCATATTACTTGTTTCTAATTTTGTTTTTATCATTAACACCTTTAATTATATATTTTCCCAAAACTTTGTTGGGCTTAATTTAAATATTCAGAATATTAAAATCACCACATTCTTCTTCCCCAGATAACTACTACTTAAGATTTTAGTAAACCAGATGCTTGAATAAAACAACTATTTGGTTATTATTTATAAGGTCTATTATATTATAATCAACTTTTCCTTCCTTAAAAGATTTACTCATACGATTTCAAAAGAGATTGCAGATCACTGAATTATTTGGAGATTTTTCAAAAAAATAAATAAATGAAATATCCTGGTTTGGTAGATGATGCCTGGGTTTTTGTATATTTCCTTTATGCATATATTCATATTTTAAAAATCCAGCAAGCAATGGCACCTCGACTAGAAAATATATTTATTCATAGGATTGTTTTTGAAAAAATTATAATAAACTAATCTCTTTTTATCTTACCTCCTGACTGGATTTAAAAATCATCCACACCATTCCTGCTATTAAGTAATAGGAACATTTCCCAGCAATTTGAATTTCATTTGCAATTTTCTGATGAGAAGAGAAAATTCTCAGTTTGAAAGGCTGTAGCTTCTCTTTCCTGAAAGGAAATGTGAGAAAGAATAGCCACAACCAGGCTATTTATCTGTAACTGAATCTTCTTAAGAGGGTATCAAGGAAACAAAACATATTAAGCATAAAGATCAATGATGCAATTGTAGTTTTCTCATGATTTGTTATAAAGTTGACACTTAATTAAGGCCCAGCTTCTTTTGGAGGGGAATTTAACACTTATTTTCACAAACTTTGTTAGTCCCTAAGGTTGTAAATCAGAAATTGAGGATTCCCTAAGGATTAAACTTCCTGACTTCCATGCATTCTAAGGACCCAATTATATTAACTTCAAGAGAATCTTTCCCAGTCATACATTTCTTGGAGTATTCATTAAGTATGTTTGTATTTGATGGTGTCATCATAAGTTGGTACTAGAAACAGAATATCCAAAATTTCTCAGAAAAGTTAAACTTTCCTCAGAAATATATTTTTCTTTTTATTGAACAAAAAATATAGGATCAACTCTATGGAATACTAAATAAATCATTCCGTATCTTCAAACTTTTATTTTTCATATTTTTCTTAATTATAGGTCATATACATTATTCTTGAGACTAACATAATTATAGGAAGTTTTAGTTGCATTTGACACTTTCTATCAATGATTTTTTTCATAGTAACTATAATGCTATTTTTAATACTTGAAGACTATTCCATTAAGTGTAATTGCTCTAATCTAGCCTACTATTTTCACATTATTGAACACTTTGTTTCTTTTTTTTTGAGATGTATATATAATGATCATCAATATCTATGCTTCTTGCTAATTTGGTTTTCCTTCTACTAGAAATAAGATAAACTTCTAGAGTTGCAACTATAGAAGAAAGAATATGGAGTCTGAGATACTTCTTAGTATACATACAAAACTTTTCCCCAAAAACTTAATGTTTTAAGTAGCTGCTAAAATATTTGCACAGACTATTTTCTGGAATCAGAGATACTTATTCTTTTCTATTTATATAAAACATTACCTTGTTTTACTTTTCATTTCTGTAAATGCTAGTTAGATTGAACATTTTCTCTGTGTTTACTTATATTTTCTCTTATATTTTCTTTTCAAACCCATCACTTAACTATCACAATTTTAATAGTTTTCCTCTCAGTTTGTGTGAACTCTAATAAAGTATATGTTTAACCTATCTTTCAAATTTTCTGCAAATACTTTTCCAACAGTGGCTTTCCTTCTTATTTTTAAAATATTCTTTTTTTTCTGCATTGAAGTAAGACTTTAATACAATCCTAAAAAAGTGAGCAAAACTTTTTTGTGATTTGATATTTTGTTTCACCAATATGATAACTATGTTCTTATGTGTCTAAAGCATGAAACAGATGGATATTTTAAAAATATTAATTATTTTTTCAAATGCTTCATTAAAGCTATGTCTTATCATTTCCCCTTATGCATTCACAGAAGACTTATTGAATACCTGTTATATATGGGCTAGGCACTGTGATCATCTTTGAAGTGAATTTGGAAATAATTTGTAGAAAAATATGGGTTCATAAATTTTAAAACTAAACATGAAGAGCATTAGGTTATAGGTCATAACGTTTCTGTTATTTACATCCTTTTATGCTCAAAATTATATCATAATCAATTTTTCACATTTATAATAGCTACATTGTATTTTACTTTTGTTTCAAGATATACTTAATTTATTTTCAAATAATGGGCATTTATTTTTCTTATTATTATATAATTTCATATTATATAATAAATATTAATATTATAATATATAATAAATATTACTATTGTAAAAATTATTATAGAAATAATTATAACATTCTATAAGGGGTATGTTTCTATTTTATTTTGAAATAATCTCAATCACTTTAATAATTAATTTAAAAAGTGAAGATAAATATGATTAAAAGCCTATTCATATGGAATCACACTAGTGAAATAATCAAATTCTAAATGGTTAGTTTTAGGGGTGGAAATTATTTAAAATTAGTTCTAATGAGATGAGATAACAGAAATACACCTAGAGTATGACTAATGGTCAACGTACTTCTGCCCCTAAGCCCATTGATTGTTAGAGCACTTTATGAGGCCACATGAATTATTTTTTTATCATCATAATTATCAGAAATTTGTTTGTATGCAACTGTAATATTCGAAAGACAGAAGAATGAAAGTGTTAAAATCATGCTTTCTGGAGTTAGGTCAGCATTGTCAAGCACTACCTGTATAACTTTGAGGATGTCACTGCACATTTGTAATCTTCAATTTACCTATCTATGAAATGAGGAACTTAAGAATTTCTACCTGATATTGTTAATATGTGAATTAATGAGGTAATGCATATGCAGAATTTGACATAGCTATGGAGGCATAGTAGATAGTTAATAAAAGTGCTTTCTATTCTTCTAATGGTATAGCCATTGTAAATATATGCCTTGTTTTTATAGAAAGAGATTGGTTTGAGGATAGATACACATAAGTTAGGGTCTCACTTTAGAAAATCCTATTTTATTAATCTCTAGTAAGCTATTTAAGCTGTAAAATGAATATTATAACTGCCTTTCAGTATTGCTATATGATAATATTTTAGTTGTGCTTATCATGATTCTTGGTGTTTGACAGATAGTCCATAAAAGACTGTTAACATTTTTATTATGAATGAGTGAATTGGATAGATTTTTCCTAATGTTGACACACCAAATAACCACTTTCAGTTGGTTTTGGTAAGTCAAAGGGACATGTAATCATTCTACTTCAATGTAAAGATATAAAAATCAATAGAAAAAGAATTAAAATAAATCACTGCCACCAAAATATGGAATCTCTTCCTTGATTAGATAGGGAAAATACAGATTGCTTCTGTGAGACAAAATTATAAACCTTATTGAATGTGATTACATAAATTCTTCACAAATTGCTTAAGATAATTGTGTCAAAATTAAAAGAGACTCATTTGTTTTGGTAAGTGTATGGAAGTCAATTTATTTCAGGAGGCACATTGGTAGACCCAAAAATGAGGAATGCACAGCTCTGACAAGTTGGGTTCCTGCTTATGATATTTCTGTCAATCTCATAGTAGCACAGAGTAGAATGGTGGTTGCTAGAAGCTAGGGGTGGGAGAATGCCGCGTCCGGCCAAGGGAGCCGAGTCCGGCGAGGGACGGCGAGGTTAAAAGACACACAGGACACCAAGGTTCTTCATCCAGGAGTCAATAATAATCTTTATTGCTAACACACCTTTTTTTATACCCCAAGCAGCAGAAGTGGAAAACTACCCAAAAGCAGGAGGGAGGGGGGAGAAATTTAGTTTCAACATCTATTATTGTCAGGTACTGAAACCTCCCTTAACAATAAGTCCATCAGACCAGAAAAGGTCAAGGCATTCCCGTGGGATACATATGTCTCAGACGGACAAGCAGGAACAGAAAAACCGCAAGTTCGCCATGGCCTTGTGAGCTGGCCACACTGGCATGCAGAACAAACTAGTGGAGGTAGGGCTCCAGGGGCCAGGGTGGACCTGCTGCCAACAAGTCCCCCTCTTTTGTTTTTTGCATGCCAGTGGGAATCAAGTAGCCCCTGTCTTAGGTCGTTCACAGCCCTTGCGATGCTTACCCGTCTCTGGGAAGGCCCCGATTCCCTGGCTTAGGTCGCACAGCAAGCGTGAAAGTTGCCCGTCACTGGGTACTACAAGATCAGCTCAAGGTGTGATGACCTATCAAGACACTATTGCGGTAAACGCTTAACCGTCTCCACCTACGGGACCCATGACCGTCACCGCCGAATGGCAGATGTGATTGGACCGAGAGATTAGACAGCAAAGATCCTAGTACAGGAAGGCAAGAGGGAGAGGTATGCATAGAGAAAAGATATGGCAGGAGTTCTTCTTTTAAGGAGGACACTCATCTTCGGATAGGTCTGAAGTATATCTCAGAGGGGCGATCATCCATCTTCAAGCGTTGATAGTGAACCTGTATTGGCTTAGAGGCTAAGATATTAATTTGATCCTTAATGAATTGTACTATCTTATTTACAATGTAGGGTCCTATTGCCACTACTAGAAGGAGGCCTAACAATGGCCCCAATAAGGGAAGAAGATAAGGCAAAAATCCATTAAGTCTAGTTCAGAGAGGGTTCTCAAATAATTCCCTCCTCCTTTTTTTTAGGTCTTCTTGGAGTTGTTTAATTTTTGTGCGAACTATGCCAGATTTGTTAGCATAAAAACAGCACCTCTCCCCAAGGGCTAAACAAATTCCCCCTTGATTGGCAGTAAGCAAGTCTAAACCCCGCCTGTTCTGAAGAACTACTTCTGCTAGGGAGTCTATCTGGTCTTATAAGTCTTTAATGGTTCCCGACAGGGTTTGCACATCATCTATAAGCTGTTGAGATAGGCGGCGGTAAGAATGTATAGCCGTACCCAATCCTGCCGTGCCTGTACCCACAGCAGCGGTTATTCCAAGGCCAACAAGGAGTGGTAAGGCCTGCACAGCTCTCTTGTGTCTTCTAACTAAGATGTCTAGGCTAGGAATGGGTAGGGGTTCATCTCCTGAGATAATCGTGATATCAGGAAGCAATAATGCCAGAACGCAACCACCAGTCCAATTTGCTGGGAGCCTGGGAAAAGCTAAATTTCCACCACACATAAAGACTGTACCATTAGGGGGACAAATGGGCGGAGTAGGTGAGGAGTAATTCTTTACTAATGAGCAGTTTCCAAAGGAAGAGATTCCAACATCAACATCATAGGTATTATTTTGCATCATGCCCAGAAGGCATGACATAAAACCACCTAGAGGCTGCACCTTAAAGGGTAGCCCAGATTGACATGTGTTGTCATCATCAATGGTATAATTGATGGGAACCGCCAATGGCATGACTGCACCTGCCGTCATGCAGAGCCAGCAATCACCAGCAAGGGTAGGGTTGGAACTGTTAAGTAAAGAAAAGGTAGTTTCTAGGATATCTAATGTATTGGCATCTAAATCAGGAAACTGGGATTTGGGCAATATCAAGGGGTGGTATGTAGGCTTAGGGATCTCCAGCTTTAAAAGCTTAATCACCTGAAGGTGTTTGATAGCATCAGTGGGTCCCCCTCCATCAGAGACTCCGATGGGGGCCTGCATGGGCCAGCAGGAAGGTTTACCCACGACACCCTCACATCCCGCCTCCATTAACCGAGTCGTGATGCCTTCCCCTCCCCGGTCACCAAGAAAAGGAATATAATTATAAGTGGTCCCCCATTCTCCACGGGTGTTAGTTAGGATGGCCTCAAAATACTGTTTTCCTTGATTATTAACACAAATTGAGGCCGATGTATAACAGGAGATGTGCATTGCCGGGGTGTAATGACAAGTGGCGGAACAGCTTCCAAGAGTCTCGGTCGGATTAGGGACAACAAGTCCGGGCTTATTAACACATACCCATTTTGGTTGCTTAAATCCTCCGATGTTTTCATTGAGTTCAGCCGCCATGTAGGCTACTTTAGTCCCACAATCAATGCTCTGGATATAACCAGAGGGGGCCGAGTGCCGGGGCCCTCCCTTACACTCGCAAGGGGCTCCAAAAAGATATTCATGAATATTCCCAGGTGGGGGGTCAAGCCCTCCTTCAACAAACCTGTCCAGAAGGAATGCCACAAGCGGGGTCCAGCTCATGAGGTGTGTCTCGGCACTCACTTGAAGGGGTGAGAACAACAGCGGCAGGATCAGCCATCTTGGGAACTTCATTTTGTCTTGAATTTTCATTCACCGGTCTGGTGCAGCGCTCCGGGATCCAAATGGGCTTCTCAGTTCCTGGGGGAAAAACACATACAGCTCCCTTCACTCTAGCTAAGAGTGGAGCCGGGGGTTGCCACTTTCCGGTGGATAAATCTTTCCACCTTATTTGAGCATCTTGTACAGTGGGAGGGGAAAAGTGGCGTTGTGCAGCCGTGCGCCCTCCAGTGTCAGTGAGTAAAAAATTTAAAGTAAATAGGGTTATGCTTAGAAGTGCTTGTGGTCCCTGACAATTCCGGTATATCTCCCCCTCTTTTGTTTTTTGTAAATAAGTTTTTAAATGTTGATGGGCTTGTTCCACGATAGCTTGTCCCTGTGGATTATAAGGGATTCCAGTCTTATGATTAATTTCCCATTGGGTGCAAAACCGTTGAACCGCCTGGCTTACATATGCGGGACCATTATCGGTTTTGAGGCATCGTGGGGTGCCCATGGAGGAAAAGGCTTTTAGAAGATGACTGATTACGTCCTTAGCCTTCTCTCCAGTATGTAAGGTGGCAAAAATGAAGCCAGAATATGTGTCAGTGGAAACATGTATAAAGGAGAGCTTACCAAAGCTAGGGAAGTGTGTAACATCAGTTTGCCAGACATCATTAGGTTGTAGTCCTCTTGGATTAACCCCAAGGGAAGGAGAATGAATAAATGGTGCACAGGTTGGACATAATGAGACAATCTGTAAAGCTTGGTCTCGTGAACATCCTGTGTGGAAGCGTAAAGACTGTGCATTTAAATGAAATTTGTTATGGAATTGTAAGGCCTTATCATATTCTGTCATCACACAGGAAAGGCCAACAGCATGAGTAGCAGCGTCTGCTTTTGCGTTGCCCTCTGACAAAGGTCCAGGGAGCCCTGAATGGCTTCGGATGTGGCCAATGTATAAAGGATCTCGTCTAGCCCAAATGAGAAGCTGAACTACCTGTAGTTGTTCTGTGATGGTGGATTGCTTTCCAATATATGATGCTGTTTCTATGACTAGAGCCAGATTGGCTACATACAAGCTGTCAGTATATACATTAAGAGGAATAGAGCTATAGACTTTGAGAGCTATGATTAAAGCTTCAACTTCTGCCTTTTGGGCCGACTGACCTGACACAGGTTGTCGGAGAATTTGAGATCCATCAAAAACGACGGCAAATCCATTTTTGGCCCCATCTGTATATACAGTTTGGGCCTTTGGAATAGGTTCCCTTTTCATAATCTTTGGGAAGATAATGGGACACCTTTTAAAGCTCTCCAAAAGTCTATGTTTAGGGAAGTGATTATCAATCTGACCCTTGAAGCTGCACAGGAAAAGACACCAAAGGTCTTGTTCTTGTTGTAACTTGTGTATCATATCTTGAGTGTAAGGTTGAATAAGTATGTCAAAGGTTTTTCCAAACAATGCGTCACCCAAATATTTAGCCTTCCAAATTAAGTTAATAACTAGCTCATAAAAGGGAGTCAGTACCCGGGGGTTAGAAGCCGGCAAGTGGACCCAATAAATGGGACCCGTTTGCCAGAACACTCCTGTGGGAGTAATTTTAGAAGGTAGAACTATAAATGACAGGGGCAGAGAATAATCTATCTGCGTAATCTGCATGTCCTGCAGAGCCTCTTCTATTAGCCTCAGTGCTCGTAAGGCTTCTGGTGTAGGTACTCTACACGACGTAGGAGAAGGATCTCCTCACAAGAGGTCATACAGGGGTTTGAGCTCTCCAGTTGGAATATGAAAGGATGGGCGCAGCCACTGTATTTCTCCGAGGAATGTCTGCCACTGATGTAAAGTTTTGAGCTGATTTATCTGTAACTGGGGTCTCTGGGGAAAGATTCCTATGTTATTAATGATATATCCCAAATAATTGTAAGGGTGTTGAAACTGCACCTTTTCGGGTGCTATGACCAGCCCTGCCCCTTTTAGAAGGGATTGGAGGACTTCATAAGATTGAAGAAGCCTTTCTTTCTTGGGCCCTGCCAGTAAGATGTCATCCATATAATGAATGAGGTACAGCTGTGGGAACTGCTGTCGAAAGGGTCGCAAAACCTCAGCTACAAAATATTGGCACATTGTAGGACTATTAGTCATCCCTTGAGGTAGGACGGTCCATTCATACCGTTGGTATGGTTCCCTAAAATTTGTGGAAGGCAAGGAAAAAGCGAAACGCTTTTGGTCTCGTGGGTCTAAGGGGATAGAGAAGAAACAATCTTTTAAATCTATGACAATAAGATGCCAATCCTTTGGGATGGCAGTAGGAAAGGGTAGCCCTGGCTGTAAGGGTCCCATGGGTTGCATAGTTTTATTAATAGCCCGTAGGTCCTGAAGAAGTCTCCACTTCCCAGACCCCTTTTGTATAACAAAAATAGGGGTATTCCAAGGGGAGGTAGAGGGCACCACGTGTCCTAACTCAAGCTGGTCTTGAACTAATAGGGAAGCGGCCTGTAATTTGTCCTTAGTTAGGGGCCACTGTTCTACCCACACAGGGTCATCTGATAACCAAGTAATGGACAGTGGAGGTGGCCGCACTTCAGTGGCCCCTAGGATAAATTTCCCAGTCCTCTCCGGTCTCTTCCCCGCCGGGTAACCTGTTCTGCTGGATCCACAGGTGATATTCTGCCCTCATGTCTCTTTCCTAGTCCCCTTCCAGGGATCCATCCCATGTCTAGCATTGCATCATTAACAAAGTCATTATTTCCTTTCAAAGTCTGGGTAGTGAGAATAGCCCCCATTTGATGAAGCAAGTCCCTCCCCCAAAGGTTCGTGGGGAGTCCAGTCACTACATAGGGCTGGAAATGGCCACTATGTCCTTCGCCATCTCTCCATTTTAAAAAGGAAGCACTTCTTTTTGGTCGGGTTTGTCCTATCCCCTGTAATATGGCCGAGGGACTCTGGAGGGGCCAGGCAGGTGGCCATTGTTTTTCAGAAATGACAGAGACATCCGCCCCCGTATCTAGTATTCCCTTGAAAGCCTTGTCCTGTATCTCAATGGTCAGGTTGGGACGCGAATCCAAATGAGCTACCCAAAAGGCCTGGGGAGTTCCAGTGGAGCCAAAGCTGCCGTCGCCCCGGGACCCACGGAGGGTGTGCCCAGGAATAGAAGCTAAAGGTAGCAGCAGCAATTGAGCTATACGCTCCCCGGGGGGAAGAATAACAATTCCTTGGGTAGCTTCTACTACTATTTTTATTTCTCCCTGATAATCAGCATCAACAACCCCCGTAAGAATCTTCAAGCCCCATTGAGTTGCACTACCTCGTCCCAACACTAGTCCCACCGTCCCCTCTGGCAGGGGTCCAAAAACCCCAGTAGGCAGCATCTGAGGTCCCATTTGGAGAGTTAATACCGCTCGGGAGGTGGAACTGAGGTCCAGTCCTGTGCTTCCTGGTGTTCCCCTGGGGAGTTCCCAGATAGAAAGGGGTTGGTCAGTGGGAGGTGTTGGAGACGCCCACTCCCTGGGGCACTGTTCTGTCCCTGCACTGCCCCGTACACTTTGGCTTCCGGGGCCCGGGGCGGGCCCCTGCTCCCGTTTCCCGATGGTATTGGGTTTCCCTGGATGTCAAATTTTGACCTGCACTCACTGCTCCAATGATTTCCTTTATGACACCGAGGACAAAGTCCAGGCATCCCTCTGCGAGCACCCTCGCTCCTTTCCGGGCAGTTTCTCCTTATATGTCCCTCTTTCCCACACTTAAAACACCCCTTAGAGCGGGTTCCCCTGTTATCAGCTTTTTGCATTCCAGTCTTAAGGGCAGCAGCCAAAACCTGACCAGTAATATGAGGCCCATCTATATCTTTGCATGGTCGAATCATGTCATCTATACTTTTGGCCCGGGAGGACTTAATAGCATTTTGGCAGTAAGTGTTAGCGTTTTCATATGCCAGTTGTCTAATAAGTGGCATAGCCTGTTCCAGATTAGGGAATATTTTTCCAGCAGCCTGCATTAGGCGGGCTATAAAGTCCGAATAAGGTTCAGAGGGTCCTTGAGAGATCTTGGAAATTTTTGCTTCAGTCTTAGAAACAGGCAGGGCTTTCCAGGCACGGACTGCAGCTGAGGCTATTTGAGCATAAACACCTGGGTCGTAATTAATTTGTTGGCCTATGGTGGCATACTGCCCAGTTCCTGTCAACATTTCAGCATTTCGCCGTTGATGGCCCGCATTCAGGTTAATCTGAGCCAGCTCGCGGCACCTTTCATGATATTCACTTTTCCACAATAAGAAATCCCCTCCAGATAACACAGCCCTGCAAAGTTGTTGCCAATCATTAGGTATCAGTTGACTGGCTGAGAAAGACTCAAAGAGGGTCAATGTGAAAGGGGCATGAGGTCCATAATTAATGACCGCCTCCTTAAGCTGTTTTATGTCCTTGAAGGCTAGGGGGACATGGGCTCTGGCCGGCTGTCCATCAGCATCGGCGTTTTCAATCATTGGAAAAACCTGAGCCGCTCTAGAACCCCAGTGGACCCCCGCCCGTCTAGTAGGGGCGTCCTCATTCCAATCAGGATTATAGAGAGGAGGTGCTGCAATTGAGGGGGCTCTAGGCACCCTCACATTTGCCCTTTTAAGGCGATGTTCTAGTTCCTCTATCTCCCTTTCTAATCCCTCCTCTTCCTCAGAGAGAGAACTGAGGTCCTCAGGATCCTTTTTGGGCTTAGAAATCTGGAGGCGTTTCCTACCCTCCGAGCCCGAGTCCTCAAGGGGACCCTCATCCTTTAAGGATTCTGCCATTTGCTCCTCCTGCACCTGATTAAGGGCCTGTTCACATTCAGCAAGCTGATCCTTGATCTTTACTTTATCTGTTAATAAAGCATCCTTTACCAACCTCCATAAGGAAAAGGTGGCAACTGGGACACTGTCCGAGCCCCGGCCCCTCAATAATTTCTGAAGGTCATGTCTGACCAGGTCCCAGTCACTATTATTAAGAAATCCTCCTGTCAGAAACCAAGGACAAGCCTGGGCAATAATTTCAACGAATTCGGTTGCAGTCTTAGTTTTTATTCCTGTTCCTTGTGTATTTAACAGCTCTTTCAGTTCGTTGGCCAGACGAACCTTCGCTGTTGAGTTACCCATGGTACGTACCCTGTCTCTTTAAATTATCTTTAAACCAATCCTCCCCCTTCTTTCTTAGAAGGTGAGCCCCGTCCGCTTACCCCTGCTTTCCGGATCTCGGTGGGAACCTCCAATTTCCGCGTCCGGCCAAGGGAGCCGAGTCCGGCGAGGGACGGCGAGGTTAAAAGACACACAGGACACCAACGTTCTTCATCCAGGAGTCAATAATAATCTTTATTGCTAACACACCTTTTTTTATACCCCAAGCAGCAGAAGTGGAAAACTACCCAAAAGCAGGAGGGAGGGGGGAGAAATTTAGTTTCAACATCTATTATTGTCAGGTACTGAAACCTCCCTTAACAATAAGTCCATCAGACCAGAAAAGGTCAAGGCATTCCCGTGGGATACATATGTCTCAGACGGACAAGCAGGAACAGAAAAACCGCAAGTTCGCCATGGCCTTGTGAGCTGGCCACACTGGCATGCAGAACAAACTAGTGGAGGTAGGGCTCCAGGGGCCAGGGTGGACCTGCTGCCAACAGGAGAAATTCTGGTCAAAGGGTACAAACTTTCTCTTATATGAGTAAGTTGTAGATACCAGTGTAGATGGTGATGGTTGTATTAATTAGCTTGATTGTGGTAATCATAATACAATGCTTACGTAGACTAAATCATTATGCTGTATACCTTGAATATATTCTATTTGGCAATTAAACATTTTTAAATAAAAATAAAATGGCCTTTTTGCAAGAGTTTCCTATTAGATCTCTCAGCTCACATTCTTTTCTTCCTTCAGTATATTCTATAGATAGTAGCATGGTGGATCTTAGAATGTGATACAGGTCAAATCACTATTTATCTTACTAATATTTAATACCAGTTATATTTCTATTCTGAGTTGTTGTTGTTTATGCCTTACATGAAATTTATTTTGAATATCATCCCAGTATCATATTCAGGCTGAGCCAGGAATGGCTGAGCCAGGGAATGGCTGCACTTGATATCTCATGAGGAGTCTTTTAAACAGTTTTATTTGTGTTTAAATGAGAGAAATGCTACAATCTCACTACTAATGCTCTTTCACTTGTAGCATAGGTTTTTCTTAGACAAAGTGAGAAATAGGTTTGGGAAGCAGGGCTCATAGTTTCAAGGATCACATCTGTCATGATAGCAACATTCACTAGTATGTCCTTGAGCCTCAGCCCCGGAAGACATGAGCTCTGTCAAACTACAGCACACTCATCTTTGGGTGTTTCATCCTCTGCTAGGACTGAGCTAGAGCATCCTGCTTTTGCTGGAGCTGTGTGTGGAGCAAGGCTGGGTGAAGAGCACACTATGGCAGAAATACTGGATGTCCAATACCCTTCGCTATAACTCGCTATAACTATAGGGCCCAATGCTCTCAGATATTAAAGGGACAGACACTGATCAATTTTTAGTTGTGATTAGTACTAGATAATATTTTATTAGCACATTATAGTTATACACAGCAGTTGGTTTCATCCTGACAAAATCATTCATGCATGGAATTTGATTTCAGTTCACATCCCCCAATAGCCCTGCTGTTCTTTTTGTTCTACTCTGCTGGTTTTCCTTTCACTCATCTGTTTATTTATTTTTATTTTTTATTGGTTGCTTCTCCCTATACATAAAGGCGAAATTCCCTCTGGTACATTTATAAAAGCACAGAACATGATTTCTTGAGAATTCATTCTGCATTTCCTCCCCTTCCTGCCCCTCTTCTCTTCCTCTCAATCTTCTATATCCTCCCTTGATATCCAGTTCTCCCCTCTTTATTTACTTTATTTTACTCTAACTTCCGCATATGGGAGAAAACATTTAACCTTTGATTTTATAAGTCTGGCTTATTTCACTTAGCATAATGTTTCCTATTTCTATCCCTTTACCAGCAAGTGCCATAATTTCATTTTTCCTATGGCTAAATAAAACTCCATTGTGTGTGTGTGTTTGTGTGTGTGTGTATCTCAATTTCTTAATCCATTCATCTGTGGCGTCTGTGTTGATTCCATCATTAAATGACTGTGAATTGTGCTACTATAAACATTGAGGTTGCTGTATCACTATAGTATGCTCATTTTCGTTCTTTTGGATAAATACTGAGTGGAATAGCTGGGTCATATTCTTAAGTGTTTTGAGGAATGTCTATAGTGCTTTCTAGAGTAGTTGTACTAATCTGCAGATCCACCAATGGTGTACAGGTCTATCTTTCCCCCATATCCTCACCAGCATTTATTATTGTTTGTGTTCTCATAATTGCATTATGATTGGATTGAGATGAAATTTAGTGTAGTTTTGATTTGTATTTCCATGATTGCTAGACAAGTTGAACATTTTTTATATATTTGTTGGCCATTTATTCTTCTTTTATAGTTTCTATTTAGTTCATTTTTGCCCATTTATTGATTGAGTTATTTATTTATTTATTTGGTGTCAAGTGTTTTGAGTTTTTTGTAGCTGGCAAACATTTTCTCCCATTCTGCAGGCTCTCTCTTCATCCTCTCAATCATGTCCTTTGCTGTGCAGAGGCTTTTTAATTTGATGGCATCCCACTTATTGATTGTTGGTTTTATTTCTTGAGCTTTGTGCATCTTGTTAAGGAAATTGATGCCAGCACCAGTAGGATGGAGTGTTGATCCTATGTTTTCTTCTGACAGTTGTGAGGCTTCTGGTTTAATTCCTAAGTCTTTGACCCATTTAGATTTGACTTTTGTGCAGGGTGAGAGATAGGGATCTAGTTTCATTTTTCTAGACATAGCTATCCAGTTTTCCCAGTATCATTTGTTTAAAAAGGCTGTCTTTTCTTCAAAAAAGACAACTTGTCAAGTATCAGATGGCTGTAAATATGTCAGTTTGTCTTTGTGTCTTCTATTCTTTTCCATTGGTTTTCTTGTCTATTTTGATGTCAATACCATGCTGTTTTTGTTACTGTAGCTCCGTAGTATCATTTTGTGATGAGGCATTGTGATGCCTCCTGCATCACTCTTCTTGTTCAGTATTGTTTTGGATATTCTGAGGTCTCTTATTCTTTGAAATGAATGAAGTATTGTTTTTCCTAATTCTTGAATGTCATTGGTATTTTGACTGGGGTTGCAGTGAATCTGTATATTGCTTTTGGAGGTATGGCCATTTTGACAATATTAATTTTGCCTATTGAAGAACCTGGGAAGTGCCAGGTACAGTGGCATATACCTGTGATCCCAGCAGCTCGGGAGGTTGAGGCAGAGGATTGTGAGTTCAAAGCCAGCCTCAGCAAAAGTGAGGTGCTAAGCAACTCAGTGAGACTCTGTCTCTAAATTAAATATGAAGTAGGGCTGGGGTTGTGGCTCAGTGGTTGAGTGCCCCTGAGTTCAATCCCCAGTACCAAAAAAAAAAAAAAAAAGAACCTGAGAGGTCTTTCCATCTTCTAAGGTCTCCTTCAATTTCTTTCTTCAGTGTTCTATAATTGTCATTGTAGAGATCTTTTGCCTCCTTGGTTAGAATAATTCCCAAGTATTTAAAAATTTTTTGAGGTTTTTGTGAATCAGGTGGTTTTCTTGATTTTTTTTCATCAGCAGAACTACTGTTGGAGTGTAGGAAAGATATTAATTTATGGGTTTGATCTTATGTCTTGGTAGTTTGCCAAATTCATTTATAAGTTTTAGAAGTTTTCTGGTGGAGTTTCTTCAGTCTTCTAGATATAGAACCATGTCATCAGCAAACAGACATAGTTCTACTTCCTTTTTCTGTTTGTATCCCTTTAATTTCCTTCTCTTGCCTGATTGCTCTAGTTAGTGTTTTGAGAACTATACTGAATAGAAATGGTGAGAGTGCACATCTTTGTTTTATTCCTGATTGTAGAAGAAAGACTTTCATTCTTTCTACATTCAGCATGATGTTGGCTTTCAGTTTGTCATAAATAGCTTTTAAAAAGTTAAGGTGAGGTCCTTCCATCCCTAGCTTTTCTAGCATTTTTAACATGAATGGATTTTATCAAAGTTTTTTTTTTCCTGTATCTGTTGAGATGATCATGTGTGATTCTTGTCCTTAATTCTGTTTAAGCAATGAATTACATTTATTGATTTGTGTGTGTTGAACCAACCTTGCATCCCTGGGATGAAACCCATTTAATCATGGTATAGTATCTCCTTGATGTGTTTTTAAATATGGTTTGCTAAATATTTTAGATGATGTGTTTATTTGAGACAAATTTGAGTTCTCCAAAATCATATCATAAATTTGAGCAATTATGATAAATCTCCAATGAAAGGTAAAGCAGCATGATCAACCCTGAAACCTTTGCTGAAATCTATGTGATACTTAATGTAAATATACTCTCAGTGTGTCATCTCATGGATACATGATCATATAGCCACTGTCTGTTAGAAAGATTGGGCATCCACATCTTCAAATATCAGTAATGCTCACATTTCAGATGAACAGTTCGTTCTTTGGTGGCCGTCATAACCATTTTACATTGATTTGTATCAGCAGGATGAATAATCCTAACAGAAAGGTGCACTGATTATCATGAACATCTTCATTTTGTACTGGTCCTGATTTTTAACTTTGTGCTATCTTTAAATGTCATTGTAGTTATTGTGAATCAAAGTTAGAAAAAAAATCTTAATACTTATTGACACATATACTAGCTTGCTGTGGAATTCCTCCTTTTAGATTCCTGCCCCATGATTTCCTTATATTCATGTAAACATTGCAGAAAAACACTATTTCACTCCCAAAGTTGGATATACTGTATTCAAATCAACTTTTGTTCTTTCTAAATTGCAATGGTTATGTGGATTCTGAATCAATTTCCTGGGATCAAAATGAACTATTTGCATAATTTAATGTCTCGGGCGGGAGTCACAGCCCACCCAGATCTTTACTATTATGTGATTAATGTATTTGAGTATAGTAGACTAGATTTAAAATGAGAAGGAGGGGTGAGAACTGTGACAATCTCTAGTTCCATGTGACTAAACAAAATGTGGTGTTATCATATTCTCTTTCTCATTGCTTTAATCACTCTGGCTCTAAATATTTTTACCGAGATATCTTATTTAACCTGTCTAACTTACTATTATTATTGTTTTTGTACTGGGTATTGAACCCAGGAAACTTAACCACTGAGAGCTTTTTATTTTTATTTTGAGACAGGGTATCTCTAAGTTGCTTAGGGGCTTGCTAAGTTACTGAGGCTGGCCTTGAACTTGTGATCTTTCTGTTTCAGCCTCTTACGCTACTGGGATTACAGATGTGCACCACTGTGCCTAGCCTGTGTTTTAAAGTGACTTGTTGATGGCAGTAACACAGAACTACTTTCTTTTCACAAGTGATTACACTTTTAGAATCTTCCACATGATGATTTCATACACCTTTTTTTCCTGTTTAATTGTAACTGAGGAGGAGACATCAGTCTTGAGAAACATCCCCAGATTCCCTCTGGAAAACTTGTGGAGGAATGAGTTTGTTAAAAAAGTTACAAGTTTACTTTAACAAGCTTGACTTTAGACTGCTAGCAGGCACATGGGACCCCTTCCCTGTGTTGCCTATTTGTGCCTTGACGTTAGAGAGAAGTAGGTCAGTCAACTTTTAATAATGTCCTCTGAGACATCCCTGCTTAGATTCCCTGCTTAGGTATAAATATTAGACTGTATTTTATATTCCAGTGAGATATGATTACCAGGCTATGGGATAACAACTAGAAAAGAAACAATGTCTTTCTATGTTGGTTGGCCTCTTTGGAATTGCCCTGTTTTACATGGTTAAAGGTCATCTAGAGCTGAAAATTGTTCTTATATATTTGCTAAAAAGGTGGATAGGGAGGTCTTGACAGGTCTTTTAGCAATCAAAATAAAATGGAACTCTATGGTGGGGTAATGGGTATATGAATTTTGGATTCTACTTAGTAGTGCTCCAACTGAACTATTTCCTAGCTGCGGACCTAGAGCAATTCATATGCTCTTTTGTGATCCTACCTTATTATATAAAAACATGTATGTCTTTGTTTTTAATGACAATTAAATGTATCTGCAGCATAATGTGTTTGGTGGATTCTCTTTCCTGAGTTATAGAAAACACTAATCACTGAAATGATTACTTCATTAATCTGCAACAGGTATGTGCTAGTTTTTTATCACCGAAACCAAGATACCTGAGAAGAACAACTTAAAGGAGGAAAAGATTAATGTGGCCCACAGTTTCAAATCTTTCTCCAATGCCAGAATCTGAGTTGAGGCAGAACATCATGGTGGAAGAAACCTGCTCAGTTCATGGTAGTTAGGAAGGTGGGAGGGAGGAAGGAAGAGAGGGGGGGGGGAGGAGGGAGAAGGAGAGAGGTAGGAGGAGAGAAGGGGAAGAGAGAGAGAGAGAGAGAGAGAGAGAGAGAGAGAGAGAGAGAGAGAGAGAGAGAAAAGAAAAAAAAGAGAGGAACCAGGGATGAAATACAATCCCCAAGGGTATGTCCTCCCTATGCCCCCCCTCCCTATGGTTACCACCCAGTAGTTCGTGATGAGTTACAGCTCTCATAATCTAATCATGCAACTCTGAACCTCCCTACATTGGCTATCACGTTTCCAACACGTGAGATTTTAAGTAATACTTCATATCCAAATTATACCAAGGGAAAAGGCCTCTCCCTTTCCCAATTCTCTGAAAATATCTTTTGTCCAGAGATAGACAAAAGAATTGGTTTTATCTAGTATTAGTAAAATTATCACTGTTTTATATTAGTTTAGAGCCCAACAGATCCTTTACAACTTTGGACTTCCTACTGGTGACTCTCCAATATGCCTGAGAAGGAGCCATTGCTGAATTCATTGGGTCATGGTACCTCTTCTTCTGAATAATATCCCGGAAATCTTTGATGCTGGTATCTTCCATTTCCTTCCCTAGATAGGCTAGTTCCTTTTTGAGTTTTTAAAGCTCTATTTTTTTGTGATCTCTGTGCCTCTCTTCTGCCTCTTGGATGGCTTACTTCCCTCTCCTTTTAGTGACTTTAAAAAGTGGAATGAGCTTAGTAATTAGTTGCTCTGCTTTTATCATATAGCAAGAAGACATGGCCTATAATTGCATCAAGAATCTTGCTATCTGTGTATCAAATCAAATGTCCACCATTAGTGTTTAAATTTGTATCTCCATATGTTGGCAGATGCCATTAACCTGGTGATCCATTATCACCCCCAGCAAACCTGTTTTTAATTGAACTCCCTTTAGACCTCTGGGTTTTTGGTTTGCTGAACTAAGCACTCTTTGTATAGAGTGAGAGAAGTGCTATAAAATGTGGATGAATGAGCTACTATGTTTAATCCTTACAATAATTGAGAAAATTGAGGTTCTGAGTGTTCAAATCACTTGCCCCAATTTACATATTAGTAAGGTATATGTGGAGGGGATATTCCAATCTAAGCAGTTTGACTACATATACAGCCTCCTAACCAGGAAGGTTTATTTATCTTCCTAAAAAACTGAAAATTCTTGAACCCTTCTATCATCCCTGTAGTATATTACACTGAAAGCCCATGATCTTAAGTTTATTTAGCAGTTTTATGGTTTGTTAAAATCCTTGGTGCTAATACTTACTGTCTATTACCTGTGAGTGAAGGTAAAGGAGGATGTTACAGTACTGGGATCAAGAAAATGTAAAATTATTCATATTTGTTCATGGCCTTTGATACAGTCATTCAGTCATCACAGTGATTGGTCATCATAGTCTCTTAAATTCAACCAATTACACATTAACAGCTTTGAAAAAATGCCAAGGTAAAATCCAATTGGGATTTTGTAACTCATCTGACCTCTAACAACTGTTTATTAGTAATCAATATTAAGACTGTGAAGTACAAAAGAACAATTTAGTGTCTTCAGAATTACAATTCAGGAGACAAAAATCTGAGTAAAACTGAAGATGTGTTCCAGAGAGAGAACAAAGAGCTTAGGCTTAAGAAGGAAAAAACTTACAATAATTAATATAGGCAGACATCCAAGTTCATGAATCCATACCTAATGATCAACTTCTGATTATAGCTGCAGGCCTATCTAAGTGTAGCCTGTCAGATGATCAGAAGGCTCCATTTAAAAATGCTCTCTCTCTCTCTATGCCCTGATGAAAGTAATTCCATTTGGGGTGATTTTCCATGAATTTACATACCTTTGGGTTATCTTCCCAAACTTTGGTACAATTAGACTGTAGGATATTTCCTTCCTGACCAGTAGGCCTCTAGAGGAAAGAAACCTAGTTGTATTACTTAACCTGTCTTAACTTATGTGAGTCTTAGGTTCTTCATCCTTGAATTATGCATAAGAAGATATATCTTAATATTCAAGAGTGTAATAAGAAATAATGTCCTGTGACTTATAGCACATAATGCCTGGCCTTGTGGCCTGAATTTAAATTCTCTAGATAGTGTGTTTTCATTTTTCCTTTGATGATTGTTTTCTTCTCTCTGCTCTATGAAGTCAAATTCTCTATAAGGAGTTGAACATTTCCTGCTGAAAGCACTTTTATGTTTCCATTAAATTTTAACATGTATTATTCAATTACATTTGATTTTTTGGCAGAATTGATGATGAAAATATTTTACAAAGATGGAACATAGTTACAAACCACTCAGAATAGACATTACTATACAACAGATATAGTAGCTATAATCTCAGACCTGTTTTTTGATGTTTTAATATTTTGGTTGGTACACACACATATTTATGTATATAACATCTCTTTCTATCTATGTATGTATCTATCCATCTATTACTGTTTTCTCTGACCTATAAAAGGAACAATATTTAGCTGGCATAGTTACTATGGCCACATTGGGTATTTATGACAGGCTTTCATTTTGATTTATTTGAGCCCTGGCTATACAATTGTTAAGGGATCTGAATATAACTGCTATTCATTAGTTATTTAGAATTTTGTTTTAATAGTCTCAGGTAATGGAAATTTTGTATTAACTCTTTAATCATATGTAAGAAAAAGAACATGGACTAGTAAATATCATTTCTTTAAAATTTGATGAATCTTACCTGCTGCCTAACGTAATATTAATTTTTGCCTATGTTCTACATGTGCCTTAAAAGAATGTATATTCTATAATAGTTGGGTTGTAGCTTGTTAAATTTTTGTTCAAATATTTTACATCATTATAAATCTTTGTGTGTTGGTTCTTCCAGTACCTGAGAGAAATGTATAGTTATATCAAGTTTTCTTTTACACACCAAAGCTCTTTTATTAGGGAAATAAAGCTTGAATTTATATACCTTCCTGGTTAAATGAAAATTTTATTTTAATGTAACTACCCCTTGTATCTCTAATAATGATTTTTTTTGATCTTAAATCTACTTTGTCACATTAATATAGAAATATCAGCAACTGGTTAATTTGCCTAATATATACATTTTCCATACTTTATTTCAACTTATTTTTTCTTATGTGTTATATCTGTCTCTTGTAAACATACAGATTAAAACAATCTAAAAATCCTTTTAAAATAAATGTTATATATCTAGCATAATCATATTTCTCTTAAATACCTTCCCTCCCCACTCCAAAATGAACTGACAAGCACATTCAGGATTTGCAAAAAATCTTTAGACAATCAACCAAATGAACTGATAGAGCATTTACAATTTTTTTTTAAATTTTAAAACTATTTTATTTTAAACTAGATTTTAAAAATTTTTTTCTATATATATTTGAACTACTATTTAGTATTATTTATTTTCACCTGAAGAACTTGCTTTAATATTTTGGAAGATGGGTTTGTTTATAAAGAATCTTGTCAGTTTGATATACAGTTTTGCTTGACAGACATGAGTAATAGTGTGTTTTGTTTTATTTTTTGTTTTTCTTCTAGGTTTTTGAATATGTTACCCTACTACCTTCTTATAAAAAATGACAAGTCATTATTTGATGAGAAGTCAGCATTTAATCTGATAGTGATTCCCTGGTATATGATGAGCCAGTTTTCTCTTAATACTTATGAGATATTTTTTTTGTCTTTCAGTATTTTAATTTTGATGTGCCTGAGTATGGATCTCTTTGAATTTATCTTGAAGTTTGTTGAGCCTCTTGTATGTGAAGGCTAATGTTTCATCAAATATAACATTTTTTTTCTGCTCATCCCCTTATGCTACTCCCATTATGTATTTGTTGGTACGCTTAGCAGTGTCTTGCTCCAAAGTTCTGATTATCATATAATTATAAGGTTATTATGATTATGCCTTTTTATAGTATACTAAAGTGACTTTCATAAGTTCCATTTTAGAAACAAGAAAGCAAGCAGAAGAAATGCAGTATCTTTCTCAGTAACTTCTGTTGTTTAGTTGGGTTTGGAAATGATAGTTAGACCAATCTATGTAATTAATTAATTTATTTTTTAGGTATGGGTGATTGAACTCAGGGACTATTGAGCCATATTCCTAGCCCTATTTTGTATTTTATTTAGAGACAGGATCTCACTGAATTGCTTAGTGCCTTGCTTTTGCTGAGGCTGGCTTTGAAGTCATGATGCTCCTGCCTTAGTCTCCTGAGACAATCTACTTTGTATGCTCTGACTTGCTGTATCTCTCAAGCAGATCATTTTATATATTATTGCTTTTAAAGACACCGTAAGAGAACATAAAACTGTGGCAGGGCTCTTACTTTACTACATGTAAAAGCAAGGGATAGTAGGCTCTGAGGAGACAGCACTGGTAGTCTGCTGGGTGTGGGGAATGGAGAAAAATAAATAGAACTAAAAGTAATATTGGAGGCACCTAATTGCCATGGTGAAGAACCAAAGCTGGGGTGATGCTGACAGGAACAGGAAGCAAGTGACTGAGGGGTGCAACTCCTTTATCTTCATTCAACATTCTGTTCTCCTTCTAGTGTTCTTTTGGTGAAGTCTAATGGAAGCTGGATATCAAGGGAGAAATGGGGTTTTCAGTGGCTAATCCTAAATTACAAAGTAGAAGATAGAAAAGTCTATTTGAAGCTCAGAGACAATAGTTTAATGGCATCAAAATTGTTCCCTAAAAAGTGAGGATGAAAATCTTGTGCCAGTTCAAAGACTAGGACCTAATAAATTATACCCAACACTAAAAGTTATAAAATAATGAATTGGGAGTGTGCATTTAAGTTTTTCCAGGCACTATTAAGTGATGTTCATAGATTACCTTGTTTAATATTATGATATAACAATTATTATCTATTAGCAAGGGAAGAAGGTGTTATGATAGGCTAACTGTTACAACTTATAGGAATCCATTGTCTTTCAATTTATATTAATGTCCTATATTCAATTACCTCAAACTCTTAAAAGAGCTGGGAAAAGTGATGTTTTTCTCTGTTGACCACATCAGACTCAATTTTGTGAGTTTAAGTGGGGCTTCCTCTGTAAACATGAGGGCTGCTCCACCTGGCTGCACTCTTCAGTAAATAATCTCAATTTTGGGCCATCTCTGTCTATCCCCCAAAGCTCCAAACCTTTTAGCTCCTCAGTCCTTCAAACAATTCGACCTGATCATTCATGCCACTTATTTTTGTATTGCGATATTTGTCAGTTGGGTTCTGTGTAGTTCTACTGCTTAGAAGCTGTGTGATCCAGTGAAGAGCAGAAAAGAAATCCTTCTTCCAACCTGAACTCCTCTCAAAAATCCAGCAGGAATACTTTGCCACTATGTCATCTGTATTTTACTAATTTAAATCTTAGGATTCATTATTAGGGAATTTTTTCATCTATTGTGGTCTCATTATATACCAAAGCCCAGAAAAGTTATGGTAGATGGTAAGCACATATGTATAATTCCTGTGTGTTATAACAAAGAAAACAAAAGGTAATATGTTAGCTATTAATAAATTTTAGTGACAAAATGCCAAGAGTATTTATTCAGAATATTTCATGTTTTCTTCTTGAATAACATTTGCAACCTCAGCTGTGACAGACACACATTTCTGGTTTTATACATCAGGTAGTTCACTTATTTATTTAAAAATATTTATTGGGCATTTATTATGTTCCAGGCTTTGTTATAGGTCCTTGGGATGCTGGAGGTTAATAAATACTATCCTCAGGGTGCTTATATTTGTGGTTAACAAATAATAATAAATGAACAAATTAAAAATGAATGCATAATATATATGTGCCATTTAATATTTACTTTGCTTACTAATAAAGTGCCTATTATAGGTTACAGAGTGCTTTTTAGGATATCTTTGGTTATTATTATTTTCTCAATGTTGAAGAGTGATTTCTTTTTGCTGAGTATTCCTAAGAGATTTTCAACAATTTGCATTTCTGTATTAATTATGTTTTAAACAAGGAGCATGACTCATTTCTATAGTTAGTACAAAAAATTGTATAACAGCTATTGAAATATTGCTATCACATGGTTTTGAATGATACATGGTAAATTTGTTTTCATGTGGTAATTTTCTGTTTCTGAATTTTGAGTCTGTAGCTACTTTGAATACTAAGTCATATAGTAAAAATTAGTATTCATATTTCATCAGAAAATTTTCCTACTCAGCATATTCTTAACAGCAGCCTTTACATCCTTGTTCCTCAGACTATAGATGAGAGGATTGAGCATAGGGGTCATTACTCCATAGAAGAGAGAGATGAGAGCCTCAATGATGTCTTGATTATCTGTACCAGTGGAAGTTTTAGCCTTGGGCTTTGCATACATGAAGAAGATGGTTCCATAGAATATAATCACCACTGTCAGGTGGGCTGAGCAGGTGGAGAAGGCCTTACGTTTTCCTTCAGTGGAAGGGATCCTCAGAATGGTAGCAACAATAAAAATGTAAGAGATCAAAATAACTAGCAGTGGAATAACTAGGGCAATCAGATTTGACCCTGCCATGCTGATCACATTGATTGAAATATCAGCACAGGCCAGTTTCAATACAGCCAGAATTTCACAGACAAAATGATGAATAACATTATTAGTACAAAATGGTAATTGTATTGCTAGAGATGTCTGTATCATGGAGTCAACAAGTCCAGTGACCCATGATCCAGCTGCCATGGGCACATAGACACCTTTGGTCATGATGGTAGAGTACCTCAGTGGATAGCAGATGGCCACATAGCGGTCAAGTGCCATCATGCCTAGAAGCACACATTCTGTGGCTCCCATGGCAAAGGAGAGGAACATTTGCCCCATGCACCCAGGGAAGGAAACTTTTTTCCTTAATGTCAGAAAGCTGTCAAGAATTAGAGGGACAGAAGAACTTGTGTAGCAAATGTCCAGGAAGGAAAGATTACAGAGGAAGAAATACATGGGGGTGTGTAGGTGAAAATCATAGATGATCACTGAGATGAGGACTCCATTTCCAAGCAGGATTATTAGGTACATCCACAAAACTAGCACAAAGAAAACTGTCTGGAGTTTTGGGTGGGCAGAAAGCCCCACCAAGACAAATTCTGTCAACACAGAATCATTGATTCTTTCCATGTTATACACTTTCTCCAACAGAACTCTGTGGATGATAGAACAGAAATCTGTTAATATAATATCTGCAAGAGCTGTTTTTTTTTTTTTTAAAGAATCATAGTCTGGGTTACTGAAATTTTGTATTTCGGTGCAATAGTGTAACTCTGAGAATTTTTTTTTTTTTTATTTACTATAAATCTGGCTCACTACATTGAGGATCCCAACCTGACTTTCTCAGACTTAAGAGACAGGAGCTTTGGATCCCGAACCATTTTCTTGTCATTTCTACAAGTTCTGCCTCTTGCAAAGCAGTGGCTGACAGCCTGGATTCAGCAGACAGCTGTGCTTGGTTTGGCCCTGGGTGTCTGCACTGTGTTTAAAGTGTGAATTAGAGGTCAATATTTTAAAATCATCAGCTATGGTTAAACATCTATACTTCCAGCTTGGTTCCAAATAAATGAGGATTTTTGAAAATACTGAAGCAGTTTCCATCATAAAGTTGTTACAACTGACCCATAGTCTTTGAAGCATGTCTCTTCATTCTGCTAGAGTACTCTCCTCACTCTCTTGTGTCTTGTCACTGGAGGTGAATATAGGTTGCTAATGAACATGTTGTACTTAATTGGTCTTTAATCATTTATATTACCCAACAGAATCTTATATCTATTTGAAATATTAACACAAGGCTGTCAATGCAGCAAGCCTGTCATACGGTGAGGAGCCTAGGAAAATGTTTTAAAATCTGAAGAAAAAGTGAACTTTTCAGTTTTAGCATATAATATTAATATATATCTTTATACTGATACAGAAATAAAATATAACTTTTAACTTTTTAATGGAAAAAAGGGCCCACAAAGACAAAAATTGATTAGGTTCCATCAAAATAATAGTATGGCCTGTGTGACTGAGTACCATTCTAATCTTAGTCTGTCTGCTGGTGAGGAGTGACTGTAACATATAACCTCCTTGAGTGTTTATGAAAAATCTCATTGAGGAAAGTACCTTCCTCGAGAAAAACAACAAATATTTACATTTATCCACTCTCTTCTTCAATGTAACAAGGGCTTTTATGTTTTAACAAGTATTTTTCAAAATTGGAATAATTTGAAAGTATTAAAAAAGACAATTTTATTATTGGTAAAGAAAGGTGACATTGTACATTGTAGTCTTCTCTAATTTGTTTATTTACACCTCATGCAAGAACTATCAGGTGAGGATCATCTATAATGATAGTGTTTTTATTAAAAATATATACATTTAACAATGTCACTGACATCCAGTCATTATTTTTGGTAAAGAAAATTCACACAGGAACCTATAAAACACCCAAAAAGGACAGTTTAGAAAACCAGTATTGGCAGTTATACTTGTTTTTCTTTTTCTTTTTTTTTTTAGATTTAAAAGTTAGTTGTTATATTGTTGAAAAACAAACATGCCAGTTTTTTGTCCATCTAAAATCTATTTTTTTATTGGTTGTTCAAAACATTACAAAGCTCTTGACATATCATATTTCATACATTAGAATCAAGTTGGTTATGAACTCCTAATTTTACCCCAAATACAGATTGCAGAATCACATTGGTTACACATCCACATTTTTACATAATGCCCTATTAGTAACTGTTGTATTCTGCTACCTTTCCTATCCTCTATACTTGTTTTTCAAGTGAGAAGAATGCACTATTCTTTCAGATTCTTATCACTCTTCTGTTTTTTTTTCTTAAAGAGAATTCCGAGGTCATAGTTGAAAAACTGCCCAGTGAAATAAGTAAGAATTAATATTAAAATCTGTATTTTAAATAATTTCAATGATAATAAAATAGTGTTTGTGTTTTGGTAACCCTCTGCTACATACATTTCTAAAGAGACAGGATTGCTATTTTGTGAGACATAGAGTGCCCTTCCTTAAATATTTGGTAACTATCACTGCAAATCATGGTATAAAAAACCTGAATAAAAAAATGTTATGATTTTGGAGATGTGAAAACACATTTAGTGAAGTTCAATTCATAATTTTCATATAATTTATCTGAAGTTCACAAAGCAGAAGGTAACTTCCTAAATTTGAAAGAAAGCCCATATCAAATTACTATTTGCTAGTAATTAATGGAGATAGCTATTTCATTCTTATTAATATTTGTTACAAGGTTAGAATGTCCATTCTTACAGCCTCCATTTAACATAGGCTTAGCAATTTCTGGTAAAAATCATTAGACAAGAAAATAACAGAAGTAATGTTAAATAAAGGCTAAAAATCTATATGACCTAGGGGGAAAAATAGTAAAATTTATGGCTATAAGATCAATGGAAAAATCAACAGTTCTCTTTACATTTATAAATTAATGATTAGAAAACTTTAGAAATGTAATAACAATAATAAAAGAATAAAGCCCCTGGACCTTTTAAAGTCTGAATGAGATCTTTCAATAAATCCTTTAAAATTATGATATAGAGAATAACAAACTATGAATAATTGTGAAGGTATAACTTATTAATCAATGATATAAAAATGCAATAGTCTGCCCCTGCCAACCCCATTACATCCAACTGAATCCACTCATAATGTACCCAAATTTTTATTTTAAGGAATGTAAGTACTCATTTAAAAAGTTGTATGGAAGAATAAAAGTACACAATTTAACATACACAATTTTATAAAAGAAAAATAAGGAAGAATCTGTATTTGGGATACACTACAAAGCCCCAATAATAGAAATAGTATAATAATAGTGCACGTACATTGAAATAATCCAAGGTTAAAGAAAAGAGATCATAGATAGAGACACATGTACATATGGGAGCTAGATAAAAATTGTGAAGGCAAAGCAGCAATGGAGTGAAAATTTAGTAGATAATGTTAGGAAAATGTCTTTTATATTAAAAAAGAGATTAAATTAGAATTTGGGTTACCAAAGAGACAAAATTAGACATTTGGGTCATCATACGTACATAAAATTGGAAACCAAATGGATTACAGATATAAATGTGAAAAATGAAAATTTTCAATTAATGAGCTAATATAGTATATCTTTGTGAACTAAACAGTCTTTCAAAATCTCAAATGTCATCAACTATAAGCAAAAGTTGGTGGTTTTAATTATATCAAAATAAATAATTTCTTTTCAATGAAGTACATTAGATATAAAGTTAATAGAATGTAGAAGCTGATTATAAGGGATAATCATACAGGGGATAACCGACAAGGGGTCAATATTATAATGGATAAAAAAATCTTGATAATTGAAAATGTAAAACTTTAAACCAAAAGAAAATTGGTCAAAGGGTATACAATAGCAGTTTACAGAAGTGGTTTCCTAAATGGCTGACAAGTATATGGAGAGATGCTCAAACTTAGAAAATCTGAGAAATGCTTATTAAATTCTCAGAAACAACATTTTATAGTAATGTTACAGTAGAAAATCTGAAAATGTTTATTAAAGGTTCAAAAGTGATCACTTAAACAGGCATGAAATATTACTTATTTTTATTGGAAAAGTAAAATCACCCCAAAATGGCAGACATGGGGGCAGGTAGGATTCACTGATACAATGGAAAGTTTTCTGGCTAAATTAAAATTGGGTAGAACCTAGGGATTCCAGTCCTGGGAATGTTTCCTAGTTTAGTCTGTCCTTGGGCTAAAGAAGACAAGCATGATGTTAATCATTGCACTTTTTGTGGCAAAAGAATGTCAGAGGCAAACTGTATTTTCAGAGTATTGGTTCTACCACATGTGAATATGCACAATGGTACACTCTACAGAAATTGGAAGCAAATGGACTATTAATACAGTAATATAAATAAATTCCTGAAAAAATAAGCAGCAGTGTGATCTACATCACTGTAAAATTATTAAAATTAAAAATACATATTTTACCAGGATACATGCATGTATAGAGACAAATCAAACACATCACTGTGAGATGGGAGAGAGAATGTAAGTGGAATCAGTGATTGTGGGGAAATATAGGAGGCTTTGTAAAGACTGAGGAAAATAACATAGGGAAGTAGGAAATAAAATACAGAGGTGAATGATTAATTAAAGCCTAAATATAAAAGAAAAAGACAAACAAAAGTACATGCATAAATCAAAGAGTATATATATATATATATATGGCATAGTCAACAAAGAAATGCTGATAAAAAACAGTAGTTTAAATGGAAGGAGGTATCATAAAAATTAAAATAAAAAGAATTGATTCATGATGCCATATACAAATAATATTTAATAGATTAAAAGGGAAAATGAGTCATTTAAAAGAAAAAAAATAAATCAAAGCTTAGTTTGACCAAACCTTTTTTAAAGTCAAACTTTTTATCTAGGTAAATTTTTTTAAAAAGTCATAGAGTGATTGGTCAACAATAAAGGAGAATGAAAAGAAAATTAGGTCCTGTGGTCCCACTGGAAAGGTTTTTCCTTAGTGTGACTCAAATAAATCTGGCATTGGTATTAGCCCTGATTAATGGAGGAGTGTTCATCAGGATCATGTATGTTTCTCATCAGTACTCAACTTTGACCTGTGTTTTGTAGATTTGTAATCATTGCTTTTCAGGGAAATCATGGGCTCCTTCTTTAGCTTATAGAGAACTTGACTCATAATTCATCTTCCTTTGGAAATAGACACATGGCAGTTCATTTTAGGTCAAATTGATATCAAAAAGTTTTTATTTTCCTTGGCAAAAAGAAAATCTTCCTGTTTCCCCTGAGTTTCCAGTTCACTTCTGTCCCTGGTGACTAATGTACATCTAGTTTAGCTTGAAGAAGTGGCTAAAGCTTTTTGGGTCCTTCATAGGTAGATCTTGGGTGCTTCACTTACTAAAGTTATTAAGTGCCTCTTTCTGCCTGGATTTTCAGTATCTTTCACTTCTGAGTGTGAAAGTCACTTCACCAGAAACTCAGAATAAAAGAAAACCAAAAACCATATCAGTTAATAAGTTACAGGATTGGTGCTGGGGGATGGGGTTGTGGTGGGAGTGTGTGTGTGTGTGTGTCTGCACGAGCGAGTGCTGTTTGAACCTTTCATACACATTTTTTTTTTTTTTTTTTTTTGCTAAAGACAGTCTTCTTTCCTCCTTTTCCTCTGAGAATTTCTCTTCTAGAAGTAGTAAATTCATTGAGACTTTGTTCATAGTTTGAAACAGTACACATTCATTTTGTCTATGGTTTTTCTATATGGACCCCCCCAGGGTGTATTGAACACTATAGGAAATCATCCTCAAACACATATAAACTGAAAAGAATATTTGCTGCCACCTCCTGGGAGCTTTGTGGAATTGCGCTAATGTTCTAGCTTCTGGCTTTGGGAGTTCACTTATGTATTGGGACTAACAGAGGCTCATTAGTTGGATCTTAAGTTTCATTGTTATCACATATGTTAAAATTATGGTAGAGAGTAGGAACATAAAACCCATTTCGTTCTTTCTTGGGTCATATTTAGTTACAATTAAAAGGTAACTCAAAGTTACTTTCTTGGTCAATGAATAAGTAAAAGATAAAGAAGCACTGATTATAGAAACTTGGTTCAAGGAACTTCCAGAAAGGGTTAATAGAAGAGGAAGTTTACATCCATTATTATTTACAGAGAATTATATATAATAAGAATTGCATTTATATTAGGTATAGGAATCATCATAATTGTCTCTTACAAAGTTTGAATCCCACAATTTTTTAATATGTTATAATATAACCACACGGGTGATATGATATCTGAGCTAACACATGATATCTCAGAAAACATTTTAAAAATCTTTTCAAACATAGTTCCCATAGTTATGGCCATATTATTTGACCACAAGATGGTCAGATTATAATATTGCAGTTCTATATATTTGGGACAGAGATTTTAAAAAAAACAGATTACAGGTACAGTAACAGTGTTCATATTGCTTGTCTACTGAAGAAGATGAGGGATAACACACCAATTTACATTGATATTTCTAGGTTAAAGCACCACAGAGGGGAATCCAATGTACCTTCTATCTTAAGAATTGGTGGTGGGTGGGAGAGAAAGGAATAGATGCTTTTCAAGAGGCAGATGTGACATTAGAAGAGAACACTGAACTTAGAGTACCTACATTTGAAACTCAAAGACTTGGAACCATTTTTCCCCCTCTTCTTTAAGTAAGGGCAGTTTGTACCTAAGAGTTTTGTTGTGAATGGTACTCAGAGGATGGTCTAAAATATAATACAAATCTCCATGACGCTACTGAAAACTCAATAGATGAAAAAGTTAAACCATATACAATTAACATCCATAATTTGAGGAAGAGTATTTACATAACAAGAAGATGACTTTGATGTCATTTCTGTACCCCTGAGTCTGAGGAATGTTTTTTTTTCCCTTTGGTTTGAGACTGGCTTTCTTCCTTAATAGCATTTCCTTTGTAGCCTTAAGAAATGCTTTCCATTTTATGTGATAGTTGGCAGGATAAAGCAAGGGGGTTCAAATGAGAATCAGTAAACAGTGTGCTCCTCCTATTATTTTCTTCAAGTTTCCACTTACCTGTAGTGTATCCTTCAGGTAATACCAATAGGTGAGTCTGTCTAAAATATTCTAACTCACAGGCCCAGTATTCTAGTTCAATCTCAGAAAAAAAGAAAATGGTGTAAGATGGTCCATGGTTCATTGAGAACTTTGTGGTGATATAAATATTTCTCTACATTCTGAGCTCCAGAAATATCTTCCAAAGGACTAGCTATTAACACAGGAAGGCAATTTAAATTCTTTCTTGGAAAAGATAGGGAGGGGCCTAATATTTGCAACAAATTAAAGTCAGGAATATAAGCATAGAAAATTAAAAACTTTTCAAAACTCTAGGGGGAATGTTGTCAGACCTCATTATGTCCTATAATTGGTACATTTTTGTGTTGACAAAATTCAAATAAGGAATATATTGCAACCCACATTACCACAGTATTTGAAGACTTTACGGATGATCTATGGTAAAGTATGCCATTCTTTATGAGTTAAGTCCTCTTCAACCTGGAGGAGTAGAGGTAATAAATACCATCAGTGTGCAGGGGTTATTGTGCATATTTCCCATTCTTCTGCCCTAGGATGTTGTATTCCTATCTGTTAAAATTTTTCCCCATTTTTTTCTAAATCTCTGTTATCTGTCCAGGTCTATTGTCATTATTTCCTATCCTAATGAACCAACATCCCTTTATCATATATTTTTTATTGGTTCATAATAGTCATACATAACATTAGGCCTTATTTTGACATAATTATAAATGCTTAGAGTATAGTTTGCTCCAATTAAGTCCTCAGTACTTATCTTTGCCCTCCCCCTCCTCCAACCTCCTGTTTCCTTTCCTTTATTCTACCTATCTTTCTATTTATTTACATTTTCTTAAAAAATTAGTTTCTTGTGGATAGACATGATGATATTCACTTAGTATATTCATATGGTACACTGGAAAGTTAGCTAAGATTAATTCAATTATTTTCCCCTTAACCTGTCAATCTTCCCTCCCTATCAATCCCCTTCTTCCACATCCTTGATCTTTCTTCTATTGTACCAAAATCTGTTTAAAGCAGTTAATGTGGACCAATAGGCCAGTAAGTTGATTCATGCTAAGGCTCATAGATCTATGTTCAAGTCCTTTTTAGAATGTTTTGGTCCAAGTCATCTTATACACAAACTTGTTGTTGCCTTTAATGACATATTGCTTAAGTAGAGTTTGAATCCACATTTTGGACCCCAATGTTGACTTCTTCAGGATACTATCATACCTCCAAATACACTTTAGATTGACATGCCAAAGAACTTCCCATAGATCCCTCAGAAAACAGTGGTCCTATCAGTGGTAGGTTTGTAAGCCCAATAAGTTACCTTAACCTAACCATGGCTTCCTCCCTTCTTCCCTCCTTCTCCTTTTGTAATGGGGTCTTGTTATGTTTCCCAGGCTTGCATCCTCAAATCTCCTGGGCTGGGGGATCCTCCCACTTCAGTCTTCCGAGTGTTTGAGTGTTTGGACTATAGACACATGCTACCATGCCTTGCTATCTGAGAAATTATAAAAATGTATACCATGTTATTATAAAGTTTTTCTGAAAGTAAGAAGCACTGCTAATACTCATTGAGCAGATTTATCTTTCTATTTTCAAGGGGCTATTGTAAACAAGTGAAAAGATTGTTTCCTTTGAGGTTGAGCGTCTGCTTTCTCTACTTGAGTAGATATGACGCTGCTTCTTTAGCATCCTTTGTAACTGATCATGGGGAGAGGCCTATTTTTCTATGGGGTAAGAAATTCCTCGGGGAGATTAACATAGGGACCAAACACATGGCAGGCCTTTTTATGTATGCTATGGACACCTCCAATTATCCTTCATTTCATATTCTTGAATATGCAATTTCCATTTAAAAGTGAACCCTGTGTGCATTTCTGTATTAGAATGTTCTTTTCATATACTTCATAACATGCATATTTCAGTTCCAAAGTAATTTTCCATATTTCCATAATAGAAGAAATCTAAATTAATGCTCAGTTGGCCAACTATTGTCTTCCAAAAGGCATAAAACTTGAGGCTTCCTCCAATAATTATCTATGAAAAGTCTCAGTGGTATTCCCAGGATAAAAGTAATGGAATTTGGTTAAAAGCTTTCATCAGTGTGATGACATATTGTGGACACTTCTGATTATATTTGAGAATTGGGATTTCATCTCCTGGGACGTACATTTGAATATTCTTTGGAGCTCCAAGAGTACCTGCTGCTATTCAGAGCCCCACTCAAATCTAGCTTTTCTCAATCTCCTGGCAGCTTCATAAATAAAGAATAATAACGTTTCTTGATATGACATATGATTTCTCTACAAATCAATCAACCTGATCAATTAAGTGCTTTTGATTTGGAGGCCATAGAACAATACCTTACTTGGATTGATAAAGGAAGAAATAATAATAGACCAAATAATTCCTAAGACAATATTGCTGTTTGCTTGGCCTTGTATTTTAGCAAGTTTAATCAGCCAGTCCCCTGGTGGTTATATTATTTATCATCGCTTGTAATTCAGTCTTAAATATTCAGATTAAGATATCAGCATTTTGTCATCAGAATAATGAACAGTAATTTACAATTGCTTGAGTGTGCCACCTCAACAGAATGTGGCAATAAACAGGAGAATTTAAATGTCTTCTGGGAGCATAGTAATTATGTATTGGAATCCACTCATACTGGATTTAAATTTCTTCTGAAATAGAAATAAAGAATATGCTATTAAAATAGATCATAAAATAATAGTACATATCTTGAATTGTTAATGCCATGTCAGTTATGGCTAAGCAACCACATTATTTAGTCCTCAGTAGCCAATCATAAACCTCATTGGCTACAGGTCATACTGGATGATTATACAAAAAAGTTGTGGGTACTAATACATACATTTTTTTTTTTTTTGTATATCCAGGATTGAACTCAGGGGCACTCAACCACTGAGCCACATTCCCAGCCCTATTTTGTATTAGAGACAGGGTCTCACTGAGTTGCTTGGTGCCTTACCATTGATTGCTGAGGCTGGCTTTGAACTCATGACCCTCTTGCCTCAGCCTCCTGATTAGAGGCATGTGCCACTGCGCCTGGCATACATACATCTTACAGAGTTCCTTGATGTATATTATGAATTTGATTGTATTCTGATAGTTCTTAAGTTCCCATGTGGCTTATTCTTTTAGAAAAGAATAAACAGAAGATTTGTATGACCCAATGGTTTGGCTAAGTGAAGTGTCCTCCACTCAAACATATAATACATATCCAGTAATAATTTTTGGTAGAGGTGATACAATATACACACATTGCTTTCATTTTTAAATTAAGACTTTGAGACATTTTTATATCTCTCAAAAGAAAAGCCTAAGTCTTGATGGCTTCAATGGTGAATTCTACCAAACATTGGAGAAAGAATTAATGTTGATCCTTTATAAATTTTTCCAAAAAGTTGAAGATGAGGGACCCCTTTTAAAATCATTTTAGGAAGCCAGCATTGCACTTTAAATTAATCTACTTTCAATTAATAATACTAGTAGACTAAATAATCCTAATAGACTCCCCTCCCCATCATTAAATGGCATTTTGGAAAGTTAAGCTAGAAAATCTATGCATTCTCTTGTTCTTCTACTTCACCTTCCTCTCAAATGAGTACATGAAATGACCTGAGCAGTTGGAGAAGTTGTCTGTGTCATAAGCATAATATTAGGGGACACTTCAGTGTCATTGTATAATCAATCCAAATTTTCTTGCATTCTCAATGTCTTTGGAGCTTCAGAAAGATGATTGCATTTAGTCTCTAATGGTGGAATTTGATTATTCCATCTTTAAGGTATTCTTTGTGTAGCTCCATCTTTATCCACCTCATCAGATTGGAAGTTTTTCCATCTACCTAGATCTTTTAAGGTTGTAGTTAATTTAGTATCCTGAGTAAGTCTGCAATAAATCTTTCTCTTTTTTTAAAGAAAAAAATTTGTAGTTGTAAGTGGCAGAATGCCTTTATTTTGTTTTTTTAATTTTTATGTGGTGCTGAGGATCGAACCCAGTGCCTCACGCATGCTAGACAAGCACTCTGTAGCTAAGTGACAGCCCAGCCCTGTAACAAATCTTTCTATTCAACTATTCTGAAAGTAATGGAACTATCTCCCTCTATGCTAATGCATAAAATCCAAGTTAATATTGGGTTAGCTGGAAGTTGATGACATTCATTTACAGTATGATCTAACTCTTTGAATAATATCCCTGCATCTCTAATGTCTCTTGATTTTCAGCTCTTACAATATATATTATCTTAGTAGTGACTATGGATTAAATGGAGGTCACAATCCAATCAAAGAATTATCTTCCTAACTCCGTGTTAGTGCCTGTCCTTCCTCATTTCAGACAGGCTATTGTGGACTTGGCAATCTTAGGATCACTCTGGTATTTTCATTTTTGGTAAAGCAGCCCAGGTAACAAATTGGCTTAACTTCCATCCATCTGAACTTCCTGTTAATCCATTTAGTTCTTTTCTCAGCTTTAGATCTATCAGCCACAAGTTCCACTGATATGTATTTCTTCTTCTCAATGCTGATAGAGCTACTGTGACATTAAGTAACTGGTGGCCTTGGAGCTATATATTTTTAATAATTTTAGTATATTAACAAAACCATGTTACTAATGGTTTCTTCCCCACCTCCCCACAATTTACCTTTTTTTCTTCTGAATAAAGCCTTAACTCTCATTTAAATTACGGAGATGAAGGTGTTTCAGATATCCTCATGTCACCAATTGCAACAGTTAACAGATTTTTATGTAGGTTTGAGTAATTGAAGCTCCACAGGGTATAGTCACATAGATTTTAATAGAGATAAAAGATACAACATCTCAGCAAATGAAATAGCAGTCACAGTGAGGTCCAAAATCTTCCAGTAGCAGTTCCAGGATTTTCCTCATTCTCACAGGATATATTTTATTTTTGGATTGTGAAATGCCAAGATATGTACCAAAATGGTTTGGTCCCTAGAGAGACAAAGCTCAAGTTTGGTAAGAGGTCTTTTATACTCCACTGTTCCTGTATTTAAAATATGGCATGTAAAAAAGCTATACGCAAATCATTATCATAAACAATCTAGTACAGTGTACCTCCAGCAGAGTTTCAGACTATAAATAGTATGTTATTATTTAATAGGATATTTCATTCTTTTCTTGACCAGGCATCAGTCCCCAATTTCCCAGTGTTCGTGGAGGTAAACATAGACAACTAACACATTCATGAAGCTCTTCATTTTACAGCAAACTTGATTTTTTTTTACCAGTCTCCTATATTCTATAGCTAATGTAACATAATAAAAAAGAAAAACTGCATATTTCCATTAGTTTTATAGAATGCATTGGATTGGAATAGAGTTTCAAATTTCTTTTCTTGCTTGATAAATTATAACACCTAATCAGATTAGTGAACTCCCAGCTTTGTCTCTGATACTGCTTAAACTACTCTTAAGTACTATTTCCGCCATCTTTTAAAAAATATTTTCCCTCCCTCCTCCATTTTTGTTCTGTATCTCTCTTCTTTATAACTCACCACTACAGCAGGTGTTTGAGTTGATGACTCAGTTACAAAAAGGACAATCTAGCTTTTTATTGATATTCAATTTAAAATTCACTATTGAAGAAACAAATTGCTTAGATGATTTGCTTCACATTAAAGCAATGGTGAGAAGGCTTTTAAAACTCCAATCTTGTTAGTCTTTGCCTAAGTAAAACAAACAAAAACCTCAAATTAAAATGAGGATAAAAAATTATTCCAATGTCTGAATTGAGATAATGTTGCATATTGAAGAAAATGAAGCTAGTAGTGTTTTGGGAAATTAATCAGGTGATAGGTTGGAAAGATGATCATAGCAATATTGTGAGTCTTATCTATCAGACTCTGGTATAAGAATATGCAGTTCTGCTAATAAGTTCTATTTTGAAGTGCCTTATAAGGCATTACACTCTAATGAACTTTTTGTGATCTTTTAGAATTACTAGGCACATTAAATTGGAGAAGAGGAAATTACTGTAGAAACTCAATGCTATTATATCTTACATCATTTTCAACTACTCATCAAATTGTAATACAGTCATTACTTTATAGGTTTGTTTACTCCATATGTTCAAATCTTGAGGAAAGGGAATGTAGCAATTTCCTTCTCTTGCAAATAATGTTCAGAAATGTTGCTCATATGCAATAGTAGATATGAATATGTTTTATGAACTTCAAGATTCTGTAATATTTACTATGAAAAATATAATTCATAAGAAATAAAGATAAAAATACTGTTTTAATAAAATTGTCTCTTAGAGTCCATATAAAACTGGTGAAAACTAGTTAATATATTATAATATATATTTATTTTAAAAAGCTTGTTATTCTCGATATGGAGAAGAAAAATATGCAACTAATTTTAATTTTTATTATTTCACTGATGAAGATGTTTATTAAGTATGTCATGGATCAATTTTGATTGTAAAATCTTAAGTAAATCCATTCCAATAAAGTAATAAGATTTTTCTAAATAAATGAAAAAAAAAGTTTAACATCCTTAGTGGAGAGATACAAATCAAACTACACTGAGATTCCATCTCACTTCAGTTATAATGGCAATCATCAAGAATACAAATAACAATAATTTCTGGTGAGGATTTGTGGGAAAAGGTATGCATTGTTGGTAGGACTGAAAATTAGTACAGTTGCTTTAGAAAACAGTATGAAGATTCCTCTAAAGATTAGAAATGGAACCACTATATGACTCAGCCATCCCATTCCTTTGTATCTATCCAGAACACCTCAAATCAGCACACTACACTGATACATGAATACCAACATTTATAGCAACACAATTCACAATGGCTAAATTATAGAACCCACCTAGGCCTCTGTCAACAGATGAGTGGGTAAAGAAAGTACATACACACTCATAAAGGAGTTTTACTCAGCCATAAAGAAGAATGAAATGATGTCATTTGTGAGTATATTGATGGAACTGAAGAACATTATGCCAAGTGAATTAAGCCAAACTCAGAAAGTCAAGGGTTAAATGTTTTCTCTCCTATGTGGAAGCTAGAGAAAGAAAGAGGAGAAAAAAGGATTAATAAAAATGAATCTCAGGAAAATAGAAGGGAGACCAATAGAGTAAGAAAGGGGACTTAGTAGGTAGTAAGGGGAGGAGGGGAAGGCAAGGGAAACTACTGAGAAAGGAAATCTACAATTTACGTTATGTCCATGTACAAATAGACCAGTCACACATACACACACACACACACACACACACACATGATGGACTAATTAAATCACAATAACAATAATAGAAGGAAGATAAATAGAGCAGAGCAAGTGGATTGGAGAAGGAGGAGAGGAGGGAAAGGGAAGGTACTGGGAAATGAAACTAATCAAATTATATGCCGGTACAAATATGGTATAATGAATCCCACTATTATGGAGAATTATAGTTTACCAATAAACAGAACTATTTGGAATTTAAAGAATGTAATGAAGTTTTCTAAAATTGTACTTAAACTATATTCATTGAAAACCATGTTGTTAGTGGTTTCTTATCCCCTTGAATTTACCTTTCTAATGTAAGAGTTGTCAAAAGTATTCTTTCCCTTATGTAAATAATGTGACCATTATATGTTACGTAGGTTTAGTGCAACTCTTTTCTCAGTCCTTAGTTCCTTGTAAAATTCTCAACTGAACATTGTATCCCCAATGTCCAGTAAAGGGTTTGTACATAGTGGTATTCAGCATATATTTTTGACTAAATTAATTTATTAAGTAGGACACTAGAAGAATTTCTCAATTCTTTTTTTAAACTTTAATTTGTTATATATGACAACAGAATGCATTATAATTCATATTATACATATAGAGTACAATTTTTCATATCTCTGGTTGAACTCAAAGTAGAGTCACATCCTTCATATCTTCATACATGTACTTAGGGTAATGATGACCATCACATTCCACTGTCTTTCTTACCCTCGGGACCCCTCCCTTCCCCTTTCTCCCCTTTTCCCCTTTGTCATATCTAGAGTTCATTTAATCCTCCCATCCCCACCCCAAAGCATATTATAAATCAGCATTCTTCAATCAGAGAAATCATTTGGCATTTGGTTTTTTGGGACTGGCTAATTTCACTTAGCATTATATTTTCCAGCTTCATCCATTTACTTGCAAATGCCATCATTTTATTCTTTTTTAATGCTAAATAATATTTCATTGTGTATATACACCACATTTTCTTTATTCATTCATCTACTGAATGGCATCTATGTTGGTTCCACAGTTTAGCTATTGTGGAGCAGGTGGCATCACTATACTGAGCTTAAACTATACCACAGAGCAATAGTAACAAAAATGGCATGATGTTGGCACCAAAATAGACTTGTAGACCAATGGTGCAGATTAGAGGACACAGAAACTAACTCAAATAATTACAGTTATCTTATATTTGACAAAAGCACCAAAAACATACATTGGAGAAAATATAACCTCTTCAACAAATGGTATTGGGAAAATTAGAAATCCATATGCAACAAAATGAAATTTAACCCTTATCTCTGACCATGCACAAAACTCAACTCAAAGTGGATGAAGGACCTAGGAATTAAACCAGAGAACCTGCACCTAATAAAAGAAAAGGTAGGCCCAAATCTCCATCATGTCAGATTAGGCCCCAACTTCCTTAATAAGACTCCTTTAGCGCAAGAATTAATATCAAGAATCAATAAATGGGATGGATTCAAATTAAAAAGCTTCTTCTCAGGAAAAAAAAAAACAATTAGTGAGGTGAATAGAAAGCCTACTAATTGGTAAACAATTCTTATCACACTCACATTAGACAGAGCACTAATCTTTAGAATATATAAAGAACTAAAAAATCTTAACACCAAAAAAACAAATAACCCAATCAATAAATGGGCCAAGGAACTGAACAGACACTTCTCAGAAGATATACAATCAACAAATATAAGAATTTTTCAATTCTTAAAACTAGAAACAGTAAACCCTGATTTCCAAAAATAAAAATTGTTTAAAAATATATTTTAAAGAGATTTGTCACCTAAAATATTAAACTTCATAGTTTTTACTAATTAAAATATTAATAATGACATTGTGACTTTGAACACTTTCTGAGTTTTCTCACATATAGAAAGTGAAAACTTAATTGGTTTCTGTCATGTTCTTTAGCTTAAAACTTCTGTGATATTAAATTAAAACATAAAAAAATTCCAGGCATTATTTTAATTTGTATTGATTTAAATTATCTTGATATTTTGGAATATTTTAGATTTATACACAAGTTGCAAAGATAGTGAAAGAGTTTTTATACTTGTAATCTTGATGAATGGGATTTTATAATTGATAGTTATTCAAGTACTACTGTGTAACCTTGGAACATTATTTTATTACTTCATACCTTAGTTTACTCATTTATAAAAGGATAAATCCTACTATATAATTTCTACAGAATTTCCCAGCTTTAAGATTCTCTGGCTTTAAATATAAAACACAGTGCTGACATGTTCTTTTTTGTATTTTAATGCTAATATATTGTGTTTTCTAGTATGTATTTGTGTCTCTGTGCATGCATAAGTACCACTCCTGCTTTGTTTAACAAATTGTTATTTCTCAGAAGCCCAACATTGTATGACAAATTTCAGTATATCTACCCTATAGCTTAATAGACTTTCCTAAAACACTTTAATTCAATAATGTGTTATCTACTTACCTGAACTTATTCCCAGAATAATTCATTCTGGATTAAATTTTTTTTTTATCTTAACATATGGGTTTACTTTTGTCTTGTGGTTTTTTACTTATTGTATAGTTTGGCTGTTTGTCTTCATTCCAAACAAGGTTGGGGATGGCATTCAAAAAGAATAAAGATGCAGTAAGGTAAAAATTGAATAATAATACATTTAATTCACAGTGATTAGTTGCTTTATTTCAATAATAATACCTAGTTCATTTTTTTTCAATAATGACATTACATCATTTTGCCAATTATAGTTTGAATTATTAATCTCTTTGAATTAACTTTGCTTTGGTAGATATATTTTAAGCAAAAAAGCTCTCACATTTCAGAAAATATCTTAGATGAACATTTGCCCTGTTTCCAAAAGGTAAAGGGCAGAGGAATGTTATTTTTGAGCTTTAGTTCAGTCTCAACCAACACATTCACAACACCAGATTTAATTGGGTGTGTGGGAAACTGTCCCTAACGCATCAGAAGTTTCTCCATTGCACAGATCCTTCACTCCAACTTCAAATTGTTTGGGGAATTGGGGAACAATTATAATCACTGTTGCATAATAAATATTTACTCTCCTGCCTGGGTGGTATCAAGCATGGTTTATTGAACTTGACTTTAATTCAGACTGCTGACATAAACACTATGAAAAAAGTCCTGGTTCCTATAGGAGGTGGAAATAATTTATCATGATCCGGGTGAGTCCTGCATACTAGAATCTGTACCATAACTCAACCAAACTCTATCTATAATAAATGTTATTAATATGAATCTGTACTATAAATAACCTGAAGCAATACAGGCAGGCTCCATTTTATTTTCTCCAAATGCAGCTGCAAATTATTGTTGTATTTTTATTTGCATAATATCTGTTAATTCTAAAAGTAATCTCCGTATACTATCTTATCATTTCCTTGCCATATTCTTACAAGAAAATTAAGGTAGGTGTTTTTCTCAATGATATACAAATGAGAAAATTGAGGTCATCAATTACAAAGAACTTCAAACCAAAGGCTGATTCTAGTCTGAGGCACTATTCCATTTTGCTAGATCCATATCATAGATAGTCCAATGAGCCCCATGTACTTGCAGTCCATGAACTGGTGATTGCATACATAGTAAGGCAACTTGTTAGTACTGATGGAAAGATGATTAAAACCTTTTGCAGGTGAACAATTCGGACATTATTAAGTTGCCCTGAATTAGAATCCACAAGTACCACACAGGGAAATTGCTCAAATGTCAAGAAAATAAACATTGATGTATTCAGTCAAAACCCATCTGCTGTGTGTAGCCACTCTGTTAGAGTTGGGTATAGAGGGATGAATAAGGAAGGCAGTGATTCCCTATTTCTCTTGTAATCTCCTAATAAACATGGTAGCCAATTTAAAGTGCTAGGAGCAAAAGAAAAACAAAGACAACAAGACAGGCCTGGTTTGAGGTAGATTTGAATTGGCAAGACATTCCAACTCCGGAAAGGAAGGCTTAGAGCACATGGCAAGGTAAGTTCCATTAGCTTAGGATGCACTGCTGTTAAGTGTGTCTGGAAGTGGAAGACAACAGGCTCCCCAAGCCTGAACCCCAATTTAACCCTAACCCCTAACCTTTCAGGTTAGGGGTAGGGTTATGGTTAGAATATCTCGTGACCTTTTGGAATATCTCTGTGACTTTGTCAGTGCCTTGTTGTTTTCTTTTTGCATTTGTGACTGGACTTACCAAAATTCTCATGCTTCTTATCCAATGTATCCCCCTGGTTAATTTCTGAATCCCACTTGAGAATTTTGATGTACCATAAGAATTCCTGTAGAATCAGTGGAGTGTCATTGGATCCTTTCTCTGGGCATTGTTGAATGAGTACAGTTAATTAATTATTGTGACCCTAGTTTCTCTATGGTTCTCCGAGCACTTTCTGATGTTGACATATAAATTCTCTAGACTTTAGAGATACCATTTGGGCATGATAGTAATGTAAAAGGAATGGACTTAGGATCTTGCCTCTGCCCATTATTATCCATGGGACCTTGGCCCAGTGAACTCTTTAAACACAAAATATAGCACATAGGATGCTCCATTAGGCTGAATAAAATAAAAATTGATAACCTTTTTTGGTCTCACCTTTTCATCTCTAAACTTATATATATTTCCTGTCTTTCTCTTCAAAGTTTAAATGTTATATTTATTTTTAACTAAATTTTTCTGTGAAGAGAGACTATTCCTATTCAGTTGGATTTCTGACTCTAAGCAATATTTGTTCTAGTAATTTTCCCAAATACTATCATATAATGTGAATTGTGATGAAATTCTCAAAACTATCACTCCTTGCAGCAATTAAATTTGGAATTTTTATCAGAGTCAAATCCGTGATGATTTACAGAGAAAGTAATATTCACATCTAGTCAGCTTTTAGTGAACTCCACTAATACAAATATCTTAGTTCATATTGTTACATTTCTGCTAAAAACACCTCATATCATACTGTATGATGTCAAGCTTGGAGAGCTGCTAATGTCAGTTGTGGGCTAACACTTGCCCCTTGCTTTTTTGCTTTCTAAACATGAACCCTTTCCCCTCCAAAAGAAGTGTCACAGTCTCTCCCTGGGTTTAGACTTTTGACATACTAGATTCATTTTCCTTACTGGAAGGACTTGCCACCATTCCTCCTTAGCATCCTTAGCAAGTACCTTGTGCATAGAAGACATGCTGCCGATTTGCCTACTCCTAATTTTGGCTCAACTTCTCCCTTTTGGGTTATATCCTCCTCTTTTCTTAGAAACCTGCCTAATTCTTTCCATGCTTCTAGATCCAGCCTAAGTCTTAAACTACTCCTGAAGTCTTCCTTGTAGGATAATTTCTACTTCTGGGAAAAATCTATAATTTTAATCCAAAGTATAATATATAAATATAGTTATAAAATACTTCCATATGTACCTTTTCTAGATTCCTAATTGAATGGTGAACTTTATAATAACAATATGTTATTTATTTATTTATCTTTACTATACTTGGAACAGCTTCCAAGCTAAGCTGTTAATGATATCCTAAACATTTTATAGTAGTTTGGAACAAGTTTATTTTCCTTAAAAATGTGTCCTTCAGTAATTTTGAGTGCTGCTGTCCTCTCATCTCTGCTCTCAGCTGTGCCATTAATTTAGGGAAAAGACCCTGGAAGAGGGGAATGGGGGATGAAGAATAGGCAAATAGACACCAAGAGAAAAAAGCTGGGGCCAGGGGGAAGGCAAACCATGATGGAGTTTGACTGACCCAGAGCTAGCTTAGCACATTTATTTTATAGGTTTTGTCATTAAAAGATTATTTGTGAGAAAGTTTCAACAAAGCAGGCAATCTGGAGGACACAGGACTGACTACCAAGACGTAGGGTTATCTTGTTATGTTCAGAATTCTCTATCCCTGGAAGCTGGTGGTGCCTGAGCCAAGGTCCCAACTGATACAACTCTGTGCCTTTGCCCAGTTTCCTCAGGGCTGGCATCACCCTAGCAACTGGGCCATCTTGACCTGCACCTTCCCGTTGGAAGTTCCCAGCCCAAATGCAGCCACAAGGCAGTCAGACCACGATTCCCATCACTGCTCTCTACATTCGAGTATTTAAAAATGAAAGAAAGAAAAGAAAAACTCAACTCATTATTAGCTAAATAAACAATCCATTGCGAAGACTTAAAATATAATTATTATTGAAAATAAAAGAAGAGATCATGGGGAATTTATTACTTGATTTTCAAAAGGTATGACACTTTCGGTAGGCCTGATAAGTGTAGGAGGAAGCCTTGTTTCACTATCCACTCTGTCTCTGTGTCTGATAAAAAAAAAATCCTTTAATTTCTGATTGATGTAGCGCTATGTTTATATAACATTTAATGTTGCAGAGAGAAATTTGAAAAAGAAATGTGTCAATGTGGAGTTTTCTTTAAACACAAAAAATTATGTTCCTGAATTTTTCTAGGTTGTTACTCTAATCTCTTATAATTAAGCACTCTTTTGTCCCCCACCAAAATTGGTTTGAATTAGGAACATCGAGATAAACTGCAAACTCAGTGTAGTTATAAACCTTGCAAGTCAAGTGCTTTGGCATACAATTGCAAAAACATCACCTGGGATACTTATGAGAAATTCAGATCTCAGGATTTGCCCTGAGCACTAAAATGTGATCTGAATATTCCCCATTTTGAAAATTAGTGAATCCATGAAACTGTACTTCAAACTCAATTATTTCCTATCTTGGTCAAGTCCAATCTTTTATATTTGCCAAAGAATAGGGATACTATAAAGAACATTATACTTTGTAAAGCATATTAATGATAGTATAGATGCACACATATTTGTATAAAATATTTAAACATGCTTACAATTTTTAGGTTGGCTTAAGCAAAATTTCAAACTCTGAAGCTGCAGAATGAAATAAGTGAAGATACTGTGTAATGTTTTCTGAAGATTCTCTATCACATTTATGTGGAACTGGTCAACCCAATGGTCTTGTCATAGAACAATCAAACAAGATAATAAGAGTCAGCTGAAATATAGGATCAACTCTAGCTATGTTTTGAGTCAGATGTTATACTTCAGTTTATGTTATTTAATTTATTATGATAATATGTTGATAAAATATGCAATTAAACTGATTAATACAAGATATTGATCACTATAAAAAGAAGCAAATTTAAAAGTATTGGTTATAAAAGAAATGTTTAAAAAAATCAAAACTGCTACAAAGTTTTGACTACTTCTAAAATTCCAGCCCTGGAATTTTAACCTCTCTATTGCTCTTTCACTAGTTCAAATGACATAAAGAAGTCAGGCTTATAGGTGGTACTTAGCCAGGGACTGTAGAAATACCAATGCAGAAAGCCGTTTTAACAACAGAAAAGATTACTTCTATATGTGTATCTGGCATACATATAGATTTCCTTCCTTTGTTAGCTTCTTTTTGATATGATACACATATAGTAATACCTGTGAGATAATTGATATGATACACATATAGAAGTATCTGTGAGAAAAAAAAAGTATTCTCTTGCCATGCGACTATCTTTCTGTGGGAAGAACATTATCAATCATTTTACATGTGAGATAGCTGTCCTCAAGCTGGCTTGTGCTGATATATCCCACAATATTATTACCATGTCAAAATCAAATACGGCCTTTCCGGTTCTCCCACTACTGGTCATTTAAAAAAATATTCTCACAGATACTTCTATATGTGTATATGGGTAAATATCTATGTATTGTCAATGGGATATAGTTTTTTCATTATTCACTATTTCTTTGTTTTTTAGTAATACATATTATTGAAAATAATGTCCAAGCTTCAAGAAAGAACTCCTTCTAACATTCTAAAAAAAATGATTGTTCATGTACATTGTAATTTTGTTTCTTGGAAATATATGTATATTATGCTGGGTCATATTTGATATTCTGAAAATGAGTGAAAAGGATAAAATTAACCTGACATTTGTGTCAGAATTTCTTCTTCTGGGTCTTTCTGGATACCCAAAGACAGAACTCATTTACTTTGCTCTGATTCTAATTATGTACCTAGTGATTCTCAGTGGCAATGGTGTTCTAATCACAGCAAGCATCTTTGATTCCCATCTTCACACTCCTATGTACTTCTTCCTGGGCAACCTCTCCTTCCTGGATATCTGCTACACATCTTCTTCTGTACCCTCAACATTGGTGAGCTTAATAACAAAGAAAAGGAATATTTCCTTCTCTGGATGTGCAGTACAGATGTTCTTTGGATTTGCAATGGGATCCACAGAATGTTTACTTCTTGGTATGATGGCTTTTGATCGCTATGTGGCCATCTGTAACCCTCTGAGGTACCCCATCATCATGAGCAAGGGGGTGTGTGCACTGATGGCCTCTGTATCATGGCTGTTTGGTGGAATCAATTCGGCTGTGCAAACCTCTCTTGCCATGCGACTGCCTTTCTGTGGGAAGAATATTATCAATCATTTTACCTGTGAGATCTTAGCTGTCCTCAAGCTGGCTTGTGCTGATACATCTCTTAATATTATTACCATGTCAATATCAAATATGGCCTTCCTGGTTCTCCCACTGCTGGTCATTTTCTTCTCCTACATGTTTATCCTCTACACCATCTTGAGAATGAACTCAGCCACAGGGAGACACAAGGCCTTTTCTACCTGCTCAGCTCATCTGACTGTGGTGGTCATATTCTATGGCACCATCTTCTTTATGTATGCAAAACCCAAGTCCCAAGACCTGACTGGGGAAGAAAAATTGCAAACTTCGGACAAACTCATTTCTTTATTTTATGGGGTAGTGACCCCCATGTTGAATCCTATCATCTATAGCTTGAGGAATAAGGATGTTAAAGCTGCTGTAAAACATATGCTAAACCAAAAACCTATTCAATAAGAACATCAGAAATCCAAGGTGTTTTTTTTATAAGAAGCACAAGATGGACTCATAGGTAAATCAATGAGAAACATTTGGTAGAAACTAGGAAGAAACATTTTATTCTCTGTCTTCATTAGCCTTGTTCAGCAAGAATGGTTGAGAAATACAATTTGCTACAAACTCCGTTTCCAACATGTCATGATCCAAATCTTACAAACACCCTGAATCCCATTTGAATCCCATTCTTGGTGATGCATGAAGAGAGTATTTAAAGTGAACTGTGTGGGTCAGTGGAGAACAGTCACACATAAGCTTTGGAAACAGGGATACAAGAGTACAAATTCTCCAATTCCCCAAACTAGCTAAAGGATATTGGATAAATTATTCATTTTTCTCTGTCATAGTTCTCTTACCAAGAATAAGGAAAGAAAGAAAGAAAATGCAGTTGTTAGTGTCATTTAACATTTCAATAAGTTAGAGAAAACAACTACCATAGTGCCAGTAACATTCTGTCCTGAAATTTCAGAATTGAAAATAAAACTATATTAAGCACTAAAGATTAGTACTTAGCATCTCTTTACTCTAGTAAATAATGGTTAGAGTCAGACATCTCCCTGCAAAACTTACACCATTCATAGAAATCACACCATCCTTATTCACAAAGAGGAGATTGATCAGGCCAGGAGAAGAAATAAGAAGTGTGAAATGAATGTTGGGAAGCATTTCACTATTGTCCCAGTGACAGGAGAGAAACTGTTCCTGTTCCCATTTCGGTGAGGAGGCTGATAAAAGCCTCTTAAAATTTTGAGAGCTAACAAAGGAACGGAATATGGCATCTGGCTTGATGAGTGGAGGCCTTAAGAGTTCTCAAGGATGCAGACTTGCAGAGTAAGCTAGTCAGAAGAGAGAGGAGGGTAGGTATTCTACACAGAAAACAAACAGAAGCATTTCAAGATGTTCTCACAAGCTCACAATGAGGGATGAACAGTTAGTGATTGGAGAAAGGAATCAATTCTTGTTATTTTCCAATGAGGGGAAACTCCTCAGTAATCTAGAATGATATTTTCTTTTTTGGTATGTTACTTGTTAGAAGTCCAATTTTGAGCACAGGCTAACGTTGGGCTGTAACATCCCGATTTCCCATGGTCTCTATGATACCTGGGTTTTGATTTCATTTTCCTACTCAAGTTTCCTTTTCGTCATCTTTATTAGAGTTACAACTTTATCCTCCCTCTTCTACTCAGATCTTCACTTTTTTGGCCAATCCTCTTCTTTCAGGTAGGCTAACTTCTACCTAAGTGTTCAAATACTACTGTGCTATGACTATCTGCACATAAGTGGATATTACTGCAGAGCACCTAGAGCTGAACATCTGTGCCTCTCCTCCATCCCCTCCATAAGTCCTACATTTACATCTGATCCCTGGCTATCTCCCTTTACTGTTTGATCTCTTTAAATAGGTTTTGGCCTATAAAATATTATTTCTATTGTTTTAGCCAACTCCTTAGCACCTAACCTTAATTTCCTCCACAATACCAAAATAGTCAGCATCTTCTGTGTATGCTTCCATCATATTGAACTCATCATCATCTGGCATAATACCAATAGATATGTATGAGTGGATGTAATCTAGCTTTGGTATAGACAAAATGTGCCCATGTTAACCAGTGGTCAGAAAACCAATAGATTAGATAACAAATTGTACTCTCTGGAAAATTGGAAAATCTCTAACAGATTTTAAGTATATTAAATATTAACTAAAATTCATGTTCTTTAAATTTCTAAGAAGCATCAATAATAAGAAAGAAAAAGTGCTGTATTTTAGCCATCTCCCCAAAATGTCACTTTTAGTGTTTCTGCTATTAATTACTAGTCATATATTCATCATGTTTTTTATTTTGATTTATCAGTGATGTAGTATAAGCACTTTTTTAATGTATGAGTTTTATAGGATGAATCCAAGAAGTAACAACAATAGTCCAGATGATATGAACATTTCTATTTCTGGCAACATTACCCTTATAAATGTCATATTATCTATGTTAAACACAATTACAAGAATTTACTCAAACATGTTTTTAATTCTTATTATATTCATACAAACATATTTATGTATCTCTATATTATTTCATGTATGTTATATGTATATTAATTTTCTCTAAGTATAATGCACTTAATATTTTTCTTTAAAACAGTTTTTAGAAATGTTAATTTAAAAATATTTAATAGAAGATCAAGAATAATTTAACAAAACCCCATGTACATGTTATACAGCTTAAATAATTATCATACATGGAAAATCGTCTTTTATCATGTCTGTGCTCATTAATTTTCATCTTCAAGATTATTTCAAGGCAAATCCTGGCATAATTACATCATAATATATTTTATATTCTATAATTATACTCAGGATATTAAATTGTGTGGAAATACCATAAATGGCAACAACCCAACAACCACCATTCACATTGTAGTTCAAGGGAATACACCTTCTGAAACACGTAAACTCTGATATGAATGACACCTCCAATACTGAAGCAAATATGAGGACTGGAGTCCACCATATGGGCACATGAGCCATATAAAATCCATCATTTGTCATTCTACTGAAAAGTTACTGTAAGATAATGTGGGCCATATGTTGATTGATTTTCTAAATTCCAAGAGAGGACTTTTTTTTAAAAAAAAACACTGAACACTTGCCCAGAGTTGGATATTTTACAAAGCACTTGCAACTTCAGAGTGTACACTCATGCAACTTCAGTGTGTGTACTCATACAACTTCAAAGTATGTACTCATGTGAAACTTTGTTAAAAATATGACATGGTCCTGGTGTAGGAAGATATTTCCGGACCAAAAAAATTCTAAAAGTTTATTTTTACCTCTCAGGAGAATATAGTAGAATGTTTTTGTCACTGTTGGCTTATACACCAATCATGTTGTCACCATTACTGCTTATTCCTTGCGTAGAATTTGAATATGTGTCATTGGTCCCAAATGTTCCTCAGGAGACTACCATACATGTACTAGTAACCTCCAAATACACATTTATAGTTTGTTTGGGTATGCCAAGAAGCTGTCATAGGCTCCATTTCTCCCATCACTTGCTTCTCCTTTTTTCCACTTTTCATTTATTTATTTTTTCCAGATTATCCTTCTTGGAGTAGGACTGTTATAATCACCCAGAGAATGATCCATAAAATTGGTAGCAACTGTGGTCAATATTTAGCCCTTTATTATTCTCAGTTATGTGAAGTAGGGTTGGGTAGGTACAAGTATAGTGATTAGCATTATCCAGCAGTTTGGAAAAAGACCAAAACATTTATTTTTTTTTTAATCCTCATGAAACATGTGTCAAACTTCTTTTTTTTTTCAGGTAAATTATTTATTTTTTTCTTTGAATAATTTATTTTTTTACTTCCATATTTATTTATTTTGTTCTTTTTAATTGCTTTTATTTTTAAATATATGACAGTGGAATGCATCAGTATTCTTATTACACATATAGAACACAAATTTTCATATCTCTGTTTGTATATAAAGTATGTTCACACCAATTCATGTCTCCAAGATACCATCTCACTCCAGTCAGAGTGGCATCTATTATGAAGACAAACAACAATAAGTGTTGGCAAGGATGTGGGGAAAAAGGCACATTCATACATTGCTGGTGGGACTGCAAATTGTGCAGCCAATATGGAAAGCAGTATGGAGATTCCTTGGAAAACTGGGAATGGAACCACCATTTGACCCAGCTATCTCTCTCCTTAGTCTGTACCCAAAGGACTTAAAAACAGCATACTACAGGGACACAGCCACATCAATTTTTGTAGCAGCAAAATTCACAATAGCTAAACTGTGGAACTAAACTAAATGCCCTTCAATAGATGAATGGATAAAAAATTGTGGCATATATACACAATGAAATTTTACTCAGCAATGAAAGAGAATAAAATCATGGCATTTTCAGGTAATGGATGCAGTTGGAGAAGATAATGCTAAGTGAAGTTACCCAATCTCCCCAAAAAAACAAATGGTGTTTTCTCTGATGTAAGGTGACTGACTCATAGTGGGGTAGGGAGAGGGATCATGGGAGGAATAGAAGAACTCTAGATATCACAGAGGGATGGGAGGGGAAGGGAGGGGGCAGGGGTTTAGCAATGATGGTGGAATGTGATAGACATCATTAATCGTGCTTTAAAAAGCAGAGAACTAAGAATGATCCATATAGTCATTCTTCTGGTAATTTAGACAGTAGTAATATTTAGATATACTATTGTGATATCATGTCCAACAAATGATCAGTCTTTTGGAGTTTATAAATGCAACAAATGTCCCACTAATATAAGATCAGGGAAAGAAAAAAAATGGGAACAGAGAATTTTCTATGAGCACCTATTTCAATTATTGCCATCTTCTCTCTATCTTCTCCTACAGGCTTTCAATAATATATCCAAGGCTTAGTTCCCTTTAATTCTTTGTATGTTAGGTTTTAACACTCTTCATGTAGTTGTGAAAGCCATACCTTTAGTCTCTTAACACACTCTAGTATTGTTAGAAGGACTTTCAAATATCCATTTCAATTTTCACTAGTCTGCAATTTTGTGGAATGGGAATAAAATTAAATCTATTGCTTGTGCTACTTTGCAAATCATTTTTAAATATCACATGCTATACCTTAATTATATAACCAATATCCAAGTTAAAAAAATATTTTTGCACCAGGCCCTGATATTTGCAGTAGTAATTACTTGACTTGCCATGTACGCAAATCCAAACCCAAAACAAATGTCTCTCTCAATCAAGATTCACAGCTATCCACCTGGAAACAAGGGTAATGCGCCAATGTAATACACTAGCCACCTGTAGCTCTTCTGCATATTTTCTGTAGAAAGACCATAACTGTTTTTAGTCTCTGACTTTTCTAATAACAAATGAAACAAGTTGGGGGAATATTTTCAACTCTAGAGAGAAGAGGGACACATAATTTTTTTATAGTTTGTTGCATTGGTTGAAGACCTCTATGCCCTCTTATCTTATACCCCAAACAGGCTACTTTCAAAGAGAGAATAAAAGCTCCCATTGTTGGTTTTAGTCCTTTCCTGAATTTGGAAGGGAAGTTTTATAATAAGACATGAACATGCCCCACTTTGATAATCTCTCTTCAGGTTAATAAATTAAGGTATCTCAGAATTTACATGCTAAACAGGAATCCTATGCTGTTACATAAGGCCTGCATTTTCAGGCTATACTACTATTCCATTAGCTATCATCTGAAAATTGGTAAAAATTCATGAGTCATTATCTCATTATCTAGTTCCTCTGATTCATAAGGAAGACTGTTCTTAATTCTTCCTAAATCAAATGCTATTATTACTTGGGGACATCATTTTTTCATATTTATTCATTTTTATAATATGGTTCAAGTACCTATTATAGTAAAGAAAAAAACATGGACACATATCTTTTGTATTTACTATACATATATTATGGGTTATGGTATATGTTTTGGTGTGTGTTTTTATTTGTGCATGTTTGTGTCTGTGCATGTATAATACAATTCCTACTTTCTTAAGTATATTGTCATTTTTTAAAGTTCAGTTATTTTACAGTAAAACATGGCATCTAGTAGTAAATTACTATAATTATCTAAGCATTAATATTCATACTGTACCTTAACAGACTTGACTAAAACACTTGAAGTCAATAATATGCTCTTTACTTATCTGAATTTATGTCCCAAACTATTCATCCCAGACTTTTAAAAAAAAACTTCTATGGCCTTAACGTATGAATTCACTTTTGTTCTTGGATTTATTTATAGTATGGTTTACAGGTTATATACTTCATGGTATATTTGTATTTTTTCATCCTGAAAACTTGGTGATTTCATTCTGTATGAAATTAATTTATCATGAAGAATGAAGAGAAAGTAAGGTAAAAGGAAAACAATAATGCGTTGAATTCATAGTGTACTTGTTTTATGTCACTCATCTCTATAATTTTTTCAGGTATGGTTTCATTTATATAGTTATTATTTGAATTATTTAATCTCTTTGAATTAATTTTGCCTTAGTAGACATCTTTTAAACTAATGATTGTTTTGTGTTTCATAAACTTTGGTTTGTTGAACATTTCCTGTTATCAAAAGTAACAAGGACTGGTGTATGTTATGTTCATATTGATATTCAGTTCAGCCTATATTCTCAGAATCACTCTTTATTGGCTATGTGAGACACTGTAACTACTCTCAGAAGTTTCCCCATTCCACAGATCTTTCACTCCAACTTTAAATTGCTTTGGGTATTGGGGAACAATTATAATAATTATTGCATGACCAATGTTTACTCTTCCACATGTAAGGAATTGAGCATCACTTGTTAAACTGAGAGCTTACTGAAAATGAACATTTGGACCCATTAAGTTGTCCTGAACTTAAGTCCACAAATACTGGTCTGGTAACTAATTTGATAATCTGGAAATCAACCTTCCCCAATTCAATCAAAACTCATCTGTACGTACAACAACTGTGTTTGGACATAGTTGTACAGGGATAAGCAACAGAGATGAGCTGCTTTCCACGTCCCTTGTCTCCCAATATACATATTAACCAAGTTCACTTGCTGGAAGTAGAGGACAACCAAAGGCAGCAATTTAGGTCTGGCGCAAGGTGAACTGGATCAGTGAGGGAGTTTCTGCCTGGGAGGGGATGGCAGAGCAGGCGCAGAAGTGGTTTAGCATCCTAACATGCATTGTAGTTACATTTTTCTGGAAAGGGTAGTAAACTAAGGCTTCTTAGTCCTGGATCCCAGAAGGGCTGGGTCTGGAACATTGCCACCATGCCCTGTAGGTCAGTTTCTTACAGTCATCTTCCTTTTGCATTCATGGTGGGTTGATCAGAGTGCTCATGTCCCTCATCTGTGGCATCTCCTGACAAATGTGTGATCCCCACTTCAATAGGATATTAATTTATTCTAACAAGTTTGCAGGGTGAGTGATTTCACAGCCAATGTTTCATAGTCTGAGGCAAGTGATTATTCCCACAACCTGGAACATTCTTTTTTTTCAGTTCTTTTTTTATTCTTTTTTTTATTATTAGTTGTTCAAAACATTACAAAGCTCTTGACATATCATATTTCATACATTTGATTCAAGCAGATTATGAACTCCCATTTTTACCCCGTATACATATTGCAGATTCACATCGGTTACACATCCACTTTTTTACATATTGCTATACTAGTGTCTGTTGTATTCTGCTGCCCTTCCTATCCTCTACTATCCCCCCTCCCCTCCCCTCCCCTCTCCTCCCATCTTCTCTCTCTACCCCATCTACTGTAATTCATTTCTCTCTCTTGTTTTTTTTTCCTCTTTCCCCTCACTTCCTCTTATATGTAATTTTGTATAACAAGGAGGGTCTCCTTCCTTTACCATGCAATTTCCCTTCTCTCTCTCTTTCCCTTCCACCTCTCAACCCTGTTAAATGTTAATCTTCTTCTCATGATCTTCCTCCCTATTCTGTTCTTAGTTACTCTCCTTATATCAAAGATGACATTTGGCATTTTTTTTAGGGATTGGCTAGCTTCACTTAGCATAATCTGCTCTAATGCCATCCATTTCCCTGCAAATTCTATGATTTTGTCATTTTTTAATGCAGAGTAATACTCCATTGTGTATAAATGCCACATTTTTTTTTATCCATTTGTCTATTGAAGGGCATCTAGGTTGGTTCCACAGTCTTGCTATTGTGAATTGTGCTGCTATGAACATCGATGTAGCAGTGTCCCTGTAGCATGCTCTTTTTAGGTCTTTAGGGAATAGACCGAGAAGGGGAATAGCTGGGTCAAATGGTGGTTCCATTCCCAGCTTTCCAAGAAATCTCCATACTGCTTTCCAAATTGGCTGCACCAATCTGCAGTCCCACCAGCAATGTACAAGTGTACCCTTTTCCCCACATCCTCGCCAGCACTTGTTGTTTGACTTCATAATGGCTGCCAATCTTACTGGAGTGAGATGGTATCTTAGGGTGGTTTGGATTTGCATTTCTCTGACTGCTAGAGATGGTGAGCATTTTTTCATGTATTTATTGATTGATTGTATGTCCTCCTCTGAGAAGTGTCTGTTCAGGTCCTTGGCCCATTTGTTGATTGGGTAATTTGTTTTCTTATTGTTTAATTTTTTGAGTTCTTTGTATACTCTGGATATTAGGGCTCTATCTGAAGTGTGAGGAGTAAAGATTTGTTCCCAGGATGTAGGCTCCCTATTTACCTCTCTTATTGTTTCTTTTACTGAGAAAAAACTTTTTAGTTTGAGTAAGTCCCATTTGTTGATTCTAGTTATTAACTCTTGTGCTATGGGTGTCCTATTGAGGAATTTGGAGCCCGACCCCACCAAATGTAGATCGTAGCCAACTTTTTCTTGTATCAGATGCCGTGTCTCTGATTTGATATCAAGCTCCTTGATCCATTTTGAGTTAACTTTTGTGCATGGCGAGAGAAAGGGATTCAGTTTCATTTTGTTGCATATGGATTTCCAGTTTTCCCAGCACCATTTGTTGAAGATGCTATCCTTCCTCCATTGCATGCTTTTAGCCCCTTTATCAAATATAAGATAGTTGTAGTTTTGTGGATTGGTTTCTGTGTCCTCTATTCTGTATCATTGGTCCACCCGCCTGTTTTGGTACCAGTACCATGCTGTTTTTGTTACTATTGCTCTGTAGTATAGTTTGAGGTCTGGTATCGCTATACCGCCTGATTCACACTTCCTGCTTAGAGTTGTTTTTGCTATTCTGGGTCTTTTATTTTTCCATATGAATTTCATAATTGCTTTCTCTATTTCTACAAGAAATGCCGTTGGGATTTTGATTGGCATTGCATTAAACCTATAGAGAACTTTTGGTAATATCACCATTTTGATGATGTTAGTTCTGCCTATCCATGAACAGGGTATATTTTTCCATCTTCTAAGATCTTCTTCTATTTCTCTCTTTAGGGTTCTGTAGTTTTCATTGTATAAGTCTTCCACCTCTTTTGTTAGGTTGATTCCCAAGTATTTTATTTTTTTTGAGGATATTGTGAATGGAGTGGTTGTCCTCATTTCTATTTCAAAGGATTTGTCACTGATATACAGGAATGCCTTTGATTTATGCGTGTTGATTTTATATCCTGCCACTTTGCTGAATTCATTTATTAGCTCTAATAGTTTCTTTGTAGACCCTTTTGGGTCTGCTAGGTATAGAATCATGTCAACTGCAAATAGTGATAATTTAAGTTCTTCTTTTCCTATTTGTATGCCTTTAATTTCTTTCGTGTGTCTAATTGCTCTGGCCAGTGTTTCGAGAACTATATTGAATAGAAGTGGTGATAGAGGGCATCCCTGTCTTGTTCCAGATTTTAGAGGGAATGCCTTCAATTTTTCTCCATTCAGAATGATGCTAGCCTGAGGCTTAGCATAGATAACTTTTACAATGTTGAGGTAAGTTCCTGTTATCCCTAGTTTTTCTAATGTTTTGAACATAAAGGGATGCTGTACTTTGTCAAATGCTTTTTCTGCATCTATCGAGATGATCATATGGTTCTTATCTTTAAGTCTATTGATGTGGTGAATAACATTTATTGATTTCCATATATTGAACCATCCTTGCATCCCAGGGATGAATCCTACTTGATCATGGTGCACAATTTTTTTGATGTGTTTTTGCATCCGATTCGCCAGAATTTTATTGAGGATTTTTGCATCTAGGTTCATTAGAGATATTGGTCTGTACTTTTCTTTCTTTGAGGTGTCTTTGTCTGGTTTCAGAATCAGGGTGATGTTGGCCTCATAGAATGAATTTGGAAGAGCTCCCTGTTTTTCTATTTCCTGAAATAACTTGAAAAGTATTGGTATTAATTCTTCTTTAAATGTTTTGTAAAACTCCTCTGTATACCCATCCGGTCCTGGGCTTTTCTTGGTTGATAGTCTTTTGATTGCTTCTTCTATTTTATCCATTGGTATTGGTCTGTTCAAATTGTGTGTATCCTCCTGACCCAGTCTGGGCAAATCATATGACTTAAGAAATTTATCGATGTCTTCACTATCTCCTATTTTATTGGAATATAGATTTTCAAAATAATTTCTAATTTTCTTCTGTATTTCTGTAGCATCTGTTGTGATATTGCCTTTTTCATCCCGTATGTTAGTAATTTGAGTTCTCTCTCTTCTCTTCGTTAGCATGGCTAAGGGTCTGTCGATCTTATTTATTTTTCTGAAGAACCAACTTTTAGTTTTGTTAATTTTTTCAATAGTTTCTTTTGTTTCAATTTCATTGATTTCCACTCTGATTTTAATTATTTCTTGCCTTCTGCTACATTTGCTGTTGTTTTGCTCTACCTTTTCTGCCGCAGTCTGGCTGGGCACAAATCACGAGCCACTGAAGCAGGAACAAACTTTATTTTTAAACTGCAGGAAAACACTTCACACAGCTCCCGAGGAATCCTCCCGAACGCGCCAGGAGGCTTGTCCAGGAACCCCCAGCTGGAAATATCTCTCCCGGAAATCCCTCCTCCTGCACTTCCCCAACCAATGGGAACTCTCGGGGAATCCCCGGAAATCCCCATGAGAACTCCAAAATAGTGCGAGAACTCAAAAGTTGCGGCAGAGGCGGATAGTAATGCCTCGCCTGTCAATCAGTACTGTTGGCAAAATGCCAGGGGCCATACAGACTCGGCCGTGGCTCTCAGCACTTTTCTAGGGCTTTGAGATGAAGTGTGAGCTCATTTATTTGTTGGTTTTTTTCTTTTTTTGAGGAATGACCTCCAGGCGATGAATTTCCCTCTTAAAACTGCTTTCATTGTGTCCCATAGATTCCGATATGTTGTGTCTGTATTTTCATTTATCTCTAAGAATTTTTTGATTTCCTCCTTTATGTCTTCTGTAACCCATTGATCATTCATTAAATATTGTTCATTTTCCATGTGATGTAGGATTTTTCCTTCCTTCTTTTATCATTGATTTCCAGTTTCATTCCATTATGATCAGATAAAATATATGGTATTATCTCCACCCCTTTATATTTACTGAGGGTTGCCCTATGGCATAATATATGGTCTATTTTTGAGAAGGATCCATGTGCTACTGAGAAAAGAGTATATCCACTTGATGATGGTTGATATATTCTATATATGTCAGTTAAGTCTAGGTTATTGATTGTGATATTGAGTTCTATAGTTTCTTTATTCAACTTTTGTTTGGAGGATCTGTCCAATGGTGAGAGAGGTGTGTTGAAGTCACCCATGATTATTGTGTTGTGGTCTATTTGATTCTTGAACTTGAGGAGAGTTTGTTTTATGAACATCGCAGCACCCTTATTTGGTGCATAAATATTGATAATTGTTATGTCTTGTTGGTGAATGGTTCCTTTTAACAGTATATAATGTCCTTCCTTATCCCTTTTGATTAATTTAGTCTTGAAGTCGATTTTATTCAATATGAGAATGGCCACCCCTGCTTGCTTACAAAGACCGTGTGCGTGGTATATTTTTTCCCAACCTTTCACCTTCAGCCTGTGTATGTCTTTTGCAATCAGATGTGTCTCCTGGAGGCAGCATATTGTTGGATTTGTTTTTTTAATCCATGTTACCAGCCTATGTCGCTTTATTGGAGAGTTTAAGCCATTAACGTTTAGAGTTACTATTGATACATGGTTTGTACTGCCAGCCATGTTTGATTATTTATCTTTTTTTTTTTTTTTTAATTTGGTTTGGTTCTCCATGATTAGCTTTACCCCCACCCTCTGTCTTTACTGAGGTACTTCCCACTGTTGGTTTTGGTTATTGTTTTTCATTTCTTCCTTGTGTAGTGTTTTGCTCAAGATGCTTTGCAATGCTGGTTTTCTGGCTGCAAATTCTTTTAACTTTTGTTTATCATGAAAGACTTTTATTTCGTTGTTGTACCTGAAGCTTAATTTTGCTGGATACAAAATTCTTGGTTGGCATCCATTGTCTTTCAGTGTTTGAAATACGTTGTTCCAGGATCTTCTCGCTTTCAGTGTCTGTGATGAAAAATCCGTTGTTAACCTTATTGGTTTACCCCTGAATGTAATCTGCCTCCTTTCTCTTGTAGCTTTTAATATTTTCTTTTTGTTCTGTATATTGGATATCTTCATAACAATGTGTCTTGGCGTTGGTCTACTGTGATTTTGTATGCTCGGTGTCCTGTATGCATCTACAATTTGTACAACCGTTTCCTTTTTTATTTCTGGAAAGTTTTCTATAATTATTTCATTCAGCAGGTTGCTCATTCCCTTGGTTTGAACCTCTATACCTTCCTCTATCCTGATGACTCTTAAGTTTTTTTTTTTTATGTTATCCCATATCTCTTGGATGTTTTTCTCATGATTTTTTACCAGCCTTTCTGAGTTGGCTAGACTCTTTTCAAGATGATATATTTTGTCTTCATTATCTGATGTTCTGGCTTCTACTTGCTCCACTCTGTTAGTGATACTCTCATTTGAGTTTTTAATTTGGTTTATAGTTTCCTTTATTTCTAGAATTATTGTTTGATTTTTTTTTATAATCTCTATCTCCTGATAAAGATGCTTATTTGTTTCTTTTATCTGTTTATGTAATTCATTTTCAATATGTTCTTTTATTGTTTGAATTTGCTGTCTCATATCCTCTTTAAGATTCCATTCCATCTGTCTAAGGTATTCCTTGACTTCTTTATTTGACCATTTTTCTGATGCCTCTAGGTCCTCCTGAGCATTTAGGCTGTCCTGCATTGTTTGTACTCCTTTTCTTCCTTGCTTTTTTATGCTGCTTATGTTACTTCTTGTTCTGTTTGACTGCTGAGTTACTGTTTACTCATATAAATTTATTTGATGCTTGGGAGGAAAGGTATTAGAAGGGAAGGGAAGAAGTCACTAAAGAGAATGAGCATAAGCATGTAGAATTCAAGGAAGGGGGAATAAGGAAATTGAAAAGAAATGAAAAGACAAAAGAAAAAAATAGAAAAATAAAAAGAAAAAAAATTAAAAAATAATAAAAAAAACTATTAAAAATAAAAAAAATTAAAAAATAAAAAAACCCAAATAATAAAAAAAAAATTAATAAATGCAGTCTTAGAGTTTGATTAACTTCTCTTCCATTAGGTGGAGCTGTGCCCACAGGGCCAAGCTTCTCCTCTCAATATGTGGGAACCAATCACTGTGCAGCATCTCCTCCTCCCAGACTGGGCGGGTCTCCAATCCTGAGTGCCTAGGGCCTTTTCTTGTGTCTAGTCACTTCCCCACTTTTCCTCAAGCCAGGCCCCATTCACAGGTGACGCTCACCACAATACTGGCTATACACCAGGTCTGCTGCTCCCTGGAGCCCTATTTTCTTGAACGACTGGACACACTTTCCCTGTTTGCCATTCCCTCAGACCCTAAGTTTGTGGAGCTTGGGGCTTAGAACCCTCAGCGTATTTTGCTTGCCCTCTGGTAGCCACACCCCCGGTAGCTGGTGCAAGAGACCTCAGTTGTCAGCACTGGTGGGAGCGGTAGCCGGGGGTTCCACGCCATGGGTTCCACGCCGTGGGTCCCGTGCCACTCCTGATTCGCTTGGTCTGACTATCGTGCTTACAGGAGAGCTGGGAGGGGCCCTTAAGTTTTCCCTGCTGTGTGGACAGGGAAGGCTAGGGGGTTACACACCTGTCACTGCCAGTTTCAATGAAGTTATCTCCTCCACCGCATTCTGGTGACGTCAGTTCTCTGCCATGGTGGTATCCCATGCAAATTGCGACAGTTCGTTTCCTTTGCCGGGTGACCAATGCAACGGGTGTGTCCTGACTGGCTCTCCCAAGCCCCGTCTCAATCCTGTGGCCACTGCCTATGAAGGCTCGGTTGGTATTAACCTCCGCAGGTTCAGAAAGCCTGACCAGTTGTTTCAGCGGGATTGTTTAGTGCTGAGTCACAACGGTTTGTCTGCAAGACGCAGGTGAACAGGAGCTTGAATTCAGCCGATCCGGGCTCCGTGTATGTTCTGAGAGGCCCAGACTGTTCGCCCCAGATCCACGTCAGCTCAGCATTGCCTAGTGATCCTGAGCAAACAGCATTTAGACGGTTTAAGACTCCCTATGCCCGCGCAGCTGAAAAGGTCAGAGACTTGATCTCTCCGCGCGGGCCACCATGTTGGATCCAAGTTTTGGAACATTATTTTGATTAAAAATTTATACCTAACCATTCTCTTTCCACTGATAACTGAGTACAGTTAAGTTTTTCCTATATGATCTCAATTTATTTGTGGTACTCACCAACCATTCTGTTATTTATACATGGTTTCTGTGTAGATTTTAATGCTGCCTGTTAGTCATGAAAGTAGTAGAAAGAGAATGGATTCTTGATTTTGCTTCTGCTTAATTTTTGGTAATGTCATCGTAGGCAAGTAAAGTAAGATCATGCACAGTGTGGCACATAGGAGTTGTGATCTACGTTATCTCAGTGAATTTTTTTTCACTTATAATTTTGAGGATCATTTTGATCTTAAGCTGAAAGGACATAAACTAAAAATTGGTTTGAGGCTCAATTTTCTCACATCTCTTTTGTAACTTTGATATTTTCTTGTGTGTGTCTCTATTCAAAGATGAAAATTTCTACTTGATCTCTTTAAATAATTTCTAAAGTGAGAATGTCTCTGTCTAGTTTGACTTGTGGCTTCACCACAATACACACTGCAGAGAAGTTTTCCTACCTCTCTGTATGATAAACTGAGTGTTAGAGTTTAAGTTGAGCTGGTTATCCTGAAAATTGGTGGTGATTATGAAAGATGATTTATGTGTGCATGTGGCAGGAGGGAATTGCTGATTACCTAATTAATATGAACATCTTTGTTTCACTTATCTGGTCAAAAACTTTAGAAATTACATTGCATGGTGTCAGAAGGACAGTGAAAGCCACTGTGTCTAAGCACTCACTGTGTGCTTTTTTTCTAATAATGGGACGTTTCTTCTAAAGAGGACTATCAGTTTCTCTGCCTGACCTTCAAGTCCTTAGGTATACCTTCCTCATGCTTCTCTTCAATGCCAGCTTTTCACACAGCAGTTTCTATCTGATAAGAAATCACACAGCAACACTTCCATACTTAGATATTGTTCAAACTGTTTTCTTTTTGAGGACATTCCATTTCTCTCTTTTTTTGTTCCAAACCAAGCTCATTTTTTTAATTAGAAATTCAGACTCACAGGCCCTGATCCTAGCTAAATCTTCAGATATTAGAAATATGACTGAAAAACTCTCAATATCTTGGTATCATATAAATATCTTGGTACAGGGCCTTCCAAAAGAGAATTATATTAACAAGGTCCTCAGGACATTTATATGCATACAAATATTTAAAAGAGTGGAATAGTTGATTCTTCAGTTTTCAAAGCAAAAACATTCATCTTGTATTTGGTATGAAAACAAGGTGTAATAATTTTTGTATAGTTCATAGAGCTCTAGTAGACTATTGCCAAAGAAATGAGCTTCAGCTGGGGAAATGATATTGGCCAAATTTTATTGTTCTATTTTATTTTTATATTTGTGCAAATAGGATTTCTTTTAACCTATTTGTACATGCACAAATGTAACAATAATGTACCAATGAACATATGAAAATAGAAAAACAAAACAAAAATACAACTCTGAGCTACATATTTCACTTACTATCTATAGGCCCAATAACTTTGGACAGATTTTGTCTTTCAAATTAAAAAAAAATTATTGTACATTATAGTCATATATAATAGAGAGGTTTATTTTTACACATTTATAAATGCATACAACAAAATTTTCTCCCAATTCCTATTACTTCCCCTTTCCTTCTACTCCTTCCTTCCCAATATGCATTCACTACTCTACTGGTCTTCTCTCTACTTATTTTCTGTTTTTAAATTTTTTAAAAAATGGTATATTATTGTTTTATATAAAAGTAGAATCCATTGTAATATATTTACATATACACATAGTATAATTTGATGAACTTCATTTCACAGTTCTTCCATATTTCCATCCCTCCTCTCTCTCCACAATCTTTCCCCTCCATTCTACTGTTTCCCTTTTTATTTTCCCAAGATTTCCACCCACTCCCCCCTTTTTAATAATTCCTTATTTCTCTCTAATTTAGGATATGAGAAAAAATTCAGCCCTTCACTTCCTGAGTCTGGGCTATTTCACTTAGCATGATGTTCCCCAATTATGTTCATTAACCTGCAAATGACATATTTCATTCTTCTTTTTGGCTTAGTAAAACTCCATTGTTTATACACCACATTTTGTTCACCCATTTGTCTGGTGACAGGTACTGCGGGTGGTTACATAACTTGGCTATTGTACATTCCACTGCTATAGATATTGATATGTATGTATCACTATAGTATGCTGATTATATTCCTTTTGGATAAGTACCAAGAGTGGGATAGCTGGTCATATGATAAATTTGTTTGCTTTTGATAAAGTATTATGTTCAATGCACGCATATATATATATATATATATATATATATATATTTAAGCATGATAACCATTTTCTTAGGTTTATATAAACAAATAAATCATCATGGACAACACTTAAGTCACAGAATAAAACAAATGAAGAGAGACTATGTTTTATTCTCCATCACGTATGCCCAGAGCTGATCTATGCAATGATTGCGTTCAAGAAAAATGAAAGAGTAAGAGTGGGATGCTTCTATGAGATCAACAGTTAACTTCATCTTTGAACAGATGTTAAATTGCCAAATATGAGGTTCAATTTGCTGTGGTTAAATGGTTGCCCTATTAAAATACACATTTATCTGATGGAAAAGAGAGTAAAATTTTAGGTAGACAAATAAATATACTTAAATTTAACAAACCTGCTTTAAAATTTTGAATGTTGCTTTTATAAATTTTCTTGGAATTCTATTCTTTATTATAGTTGGCCTTCCCCACTGTTCTCACTGGGATTGACGAAATGAAGTAGTCAGGTTCGTTGTCTGTAATATTCTAGGGCTTTTGAAAAGTCAACAGACAGTGTTGTCCATAGTAAGAAAAGTTGCTTCTGAATTTGCTTCTGATCCTAGATAAATCTTCAGATATTAGAAATATGACAGAGAAACTCTCAATATCTTGGTATCATATTTTAGGTACTCTGTGGAAGATAATTGAATGACACTATTGAAGCACTCTGTCACCCTAGAAAAATGATTCTAAAGATATATTTTATATTTTTGCTTGACCCTGAAAAGAGTTTGTGTTGGAAGTTCCTTTGACATTGTGAAAGCTGGGACATGAATAAGATAAATCAGACATTTTTGACAGAATTCATTCTTCTGGGACTCTCTTGTTATCTGAAACTAGAGCTCATTTTCTTTACTCTGATTCTAATTATATACCTAGTGATTCTAAGTGGAAATGGTGTTCTGATCACAGCAAGCATCTTTGAGTCTCATCTTCACACTCCTACATACTTCTTCCTGGGCAAGCTCTGCTTCCTGGATATCTGCTACACATCATCCACTATTCCTTCAGGATTGGTGAGATTGGTCTCAAAGAAAAGAAACATTTCCTTCTCTGGATATTCAGTACAGATGTTCTTTGGATTTGCAATGGGATCCACAGAATGTTTTCTCCTTGCCATGATGGCTTTTGATCCCTATGTGGCCATCTATAACCCTGGTTGTCTGGTGGAATCAATTCAGCTGTGCAAACCTCTCTTGCCATACGACTGCCTTTCTGTGGGAAGAACATTATCAATAATTTCACCTGTGAGATCTTAGCTGTCCTCAAGCTGGCTTGTGCTGATATATCCCTCAATATTATTACCATATCAATATCAAATATGCCCTTCCTGGTTCTCCCATTGCTGGTCATTCTCTTCTCCTATGTGTTTATCCTCTACACCATCTTGAGAATGAACTCAGCCACAGGGAGACACAAGGCCTTTTCTACCTGCTCAACTGACTGTGGTGATCATATTCTTTGGTACCATCTTCTTTATGTATGCAAAAACCCAAGTCCCAAGACCTGAATCGGGAAGATAACTTGCCAACGTCAGACAAGCTTATTCCTTTGTTTTATGGGGAAGTGATCCCCATGTTGAACCCTATCATCTATAGCTTGAGGAATAAGGATGTTAAAGCTGCTGTAAAACATATGCTAAACCAAAAAGGTATTCAATAACACTATCTGAAAATGCAAGAGGTACAAGATGGACTCATGGATAAATTGATGGGAATATTTTGGTAGAATCCCAGGAAGAAATATTTTATTCTGTCTTCATTATCCTTGTTCAGCAAGAATGGTTGAGAAACACAATATGCTACAAACTCTGTTTCCAACATGTCATGATCCAAATCTCATAAACATCATGAATCCCATTTGAATCCCATTCTTGGTGATGCCTAAAGAGAGTTTTCCTAGTGGACTGTGTGGATCAGCAGAGAACAGTCACCTTTAAGCTTTGGAAACAGGGAGACAAGAGCACAAATTCTCCAATTCTGGCTAAATGAAATTGGAGAAATTATTTATTCTTTCTAAACCATACTTGTCTTACTTATAGGAAATAAATAAGTAAAATACAATTCTTAATGTCATATAATTTCAATCACTTGGAAAAAAACAATTGACATAGTACCAGCATCATACTGTCTTCAAATTTCCGAACTGAAACTAAGACTGTATATCAAGTACTGAAAATTAATAGTTAGCACCTCTTATTCTAAACTAATAATTACTAAATTCAGGTTGCCCTCTGTAAAATTTGCCCTATTAATATAAATCACATCCTTCTTGATAACCCTCCAATATCTATGTAAAGAGATCAGGCCAGAAGAAATCTGTAGTGTAAAATGAATGTTGGGAGCTATTTCACTATTGTCCCAGTGAGAGGAGAGAAACTATTCCAACTGAAGCTTAGTGAAGAGGCTGAGAAGAGCCTCTTAAGATTTTGAGAGCTTACAAAGGAAGGAGAGTCTGACTTCTGGCTTGATGAGTGAAAGCCTAAGAAGGTCTGAAGGATGCAGACTAGCAGAGAAGCTAGTTTAGTGGAGAGAGGTGGGTGGGTACTGCAGACCAGAAATAAACAGAAGCATTTCAAATCTGCCTGACATATTCTCTCAGGCTCAGAAAGAGTGAAAAAAGGTGTTAGTGAATGGAGAATGAAGATCAGTTCTTGTTATTTTACAATGAAGGGAAATTCCTTGATAAATATAGAATGATTTTATTTATTTATTTATTTATTTATTTATTTTTGGTACATTGCTTATTAAAAAGTCTGATGTTGAGTACAGGCTAAATTTGGGCCATGCTATCCAGATTTCCCATGGCCTCTTAGCTCATTATGATGGCTGGGTTTTGACTTCATTTTCCCATTCAAGTTTCCTTTTTGTTATTTGTGGGAAGAACACAACCTCTCTATATCTCCTACTCAGATTCTCTGCTCTTTGCCAACCCACTTCCTGCAGATCAGTCCTGGTTTCTACCCACTGTGATCCCTAAACCCTGCTGTGCTGTGACTGTCCCACAGAGCTGAATATTGTTACTGCAGAGCACCTTTGGCTGCTGGCTTCTCTCCTCTGTTGGACTTTGTTGGTGTTGACCCACAAGGCGTGAAGAAGAACATGTAAATGATGGCCCTAGAACATCTGGTGCCCCTCCTCCATCTCTTTCGCAGGCCCTATATTTACATCTGATCTTGTTTAGTTGTGTTTAATGTTTGACCTATTCAAATAAGATTTTTGACCAGTAAAATAATATTATTTCCATTGTTTTAGCCAACTCCTTAGCACCTAACCTTAATTTTCCCCCCTAACACTAAGAATCTGCATCTTGTGTGCAAGCTTATATCAGGTTGAACTCATCACCTTCTGGGATATACCATAGATATGTATGAGTGGACGCAATCTGGCTTTGATATAGACAATTGTTATCATGTTAATCAATGATCAGAGAGCTCACAGTCTGGAAAATAAATCATACTCTGGAATATCAGAAAATCTCCAGTAAATTCATATTTTCTAAATTACAAAAAAATCAATGCATAAGAAAGAAAAAGTACTGCACTTTTAGCCATCTCCCAAAACACTCATTTTTAACATTTTGTGATTAACTAGGAGTCATATATTCCTTATGTTTTCATTTTGATTTATTAATAGCTGTATTATAAGCACTTGGGTTTGTTTATCTTTTAAATGTACAAATTTTATCAATTCTAAGAAGTGAAATGAATAGACCGGATAATATGAACATTTCTATTTCTGGCAAAATTATGTCCATAAAGGTCATATTATTTACCTTAAACACTGTAATATGAATTTACTCAAAGATTTATGTCACAGTCTCTCTATTTTTTTCTGTATATATAACACAGAAATATTTACATTCATATGTACATTTTTCTCAAACATCTTGGTAATGTTGATTTTTAAATATTTTGCAAAAGAACAATTTAATAAACTCTGTACAGAGATTTACAAATTAAATAACTACCAACAAATGGTCATCTTGTCATTAATCATACCCACTTATCTCCTTTCTCTAGGTTATTTTGAGGCAAATCATTGACATAACTACATCATATTATACATATTATTTGCCAGATTAGTGGTGTATGCCTGAAATCCCAGCCACTTAGGAGGGTGAGGGAGTGCAATACGAAGTTTGATGCTAGTCTCAGCCACTTAGTGAGACCTTCAGAAACTTAGAGAGACTTTGACTAAAAATTAAAAAGGACTTGCAATGTAGCTTAGTGGTAAAAGCACCCCTGGGTTTAATTTCCAGTACCCAAACCAACCAACCAAACACATTATTTAATGTAGTTATATCCTGAATATATTAATTATGTGGATTTACACTATTTGGCAACAATCCAATGGCTACCATTCACATTGTTGTTCAATAGAATACATTTTCTGCAACCTGTAAGTTCTGATATGAATGATGCCTTTGCCATTGAAGCAATAGGACAATGATGGAAAAGACTGGTATCTGCCATATAGGCACATGAGCCACATGAAATCCAACATTTCGCATTCCACTGGATAGTTACTGTAAGGTAATGCAGGATAGATGTTATTTGATTTTCTAAGTTTCAAGAGCGGTCACATTTTAAAAGTAAGCACTGTATATTTGCAAAGAATTGGATCTTTTTTAAAAAAAACTTTATTAATTAATTTATTTATTTTAATTAGGTATATATGACATCAGAATGCATTTTAATTCATTGTACACAGTTGCAGCACAACTTTACATTTCTATGGTTATACACAATATATAGTCACACCATATGTGTACTCATACATGTACCTAGGGTAATGATGTCCATTTCATTCCACCATCTTTCCTTCCCCCATGCAGCCTCCCACCCCTCCCTCCTCTTTACCCAAATTCCTCCATTATTTCCGAAGGCTTTCCCATCCCTGTTATGGATCAGCATTCACTTAAAAGAGAGAACTTTTGGCCTTTGTTTTTGGGGGATTGGCTTTTTTTGCTTAGCCTGGTATTTTACAACTCCATCCATTCACCTGCAAATGCCATAATTTTATTCTCTTTTAATGGTAAGAAATATTTCATTGTTTATATATACTACAGTTTCTTTAACCATTCATCTATTGAAGATCATCTAGGTTGCTTCCATGGTTTAGCTATTGTGAATTGAGCTGCTATGAACATTGATGTGGCTGCATTGCTACAGTATGCAGATTTTAAGTCCTTTGAATATACAGACTGAGGAGTGGAACAGCATGTTGGTTCCATTCCAAGTTTCCTAAGAAATCTCCATATTGCACCAATTTGCAGTCCCACCAGCAATGTATGAGTGTGTCTTTTCCCTCACATCCTTGCCAACATTTATTTGTTGTCTATATTCTTGATAATTGCCATTCTGACTGGCGTGAGATGAAATCTTAGAGTAGTTTTTATTTGCATTTCTCTAATTACTAAAGATATTGTCTTTTACAGAGCACTCGAGATTCCAGAGTGTGTACTTGTGTGAGATATTAGTAAAAATATAGGACATGGTCCTGACAGAGGAAGAAATTTCAGAACTAAAATGAGAATTATGAAAGTTTAGTTTTTATTTCCCAGGCCAGGCCAATTTTTTTTTTGTACCAAGGATTGAACTCAGGAGCACTAAACCCCTGAGCCACATGCCCAGCCCTATTTTGTATTTTGAGTTGCTTAGTGCCTCACCTTTACTGAGGCTGGCTTTGAACTCATGATGTTTCCTCCTCAGCCTTCAGAGTCCCTGAGATTATAGGTATCCACCACTATGCTTGATCCCAGGCCAATTTTAAGCAACTCTTTTACAATGTTTTAGTCGCTGTTAGCTTATACATGTATCATGTTTTTGCCATTCGCCTCTCATTCCTTGAATAGAATTTGAGCATATACCATGTACCCCAAATGTTAATTTCCCCAGGAGAACACCAGGTATGTACTAGCACCCTCTAAACTACCTTAGATGGAGCATGACAAGGATCTCCCCAAGATTCCACTTTTAGAGGCAATTGCTTCCCATTCTTTCCATTCTTCATTTATTTTTTCCCAGATTATCCTCCCTTGGATAGAAATGTTACGCTGAACCACAAAGTTCAACATATACAATGTTGATTTCCTTTTAATTCCATGTATTCCATATAAATTTTAACATTCTTCCTTCAGTTTTAAAATGTCTTCCCTTTAGTCTCTTATCATTTTCCAGTTTTTTTAAGATGGGCTTTTAATTTTAATTAGCTTACTTTTTTTGTGGATGGGCATATATGATAAGTCTATTGTTTGTGATGCTTTGCAAGCCCTTGTTGAATTCCATATGGAGTGCCTTAACTAGATAAGCAACATCCAAATTAAAATAATACTCTTGCTCTGGGCCCTAATAGTGGCAGTCACTCAACTGGCCAGGTATGCAAATCTAGATCCAAAACAAGTGTTACTCTCAATCAAGATTTATTGTTGTCCACCTGAAAACAAGACAGTGGCCAATGTAATGCACTAGCTAGCTCTGGCTTTTTCTGGATAGTTTCTATGAACAGCTCTTAACTGCTTTTAGTCTCTAACCTTTCTACTGACAAGCAGAACTTGCAGGTATGTTCCCAGCTCTTGAGGAGACAGGATACCTATTTTTTTTCCACACATGGCTGCACTGTTGAATGCCTGCATGCCCTCTCATCTTATGCCCCCCAAAGGCCACTTCCAAAGAGGGAATAAAGGCTCCCATTTGTTGGTTCTAGTCCTTCTCTGAATTTTGAAGAGAAGTTTTATGATAGATATAGACAAGGTCCACTTTGATCATCTCACTTCAGGTCCATAAATTAAGGTTTCTTACAGTTTATGCCCTATACAGGGACCCTTCAGACCCCTAAGGGTTTATTTTCAGACTGTATTACTTTTCCATTAGCTATCTTCTGAGAATTGGTAAAAATTCATATGCATCATTGTTATTGTTATCTAGTTCTTTAGAGGCATGAGAAAACATTTTTTAATTCTTCCTAAGTCAAATAGTAATGATTACTTGGAAATATTATTTTTATTTTTAGCCTACATTTATATATTCATCTTTAGAAAGAAATACTTAATGATTTTTATAGGTTTTTGACTCTGAACTTCTGTGATCTTAGAATAGAAAAAAAAATCTTGACATATTTCTATTTTTATTTAAAGTGCATATACAGTTCATTATCATGTGTACTCAGGTGTGTTTAATGTGTGCACGTTAATGTATTTGTGCATGCATAAATACTGTTCCTGCTTTTAAAGTAAATATTTTGCATTTCAGAGTCTGACTGTTTTACAGTAAATTGTGACATCTGTTCAAAAAATACAATAATAATCAAAGTATTAATATATACCATCTAGCATAGCAGACATTTGAAAATTTTATTTAGGTAATGTTCTCTCCTCCTGTCTGAACTTATGCCCCAAACTCTCAGTTTGGACTTAAAAAAAAAAGAAAACTTTTGTGGCCTTAAACTATGGATTCACTTTTGTCTTGTGAGTTTATTTATTAAATGGGCTGTCACTGGTAATGGCATCCTGAATGGAACATTTATCAAGAAGAATGAATAGAAAATGAGCTGAAAAGTGAAATGATTATGCATTGAATTCATGCTAAATATTTGTTTTATTTAATTAATAATAATTAGGTCATTTTTCAATTATGTCATTTTAGTAGTTATGGTTTGAATTACAAAACTCTGAATTAACTTTGCTTAGTAGGTATATTTTAAACTAAAAAAGTGATCACATTTTGCAATACATTTTGATGAACATTTCCTCTCCTAAAAGTGACAAGTGCAGAAGAATGTTGTTTTCTTTTTGAGCTATCATTCAGCCAGAGTATATTCTCATCACCACTTTTAATTAGGTGGGTGGAACCCGGTCCCCAACACATCAGAAATTTCTCCATCTCACAGATGCCTCACTACCACTTTAAATTGCTTTGGGAATTGGGGAACAATTATAATAACTGTTTCACAATACATATTTACTCTTCAGATCTATGGAATTGGGCATCATTTCTTGAACCTGACCTTAATTCATATAGTTGACATGAATGTTAAGGAAAATGTAGTTATTTCTTCTAGTAGGTAGAAATAATGTATCATTATAAAGGTGAGTTCTGAATATCTTGAAACCATAAGTTTTCATTCATAATTTGGACTAGTACTAAATGTGAATTTATGATGTGAATAAAAATTAGGCAATATAGATATAAATTTATTAGTACTGAATAGATTTATGGTTTAATATTATCATTATTATAATCTGTCCCATCTTGGTGAATTCATGAAGCAGTTTCTGCATGTATCTGAATTTCTCTGAAAACAAATTGTGAGGTAAGTAAGGTAGAGATTTCTATCTCTGTTGTACAAATGAAAACCTGAGCCTGTATGTTAGAAGAACAAAAAGAACCTCAAACTAAGAAGTTTTGTAACTAATTCCCAATATTTTCACTAGGTTAAGCATAAGTGTTCCAGTGACTTAGGTGACGCCATATATTTTTTGGTGCTTAAGCTTGTTCTTATTAGATATCTACTTATTAATACTGATAGAAAGAAACAAGTGAGAGAACAATGTGGGCCTATTAAGTTTTGCTGAACATGAGTCCATAAATGCTGTGCAGGAACTTCCTTAAGAATTTAGAAAGTAAGTCTTATACCTATTCAGTCAAAATTCATCTATTATGTGCAGCCAGTGGGTCAGGCCATAGTTGTACAGGAAGGAGCAAAATAAGTAAAGTGGTTTCCCATGTCTCTTGTTATCTCTCAATATAGAAAGTGACCCAATTAAAGTGCTGAGAGCAGAAGAAAACCAAAGACAGCATGACAGGTCTGGCTCAAGGTAAACTGGATCCTTGAAGGAGTTTCTGCTTGGGATGGGACGACAGAGAGCAGGTGCAGAAGTGGCTTAGCATGCTAACATGCGTCATAGTCACATCTGTCTGAAAGAGGAGTTCAACAGGCTCCCTGGTCCACCCCAGAAGGGCTGGATCTGGAACATTGTCACACTTTCTGGTAAGTCAGTGTCTTGCTGTTATCTTCCTTTGGCATTCATGGTGGGCTGGTCAGAGTGCTCATGTCCCTCATCTATGGCATCCCTTGACCAATTCTGAACTCCACTTCAGTAAGATATTGACTTATCTTAACAAGTAGCATAGAGTGAGCATAAAATCATAGCACAAGAAGTGTCATGTTCTGAGATATATGATCAATCTCAAGTTCCCCAAAACCTCTGTGATTAGAAATTAAGACCTTGAAAGTGACCATTTTTTCTTTCCATTGTTAACTGCTTACAGTTAAGTCTTGCCTTTATCTTTGTATCATCAACCATTTTTTTTGTAAATATATTGTAAAGATTTTAATGCAACCTCCCAAGCATGAAAGTAGTGGAAAGAGAATGGTTTTAGATTTTTGCTCTAATGATACATTAGCTGTGTGATTTCAAGTAAGTGAGCTAATGTCAAGTGCACTATCTGATACATAGGAATCTGTGAGCTAAATTATTTTGGTGACTTTTTTTCTACTTAAGAAATTTGGGGGGTAGTGCTGGTGTTACACTGAGTTAATAAAGATTAAAAATTGGTTTGAGACTTAAAGGTCTCATCTCTCATGTAGGAATCCAACATTCTTTCATCTGTGCCTCTCATCAAGGTTGAAACTTTCTACTTGGTGTTCTGTAAATTATTTCTGAGGTGACAATTTCTCTGTCTGGTTTGGCTTCTGACTCCAAGACATTAGACACTAGAGAGAAATTTTCCCACCTCTCTTCACAAAATGAACTGCATATTGGAGTGAAAGTTGAGCTGGTTAACCTGAAAGATGGTGCTGATTATGAAAAGATGATTTTTGTGTGCATGTGGCAGGTAGCAACTACGACAACCTAATTAATCTAGATCTCTCAACTTCCTTATGTCATATTTCTGCTCAAAAACCCCATAAACTGAATCCTGTGATGTCAAGTTTAGAGGGTAGCTAACATCACAGGTCTAAATATTCACTTTGTGCTTTGTTTCTCCTAACAGACTCCTTCCTTATCAAATAGATTGTCAAATTCTTTGTCTGACTTTTGAAGCTTTGTATACACCAGCCTCATGTGCTTTTAGCTGTGTTTCCCACCAGTCCTCCACAGAAACTCCCTGTTTGAAAAGCAGGTGCTACGATCCTGCTGATCCTAAATGTTGCGCAGTCTGTTTCTATTTGGGGTATTTTTTTTCTTTTTTCTTTTTAATGTCAGACATTCTTCCTTTTTTATATATTTCTTCAGATCTGCCTAAATTTGAAATTCTTTGAGAATTCTATCTTTACTTGTTTCTCCTTAGCCTCCCCCTCAGAGTTCTTATAAAATTCACCCTGGACTCATGATTGAATCATGTGCTCTATGATTGAATCATATGCTATATCAAATGGTGCCACGAATATTTTCCTCTTTCCCTGGCTGAACTGTGCACTTTTATTGGCAGACGTGATGGGTCATATTCATTCTCCCCTTTCATGGATTGTTAGTTTTGTGCTTAATTAAGCTGTCGGTAATAATGTCTGGTAAAAGATTTATCCTTTTATATAAATTTGTGTTTCAAAAATATTCAATTTCTGTAGTATACTGAACAGCAACAATATGTGGCTCTGCAGTTTACTAGACAATGCAAAATATAATCACCTTGGTCTTTTTCCAGGTTGTTAAAACACGTAATAATGCAAAAGAATATCTACTCCTATCCAAAACATCTCGATGAGCTGCCAATCACACTAAGGAAACTGACATCTTGCTTCTGAAAAGCTGTCCTCATACCAGCTGCTTTATCACAGCCTGTGGAAGTTCATTAGAAATACAAATTCACAGGACCTGCTCCAGGCCTACTAAAAGAGAATTTATGTTTAAACAAAATTCTCAGGTGATTAACATGTGCATAAAAATTTGAACTTCTGAAGTAGTGGATTATTTATATTTACATCAAGAGAGAAAAAATCAGACTGTGCTCTGTGGCAAAACAAGGTGTAGTAACCTTTTTTCATTGTAGCACATAGTATTTTAGATCTCATTGCCAAAAAGCTGAGTGTAGTGCTCCATTTTATACTTATTGCATGGTTAATCTTTGCTCCATCCTGTCTTTCACATTTGATAAAAATTATGGGATAAGGAGTATATTTGTCTGCCTTTTGTGAAGTATTACTACATGCCACACATATATGCAAATATACTTAAGCATTATTACTGTTTCCTCACATTTGCTTAAACAAATAAATCAAGGGTAATTCTTAAGTCATGAAAGAAAACATATGAAGAGAGAGTATGTAGTGTTTTGCACAGATTCTCCATCACATGCAGAGTTAGTCTACACAATGCTTGTGTCCCATGCGACTAAATAGAAAGAGTAATTGTTTCTGTGAAATCAATAATTAACTTTAACTTTGAACTGATATTACATTACTGTATACATGGTTCAGTGTGCTATGATGTAATGGTTGCCCTTATGAAAATACACATTTAACTCAGAAGTGATTCAGAATTTTAGGTAGATTAAGAAATGTGCTTAAAAATCAAACCTGATTTAAATTGTGAAAATTCCTGTTGATCAGAAGTTAAAATTCTAGTCTTCGTTGTCTTTTGCTTTCTCCACTCTTCTCTTCCTGTGCTTGATGAAATGAAGTAGTCAGGTTTATAGCTTGCAATATTCTGGGGCTTTTAGAAAAGTCAACTAGGAATGTTCTCAATGATAGGAGTATTGCTACCAAATTTGCTTCTGATCCTAGATATATCTTCACATATAGATACGGGATTCTAGATATATCTTCACATATTCAAGACAGGACAGAGGAATGCTCAGTATCCTGTCATAGGATATTGTAGTTTAGGCACAGACACTGTTGAAGATAACTGAATGACACTTTTGAAACACTCTCTCTTTCATCCTACAATGTTTATTCAAGAAATTTGTTACATTTATAGTTTGGCCATAAAAAAATTTAAGCCAACCTGCCTTTGACATCCTAAAGCTGAGATATGGATAGGACAAATGCAACATTTGTGAGAGAATTCATTCTTCTAGGACTCTCTGGTTCCCCCAAATTTGAGATAAGTTTCTCGGCTCTGGTTCTAATTATGTACCTAGTGATTCTCAGTGGCAATGGTGTTCTGATCATATTAAGCATCTTTGATTCCCGTCTTCACACTCCCATGTACTTCTTCCTGGGCAACCTCTCCTTCCTGGATATCTGCTACACATCTTGTTCAGTTCCCTCAATACTGGTGAGTTTAATCTCAAAGAAAAGAAACATTTCCTTCTCTGGATGTGCAGTACAGATGTTCTTTGCATTTGCCATGGGATCCACAGAATGTTTTCTCCTTGCCATGATGGCTTTTGATCGCCATGTGGCCATCTGTAACCCTCTAAGGTACCCCATCATCATGAACAAGGGGGTGTGTGCACTGATGGCCTCTGTATCATGGCTGTCTGGTGGAATCAACTCAGCTGTGCAAACCTCTCTTGCCATGGGACTGCCTTTCTGTGGGACAAACGTTATCAATCATTTTACCTGTGAGATCTTAGCTGTCCTCAAGCTGGCTTGTGCTGATATATCTCTTAATATTATCACCATGTCAATATCAAATATGGCCTTCCTGGTTCTCCCACTGCTGGTCATTTTCTTCTCCTATGTGTTTATCCTCTACACCATCTTGAGAATGAACTCAGCCACAGGGAGACGCAAGGCCTTTTCTACATGCTCAGCTCATCTGACTGTGGTGATCATATTCTTTGGTACCATCTTTTTTATGTATGCAAAACCCAAGTCCCAAGACCTGAATGGGGAAGAAAAGTTGCGAACTTCAGACAAGCTTATTCCTTTGTTTTATGGGGAAGTGATCCCCATGTTGAATCCTATCATCTATAGCTTGAGGAATAAGGATGTTAAAGCTGCTGTAAAATATATGCTGAACCGAAAACTTACTTAGGAAAGCCATCAGGAAGCCAAGGCAGGAAGATTGCCAGTTCACAGCCAGCCTCAGCAAAAGCAAGGTGTTAAGCAGCTCAATGAGACCTGTGTCTAAATGAAAATACGGAATTGGGCTGGGGATGTGGCTCCGTGGTTGAGTGTCCCTGAGTTCAATCTCTGGTACCCCCCCTCCAAAAAAAAAAAAACAAGAAAAAAAACCCCCAACATCAGAAAATGCAAGTTTATATATTTGTGTCAGAACTACAATCTTACCCCATATCACCTAGTCAGATGCTTCACTCTTTGCCATTCTTCTCCCTTCAGATCCGTTGTGGTTTCTATCTAATGCTCTGGTCCCTAAACCCTGTGGTCCTCTGTCTGTCTCCATCCATGTGAATATTGTTACTGCAGAGCACCTATGATTGCTGGTGTCTCTCTTCTTGGATCACACTGTTGTTGATCCATCAAGGTGTGAAGGAGACTGTGAATAATGACATTTGAACATCTGCTGCCTGTCCTTCATCCGTTTCACAGGATGTACACTTATTCTGATCCCTGTTTAGTTTTCTTGAATTTTTTATGTATTTAAATAAGGTTTTGGCCTTTACAAATTCTATTTTTATTGTTTTAGTCAACTTCTTAGCACCTAACCTTAATTTCCCCCCCCCCCCACAATATCATGAGTGCCAGCATCTTATCTGCAGGTGTATATTAGGTTGGACTCATCACCTGCTAAATTATTCCATGGATATATGTGATGAATATAATTTAACTTTTATATAGAAATGTACATTCATGTTTTCCAGTGATCAGGAAACTAACAGATTTAATAATTAATTGTCCTTCCTGAATGTTCAGAAAATCTTTAACAGATTGTTAGAAATATTAAATTTTGATTCATAAAAATCAAAATTCAGAGTGTTTTCTGAAATTTCAAAATCATAAGAAAAGAAAAAATGTTTATGAATTAAGATAGTGAAGTAGGAGCCAGCTGTAATTTTGTAAAATTCAAAAAGCTGAAGTGCAAATACTGAGGTGTGTGGCTGAGGGTATATTCTGAGGTTTAATATTGGATCCTCAGGGACTTAACAGAGACTCAGAAATTCTGATTATGGGAACAGAGAGTGCAAAAGAGTTCATACATGCCAAACCTGCATCTGGAGCACTGAGGCAAGGCAGGCGCAGACGTCGAACAAAGGGAAAGAGAGAGACACAGTTGAGAAAATTGTTAGGGAATTAGGTGCAGAAGAGATCATCAGTTTGAACTTTGCTGATCCTGGAACTACATACCAGGCTGGTGCAGAGAAATGCTTCACTTTTTAAAATTTACATTCGGAAACCCATCTTGTAGTGGTCATACCTAAGCTTGTAACTTTGGAAATATAAATCTCTGCATCTTCATTTCCACTGGATATTGCAGTTTATGTGTGCCACAAGAAAACAAATTTGAAGGAAACCCTATGAATAAAATATACAATAAAGTTGCTGTGAGCCAAAGGTTGCTAGCCGCCATGGAGAGCAAAAGAAACAGAGTGTGGCATGCTCTACCACCTGGGCTTGAGTGCTTCTTTGTACACAGGAAAAGCTCTTGAGCACCAAAAATCCACCAGCTCCTCACACCAGGGAGGAACCCATCTGCTGGGCTGGGAACACCCAACACAGTCCCCACTATTCAGTCACAAGACCTGCCTCTTCCCAGTCCACTTCAGAGCTACCACAGTCACCCCAGCCACACTGGAGGAGAGCAGGGTGAAAACTGTGTGAATAAGTTCTGAGCCTGAGTTCTGCACAGTTTATTTGATGAAGTTGTTGATTTAGATCTGGAAAAAAATGTGCAAATCCCCACCCCAGTGCAGAGTTGATTGGTTTCAGTTGCTCCCATGCCCAGAGACAATCAAAGGATATGTCACTGAGGTTTGGGCATTTGTCATACCCATAATACTTGATGGATTCCAAAACCAAAGTCCCTGAGAGTTGCCTGTCTTAAAAACTGTAGCTAAGGATGATATTTGTCTTCTTCATGTTTGTTTTTAATTTTGCTCTATTGTCTTCTGTGTTGGTTTGTTTTGTTTATACTCATTATTTGTTATTTCATGCTTTTGTCTAATTTTCATATATTTTTCAAATTCGTCAATTTGATTTTTCTTTTCTTTACTTTCTCAATTTTCCCCTTCCTACTTTCTTTCTTACTCTTCTTCTGTCTCTCTTCTCTAAATTGCTCCCACCTTTTTTGTTTTGATCTCTTTTGTTTTTTTTTCTATTTTGTTTTTTCATCTTTTTTCTATGTAGTTTAATATTAATTTGCTTCCTTTCTTGCCTAATCTTTCAGAATATTCCATATTATTACTTTGCATTTCTTCTCTTTGGGTGGTAAAATGATAGACAATAATTTTCATTGTTTTTAACATATGTTGGTATATGGTTTGTTTTAAGCTGTCACTGTCACTGGAGTTTATCTCTCCTCTCAAAGTGGTGCTGATTGAACACAGCACTTTGAACAGGTGGAGTGGGTGCTTTGATACCAATATGCATTGTGATCTGAGAGCACATCATAAAGAGAAAGTGCAACACTAAAATACCCCTAAATAAAAATGGAAGAGATATCCTCTCCAATAGATGTGAAAATCTCAACATAAAAACACAGGAAATATATAAAAACAAGGCAAGGAGGCATCTCTAAAAGTTTATAACTCTCAAATAACTGAATTCTTCAATATCAAAGTGGAGGAAATTCTGGACAAGGAACTTAAAACTCGATTGAAAAAAAATGATCAATGAATTAAAAGAAGATACAAATAAACAACCAAAAGAGGATATGGAAGAGCATTTCAATTGAAATTCAGAAATAACAAGCAAATAGAAATTTTGAAAGTGTAAAACTCAGTAAGTCAAATAAAAAAAAATCAGTGGAAACCCTCACCAATAGACTTGATGAAACAGAAGAAAGAATATTAGGGCTCATATTTGAAGTGAAGGAAATAGGACTTTTAGACAGTAATCAAGAAAAGAAACTGTGAAAAGAATTTATAAGAGCTCTGAAATAGCATTTAAAGACCAAGTTTAAGATTCATGAGTCTGAATGAAGAAGTAGCAATACAGGCAATGGTATCTAAAACTTATTTAGTTCAATAATAGCACAAAATTGCTCTACTCTTGGAAAGAAGATAGACAAGTGGATATTGAAGGGATTTAGAACCCTAAGTAAACATGACCAATAAGGATCTACTTCACAACTTGTTATAGTTAAAGCATCAACAATTTGGAAAAAACAAAGGATTTTAAAAAGTCCAAGACAGAACTTACAGGTTATTGATAAAGGATAACCCATCAATATAACAATAGATTTCTAAGAAGAAACTCTAAAGGTCAGGAGGGCATGGAATGAGATATTTTAAGCCCTGAACTAGAGTAAGTGCCAATCTAGATTACTAAATACAGAAGAGGTATCCTTCAGAATTGATGAAGAAATAAAGACCTTTCAAGGTGAGCACAAGCTAGAGGACATGAAAACTAAGCCAGGATTTTAGAAGATATTAAAGCAGTCCTATAAACATAAAAGGAAGATAAACATAATGAAAAGAGTATAGAAGAGAAAACAATCTCACTAGAAAAGCAGATAAGCAAATGATAATTAGGAACAAATAAAACATTAGCATCAAAACAAAATGACAGGAATTAGTATGTACCACTCTATAACAATCCTGAATGTAAATGATCTTAATTCTGGAAAGTTCAGTTAAAGAAGCAATTATATTGTGCCTGTTGCATACATACACCTCATTAGCAAAGACATACACACACTGAAAGTGAAAGATAGAAAATGATATTACATGTGAATGAAATCTAAAAACAAGCAAGGGAAGCTGTACACATATATGACAAGGCAGACTTCAAGACAAAATTAGTTAGAAGAGAAAGAATGTCATTATATATTGGTAAATGGAACAATCCAACAAGATTATGCCTTCAACATCAATGTACCCCATTTCATAAAACAAACACTACTAGAAATAAATGGATAGACCACCAATAAAACAATAGTGGTTGACTTAATTACTCCACTCTAGCTGTAGGATCATCCAGACACACACATATCAATGAAGATTCAGCAGAGTTAAATTACCTATAGATTGAATGGACATAACAGATATTTCCAGAATATTCCATCTAATATCCTTTTCATAAGCTCATGGAACTTTCTCCAAAATAGATCATATGTCATACAGAAAGTCTTATTAAATATGAAAAAAATAACATAATTTCTTGTATCTCATCAGATGAAACGAAACTAGAAATCAACAGCAAGAGAAACTACAAAAAGAATACAAACACATTGAAATTGAACAGTATATCTTTGAATGAAGTTTGGGCCATTGAAAAAATAAAGAGAGAAATTTTAAAATTGCTAGTATAAAATGAAAATAAAAACAACATACCAAAGTCTGTGGGATAAAATGAAGGAAGTTCTAAGATGGGAGTTTATATCTATGAGTGCCTACATTAAAAATCAGAGAGATCTCAAATAAACAAACTATTGATGCAAATTTAGGTTTCTGATAAATAAGAACAAACCAATTCTCAAACAAGTAGAAAGAAATGAATATAAAGATCAGAAGTTAATGAAGTAGAGACTAAAAGACCAATATGAAGGATCAATGAAACAAAAGAGTTGGTTCTTTGAAAAGATATGAAATTGATAAATCTTTAGCCAAATAAAGCAAAGAGAGTACATTAATAACATTAGAGATAAAAAGGCAATATTACAACAAATATATCTGAAATCCAGAATATCATTAGAGATTATTTTTGAAAACTAATATTCTGATAAATTGGAAAGTCTAGAATAAAAGAAAACATTTCTAGGGACATATGATCCACCAAAATTGAACAAAGAGGATATTGAAAAACTGAACAGACTAAGAATAAGCAATAAGATTAAAGCAGTAATTAAAATGCTCCCAACAAAGAAAAGCCCAGCATGGGTGAATCCATGGCTGAACTTCACCAGACATTTAGAGAAGAAGAAGCAACAATGCTTCCCAAACTTTCCCATGAAATAGAAATGGAAGAAGTGCTTTTAAACTCATTCTACAAAGCAACTATCATCCTGATATTAATACTGAATAAGGATACAGTTGGGAAAAAAAATTACAGGCCAGTATCCTTGATGAACATAGACAAAACAATTTCTCAAGTAATACACTGCAAGCTAAATTCAAAGACATATTAAAGAGATAATACACTATGATGAAGTTGGTTTCATTATAAGAATGAAAAGATGGTTCAACATAAACAAATAGATAAATGTATTACATTATGTAAATAGAATCAAGGACAAAAATCGCGTGGTCATCTTAATAGATGTAGAAAACACATTTAGCAAATTCCAACATCCCTTTCACAAAGAAATTGGGGAAAAAGTTCTTACTTCAACATCATAAAGGTTATATATGACAAATCTTAAGCTAACATCACAATGAATGGGAAAAAAGTAAAAAGTGAAATCATTTCCTCTAAAATAAGGAATGAAACAAGGATGTCCACTTTCCCCACTACTATTCAATATGGTTCTTGAAATTTTAGCCAGAGCAATAAAACAAGAAAAAGAAATTAAAAAGATACAAATAGGAAAGGAAGAAGTCAAATTATCACTGTTTGCAGATAATATGAGCCTATACTTAGAAGACCATAAAGGCCTCACCCACCACAAGGCTACTAGATCTGATTTAAAGGAGTAGGCTAAAAAATAAACATAAAAATAAATGGATTTCTATGCACCAGTAATGTACCCACTGAGAAAGAAATTCAGGAAAATAATTCCATTCATAATAATTTCAAACAAAGCAAAATAAAACAAACAAAAATTCCTAAGAGCCAGTTGTATTGGCATGTGCCTATATTTCCAGTGTCTTGGGAGGCTGAGGTAGGAGGATCATAAGTTAAAGCCTGCCTCAGCAATTTGGTAAGGCTCTAAGCAACTAAGAAAGATCCTGTCACAAAATGAAAACATAAATAATGGACTGGGGATGAGGATGTGACTCAGAGGTGGAATGCCCCTAGGTTTAATCCCTGATACAAAACAAACAAACAAACAAAAAACAATAACAACCACAATAACAAAAGCCTTAGGAATAAACCCAGTGAGGTAAAAGATATCTACAATGAAAATTAAACACTGAAAAAAGAAATAAATAATGACTCTATCAGATTAAAATACTTCCCATGCTTATGGAAATGCTAAATTAATATTGTTAAAATAAACATAAAAAATGATCTGCACATTCAAGGCAATCCCTATCAAAATACCACAGATATACTCAAAGAACTAGAGAAAACAATCCTAAAATTGATATGGAGGAGTAAAGGACCCACAATTGCCAAGTGCACCTGAGCAAAAAGAACAATTTTGCAAGTACCACAATACTCAATTTCAAGATATGCTACAGAACCACAGTAACAAAACAACCTGGTACTGGCATAAAAACAGGCCTTTATATTAATGGAATAGTATACAAGACACAGAAGTAAACCCATATAGCTACAGTCATCTGATTCTGGACAAAGGTACCAAAAACCTAAGAAAACACAGCCTCTTTAACAAATGATGCTGGGAAAACTGGATGAAAAACTGGATGTGTAGATGAATGAAACCAGATCCCCATCTCTCAAGCTGTATAAAGGTCAAGTCAGAATGGATTGAAGATCTAAGTGTAAGAAATGAACTTTGAAATTAAGAGAAAAAAACATAGGTGAAACCATCAAGATACACAGGCAATGACTTCCTGAATAGGACTCCTATAACTCAGGAATTAAAAGCAAGAATTGATAAATGGAATAGCATCAAATTAGAAAGCTTCTGCACAGTGACAGAAACAACAGAGTGAAGAGACAGCCTATAGAATGGGGGATAGTCTTTGCTAGCTACTCTTCCACCAAAGGATTAACATTCTCTGCATAGAATATATAAAGTATCCAAAAAAATTAACCATCTCCACTGACCCATGCAATAAATAGGCAAATGAACTGAACAGACACTACAATAAAAGAAGTACAAATAGCCAATAATCATTTGAAAAAAACATTCAGCACCTTTAAGTCTCAGGGAAATGTAAATTAAAACTACATTATAATTCCATTAACCCTCCTCATGATGGAAATTGTAAAAAATACAAATAACAATAAATGCTGGGGAGGAGGTGGAAAAAAATGTCCCGTGTACCTTTTTGGTGGGGATGTAAATTAATACAGTCTCTATGGAAATAATTATAGAGATAACTCAAAATACAAAAAATAGAACTACGATTTAATATGCCTTTAGTATATATTAGTATTTATCTGAAAGAAACAAGGTTAGTATACTATAGAAATATCTGCACACCCACATATATTGCGGTAGACACATTATGTAATCAGCCTAGGTGCTTGTTAACAGATGAATGAATTAAGAATATGGAATGTGGAATGTGTATACAGTGAAGTATTATTAAACCATAAGGATTATGTCATTTGTAGAAAGTGGATGGAACTTGAGATCATCATCTTAAGCACAATTAGCCAGACTCTCAAAAAGACAATCATCACATGTTTTCTCTAATATGTGAAAAGTAAGAGAAAGAAATAAAAGGCTGTTAATGTATAGGAAAGTAATTGGGGGAGGAGAGGAGGTAAAACAATGTGGAATGAAATTGAGGGAATCATGTTATATGCATGTATGAATAGCCAGAATGAAATTCACTCTTCTGTATAAGTAATTCAAAGCAATAAAAAACAAAATATTATAATGATAACCACCTCCCAAATATATAATATTAATGTATCTCTTATTAAGTATAAGTCATATATTCATCATGTCTTTATTTTGATTTATCAGTAGATGTAGTATAAAAACTGGAGGTTTAATATTTATTGAGATGTGCAGTCCAGGTTTTTACAGCATAACTTATAAGAAATTAAAATAATATTATAAGAGATATGAATGTTTAAAATTTCTGGCATAATTATCCTCAGAAACCTATGTATGTGGTTTTATTTATTGTATTGTCTTTTATTCCAAAAAGAAACTTGGTGGTGGCATCCTGTGTGGACTTAATTAAAAAAAATGAAGAGAAAGTGAGCTAAAAGACAAAAGGCAGTGCATTTAATTCATAATGAATACCTGTTTTATTTTATTCACAATATTTTGATAATTTTTTTTACAATTGCATGATTTCATTTTAGTTATTATTGTTTGAACTCAAGTATTTGATTTAATTTAGCTTGGGTTGATATATTTTAACAAAAAAAATTCTCACATTTCATAATGTGCATTTGGTGAACACTTGTTCATTTCCTTAAGTGACAAGGGCAGGGGAATGCTGTTTCCTTTTTGAGCTACAGTTCAGCCACAATCTAGTCTCAGCACCACTAGTAATTGGGTGTGTGGGACGATGTTCTAAATACAGCAGAAGTTTCTCCATTCCATAGATGCTTCCTAACACTCTAAATTGCTTTGGGAATTGGGAAACAATTATAATAATTGCTGTATAACTCATATTACCCTTCATATCTATGGAGTTGGGCAATTCTTAATGAACCCAACCTTAATTCATATAGCTAATATAAAGGTTAAGGAAAATGTTGTTGTTTCTTCTAGTAGGTAGAAATAATGTACCATTATAAAGGTGAGTTCTGAATATCTTGAAACCATACCTCTTCATTTATAATTAGCTATTACTAAATATGAATTTATAATTCATATTATAGATGAATATAATACACATACCAATTTATTAGTACCAAATAGATTTATGGTTCGATATTATCATTGTTATAACCTGGCCCATCTTGGTTAATCCATAAAGCAATTTCCACCTGTATCTAAATTTCTCTGAAAACAAATCATGAGGTAAGTAAGGTAGGAATTACTGTCTCTGTTGTACAAATGAAAAACTGAGCCTGTACATTAGAAGAACAAAGAACCTCAAACCAAGAAGTTTTGTAACTAATTCTCAATATTATTACTAGGTTAATGAATGATGTGAGTGTTCCAGTGACTTAGGTGACCACTATATTTTTTGGTGCATAAGCTTGTTCTTATTAGATGGCAGCTTGTTAGTACTGACATAAAGAAAGAACTAAGAGAACAATGTGGGCCTATTAAATTGTCCTGTACATGAGTCCATAAATGATGTGCAGGGAATTTGCTTGAGAATTTAGAAAGTAAACCTTCACCTTTAGTCAAAACTCCTCTATTATGTGCAGCCAGTGTGTCAGGCCATAGTTGTACAGAGAAGAGCAAGGTAAACAAGCTAACTTCCCACAGTTCTTGTCTCCAATATACATGGTAATCAAGTTAAAGTGCTGGTAGGAGAGAACAACCAAAGATAACAACACATAGATTCAATTATATATTCATAACCTATATTTAAACCAATTATACACATACACCTAACATGAAATTTGTCCATATATAAAACCATATATATTTTTATAGGTTTTTCATATGTAGTTTTACATATATATTAATATACATATTTACATATTTTGATATATATATATTCATACCCTAAACATACCCCTCAACTTAGTGCTAAACCTAACAGTAAAAATTATTTATATATAAAACTATAACTCTTTATGGGAATATTCATATGTTTTGACATATATCCTTATATATCATTATATACATTAATATATGTGTATATACCCTAACCCTAACAATAATCCTACCCCTAAACAAAACCCTAAACTTTTTATGTGTTCGTTTTTAAAATTTATTTATTTTTTGTTTGTTCTAACTAGTTGTATACGACATTAAAATTCATATTAACACATCATACATAAATGGTGTATAACTTCACATTCTTCTGGTTGTACATGATGTAAATCATATCAGTCATGTAATCATAAATGTGTATAGGGTAATAATGTCCAATTCATCCTACTATCCTTCCTACCCCTAACGGCTACCCCTCCCTTCACTCCCCTCTGTCTATTCCAAGGACCTCGACTCCTCATTAGCTCCACTCCCCTTATGGTGAGTTAGCATCCGCATTTTCGAGAGAACATTTGGCCTTTGTTTTGGGGGGAATGGCTTATTTTGCTTAGCATGATATTTTCCAGCTCCATCCATTAACTGGCAAATGCCATAATTTCATTCCTTTAAGGATGAATAATATTTTATTGTGTATATGTACCATAATTTCTTTATTCTTTCATCTCTTGAAGGGCACCTAGGTTGGTTCCATAGTTTAGCTATTGTGTGTTGTGCTGCCATAAACATTGATGTGGCTGTGTCACTGTGGTACGCTGATTTTAAGTCCTTTGGGTATAAAACGAGGAGTGAGATGCCTGGGTCAAATGGTGGTTCTATTCCAAGTTTTCTAAGGAATCTTTATACTGATTTCCATAGTGGTTGTAACAATTTATAGTTCCACCAGCAATGTATGAGTGTACCTTTTCCCCCACATCCTCACCAACACCTATTATTGCTTGTATTCTTGATAATTGCCATTCTGACTAGAGTGAGATGAAAGTTTAGAGTAATTTTGATTTGCAATTCTCTAATCACCAGAGACATTAAACATTTATCATGTTTGTTGTTTAAATGTATTTTTTCATCTGTGAAGTGTCTGTTTAGTTCCTTAGCCCATTTATTGATTGGTTTATTTTTTTTTTGTTAAGTTTTTTGAGTCCTTTATATATCCTTGATATTAGTGCTCCATCTGAGGTGTGTGTGGTAAAATTTTTCTCCCATTCTACAGGCTCTCTCTTCATATTATTGATTGTTTTCTTTGCTGAGAAGAAACTTTTTAGTTTGAATCCATCTCCTTTATTGATTCTTGATTTTATTTGTTGCACTTTAGGAGTTTTGTTAAGGAAGTCAGGTCCTGATCGACATATGACGATTTGGGCCTACTTACTCTTCTATTAGGCACAGGGACTCTGTTCTAGTGCTTAAGTCTTTGATTCACTTTGAGTTGAGTTTTGTGCATGGTGGGAGATAGGGGTTTAATTTCATTTTGCTACACATGGATTTCCAGTTTTCCCAACACCATTTGTTCAAGAGGCTATCTTTTCTCCAATGTATGCTTTTGGCACCTTTGTTTAGTATGAGATAACTGTATTATATGGGTTTGTCTGTGTCTTCTATTCTGTACCCCATTGGTCTACATGTCTATTTTGGTGCCAATATCATGCTGTTTTTTTTTTTTTTTAACTATAGCTCTGTAGTATAGTTTAAGATCTGATATTGTGATGCCTTCTGCTTCACTCTTCTTGCTATGAATTACTTTGGCTATTCTGGGTCCCTTAATTTTTCAAATGAATTTTGTGATTGCTTTTTCTTGTTCTATGAAGAATGTTATTGGGATATTAATAGGAATTGCATCAAATCTGTATGAGACTTTTGGTAGTATGGCCATTTTGACAATATTAATGCTGTCTATCCAATAGTATGTGAGATCTTGCCATCTTCTAAGGTCTTCTTTAATTTCTTTCTTAGTGTTCTGTAGTTTTTATTGCAGAAGTCTTTTACTTCTTTTGTTAGATTGATTCTGAAGTATTTTATTTTTTTAAGGCTACTGTGAATGGGGTAGTTTTCCTAATTTCTCTTTCAGAGCATTCATCACTGATGTATAGAAATACATTTGATTTATGAATATTGATTTTATATCCTGCCACTTTGCTGAAATTCTAGAAGTTTTCTAGTGGACTTTTAGATCCTCTAAATATAGAATCATGTTGTTGGCAAATAGTGATAGTTTGAGTTCTTTTTCTACTTATATTCCTTTAATTTCTTTCATCTGTCTAATTGTTCTGGCTAGAGTTTCAAGGATTATGTTGAATAGATGTTGTGAAAGAGGGTATCCCTGTCTTGTTCCAGTTTTTAGAGGGACATCCCTGTCTTCTTCCAGTTCAGAGGGAAAAATTGCTTTCAATTTTTCTCCATTTAGAATGATGTTGTCCTTGGGCTTAGCATAGATAGCTTTTACAATGTTGATGTATATTCCTACTATCCCTAGTTTTTCTAGTGTTTTGAACGTGAAGTATTTTGTCAAATGCTTTTTCTGTATCTATTGATATGATCATAAGATTCTTGTCTTTAAGTCTATTGATGTGATGAATTACATTTAGTAATTTCCATATGTTGATCCAACTTTGCATCCCTGGGAGGAACCCCACTTGATTGTGGCACACTATCTTTGTAATATGTTTTCGTGTGCAATTTGCTATAATTTTATTGAGAATTTTTGTGTCTGTGTTCTTCGGGGATATTGGTTTTCTTTCCTTGATGTGTCTTTGTCTGAGTTTGGTATCAAGCTGATACTAGCCTCATGGAATGTGTTTGAAAGTAAGTGTTCCCTCCTTTTCTATTTCCATATATATTAATTTGTATTACTTTACATATTCATACCCTGTTTTAAAAGCATCCAATAACCATACACCTAACACTAGACGTATTTGTATGTAAAACGATATGTATTTATATATTTACCATGTATATATATTCACATATATATCCATATAGTTTTTTATAGATATTTATATATATATATATATATACCCTAAACCTAAATGTAACGCTATGCCTACATAAGTCCTAAGCCTAAATACCCTAACCATAAAAATATTTATATATCAAAACATACATTTATATAAACATTTTTATATTTTACCATTATATTTTCATATTTATCCATATATATTTACATATATTCATATGAATACATTTGTATATTCATACCCTGTCTTTAAAGTAAACCATAGCCTTACATACAAAACTATATCAATTTATATATGAACAATATTTATTTATATACATTTTTACATATACATTTATGTATATATTCATGTATTTTGATATATATGTTCATAACCTAATCCTAACCCTAACATTACACCTAAACTTAAAACTATTTACCTACAAAACTATGCTCATGTACATATGCATTTTGACATATATTTATATATTCCATATAAATTCTTATGTACATTCATATATATTTGTTATACATCTATATATTCATAATCTATTTTACATAAACTGTAACAACATGCATAAGCATAAGTCTATGCAATATGAAACCTATGCATTTATAAAATTTTCACATGTATTTTCTCATAAATATTCATGTACATTGATATATATTCTTGTCCTAACCCTAACATTAAAATTCATAGATATTTTCATATATGTGGATATATGTTTCTATTCCCACCCTAACCCTCGTCCTACAAAGTTAATACTAAGCCTAACATTATCTATAATCATAATATTATTTTATATAAAATTGTATACATTTATAGAATATTCATATTTGAAATATATATTTATATTCATATTTTAATTTATGTATTCATATAAATTCACTTAGATATTTTTAACCTATATTTGAACCAAACCTAACCATACATTTACCCTAAATTATTCATATGTAAAAACATATATATTTGATTAATATTTTATAAATATTTTCAAATATGTATTCACATATATTCATATAAATTGGTATATGTGTTCATACTCTAATTTTAACCATAACTATGCCTTTAAAATTAGCCCTAATCCTAACACAACTCCTAAACTTAAAATGATTCATATATAAAACTATATATGCTTATATGGAGATTCATATATATTTTGATATTTGTTAATAAATTAATACCCTATTTTTAAAGCAAACTGTAACAATACACCTAATACTAAACATAGCCCTATAGAAAACCTTATGTATTTATAGAGGTTATTATATATATTTTCACACATATATTCATACATATATTTATATATTGTTACTCCTATCACTTCCCATAGTTAGTCCTAACTCTAACAATACTCCTAAACAATAACCATTTATATATAAAACCAAATACATTCATATTATTGACACATAAATTTATGTATTTACTTATAAATTCAAATGTATAATCACATATATTTATGTATAGATTTATACTCTATCTTTAAAGCAAAATGTAACCATACACCTAACAATAAAACCATGTATATATAAAAACATATACATTTATACTCTATTTCTAAATATTTTAAAATAAATATTCATATATATTTATATAAGTATTTCTACCCTAATCTGACCCTAATGCTAACTCCTCTTACTACTAACCTTAATAATAACCTAAAAATTGAACTATTTATATGTAAAATGTATATTTATATAAATATTCATATATAATTTGATATATATTTGCATATAAATTAATAGTCATGTATTCTTTATATATTCATACCCTTTAAAAATAGTTTTTTAGTTGTCAATGGGCTTTATTTTGTTTATTTATATGCAGAACTGAGAATCAAATCTAGTGCCTCACTCATGCTATGCAGGAACTCTACCACTGAGCCACAATCCCAACCCTCATACCCCATTTTAACCCAAACCATACCATACATTAATTCTAAAACTATCCATATATAAATTCTGTCTATTCCTATAGAATTTCATAAATTTTCACATATATATTCATACATATTAATAAATATCAACATACGTGTTCATACCCTAACCCTAACCCTACCCTACCTCTAAACTTAGTCCTAACCCTAATCCTATATCTAAACATAAAATTATTTATGCATAAACCATATATATTATACTAATATTTATATGTATTTTGAAATCTATATTTACATATTAAATCACATAGATTTTCATATGTAATCGTTTATATATTCTTACCCTATCTTGAAAATAAACCATAACTATACACCTAACACTAATGCGATGATATATATTTACTTTTCATCTATATTTATTTATTTAGATAGATGGATAGATAGATAGATATAGATATATATGTTCATGCCCTAACCTTACACTTAAACTTATTTGAACCATAACACTCCCCATAAACATTAAACTTTGGTTTGGGGTGGGGCATACTGAGGATTAAATTCAGGGGCACTCCACCACTAAGCCACATCCCCAGCCCTTTTTGTATTTTATTTAGAGACAGGGTCTCATTTGCTTAGTGCCTCACCATTGCTGAGGCTGCCTTTGAACTTGTGATCCTCCTGCCTCAGCTTCCTCAGAGGCTGGGATTACAGGTGTGTGCTGCTGATCTCAGAAATATTAAACTTTTTAGATATAAAAACATATATTTATGTGACTATTTATACATATTTTCACATATATATTCATTTATATTATCATATACATTGATATAGATATCATGCCTTTTTCCTAATCTTAATTATACTCCTAAATGAAACTGTAACTTTGATTTATACCCTAACTCTAAACCTACTTATAAACTAACCATAGTCATATATGTATATTTTATACTTTTCATATGTATTTGTGTATACATATTATTATTCTAACTTTAATCCTAATCTTAACCCTAAACACCAAACTCTAAACCTTAGTCCTAAACTTTGAATTCAAACCCTAACTCTAGATGTTAACCTCTAAAACCCAAGCCAATATACTACTCTAACACTAAACTGAACCTTAAATCTAACTCTACACATATACATATTCATATACACAATTTTTATCCCCTATCCCTAACACTAACTGTATTCCTAAATCTATAATTACCCTAAACCCAACCCTTCTCATAAGCATATATGTATATATTTATATGTATTTACTTAAATATATACTGATATTACATATATATATATATATATATATATATAAATCTGTTTATCCATTCATATATATGTTCATATATATTTTTGTATACATTGATAACCTAAACCCAAATTTAACACTAATCTTAATCCTAACCATATTCATATTTATAATTATATATATTTTATATAAATAATCTTATACATATTCACTTATGTTCTCAATATTTGGTTTATATCCATGTATGTACTCTAATCTAACCCTAACAATAACCATACTCCTATCCCTAAAACTAATCATGTTCATGTATATATTCTTGTATATATTTAATTTAAATTTATATATACATATTCCCTGTATTCATGAATATATTCACATATATTCACTTATATATTTATACCCCCAAACTAAACCTAAATTTAACTCCACTTCTAATAGTAAAGATATCTGTACATATGTGTGTGTATAGTCATATACATTTATATATGTATATACATATATTTTCATATGTACATTCATATGCATATGTATATTCATATATATATTCAATCCCTATTTCTAAACCTAACACTAACTTGAATCCCCAAAATAATCATATATATTCAAATACATATTTCATAAGTATTTCCACATATATTCATAAATATATTGATATACATATTTATGTATATAATGCATATATTCATAAGTATATTTATACTGTAATCTTAACAACAACTCTAACCCTATCTGTAACATTACCCATTCCATATTTTTATGCGTTAATTATATGTATTTTCATACATATATCCTTAAATATATATATTAATTTCTATATTCATAATCTGTCTTCAACCCTAACTGTAAACATATGTCTGACCCAAATCCTATACATATATAATATAGGTTTTCATATATATTTTCTTTTTTTTTAATTTTTTATTGTTGGTTGTTCAAAATATTACAAATTTCTTGACATATCATATTCCACACTTTGATTCAAGTGGGTTATGAACTCCCACCTTCACCCCATACACAGATTGCAGAATCACATCAGTTACACATCCATTGATTTACATATTGCCATACTAGTGTCTGTTGTGCTCCGCTGCCTTTCCCATCCTCCACCATCCCCCCTCCCCACCTCTCCCCTCCCCTCCCCTCCTCTCTCTCTACCCCCTCCACTGTATAACCCTGAGGGTCTCCTTCCATTTCCAAGCAATTTCCCTTCTCTCTCCCTTTCCCTCCCACCTCTCATCCCTGTTAAATGTTAATCTTCTTCTCCTGCTCTCCGTCCCTACTCTGATCTTAGTTACTCTCCTTATATCAAAGGAGACATTTGGCATTTGTTCTTTATGGATTGGCTAGCTTCACTTAGCATAATCTGCTCTAATGCCATCCATTTCCCTGCAAATTCTATGATTTTGTCATTTTTTAATGCAGAGTAATACTCCATTGTGTATAAATGCCACATTTTTTTTTTATCCATTCGTCTATTGAAGGGCATCTAGGTTGGTTCCACAGTCTTGCTATTGTGAATTGTGCTGCTATGAACATCGATGTAGCAGTGTCCCTGTAGCATGCTCTTTTTAGGTCTTTAGGGAATAGACCAAGAAGGGGAATAGCTGGGTCAAATGGTGGCTCCATTCCCAGCTTTCCAAGAAATCTCCATACTGCTTTCCAAATTGGCTGCACCAATCTGCAGTCCCACCAGCAATGTACAAGTGTACCCTTTTCCCCACATCCTCGCCAGCACTTGTTGTTGTTTGACTTCATAATGGCTGCCAATCTTACTGGAGTGAGATGGTATCTTAGGGTGGTTTTGATTTGCATTTCTCTGACAGCTAGATATGGTGAGCATTTTTTCATGTACTTGTTGATTGACTGTATGTCCTCCTCTGAGAAGTGTCTGTTCAGGTCCTTGGCCCATTTGTTGATTGGGTTGTTTGTTATTTTATTGTCTAATTTTTTGAGTTCTTTGTATACTCTGGATATTACGGCTCTATCTGAAGTGTGAGGAGTAAAGATTTGTTCCCAGGGTGTAGGCTCCCTATTTACCTCTCTTATTGTTTCTTTTGCTGAGAAAAAACGTTTTAGTTTGAGTAAGTCCCATTTGTTGATTCTAGTTATTAACTTTTGTGCTATGGGTGTCCTATTGAGGAATTTGGAGCCCGACCCCACTGAATGTAGATCGTAGCCAACTTTTTCTTCTATCAGACGGCGTGTCTCTGATTTGATATCAAGCTCCTTGATCCATTTTGAATTCACTTTTGAGCATGGTGTGAGAAAGGGATTCAGTTTCATTTTGTTGCATATGGATTTCCAGTTTTCCCAGCACCATTTGTTGAAGATGCTATCCTTCCTCCATTGCATGCTTTTAGCCCCTTTATCAAATATAAGATAGTTGTAGTTTTGTGGATTGGTTTCTGTGTCCTCTATTCTGTACCATTGGTCCACCCGCCTGTTTTGGTACCAGTACCATGCTGTTTTTGTTACTATTGCTCTGTAGTATAGTTTGAAGTCTGGTATCGCTATACCGCCTGATTCACACTTCCTGCTTAGCATTGTTTTTGCTATTCTGGGTCTTTTATTTTTCCATATGAATTTCATGATTGCTTTCTCTATTTCTACAAGAAATGCCATTGGAATTTTGATTGGCATTGCATTAAACCTATAGAGAACTTTTGGTAATATCGCCATTTTGATGATGTTAGTTCTGCCTATCCATGAACAGGGTATATTTTTCCATCTTCTAAGATCTTCTTCTATTTCTCTCTTTAGGGTTCTGTAGTTTTCATTGTATAAGTCTTTCACCTCTTTTGTTAGGTTGATTGCCAAGTATTTTATTTTTTTTTGAAGATATTGTGAATCCTTATACTCCAATAAATTAGAAGATAATGAAGGCATAGATAAATTTCTTAAGTCATATGATCTGCCCAGATTGAGTCAGGAGGATATAGACAACCTAAACACACCAATATCAATTGAGGAAATAGAAGAAACCATAAAAAGACTACCAACTAAGAAAAGCCCAGGACCGGATGGGTATACAGCAGAGTTTTACAAAACCTTTAAAGAAGAACTAATACCAATACTTTTCAAGCTACTTCAGGAAATAGAAAAAGAGGGAGAACTTCCAAATTCATTCTATGAGGCCAACATCACCCTGATACCTAAACCAGACAAAGACACTTCAAAGAAAGAAAACTACAGACCAATATCTCTAATGAACCTAGATGCAAAAATCCTCAATAAAATTCTGGCGAATCGGATACAAAAACATATCAAAAAAATTGTGCACCATGATCAAGTAGGATTCATCCCTGGGATGCAAGGCTGGTTCAATATACAGAAATCAATAAATGTTATTCACCACATCAATAGACTTAAAAATAAGAACCATATGATCATCTCGATAGATGCGGAAAAAGCATTCGACAAAGTACAGCATCCCTTTATGTTCAAAACTCTAGAAAAACTAGGGATAACAGGAACATACCTCAATATTGTAAAAGCAATCTATGCTAAGCCTCAGGCTAGCATCATTCTGAATGGAGAAAAACTGAAGGCATTCCCTCTAAAATCTGGAACAAGACAGGGATGCCCTCTCTCTCCACTTCTGTTCAACATAGTTCTCGAAACACTGGCCAGAGCAATTAGACAGACGAAAGAAATTAAAGGCATAAAAATAGGAAAAGAAGAACTTAAATTATCACTATTTGCAGATGATATGATTCTATACCTAGCAGACCCAAAAGGCTCTACAAAGAAACTATTAGAGCTAATAAATGAATTCAGCAAAGTGGCAGGATATAAAATCAGCATGCATAAATCAAAGGCATTCCTGTATATCAGCGACAAATCCTCTGAAATGGAAATGAGGACAACCACTCCATTCATATATATTTTCACATATGTATTCATATATATTCATATATGTTGATATATTTTATTAGGATAAGCCTAATCCTAAACTTAGTCTGAACCCTAACACTACCCTTAAACATGAAACTATTTATATAAAAAACTATATTTTTATATGAATATTCATATATATTTTGTATTCCAAATAAATTCATATATAGGTTCATATATATTTATATTATATATTCATTTATATATTCATACCCTTTCTTTAAACTATACTGTAACTATACACAAACCTAAACATATCCATATATAAAACCATACATATTCATGTAGGTTGTCATATATATATTCACCTATATTGGTCTATATATTCATACCCTAACCTTAACCCTAACCTTAACTTTATTGTAAGTCCTAACCCTAACACAACCCCAACAATAAAACTATTTACATATAAAACCATTTATGTTTATTTTAATATTCTCACATATTTTGACATATATTTATATTATCACAGACAAATTTATATATATTCATACTCTTTCTTTAAACCAAACTCTAACAATACACCTAACTCTAAACCTTTCCATATATAAAAACATATATATTTATATGAATTTTAATACATATATTTACATATATATTCATATAGATTGATATATATGTTCATACTCTAACTGTACCCCTAAACTTAGTTCTTACCCTCACACTGCCCAACTATATACTATTTATTTATAAAAACACATATATTTATATAAATATTCATATATATGTGACATACATTTATATATTCACACATAAGTTTATATATATTTATATATATTCATTCCCTATATTTAAACCAAATTTTAACTATACATCTATCTCATAATATTAGTAGTATATAAACAATATATTTATATAGGTTTTCATATATATTGCTACATATATATCTCTCTATATATTCATATAGAGAGATATATATGTTCATACCCTAACCCTAACTGTATGAATATGTATATTCATACATATATGACATATATTTATATATTCACATAAATATTTATATATGTTCATATGTGTTAATAAATATTCATTTATGCATTCATTCATAACCAATTTTTAAAGCAAATTGTAACCATATACCTAACACTAAACCTATTCATACATAAAACCAAATATGTTTATGTATGTTACCATATATATTTTATTCTAGAATAAACTGTTCCATGAGAAGATTCCCTGTTTAATGGCACTCATGATAAGTCAAATTTTTCTTATCCTTACATGTCTTAGAATAGGGTTTTACTCACCTTAGGCTATCATTAATATTGTACCCACATTAACATAGACCAGCAAAAAGTGTATTCTGGTTTTATGATATTCTTGTTTCAATGGTATGTATTTTTTGAAGTATACTGAACAGGTAGGTGTGACCCTGCTCTTTGCTGGAAAATGTGAATGAATGATGGTGTAGGTCATTATTCAAGTTGTTAATACATTTTATATAATAAAACTAAAGAAAATCTGCTAGGATCAGAAACACCTGGATAATCTCCCAACTCACAGTGGGTAAACTAACATCTTTTTACTCTGAATATATCATCATACCAGCTAGTTCATCACAGCCTGAACTTATTAGGAAGATTCACAGACCTTTTGCTATATTACTAAAAATAATTTTAATTAACAAGATCCTCCAGCAATGTGTATGCCGACAAAATACTTAAGCATTATTACTGTTTTCTCCAGGTTCACTTAAACATATTCATCAAGAATAATTTCAAAGTCACAGGGTAACACAAGTAAAGCAAGACTGTTTAGTTTTTCAAAGATTCTTCATTGCATATGTGCAGAGCTGGTCTATGAGATGGTCATGTCTAAAAGACACAAAATAAGAGTGAACTGTTCCTATGAGATCAATGTCTAACTTTGGATTTTAAATTGCACTGTATGTGGTTCAATTTGATATGATCTAATGGTTGCTCTGTGAAAATTTGTCTGACTGAAAAGAAATTCAGAGTTTCAGATTGAAAAACAAAAATGCAAACCTCCTTTGAAATTAAGAATACTGCTTTTAAACATTGAATCAAAATTTCTGTCGTTGTTTTCTTTTGCCTTCTTCACTGTTCTCTTACTATACTTGACTAAATGAAGAAGTCAGATTTGCTTTCTGAAATATTCTTGGGCTTTTAAAAAAGTCAACTGGGAGTTTCTTCAACAATAAGGAAAGTTGCTTCTGAATTTGTTTATGATCCTAGAGAAATCTCCAGATACGGAAACATGGCAGAGAAACTCTCAATATCTTCATATTATATTTTTGGCACAAACACTGTTGAAGATGACAGAATGACAGCTTTGAAACCTTCTATCACCCTAGAGAAACGATTCTACAAGATGTTTGTCATATTTGTTGCTTGACCCTGAAAATATTCTGTGTTGGATGTTCCTTTGACATCCTGAAAACGGGGACATGGATAAGGTAAACCAGACATTGTGACAGAATTTATTCTTCTGGGACTCTCTGGTTGTCCCAAACTACAGATCACTTTCTTTGTGTGATTCTCATTATGTACCTAATGATTCTAACTGAAAATGGTCTTCTGAACACAGCAAACATCTTTGATTCCCATCTTCACACTCCCACGTATTTCTTTGTGGGCAAGTATCTCCTTTCTGGATATATGCCACACATCTTCTTCTATATCCTCAACATTTGTTAACTTGATATCAAATAAAAGGAGTATTTCCTTCTCTGGATGTGCAGTACACATGTTCTTTGGAATTGCAATGGGGTCAACAGAATGTTTTCTCCTTGCCTTGATGGCTTTTGATCCCTATGTAGTCATCTGTAACCTTCTGAGATATCCCATCATCATGAACAAGGTGGTATGTGCACTGATGGCCTCAGTATCATGGCTGTCCAGTGAAATCAATTCAGCTGTGCAAACATCTTTTGCCATGCATCTCTGCCTTTCTGTAGGAAGAACATTTTCTACCATTTCTTATGTGAGATCTTAGTTGTCCTCAAGGTGGCTTGTGCTGATATATCCCTCAAGATTGTAACCTTACATTGTTAATAATGTGTCAAATATGGCCTTCCTGGTTCTTTCACTACTGACCATTTGCTTGTCTTTTATGTTCATCTTCTACACTCTCCTGAGAATTAACCTAGGCACAGGGAGACACAGGCTTTTTCCACCTGCTCTGCCCATCTGACCATCATGACCATATTCTATGGTACCATCTTCTTTATGTATGCAAAACTCACGTTCCAAGACTTCCTTAGGAAAGACAGTTCACAAGCTATAGGGGGGCTTATTTCTGTCTTTTATGGTGTAGCGACCCCTATGCTGAATTATAGCTTTAGAAATAAAGATATGAAATCTGCTATGAAATATTTGCTGTTTCAGTAAGCTGTTAAACAGTAACAGCAATGGGAAATATAGGTCTTTCATGTGTAATTAGCTCAATCTAGAGATTTCATAATATATACAAATATCCAAACACCATGTGGAACACCATTAATATATATTTTTCTTATTTGTTTTTGAATATAAATTTAAGAAGTATACTATAAATGGCATCATTGGGTAATCATAGAGTACCTTACTTAGGAAAAGCAAAATATTAAAGAAACATTTTTATTCATTGCCTTTACTAGTCCTGTGCAACTAGAATCTCGGAGAACAGAAGTTTGCTATACAGCAAGATTTTAAGAGGTTCTGATCCATCTGTCTCAAAGACAACGAATTTCTTTGGAATCATCCCTTGTGATAACTGGAATGAGTGTTTCTGGTGTATTTGTGGCAACTGAGTGGAAAACATCATAGATAGGCTTTGAAAACAGATGGTAGGAGTGTAAATTCTATTATATCACAAACTACTTAAATAGTATTGGGCATGTTATTCATCCTTTCTAAACTGTAGTTTCCTTGTTGTCAAAAGGGAGTAAATAAAGTCTGCTCCTGTGTGATTATCAAGACAGTATATTGCACAAAGTGCCATTGTAGTGGCATATTCATCGTATTTCCCTTTGTAGAGGATGTTAATGTAAGTCTACATTACTTTTCCATAGAATCAGAATTTAGGAATTGAAGCAAATATTCTGAATTGAATATGAAAGACCTACGTACCACTTCTTCTGTCAAGCACCAATTATTAGAGCCTGGCATCTCTCTCATGGAGTCTTTATATAAATATGAACCACTATTCCTCTTTGCCCTTTCTCTGACATATTTATATAAGAAAAGCATCATGGTTTCTGTGGAAAACTGGGAACACAGTTTGTTCTAATTCATCTGAGATAAGAAGATTCTGCAAAAGAGCCTACTTGAAGTTTGGGGTGTCTGTAAAGGAGGAGAAATTGACATGTGGCTCCATGAATGGAAGCTTGCTGACCTGTCTCCCTCTAGGATCTTTACCAGCGGCAAAATTGGTGTAGAAGAGGTCTGGTATGTATTTTTGAGGACCAAGAATAACCAAATGATTTTGAGTTTGCCTGAAGGTTTCACTCAGTATTTCCTATAATCAATCAATCAAAGACATTATTTTACCATAACCAGAATATTATTATTAACACAGAAAATAATACAACTATTATCCAGTTTCGTGATCAGCAAACAATGACAGGGGTAAAATCAGACATAGCATTTGTTTTTGTGTGGCAAAACAAGATGTTTTAAGCACATTTTGTGTTTTCCCATCTTACATCTTGGAAGCTGTCACTTCTCTAAGAACCCTGACTTTTTGAATGGAGTATATATTTAGAAATAGTATCTCACTGTTTCCAGAATGTCATTTTTTCTAGGTTTCTCAGTAATTGCAATTATGAAATACACACACACACACACATACACACACACACATACACACATATATATATACATATGCTAGAAATTGAACCAAGATATGCTTTACCACTGAGCCACATCCTCGGCTCTTTTTTTTTTTAATTTTAAAACAGGGTCTAACTAAGTTGCTGAGAATCTTGATAAATTGGTGAGTCTGGCCTTGAACTTGTGATCCTCCTGCCTCAGACTTCTGAGCTGGTGAAATTACATATGTAATTATTTTAATAGTTATCTTAATATCTATCATGTATATCATATTTAATAAAACCACAAGTTCATTCCAATGCACTGGAATACTAAATATTCCAGTATTTCCCCTTTTGATATTTGTACTTTTCATCTCCAACACTGACACATTTACAGGGCTAAAGTGAATACTAAAGAAAAGAAAATCACCAGCAAGTGTAAACCAAGAAATTACCAGAAATCGCATAGGTCTGGAAATTATTTGATTTCCTCCTCAAGGTTAGAGACCTTGTTTTCTGGGTATGGCATATTTAGTAGAGAACAATATGGGTCTCATCTTAATTATGGGCTAAACTATCCTATACTAGAGGCTATTGTAGATTTGCCTCGAAATTCTTTTCAAAAGTCTAGAATGAATGAAACTCATCTGCAAGGAGTTTAACTGCCTGCTCAAACAAAGTGCAGCATTCCAATGTTCTTTTAAGAAATAGTCAACAAAACCCAGCACTCAGCAAAGTAAATTTCATAATATCTGGAATCCATTAAAAATTTTCAAGATACGCAAAGAAGCTAAGTAATATAACTTGGTTAATAGAAGAAGACCGAGAAATGGAATTAGAGGACAAGGAATTTAAATGAGCTATAACGAATACAATAAATGTGTTGAATTACTTAAAGGGAAATAGGAATATAATGTGAAAGGAAAATGGGGAAGACACTATTATTCTAGAAGTAAAAGATTCAGTTTATGAACTTTTTATTTTACTTTTTCAGTATATCAAATGTTAAGTGGATGGGGTTAATAGCAGGGCAGAAACTTTAGAAGTAATGATTATAAAAATAAAGACACGGCAAAAGAAAATATCCTACAAATGGGCTGGGAGTACATCTCAGCTGTGGATTCGTGGCCTATCACATGTAAGACCCTGAGTTCAGTCCTACAACCACCAAAAAAAAAAAAAATCCTAAATGAACCATAGATTAAAAAATTTACTAAAAATAAAATAAATAGACCCTCAAAGAGTTATGGATGCTACCAGGCAAGGCAACATGCTATATTTGAAGTCCCAGAGGGAGAACAAAGAGAGAAGAGGGCCAACAAAATGTTTGAGGAGATAAGTGACTAAATATTTCTCCTATTTTATGGAAGCTAGAAATCCAAAGATCTAGACTTTCAGGATAACTAACAGGGAGAATGTCAGGAAAACCACAACCCCAGATATTACGATCATGTTGCTGAAAATCAGCAATATGTACTTAGGCTACCTTAAGTTCGTTAAAAGGTTTTCTGTCTTTAAAAATAAACAGACACCCATAATCCTGGAATAAAATAGAGACAGAATTTGAAAGATCTAAGAAGACGGCCAGGAACCTCCTATGATAACAATGGTTTTCTGATAGGCCATAATCCCATGTATCTGTATAGTAGTGAGGGTGGAAATAAAGGCAAATTTATAACAGAGTTAATTTGCTGAAGCCGCTTTTAATCTTTGTCCTGAGAGCAATTTCATCCTATCTTGGGTTTGTGACTTATTGAGATTTTAAGCTTTTGGCAACCATAAACCCTAAACACTTCAAGATTTACTAGTTTTCATGCAAAGCAGATTGACTTGAAATGGCCAGCAATCTGTACAAAGCTGCCATAGTACTTACTGTCGTTATTTGTCTTTTCTGCATTTTCTCCCTTCCCTCTTTCCTCCTCCTATTTTTTATTCTTCCTTAATATTTTAGGCATAATTTATTACAGAAAATTTTAACAAGTGTTCCAGGTGACTTTTTGGTCTAGTTAATTTAGGAAAAATTGGTCTAGCTTTTTTTCTTAGGTTGAGTTCTCAAAACAAGCTCAGAGAAAATTTTGATGCAGAACAATTATTAAGGAAGTTCTCCCAAGAAAAAAATGGTATAAGAGGAAGCAAGCAAAGCTGAGATTACAGGCCAATGTCCCAATGTGTAACTTGATACCCAGAGGAAATTTAGAATGTGACACCTCAGAATTCGGTCACCACACACAAACTAACTAGCTTGAATGAAATAGATTTTAAGAATGAAAAGGTAACCATATAAGGCAATCAAATTTTCTACTTTCTAGATACCAAAATAATATGAATGAACATTTCCTCACCTCTCAACTTAATATAAAGTCAACCGAACACACTTTGAGAGCCCTTGTGTCATTTCTCAATAATTGGTATTACTGAGAAAATGTTGATTCCATAGGAATATAGAAGATCCATGGCAAATGAAGAGTCAAATGTTTTCACATCATTTAAGTCTGCCATCTAAAGTGTTTGGACCTAGTCCTAAAATCAATTAGAAACCCTCACAAATTCCCTTCAGAGTTAGCATTAGACATTACTGCAAATGTCTCTATCCTTAACTTTTCTAATTTGTGAATTGTCCTGCAATTGGCTGTTTGCAACAGAGACCATCAGGTCTGTGATTTCATTCTGTAAACATGAGGATAAATAATAGCTTCACATGAAAAGATTAAACATAGAATAAGATTGAATCTGAAAAGAAAGTACCTAAACTTTCCAAGATGAGAAAATAAATGACAGCATTAGATGCATCAGCTAAATTGTGCTGTTATTTGTGGTATTTGTTACAATGATTTTGGAATGGGACACAATGATAGATCTCATTGTTTCATTTGAAATAGAGCTTATTACCCAAAGTAATCTACATTCAGTGTAAATGATCAATATGATTTGGTTTTTATGAGCTTTATAAATAAGGTTTCAGACAGATAGAGTTGATTTTTCTCAATTTGCTCAGGTTTCTTGTTTTAGGGAACAGTAAATATGAATATTTAATGAATATTTAAATATTTTTAAAATGTTTATTATGTATAATACATATGTATTAAAGTTGATCAAGATTTAAATTTGTGTGTAAATCCTGAATTTCACTGAGTTTTTTCTTATCTATTGTATAAGGAGGAAAATATCTATATCTGAATTTATTTGAGGATTAATAAGGCAATTTGTAAGGTACCATGTTCATGGTAACTGTAATTTTGTAGAAGTCAGTACTTCAGACTATCCCAGACGTTTATATCCCATGAAACAGCAGAATGATTAGTACCTAATTACGTACTGGAAAAATGATACATGCCTCCCTATTCATCTTTTATCAATTTCAAAAGGAAATTATTAAGTATGACCACTTGTGGAGTTATCTACGATTTATCAAACAGTGTATTCCTGAAATGATGACTTATGTGATATTTTGATAAATCCTAAAATAACTTTCAAGGTAGGTATTTTTCTCCCTATTTGATATGTAAATAAATTAATCTCAGTGAGATTAAAAATCTGTACACAAAACTAAATGGAATCAACGTTGGAAAACTGGTGTTGAATTTAATATATGTGCAATTGGTGTGCATAATATACACTTAAAATATCTGTTGAATCAGAGTCCAGGAGGAATGAGAACATTCATGCGGAATGGTCAATATAACACGTGACATCAGAACCCGAGCAGGATGGGGATGTCCATATAAAGAGTGATATTGACATGGGGAACCAGAGGTAGCAGAGTGAGGAGGTCACCCTCATGCGCAGGCTGCCTCATGCCTCATACTAGTTTTAGAACCAAACATGTAAGCAAGGGCATCCACATGGCGGGGGGAGGTCTGCCATTACAGAAGGAATTTTTAGTGGAATGAGTGGGAAGTCAGAGCCTAAGGAGGGTGGAGGAAAGTGTCCATATGGAGAAGCTCTGAGTGTGTAGTCAGAGTCCCAGCAGGGAGAAGTAGGCATCCTTTTGGGACTGTGAATGACAGTAGCCACATATATATGTAATAAAATAAGGAGACTCAGAGTAATAAAATATACAAAGATGTTACAGATAACATAAAGCAACTTTCTCACTACCCAAGTAAAGATTTAAATATTAGAGAGAGAGAGAGAGCGCGAGCAAGCACTAGAATGAAACCTGTAGTAAACTATTGAAATTGGAAACACAGGTATGAACTAGTGGTTTTCAATATTAAATAGAGGTGAAAATTAATAAAGGTAGAAATGTATATGTGTACACTGTGTGTGTGTGTGTGTTCCTGCATTGTCCACTGAGAGGGTCTAGGAGCAGCGACTCTTGGTCCCAAACCCCATTCCTCATTTTCCTTAACATTACTCGACAAAAAAGGGCCCACCTCACAGCTTGCTTTACTGACAAGGTCAACAGTATGTCAGATGAGCTCTCTGTCTTCAGATTTCTCTAGGTGTTCTCTAGTTGAGGAACTTTTCCCCTCTGATTACCAGGAAAATAAATTTCCATTCAAGGCTTTCTGAGATGGCCCTTAGAGCTGCTCCTGTTATGTTGTGACTCGGCACATCCTGGCTTCTCCTTCTGCCCTGCAGGCAGCTCCTCCAGCAGCTTTGGAGCCTGTGCTGTTTTCTTCCATCTCATGATGGGTGGACCTGAAGATTCAGAAAGTCCAGTGTTCTCTTTATTTGTGGTCATACCATGCCTGATGCCTCAGTGCCCTTGACTCCAATCAACATCTGCTGTTTTTCCCCCAACTCTCTCTCTGAGTGGAACCTGAGTAATCCATTCTTATCCTAAACACAAAACTTATGACTTAATTTCTTTCTGTCCCCTTGTCCCATGCTCATAGAATTTTTATTTTACCTTCCAGATTCAACACAAGTCTAATCATTGCCACAAAGCCTCCTAGGTTCAATTCTTCAAATGATTACTTTCTCCTATAAAATCTTCTGCATTCTGTTTACATGATTAGAGAATGAAGGAGTAGGAACTTAGAACGTTATAATAAAATTTTTCCCTAACTTGCAAGATTCTTCTTTTAGGCATAAGACAATTAAATTTTGAGTGTGGTACTCCTGAACTGAAAAAAGGTAATTGTAGAAAAAAAAACGTATTTTTGAATCAAATATACCTGGTTTGGACCCTAGATTCACTGTTTGTACGTTGTATGAATTGACCATTTGCTTCATCTATGAACTTTGCTTCTTCTCTAAAAATTGAGAATATTAATACCTACTTTTCAGATTTATTGATAGTCTTCAGTGAAGTAATAGGTATAATTATCAAACACAGTCCCTGGCAAAACAAAATTAAAATAGTGCAAAATAATTCTTTTTCTCCTTTTTTTCATTTTGTTTATATCTGTAATGTTCTCCAATTAAAGCATAGACTACAGACAGTACTTTAACTATGGAATATGATACAGGGAGATTTTCTTATCAACACTGACTTTTGGGTTTTCTTAAAAGGTGATGAAGCAACAAGGCCCTGGAATTTAAGATTGACAATAAAAAGATTAACTGTAAAAAAAAAAAAGAACTAAAGGAGATAGTTGTCTGTATATTATACATTAACAATTCCTTCTGGCTATAGTAGTTGATATACCCAAGCTATGAATGCTCAGAGACATGAGGTTTGGATTTGGAGGGATATTCTTGCTTTATTATCATCTGATTTCTAGATTTAAACTTGCTATCCCTAATGATCTTTCTCTTTACTTCATAGTAAAAACTGACTTTCATGGTCAATCCTCATCTTTAACCAGAATTAATCTACCTTTATGACTCAGCCTTTCAAAATATTACTGCTGACATATTCCACACTGATGCTAATATACAGCTCTGGGAGGAAGCTGAAGGGTGACTTCTTTTTTGAGGAGGTACCAGGGATTGAATTCAGGAGCACTTGACCATGAGCCACATCCCCAGCACTATTTTGTATTTTCTAATAGAGACAGGGTCTCACTTTTTATGAGGCTGGCTTTGAACTCATGATCCTCCTGCCTCAGCCTCCCATCTGAGTAATCCCATCTATAATCCCAGATTACACTAAATTTACAGGCGTGTGCTGCTGTGCCTGGCCCAAAGGGTGGCTTCTAAGTTCAGATTTTTGATTCACTACAGTCCAGCTATCATTTTATTTCCTAGTATATAAATATTTCCAAGTTGTGGAAGTGGGCCCAATTCTTCTTCAGTTCCCCACTGTATCTGAATACCCACTAATTTAATAGGAAAGGTGAAGGGACACACTGAGTGGAAGAATTGAAGCAAATAAACAAAATAGTTGCAGTTATAGGTATGTTGTGAGGAAATTAGCTTTAGACAAAGTGATTTAGGTTGAATTAATGCTGCAAGTTCTTTTAATTATATTATCTGTTTTAATAGAGATGTGGCCTGCAAAGTAAACTGGTACAATCACTGTAGAAAGCAATTTGGGGTTACATATTGAGAGTCATAAAATTTTTGTACTGAGAACTATAGAATTTTTCATTGCCTTTGATGATGTAAACATACTCCTAAAATCTATTCTAAGATAGAATCAAAAAGAAAATTCAGTCACATATAGGAGTGTGTTCATATCAGCATTAGTGATGGCAAGATGCCAGATTCTGTATTTAGAGATAAAGAACAGAGAGGCCATATGTTTCAGTCAGCTTTGTATTGCTGTGACCAAAATACCTGAAAAAAACAATGTAGAGGAGAAAAAGTTTATTTTGGTGTACGTTTATCAGAGGTTCAGTCCATGGTTGCCTGACTCCAAAGTTTTAGGCCCAAGATGAGGAAGACCATTATGGCAGAAGAGTGTGATGGAGGGGAGCAGCTCAGGGCATGGAAACCAGGAAGTAGAGAGAGACCAGCGATAAATTATAAACCCCAAAGTCATACCTTCAGTAACTGACTTGCTTCCTCCAGCCACATTCTACCTGCCTACAGATACCACCCAGTTAACCCATATCAGTGGATAAGTCCACTTATTAGGTTACAGCTCTCATAACTCAGTCACCTCTGATCATTCTTGCATTGTCTCTCACATAAGCTTTTGGGGGACACCTCATAAGCAAACCATAACACTGCACTTTTATGACATCCCTGCATGGTGACATATGAGAATCTGCCATAATGAATGAAAGCTGAATCTTCTCTTTATTACTAAGACTCACCAATCTGTTCATCTCATCCAGTTTCTTACATTTAAGTACCATTTGTATGATGAAATCTCCCAATTTATATCCCTAGTCCTGGCTTCTCTAAACACAAGACTTGCTTATTCATGTACATAGTTATTGTATTTAATACAGAATTTGAACTTAATAAACACATGATACCCTTAAATACATGATAATTTCCTACATATCCACCTCACCTGAAGTCTTGCTTCTTTTAGTGAGTGATAACTCCATCCTTCCCACTTTTTAGGCAAAACCCCTTGAGGTCATCTTTGATGTCTCTCTCTTATACCCATTTTCAATCCTTTATCAATCCTCTGCCTTCTCAGCATAGCAAAACTATGAATATTTCTCACCATTTTCATAAATATCACTCTTGTTTTAGCTAACTTTTTTCTTTCAGAATTACTACAGTGGGTTTTCAAAGTCTTCCTGGTTCTATACTTATCCCCCCATAATATGACATCAATATAATATGCAAATGATTCTTTCTGAACACACAACAATACCATCATATATCAACATGATTCACACTTTAATGAATATCAGATTAAACTATGGATATCAGATTAAACTCTTACATACCATTTTTCTAATAGTTTCTAGGATCACTCTGCAGTGATTGTTTTTATTGATAGAAATATTATATTATTATTATTATATTATATTCCTAAAAAAATATTTAACTAGCTTTTAAAATATTTTCCCCTCTATGGGGGTGGGGTTATGGCTCAGTGGTAGAGTGCTTGCCTAGCATGTGTGAGGCACTGGGTTCGATTCTCAGCACCACATATAAATAAATGAATAAAATAAAGGTCCATCAACAACTAAAGAACATTTTTTAAAAAATTTCCTCCTCTAATTGTATGTAGAATTCATTTGTCAAGTTAAAAACGGCAAACTTGACTTTTACCTATTTTTCTATACAAAGATTGTTTTCTTAAACAAAGCAGAGGAAGTCTTGCATTTGAACAGTTCTTTGAATAGTAGCAAGTGTATACTCAAAATGTCACATCATTGAATTCTCATTTTCCCTTGTGCTTTGTAACAATGTTCTGGTGGACAACACATTTTTTCTTAAATTCTGATCAGTTCTGGTATGTGATATTCTCATCTCCTTGATGCATATTTTCCCACTTACATTAAGTGAAACATTAAGTAACATGGTTCAGTATTTCCCGCTTAATGCTCACTGTCAGGATTTTCTAAAATTCTCATATAAAAATTACTGGATCTTATAAAATATACAGATTAGTAGATCGCTCCCCTGGAAATTCAGATCTGATGAATCTAGGTTGAGCCTGGGTATAATATCTTTAACAAGCATTTTAAATAATCTTTTTTCTGGATGGTTTGGGAAATCTTTAAGGTAGGTTAAAACAAAGTATCACAGGTTATTAGTGGGTTTATGAGAAATTACCAAAGCAACAAAAACTATCACATCAAAAATCAAATAAAACATTGTTAACTTGAACAAAGAAAAATAAAACCAGAAATACTTAGTAATAAACATTAATTACACTTTCATGAATCGAGTATGTGGGTGAGTTCCCATTTCCTGTGTGATTACAAAAGGAGGTAAGCATTTGTTCTGAGCTCACAAGAAAATATTTGCTACTACACAGAGGTGGGTCACAGTGAGAGACTTCTTAAGCTTTGGAAGCAATGTTGTTCTCTGAGAGCTTACATGCAATGAGGGGTCAAAGTAACTTTGTCCATTGAAGACAACCACTGGTGTGAGTGAAATAGCCAAGGACACAGAATATATAAATATTGCAGACAACATATGAACTTGATGTTACCTGAGAGAAGCAGAAATGAATGTGATGCAATCATGTGTGTTGCATCTAGAAACTGTTTCTTCTCCTAATATAGAGTATTTGTTACAGTAGAGGCTGATCATCCTGAGATGTGAAATAGTGATGCAATCAAAACCCAATGCAGGATTACATTCACAGTTCCATATTGGGGATGAGCAACAAAAAATATCTGGACCACACAGAAATTAACTCCATCTTGACTTTGGTTGTTTGGACATGATGATTCTTGCAGAAGCATCTGAAATCTGAGGACACTCTCTAGGCTTGTGGGGATCCAATCAAAATATTGGATTTTGCTTCTGGACAGTTTCTTATACTGCTCTACAGGCAATTCCTTACTTATCTACGTTAGTTAACAATACAAATAAAAACATCAGAAAAAAAGATGTTTAGTGGAGCAGATGAGACCTAAAATTTTCATGTCAGTACTTTTGATACAAGTTTTCTTTTTATCGATATAAATAAATATTATAAATTTGTGTATGCCAACTATTTGGATTAAGTAAAATTAGTGTATTTGTGAATTGGTGTGAAGATTGGATGAGTAATAGGTTTTAACATTCCTTTCTCTTCTTCAACCAAATAAAATTATCACATGTTGTCACTGTTCTGGATAGGGAGGTATTTAAGGATGAAAATAAAAATAGCTGTGTTGCCTTTTATTCATAATAAAATTTTCTAGTCCATACTTTTGGAGAGACTCGAACTGAGCATTTGATATCTGAGAAAGAAAAGTTTTCTCATTGTGCTAAGGGCACTTCGATTAAGATCACCAGCAGAGTTCCTACTCAAATTCTTTCTTCACCCATCATGAAGACATTCCTAAAAGGATTTCTAATCAGCAAGTTCTGCCTTGCTCAGACTTGGACATTGTGTGATAATTGCCTTTAATTATTGCCTTTCTTAAACCTAAGACTCAGAGAGATGAAATACCTTTTTTATCGGATAAAGCCATCATCCACATAACTCCAAGGAACCTTCCCTGATAAAGAGGATATATTCTACACACATTGGCCTCCATTTCCCCCAGCTCCAGGGAGAGTGTAGATACAAGGAAAAGCATATCAATTTGTATTATGGTGAAAGTGTAATTAATATAATTTTGTTCATATATATTAAGGACAGTCATGAATATTTTTCTATAATACATGTCTACATAAATAAATCATTTTTTGCAGTGTAATCACTAAAGGATAGAGCTCTTTTTGTCCTTACCTTTCATTGGTCAAATATTCAGCATGCTAAAATAAAAATAATAACATTGTGGGATAGTGTGTGGATTAATTCACTAAGACATGCAAGTACAATATGAGAGAACTCTGACCCTAGACCTATATAGTACTTAAAGATGCCCTGATTGTCACCTTACTGTACTTCATCCTTAGGATTATTATTGTGCACAGTTTTGTTATGAGATTGTTGCACATTCACTAATTACTCATCCCCACATACACATCCCAAGTAAACAAAATCATACTTCATCATATATAACATCATATATATTTCCGATTTTAATATTTTAGAAACTATAAAGAGCTGAAAATTGATGATGTTGTGGTTTATGATATATATGCATATATTTACTTAATTTAAAATATCTAATTTTTCTTAAGACAATTGCAAATTATTAAGAAAAAAGTTATTTCAAAAATTACCAAGTTCTAAATTTTACATTTTTGTTATATGAGTTATTTTCCTGGACATGCCACAGCTGGCTTCTGAGATTACATAATAAGTAAAATATGAAACAATAGTCAATTGTCTAATATTACATTGATATTCAATAAATGCTACTATCCTGGAAATATAATTAATTCTGTGTAAATGATTCATTTGTACAAAAAGTTTACAAGGCAAATCAGGAGAAAGGATATAATGGTGAGATCCTATTGAAAACAAATGCACTCTTTCTAATATTTGAGGGTGGAAATGAAGACATTCCTGAAAGTATTTCTAATTAGCAATTTCTTCACAGCCACTTTTACTTCTTTGTTCCGTAGACTATAGATAATAGGATTCAACATGGGAGTTAATCCTGCATATACCAAAGCCATAAATTTATCTATTTCCTGTGAATTTACAGCTGATGGCTTCAGGTACATGGAGAGAGCTGTCCCATAGAACAGAATCACCACAGTCAGGTGGGCTGCACAGGTTGAAAAGGCTTTGCTTCGGCCATCCGCTGAGCTGATTCTCAGGATGTTGGAGAGGATAAATGCGTAAGAGATACAAATCAGCAGCATTGGCATGGGAAGAAGGAACACACTTATTGCCAGCATAATTAATTGTACCACGGAAGTGTTTACACAAGCCAGTTTCAAGATAGCCAGAATTTCACAAGTGAAATGATTGATGATGTTGTTACCACAGAGAGACAGCTGCAGCACAGGCACTGTTTCTACCAGGGCAGCGAGGCAGCCTGTCACCCAGGAGCCAGCTGCAATCTGCACACAGACCCTCTTGTTCATGATGAGAGGGTATCTCAGGGGGTTGCAAATGGCCACATATCGGTCATAGGCCATCATGGAGAGGAGTACACATTCAGTGGAGCCCATGGCAAGAGAGAAGTACATCTGAGAGGCACATCCTAAGAAGGAGATAGTGTTTTTCCCTGAAATAAAGTTTGCAAGCATTGGGGTAAGAGCAGAAGAGGTATACCAGATGTCCAGAAAGGAGAGGTTGCTGAGGAAGAAGTACATGGGGGTGTGCAGGTGGGAATCCAGGATAGTGATAGAGATCAAAATTATATTGCCCAGCACAGTGCTCAGGTACATCAGCAGACACAGCATGAATATGATAACCTCAACTTTGGGGTAATGGGAAAATCCCAGGAAGAAAAAATCTGTTACAGATGTCCAATTTTCCTGGAACATTTTTTATGTTATGTTCATTTATAGATGCACAGATAGGTAAACATCAAATATTATATAGAGAGTGAAGGATTCCCTCTTCACATTTTCTGGCTTTTTTTCCTTTATATGAATCTGTGATCTTGCTTAAATGCTTCTCTATGTTGGTGAGAGTACTGTAACACATGTTAGAATGATCTGTCATTATTATAATTAATCAGGAAAACCACAGACCCAAACCCAGATTGTTACTTTTGCTGCAAAACATTTTTTGTTTGTTTGTTTTTGGTAATATCAAGACAGAGTGGGAGGAGGGTTAATTTACTAAACACAAGAGAAGAAGAATCAATCTTTTGTTTACTTTCTTTTTCCAAAACCGCATTTGTAACTGATCTATAGCTATTTCATCTATTTACCTTCGAACCATTGAAATGATTTTCTTCCTCTAGTTTGGTAACAGTCTTCTTACTTAGAAAAAGTTCTGCCAAGTTCACATTCTTCTGCCACTCCTAGAGGTATGTGAAGAATGATTTAGAAGATTCGGTGATTAAAAAAAGATAATAGATCTCCACAGACAAAAATTCACTGAAGATATTGGATATTTAGACACAAGCTCAGATTTTCCTCTTCAAATCCAGGAAAATGGTGACAGATGATGTCACAGTGGGAGACACATGGTAGATATATCTTTTACATTGTAGAAACATCCTTCAAAAGACCAGCCATTGGTACTGTAAGACAATTTAAGCTATTTGTTGCTTTTGAGAAGTTTCTAACTAATGCAGCAAATTAAAATTACCCTTCCATTTGTAAAGTATTACAAAACTCCAGGGATAATGTCCCATAGATCCAATTATAATCAGTAGTTTATGTGGTCTGATTACAGTGTTATTCAAACAAGTAATAAACATGTTCTTGTCAACACTCTGAGAAAAAGGGGCTTCACTCCTCTCCTGATTGTGTTATAAAATCAGTCAAGCTGGTTAATATTAAGGAGAATGAATAATATTGGTCTTTTCTCCCTTAGATTGAATAAGAGTTTCATAACATGAACGAGATCAAGTTGTACTAGATAGGAAACCCAGAAAAAACAGGGGACTGAGAGCTTAATTTCTATTGCCCCTCATGGCTTAACAGGAAGATTTATGAGAGCAGATGTTCTTCATGGAAAATGCAACTCCGTCTGCTTTAATGAGTGTTTTTCCTTTTAGGAAGTTAACTTCGTCATATTAAGGCATCTTGATCCTTCAGATTTCCACCGAAGGCTCTCTCTGAGTTTTATAATCCCTGTTTACAAGTTGCTTGTTCTCAAAATTAGGCATGGATGGTTAAGAGTGTGTAGTGGTTTGGGGAAAACAAACTGTCAATTTTGTCCCTTTACAATTGTGACTGATAACTTGCTTCTTAAGTAGCAGACTATAATCACAGATATTATTGAATTATTTATGCCACTTATTAAATATGTCCTCATTCTCAGAGAAAGCTATAGATTTGAACTATTGCCAAGATTTTTAAAGCACAACCCCAAATCCCCTCATCATTATCTGGTATTTGCAATCAGAATGCATCCTTTGACCCTTTTATTTACTCACTCCCATGGGGATATAACCTGAAAGACCCTGGGATTATGCATATGATTCACTTCTTTAACTCAAGAACAGTGCAGTTCACAGGAGACATGGCCTTTAGTGGGGCAAACACTTTCAGTCCACTATTTCATGTTTTTCATTTAGCACAAGCTGATGATCCTCACTGAGATGCTGCTTAATCATAAAAGGGTAATAGACAATATTTCTCTATCAGGGTTGTTGGGAGTTTGTTAGTAGAGATAAATTATGTAGATCAACAAATATATAGTAAGTACTTAAGTGTTAGATTTTTATCTATTTTGTTTTTTACTTGCTTCAATAAACTAGAAGTAATTCTTGATTCTTTATTCTCCTTATCTCGCATCTGCTCAGATCTTCTGAAAACTCTCAGACTTCTGACTTCTAGTAATTTGCAAAATCCTATAGCCCAGTAGCTTATATCAAACTAATTCTGCTCCTAACAACATATAAGTAGAAGGCATGAAGAGAAAAAGGTAGTAAGAAGATAGACACAAACAAACATATTAATAATAATATTTAGCACAAATAAACCAAAAACCAAACCAAAAACCAAAACCAAAGAGAAAGAGACTAGTTTGAAAAAGAAGACCCATATTTATATTATTGTCAAAATTACTCTCTAAATGAAGACATAGATAAATCAATGGTAAAAAAGTAAAATGACAATGACTAAATGAAAGCAAGGTAGAATGACCATATTAATAATAGGTCAATTAACTTCAAGGAGTGGAGCATTCCTAGAAATAAATAATAAAAGGGTGAAATCATCAAGAATACATTAAACATCTATGCAATAAATAGCCTTAATTCACAACTATATATAAAGGTATATATAAAGGAATATATAAAGTCACATTTAGGTATTCTAACTTCTACTTTCAGTAACTGGTAGAGTAAGTAGTCAGAAACTTAGTGTGGTTTAAAAGATTGAAAAATACTTATCAAATGAATTGATTTAATTGAACTTTATAAGATACTATTGAAAAATTTCTGTTTATAAAAGCTTTCCCAAGTGAGTATAGAACATTCACTGGGATATAGTATATGCTGATTCATAAAAGAAGGTCTCAGTAAGCTTCAGAACCTTGAAAACATAGAGAATGTTCTTTGCAAAATTCGAAACCAACATCAGCATCAAAAGTAGAAAATTCCAAAATATTTGTAAATTAATTAGTACACTCCCAGCTAAACAATGTGTCAAAGAAGAAATCACAAGTAAAACTAAAATATATTTTGAACTGAATGAACATGAAAATGCAATATATCAAAATTTTTGAGATTAAGCCAAAGTGCTGTTTAGAAAGAAGAAAACAGTGTTAAGTGATTACAGTAAGAAGATTTTGAGTAAATTGTGTAAGATTTCAACTAAAAACATGTTTGGAAAAGCAAAAGAGCAAAGTAACTCAAAATAAGTAGAAAAAAATAATAAAGGACAGAAATAAGTGAAATAGAAAACAAAATGCAATAGAAAAATAAAGTCAAATGTTGAAAGTTTGAACAGATTTATAAAATTAATAAACCTCTAGCTAACTGATCAAGAAAAAGGTAAAAGCACAAACTAAAGGTTTTAGAAATAAAACAGAGATATTCCTATGCTTCCTACAAATATTTAAAAGAGAATAGGGAACATCATTGACAACTTATTCCAATAAATTCAACAACTTAGACTTGATGGCTGTTTCTTTCAAGGAAGTACTTACAAGAAATAGAAAATCTGAATAGATCTATAACAAGTAAAGAAATCATACTTAAAAACTTCTACAAAGCAAACATCAGACCTGGAATGATTTACCAATGAATTATGTAAATGATGAATAAATGATATTATACCTTTAGAGACACACAAACTCAGCCAACAAAGGAAAGATTTCCATACTAAGAGGGCAAACCTTGTTTATGAGACCAATATACTTGTTATCAGCAAAACTTGATAAGTATATTAGGATAAAAGAAAATTTTTCAATAATATTCCTCATACATACAGACTTAACAATCTTCAGCAAAATATCAGCAAATTAATATGCCATATGCCATCATGTCAAAAAAAATATTTTATCATGAACAAGTGAGCCCAGGCCCCATAAGGGAATGCCAGTGTGATAACTATCCTTCAATTACTTATATAATTTTATCAGAACAGAGGTAAAAAATTCACATATCCACAATGCACAGGAGCAAAATCTGTTTTTGAATTTTATAAATTCAAAACCTAACGGGAATTTTTACGGCATGATAAAGAATGTCTACTAAAAATCTGAGCTAGCATCAAACAAAAAGAGTAAAAGTTTTTAGTTTAAAAAACTATAAATTGTGAATTTTTCTTTTCTTTTTTTTTATTGGTTGTTCAAAACATTACAAAGCTCTTGACATATCATATTTCATACATTTGATTCAAGTGGGTTTTGAACTCCCAATTTTACCCCAAATACAGATTGCAGAATCACGTCGGTTACACATCCACATTTTTACATAATGCCCTATTAGTAACTGTTGTATTCTGCTACCTTTCCTATCCTCTACTATCCCCCCTCCCCTCCCCTCCCATCTCCTCTCTCTACCCCATCTACTGTAATTCATTTCTCTCCTTGTTTCTTTTCCCATTCCCCTCACAACCTCTTATATGTAATTTTGTATAACAATGAGGATCTCCCTCCATTACCATGCAATTTCCCTTTTCTCTCCCTTTCCCTCCCACCTCATGTATCTGTTTAATGTTAATCTTTTCTTCCTGCTCTTCCTCCCTGCTTTGTTCTTAGTTGCTCTCATTATATCAAAGAAGACATTTGATATTTGTTTTTTAGGGATTGGCTAGCTTCACTAAGCATAATCTGCTCTAGTGCCATCCATTTCCCTGCAAATTCCATGATTTTGTCATTTTTTAGTGCTGCTTAATACTCCATGGTGTATAAATGCCACATTTTTTTATCCATTCATCTATTGAAGGGCATCTGGGTTGGTTCCACAGTCTAGCAATTGTGAATTGTGCTGCTATGAACATCGATGTGGCAGTATCCCTGTAGTACGCTCTTTTAAGCTCTTCAGGGAATAGTCCAAGAAGGGCAATAGCTGGGTCAAATGGTGGTTCCATTCCCAGCTTTCCCAGGAATCTCCATACCGCTTTCCAAATTGGCCGCACCAGTTTGCAGTCCCACCAGCAATGTACAAGAGTACCCTTTTCCCCACATCCTCACCAGCACTTGTTGTTGTTTGACTTCATAATGGCTGCTAATCTTACTGGAATGAGATGGTATCTTAGGGTGGTTTTGATTTGCATTTATCTGACTGCTAGAGATGATGAGCATTTTTTCATGTACTTGTTGATTGATTGTATGTCCTCCTCTGAGAAGTGTCTGTTCAGGTCCTTGGCCCATTTGTTGATTGGGTTATTTGTTATCTTATTGTCTAATTTTTTGAGTTCTTTGTATACTCTGGATATTAGGGCTCTATCTGAAGTGTGAGGAGTAAAAATTTGTTCCCATGATGTAGGCTCCCTATTTACCTCTCTTATTGTTTCTCTTGCTGAGAAAAAACTTTTCAGTTTAAGTAAGTCCCATTTGTTGATTCTAGTTATTAACTCTTGTGCTATGGGTGTCCTATTAAGGAATTTGGAGCCTGACCCCACAATATGTAGATTGGAGCCAACATTTTCTTCTATCAGACGCAGAGTCTATGATTTGATATCTAGCTCCTTGATCCACTTTGAGTTAACTTTTGTGCATGGCGAGAGAAAGGGATTCAGTTTCATTTTGTTGCATATGGATTTCCAGTTTTCCCAACACCATTTGTTGAAGATGCTATCCTTCCTCCATTGCATGCTTTTAGCTCCTTTATCAAATATAAGATAGTTGTAGCTTTGTGGATTAGTCTCTGTGTCCTCTATTCTGTACCATTGGTCCACCCGCCTGTTTTGGTACCAGTACCATGCTGTTTTTGTTACTATTGCTCTGTAATATAATTTGAAATCTGGTATTGCTATACCACCTGATTCACACTTCCTGCTTAGAATTGCTTTTGCTATTCTGGGTCTTTTATTTTTCCATATGAATTCCATGATTGCTTTATCTATTTCTACAAGAAATGCCGTTGGGATTTTGATCGGCATTGCATTAAACCTATAGTGAACTTTGGGTAATATCGCCATTTTGATGATGTTAGTTCTGCCTATGCATGAACAGGGTATATTTTTTCATCTTCTAAGATCTTCTTCTACTTCTCTTTTTAGGGTTCTGTAGTTTTCATTGTATAAATCTTTCACCTCTTTTGTTAAGTTGATTCCCAAGTATTTTATTTTTTTTTTAGGATATTGTGAATGGAGTGTTTTTCCTCATTTCCGTTTCAGAAGTTTTGTCACTGATATACAGAAACGCCTTTGATTTATTTGTGTTGATTTTATATCCTGCCACTTTGCTGAATTCATTTGTTAGTTCTAGTAGTTTTTTTGTAGACCCTTTTGGGTCTTCTAGGTATAGAATCATATCATCTGAAAATAGTGATAATTTAAGTTCTTCTTTTCCTATTTTTATGCCTTTAATTTCTTTCATCTGTCTAATTGCTCTGGCCAGTGTTTCGAGAACTATATTGAATAGAAGTGGTGATAGAGGGCATCCCTGTCTTGTTCCAGATTTTAGAGGGAATGCCTTCAATTTTTCTCCATTCAGAATGATGCTAGCCTGAGGCTTAGCATAGATAGCTTTTACAATATTGAGGTAAGTTCCTGTTATCCCTAGTTTTTCTAATGTTTTGAACATAAAGGGATGCTGTACTTTGTCGAATGCTTTTTCTGTGTCTATCAAGATGATCATATGGTTCTTATCTTTAAGTCTATTGATGTGGTGAATAACATTTATTGATTTCCATATATTGAACCATCCTTGCATCCCAGGTATGAATCCTACTTGATCATGGTGCACAATTTTTTTGATGTGCCTTTGTATCCGATTGGGTCAGGTTGCTCAGAAAACACATTAAGTCCTAGTTTTGGTCAAATTGGAGAGTCTTTATTTAGCCAGCCAGCTGGTGACTGTTACCTGCAGGACCCATAACTGTCTATGCAAGAAAACAGCTTCAGCCTGAGCATTTTATGATATTTAAAGGCAAAAACTACATCTGGGTTTATGTAGTTGTAATTAAGCAGGTACAGAAGTTGAATTGGTCAGTTCAGGAGACAATTCAATAGGTACATTGGTATTTCTCACAGGACTTTCCAGGTTGGCATAGCAGCAAGCAAGCAGAAGGGAAGCGGGTCAAAATGACCCTAGTTGAGTACAAGTTAGAGAATGGTTACTAATGTCTAGACCATCAATCTCTGACAAGGTACATTGCCAGTGAAAAATGAAAAGCAAAGAGAACAATTTTACACTGTATAAGAACTGCTATTTTGTGTTGCCAAATATATTATGCTAGGTAACTATTAATGAGTACAGAGGTGGGGCTTTCTCACAGGAGAAGCATTTCTTACACGATTTGGAGTCTCAGGGTAAAATGGAGTCTGTTTGCTTATTGCTCATATAGCCTGACCCATAATAATGTAAGTGAAATGGAGATGTTTCTGTCCAGATTGTCTCTATTTAGACACCAAATAGCCTGGGTCAGGGGGAGCAACTACAGTCTAGCTTTTTCTTCATATGTGCTCCTGTAGAACCACTTATCACCTGGTAATAAAGTATACAAGCTGAATTTTCCTTCTCCTCTCTCCAACCCTACAATAGGGTGAGTTTAGGAAAGTCTTGTTGTAGAAAAATGCATCCTTAGTACATTTTTTTAAAATTTAGGTTTGTGTGTGTATCTAATGTAGGAACTGCCTGACAAATAAACCCTCTGCCTATGGAGACTGGGGACTCCTTCACTCAGAATCCAAGTCTCTTGGGTGGCTTCTTCATGCACTCTCTTGAGAATGATATGAGTGGTCAGTTTGTAGAATCTGTGTTTTGTTCTGTGAATCATAGGGAATTCTCTTTCCACCTGACACTTCCCCAGGACCTTTCTGCCTCTTGAATTTTCACACAGGTTTTCTCCCTGTTCTCAAAGCAATGATTTGAAAAGTACAATGTTTTCATGGGCCTTTATTCCATAAGCTGTGTAATGGGCAAAACACAGCTTTTGCTGATGAGAGTTTTTAGCACATTTCTATCAGTCTGTATTTTGGGCTCATACCATTTGAGTAAACAACCACCATGTTGTGAAAAGATGTGGATAATGAATCTTGGAGATACATGTCTATGCAGTGTGATTTGCAATCTCTAACACAAAGCCCCTATAATGGAGCCCTTCTGAAAAGTGCTTGTCATAAGGGCTCCAATGTAACCCCAAAGAAAATGCTCAGAACCACGTCTGCAATAGAAGGAGCAAATACAAAAAAAAAAATTCCTTTACACACATAGGAAGTCGTCTCATGTGTGTGGTGCTGCATGTGCCAAGTTTCTACTAGACATATCCCTGCTTCTGTTGTCTCAGAACTACAATCACCACATTGAAATGAAAAAGCCCTGTGATTTTCCATTATTTGTGTAGGCCACAAGATCATTCTGTAGCTTGCCAAAGCTCTCATCACATTTGTCTCATTTTTTTCTCCCATGTTCAACCTTACTTATTTTGGAGGTGTATACAGACCCAGCGAATGGACATAGTTGGGTCTTTGAAACATTAGAAAAAAGGAGACTGATTTCTAATCTCCCAGAAGGAAAGACTAAAACAATGACCTTCTATGAAGAGATCTACTGACTTGGTACTGATTCTGCTGGAAAGGACCTACAGTATATCCATTCTTCCTTGAGATCTCAAGGATAATTCAAGTCTCTTCTTTGTAAAAGTTGACATATTTGAATTTAGAGTTCTCTACCTTTCTTTGTATTTTTTTCTTTTAAATAGAATGAAATACATTTATAAAATGTGTTTAAAGGAGTATAATCTGTAGATTTTGTTTTAGTGATTTTTTTAATTGCAGAATTGTTGTCGTACAGAATATTAGGTGAAGTTTTACATAATTATATGAGCATTGAAAATAATTTTAATAATTCAATTCCTGGTGAATCCAATTATCCCCCTCGCCTATTGCCTCCTTTTTCTTTTGGTCCACAATTTTTGTCTTTCTACCATTTATTTATAATTTTTCATTTAATATATTGTACATATACATAAAGAAGAAATTTCTTGGTGTTTTTCATGTATTTACATAGAACACTTGGCCAATTTCATTTCATCATTCTTCCCATTTCTCATCCTCTTCCCATGCCTTTATTTTCACTCTTAAATTTCAATCATCTGTACCTTTTGTGACAAAATTTTTACTGCACTTCCCATTTTTCCCCTCATGTTCTACATATGGGAGGAATTATTTTACCCTTGGTTTTCCAATTCTGGCTTATGCACCTTGGCATCCTCTTCTCCAGTTCCAGTGATTTGCCAAGATTTGCCATAATTGTATTCTTCCTAATGACAGAGAAAAACTTTTCTGCATGTAAATCACATTCTTTATCTATTCATCTGTTGACCAACATCTGTTCTGGTTCTATAACTTGCTTATTTTGAACTGCACTGCTACAAGCATTGCTGTGGATGTGTATCACTTGTATTACAATTTCAGTTCCTTCAGACAATTATCAAGGAGTGGGATGGCTACATTATGTGGTGCCTATATTTCTGGTAGTATTGAGTCATGTCTACAATGCTGTCCAGAGTGGAAGTCCTAATCTTTAGTCTCACACACAATGTGTGACAGTTAGTAGACAGAAGCATGTCCCTTATTTTTTTTTCTCAATTTACTGATAGGATTGTTAAAATTCTTCATATAAGCTCACCAGAGGAGATCTTCCTCTCTTGGACACAGTGCATTTTCCCCTGACAGTGCTGCAGGACTTTTTTCTATGAATGCATTTACTATTCTAAAATCTAAAGTTTCTGGGTTTCATCTGGTCTTCTGCTCTCTGTAGTGGCTCTCCAGTGTTTTCCCACTGACCCTCATATTCATGCACAAACCACACACCAGGAAGTAAGAGCCCAGCTCTGAATTCAGTACACACTGTATGTTTCTGTGCTGCCAAATTTCGATGGGATACCTTTTTAGTTTTTCCTTCAATGGAAACTGTTGCTTATTCTACCCAAATTGTGGGACTGTTATAAAACATAAAATGTAAACACATTTATCCTGCCTACGTTGTCTTTTTTCTAAGTTAGATTCCTTTCAGTGAAAATTTTAGAGAAAACTCTTTAGATTTTGTAAGACTGTAATGACCAAAATGGAGCAACTGCAACAGTGTTTTCTTCCACTCAACATCACACAATTCAAACTCTCTTATCACCACAAGTCTCATATTTTTTAAACATTTGTGTTTTTTAGATGTAGGTTGACATAATGCCTTTATTTTATTTTTATGTGGTGCTGAGTATTGAACCCAGTGCCTCCCACAGGCTAGGTGAGCACTTTACCTCTGAGCCACAACCGCAGTCCACAAGTCTCACATTTTAAAATAAAAAAAAAATATATCAGTCCAGTGTTTAAAATGGTTAATGCTATTCTTCAACAAATGGTGCTGGGAAAACTGGAAATCCATATGCAACAAAATGAAACTGAATCCCTTTCTCTCGCCATGCACAAAAGTGAATTCAAAATGGATCAAGGAGCTTGATATCAAATCAGAGACACGGCATCTGATACAAGAAAAAGTTGGCTACGATCTACATTCAGTGGGGTCGGGCTCCAAATTCCTCAATAGGACACCCATAGCACAAAAGTTAATAACTAGAATCAACAAATGGGACTTACTCAAACTAAAACGGTTTTTCTCAGCAAAAGAAACAATAAGAGAGGTAAATAGGGAGCCTACACCCTGGGAACAAATCTTTACTCCTCACACTTCAGAGAGAGCCGTAATATCCAGAGTATACAAAGAACTCAAAAAATTAGACAATAAAATAACAAACAACCCAATCAACAAATGGGCCAAGGACCTGAACAGACACTTCTCAGAGGAGGACATACAGTCAATCAACAAGTACATGAAAAAATGCTCACCATCTCTAGCTGTCAGAGAAATGCAAATCAAAACCACCCTAAGATACCATCTCACTCCAGTAAGATTGGCAGCCATTATGAAGTCAAACAACAACAAGTGCTGGCGAGGATGTGGGGAAAAGGGTACACTTGTACATTGCTGGTGGGACTGCAGATTGGTGCAGCCAATTTGGAAAGCAGTATGGAGATTTCTTGGAAAGCTGGGAATGGAGCCACCATTTGACCCAGCTATTCCCCTTCTTGGTCTATTCCCTAAAGACCTAAAAAGAGCATGCTACAGGGACACTGCTACATCGATGTTCATAGCAGCACAATTCACAATAGCAAGACTGTGGAACCAACCTAGATGCCCTTCAATAGACGAATGGATAAAAAAAAAATGTGGCATTTATACACAATGGAGTATTACTCTGCATTAAAAAATGACAAAATCATAGAATTTGCAGGGAAATGGATGGCATTAGAGCATAGCCAATCCTTAAAAAACAAATGCCAAATGTCTTCTTTGATATAAGGAGAGTAACTAAGATCAGAGTAGGGACGAAGAGCATGAGAAGAAGATTAACATTTAACAGGGATGAGAGGTGGGAGGGAAAGGGAGAGAGAAGGGAAATTGCATGGAAATGGAAGGAGACCCT